>NC_072386.2:119292752-119941502 GCF_028885625.2 Pongo pygmaeus | reverse complement strand
GACAGATCACTTGAGGCCAGGAGTTTGAGACCAGCCTGAGAAGCATAGTGAAAGCCCGTCTCTACTAAAAAAAAATAAAAATTAACTTGGCATGGTGGCACGCACCTGTAATCCCAGCTGCTCGGGAGGCTGAGGCACAAGAATCGCTTGAGCCCACCCTTCCTCGTCAACTCCAGGCTCATCTTGCCCACGCCCCATTTGTGAGCCACCATGCCCATCCCCCTTATTTTACATCACAAACCACCTTTCCTGGGACTCTCTCTGCCCTCCCCACCTTTATTTTTCTCCATTGTATAGTATCTGTCACCTCTAATAGAGTATATGACGTATGCAGTTTTTCACTTGCTGTCCATCTCCCTCCACTAGAACATAGAGGCCATGATGGCAGGAAGCTTTGTCTCTTTTTCCTGCTGTGTTTCTGGGCGAGAACAGTGCCTGGCACAGAGTGCTGCTTAGTAGATAGCGAATGAATCAGCATATGAATGAATGGATTTTCTGATGAAGGCCCACATTTTCTCATACTCAATTTCAGCTCTAGAAGGAGGCTGGTGGACTGGGCGCAGTGGCTCGTGACTGTCATCCTAGCACTTTGGAAGGCAGAGGCAGGTGGATCACCTGAGGTCAGGAGTTCAAGACCAGCCTGGCCAACATGGCAAAACCCCATCTCTACTAAAAATACAAAAATTACCCGGGAGTGGTGGCCCATGCCTGTAGTCCCAGCTACTGGGGAAGCTGAGTCAGGAGAATCACTTGAACCCGGGAGGCAGAGGTTGTAGCGAGCCGAGATCTCACCACTGCACTCCAGCCTGTGTGACAGAGAGAGACTCCGTCTCAAATAAATAAATAAATAAATAAATAAATAGGAGGCTGGATGACATGGAGGAGCAGGGGGCTCCCTTTCTTGCTTGAAAGCTGATTTAGAGCTTCCCTCATAGGACCTATGGTCATTTCAGCACCTGCTGAACTGAGGTCTGGTCAGGGCTGGAGAAGTCTGTTCAGTACTGTTTCTCATCTGTGTGATTTCTGATGCTCCCCTATCCCTGGCCCACTGTGACTGCTCCTCACCTGCTAGACTGAACACCACTCCCCACCACCCCCACCAAGCCTGGGCAGTAAACTGCCCTCCCCAAACCCCACTACTCCCTAATTCTGGGCCTTCCTCAATCCCAGCCCACATGTGTCTCTCAATCTCAGCCATTTCGTGAGGTAGGAGGCAGGACTGGACCCTGAGGTGGGGGTCAAACACCTGACCAAATTGAGAACTAGCTAAAACAGGGAAGGGACAAAAGCACTTCTCTGTAAGACATGCCCACCAGTGTGCCATGTCAGTTTAGCACTGCCATGGCAACACCTGGCAGTTACTGCCCGTTTCCATGGCAACAACCCAATCATTGGGAAGTTACCACTCTTTTTCTCAAAATCGCTGCATAATCTGCCCCTTGATTTGCAAATAATTAAAAGTGGGTATATTGGATGGGCACGGTGGCTCACACCTGTAATCCCAGCACTTTGGGAGACCAAAGACCGGCAGATCAACTGAGGTCAGGAGTTCGAGACCAGCCTGGCCAACATGGTGAAACCCCATCTTTACTAAAGATACAAAAGTTAGCTGGGTGTGGTGATGGGCGCCTGTAATCCCAGCTACTCAGGAGGCTGAGGCAAGAGAATCACTGGAACTCGGGAGGTGGAGGTTGCAGTGAGCCAAGATCGTGCCACTTCCCTCCAGACTGGGTGACAGAGCGAGACTCCACCTTAAAATAAGTAAAATAAAATAAAAATAAAAGTGGGTATAATAAATATGAGTGCAGAACGGCCTCTGAGCTGCTACTCTGGGCACACCACCCATGGGGGAGCCCTGCTCCACTAAGAGCAGAACCTCTGCTGCTGCTGTGCACGGCCGTCTCAATACAAGCTGCTGCCTAATGCCAGCGGCTCACCCTTGAATTCTTTCCTGGGCAAAGCCAAGAACCCTCCAGGGCTAAGCCCCAATGAGGGAGCTCACCTGCCCCTACATCATTACCAGCTGTGTGACCTTGGGCACAGCTTCCCCCAAGCCTTAGTGTCTCTGATGTGGTTTGGATTTCTGTCCCCACCCAAATCTCACGTCAAATTGTAATCCCCAGTGTTGGAAGAGGGACCTGGTAGGGGGTGTTTGGATCATGGGGCTGACCTCCCCTTTGCTGTTCTCATGAGAGTGAGTGAGTTCTCACGAGATCTGGTTGTTTAAAAGTAGGCAGTACCTCTCCCCTCTCCAGCCAGGTAAGTGTGCCTGCTTCCCCTTCACCTCCCACCATTACTGTAAGTTTCCTGAGGCCTCCCCAGCCATGCTTCCTATATAGCCTTCAGAATCATGAGCCAATTAAACCTCTTTTCTTTGTAAATTACCCAGAACCATGAGCCAATTAAACCTCTTTTCTTTATAAATTACCCAGTCTCAGGTAGTTCTTTATAGCAATGTGAGAACAGACTAATACAGTCTCCATCTGTAAAATGGAGAAGCCAACAGTCTGTGCCTCATTCTAAGATGTAAACAAGATTTGACTGTCAGTGCTCAGCACAGTGCCTCAAATGCCGTGATCACCCCTAAAACATCACCTAGTGTGAAAATTATCTTCGTGGTCAAATGTCTCCAAATGCTTGCCTTTCTCCATCCAGCACCTGTGGATGTCCCATTAGGGTTTCTTAATATTATGATTTATCAGTGACCACCATAGCCCAGGTCCTGTCACTAAGCCCCCGTGTGCCAGGCACTCGGTGTGCACCATCCTGGCATCTGCTGGAGCCCCCAGAGTGCTGACCTTGCCTGCCTTCCCCTGCACGTATTCTTCCTCCAGAAGCCTATAGTTTGGAATCATCATTTCTCTCTTTTTCTTGCTCCCAGTGTCCAGGATCCCAGCTAAATGACCCCCTAAAACTGTGGGATATCTGGGGAGTGCCCCCCGACCCAGCCCTGTGGAGACGGTAGAAGAGACAGGCAAAAAGGAAGTGTGTCTCTGAGATCCTGAAACTTACATGTAGTTGTGGGGAGGCCAGGCACGGTGGCTCACATCTTTAATCCCGGCACTTTGGGAGGCCAAGGTGGGCAGATCCCTTGTCATCAGGAGTTGGAGACCAGCCTGGCCAACATGGTGAAACTCCATCTCTACTAAAAATACAAAAATTAGCTGGGCATGGTGGCACATGCCTGTAATTGCAGCTACTGGGGAGGTTAAGGCAGGTGAATTGCTTGAACCCAGGAGGCAAAGGTTGTGGGTGAGCCAAGATCACACCATTGCACTCCAGCCTGGGCAACAAGAGCGAAACTCCGTCTCAGAAAAAAAAAAAGCATGTAGTTTGGGGGAAGGGGTGATTTGCACCTAGAGTTACCAGGCAACAATTCAAGCCAATGGCAGGAAGCTGGACAGGATTCACACCAGAGGTGCAGGGAATTCCTGCCGGCGATTCTGTCAGAAGCCAGGTCTGGGTGTCAGGCAGCGACCCATACCCTGGCATCAAGAACTCTGTTGCCTTCACCTTCCCCTCCCTTTCCTCTTGCTTGGGGGTTGGACGCTCCTGAGAAGATGGGGTGGAGGGCAAAGGTGGAACTGGAGATGGGCCCAGACCCCTCCGCCCAGAGAACGGGTGGGAGAGAGGACATTGATTCTGGACAGGACCAGGATTACGGGAGAAACCCCAGAAAACCAGAACCAGAGAGCCCTGCTGACTCTACCCACTCTCCTAACTTTACAGAGGGTAGCCTGAGGACCAGGGAAGGCAGGGGACTTACCCAAGGTCACAGACAAAGTCAGCCTCAGGGCTGAGACCCTGACATGGGTCTCCTGACCTTACCTCCAGCCCTCTGTCCTCTGGACAGCAAGGGAGGCATCGTGGAGAGCTCTGGGGAGAATTTTATTTTTGATGGTGGCCAAGGTGCTGTGCTAGGACCTTCCGACATCTCAGCGAATCCTCCCCCTGCACGAGGGAGGATACTATTATTGTCCCCAACAGTCAGAAGAGGAAGATCAGTGATGGGAAGCAATTTGTTCAAGATTCCACAGCCCAGAGGCCCATTTTGAGCCCAAATTCCTACCCCATCCCTGCCGTGCTCCTTAGAACCAGAGAGAGGCCTGCCAAGTTTGCAAAGACAGCCTCGCCCCTGCCAGGCTCCGAACCTCAGTCTCATCTGCAAGGCAGAGGCCACGCCTCTCCTCAAGCTTGTTTCCAGAATGAAAGGAGGAAGTGCGTGGCCCGGCCCGTGGGAGGCGCTTGGGAAACGGCAAATGTGCAGTGGGCGGCCCATCCTCAAAAGTTCAGCAAACACAAAGCACTTTTTCTTTACAATTTTTTTAGCAATTTTTTTTATTGTGGTAAAATATCCATACCAGAAAGTTACCATTTTAGTCATTTGTACGTGTTCCTTTCAGTGGTTTAAGCATATTCACGTTGTTGTGTAACCATCCCCACCATCCATCTCCACAACCGTCTCATCTTCCCAAACACACACTCTGTCCCCGTGAGACACTCACTCCCGGCGGCCCTTCTTATACTTTCAAAAATGAACCTCCTGCCGCACGTCCTGGCTGGGCAGGCTGGGAAGGGGAAAAAAATGACAATAGGCTGGCGGAATAATGAGGACAGAGAACAGGAAGTGAGGAAAGAAGAGGCTTGGGGGACTGGACGTGGTGGCTCATGCCTGTAATCCCTGCACTTTGGGAGGTCAAGCGGGGCGGACCACGAGGTCAGGAGATCGAGACCATCCTGGCTAACATGGTGAAACCCCATCTCTACTAAAAATGCAAAAATTAGCCGGGTGTGGTGGCATGTGCCTGTAGTCCCAGCTACTTGAGAGGCTGAGGCAGAAGAATCGTTTGAACCTGGGAGGTGGAGGTTGCGGTGAACTGAGATCATGCCACTGGACTCCAGCCTAGGTGACAGAGCGAGACTCTGTCTCAAAAAAAAAAAAAAAAAAAAGGCTTCGGGGCAGAGCAACAGGGTGGCTGTTTCCAGAGGCCAGGCCAGCTGCAACCTCCCTGCAGGTCCCTGCCAGAGCCACATGTCCCCAACTCCCACCACCCTTCCAATCAGGGACAGCCAAGATCAAGATAACTTCCTGGCCCAGCCTCAGGGCCCTCATCTCTAAAATGGGGATGCTGATAAGAGTTGGTACCTCTTAAGGCTGTTGTGAGAATTGATTGATAATGTTCTCATAAAGCACTTAGCCTATGCCTGGCATGGGACGGCCTTTGGGGCCAGCCACTGTTGGTGTGGCTGTCATTATTATTCCACCCTAAGAACCAGAAACAGAGCCAAGGTCCTCGTGCTTTTCCATCCAACTTTATCCTTTACTTCCCCAAACAGCCCAGCTGGTCTTCTCATCACCACCACCCCCCGACCAAGTCCTTGAGTTTAGTTCAATCTGAGTTCATTGAGCATCTACTATGTGACCAATCTCATGCTGGGCACTATGACCAAAGAGGCAAGCAAGGCACAGCGCCCACCCCAGAGGGCTCTCGGTGACACGAGGAGGCAGCCTCAGGTCCAGATCTCTTTGGGCCAATCCAGTCAGTGAAAAGCACATTTCTGTTTCAGGGGAGAGCAATGAAAGAGTCTGGGGGGTCAGAGAGGCTTCCTGGGGGAGGCGAATAAAGGTGGGCAGGACAGTTCAGAGAATGGGAGCCACAAGGCCAAGGCCAGGAAGAACCAAATGCCCCGGGGTCTTAAGAGAACCAGAAGTGATTTAGTATTAAGGGAGCACGGGGTGTGAGGCAGAGAGTGGGAGGGGGTCATGGATCCGGAGGAACCAATGGGGTAGGGCAGGTTGAGGGCCTGTGTGTGCCCAAGGAGAGTTAGGGTGCTCCCTTGCAGATGACAGTTCCATGGAAGTAGCGACACCTGCATCTTTGTCCTGGAGTGGGGGCCCAGGGGACTGTGGACAGAGGGAGGTTAGAGAGATGACGACAGTGGATAGGGGCTACTGAAGGCATCTTGGGAAAATAGCGGGTAACCAGAAAGGGAGTGGTGCAGGAATGGCGAGGCGGAGGTGGACTCCAGGGATTCCAGAGGTAAAACTGTCAGGATGGCGTGGTCGGCAGAACAATGCCTCCAAAATGTCTGCATCCCAATCCCCGGAACATATGGATCTCCTTCTTATATTTCATGACAGGGGAGAATTAAGGCTGCAGGTGGAATTGAGGTTGCTAATCAGCTGATTTTGCGATGGGGAGATTATTCTGGATTATCTGGGAGGACCAATGTAATCACAAGGTTCTTAAATGTGGAAGAGGGAGGCAGGAGAGTCAGCGTCACAGCGATGCTAGGGAGGAAAGACTCGGAGCTATTGCTGGCTTTGAAGACGGAAGGGGGCCAATGTGGGCGGCCTCTATACTTGGAAAAGGCAAGGAAACCGATTCTCCCTCAAGAGCCTCCAGCAGGAACACTGTCCTGCAGACACCTTGAATTTAGCCCTCTGAGACCATGTCAGATTTCTGACCTATAGAACTGTAAGAGAGTAGATGTGTGTTGTTTTAAGCCACTCAATTTGTAGTGATTTGTTACAGTAGCCATAGAAAACTGATACAACTGGCGATGGGGATGGGGCTGGGAGAAGCGGCATCAAGGACATCTGGCTTGGGGACTGGAAGGACGGCTATGCCACCAAGCTCGAGAGGCTGCAGGAGGATAAACGCGTGGGATGGGAGTCCACACCTCCTCTGGCTGCCGCACCTGAGGGAGCAGCCCAGCCCAGCAGTGGGCACGGAGCCCAGGGATGGGGGTGCATTCGTCATCACAATCAGGGGTGCAGTCGCTGCTGTAGAATGGATAGGCGAATGGATGCAGGCGAGGTCCCCCACAATGCCTTGGGTCTCATGTTTCGAATATCAAAACAACTACACTTATTAAGCTTTCGGTTCTAGAACAAGACAGAGAAACAGAATTTAAACCTCAAGGTCTGAGGTCAACGTGGGGTTAGAAACTCAGGGCCGGGAGGCATAAGCAGAGACCCTGCGGGTTCTCAGATGCCCGCGTACCCGATTCTTCCTGGAGGAAGGGGAGCAGGAGAGATTGACTGGGTTCCTCTCCCACTTAGCTTTCCGTAGCAATTCCTTTTTTCCCTTTCCTTCAAAATAAAAAGGAAGAGGGGGTGCCCTGCTCGCAGGAGAAGCGCGGGGCCCATCCCCGCCCAGGCCACGCGGACCCCTCCGCCCGGCTTCGTTCCCTGCCTCCCCCGGCCCTTTGTCTCGCTCCCGCGCTGCCGCGCACATGGTCCCCTGTCAAATTCCGGGCGGCTCCCGGGGACACGTGTCTGGGAGCCCGCAGCTCCGCCGGCCCGCGTAACCATGGAAACCGCGGCCAATGGGAGGCCGTGTTGCCCGTGGGGGCGGAGCCGAGCGCGCCCAGAGCAGGCGGGGCCGGGAGGGCGCGGGGTGGGGCGGGGCCGATACGACAGCAAGCTCGGGGCGGGGCCCGGGTGACCCAGACCCCGGGCGGTCCGCAGTGCGGAGGATGCTAACCGGGCTGACGTCGTACTGCGTATTTTTGACAACATTTTGACAGCGTTTCCTTGGCACTCCTGGGATTTTCTTTGCCTATGAAGTGCTGAGTGTGATCCCACCAGCAACGCTTACTAGCGATATGCGTTGTGCAAGTGACTGAGCCTTGCTTTGCCTCATCTGATAAATGGGGGAGTTGTCAGGGTCCCACAAGATATGCGATTAGCCCAGGACTCGCACCCAGAGGTGACCAATAACAGCAGTGACCCTTATGACAAACGGCCCTTTTCCTGCTCCTATGGAAAGAAGGACCTTATTCGTAGGTGAAGAATCCACCCTCTCAGCGGCTCATTTGCCCAAGCCTGATCCCAGTACCTGCCTCAACGTGCCTGTCGACAAAATGGGAAGATGGGACTGCAGTACCTCAGGGTCCCTTGCAGCATGCAGGCTGCTGAGTTCCCAGAGGTAGACACAGATGAGCATTTCTGGATGCAGAGGCAGAAAGAAAGTTTCAGTGCCAAGAGCTGGGGGCAGGACAGGGTTTGCCGCCCAGCTGGGTCACCCTCACGGGCATTTTTGCCTGTCTGGGAAAAAGCATCTTGTGAAGCAGTGAAGATGATACCTGCTGACTTCCCACTCCACGTGGAGGAGAATCTGAAATGAGAAAATGGATTCTCAAAAGCCTCTGTTCTAAGTAAGCCTGAGAGAGTTCAATGGAGGCAGAAACAGATGGCTGCACCGAGGGACTGGGTCCCTCTTACCTGGCTTCCCCAGGACCCAGAGCAGGGCCTGAGACCAACAAACACCCACTAGCCAGGAATTTCAATGAGCTGAAACCTGTTTCACTTTTAGGAAGAAGTGGGAAATGCACTCCTTCATTCATTCATTCATTCATTCATTCAACAGTTTTCTGCAAGTCTGCTGTGTGCCAGGCACTGTGCTAGATACCCAGGCTACAACTGTGAACAAAACATTCCTGTCCTGAAAGAGGTCACCGTCTGGCTGGGGAGACAGACGTTAAAGAAATAAACAGGCAAACAAACACGCAGCCACAAATATCCATAAATGCCCTGGAAGGAAAACTCATGAGCTATGAGCACGTAGGAAATAAAAAGGAGCTGGGGGAGGGGCAGGCAGGGCAGGCCTCCCTGAGGAGGTGACGTTTAAGAGGGACCTGAGGACTGAGCCAAAGTTAGCCTGGTGAGGAATGGAGGAAAAGAATTCCAGGCAAAGGGAACAGCGTGTGGGTGCTCTGAGCCTGGAGGCCAGAAGGAGCTGGGGCATGCGTGCAAGGACAATGTCTGTGTGGTCCAGAAGCCGGCAAGGGAGGAGTCCATGGAAGGCCAGTTAGATAGGGTCACACTAAGGATCTTGATTTTCAAAAATGGCCACAAAATAGGCTCCTGGGGACTTAAACTAAAATACACACCCCTGTTTTTCAAAGTGATTCCCGGGATTGGGGTTATATCCAATCCAGTTTCACTCACCTTCTACCTGTTCCAGTCTGAAGGCACTGGACAATCTAGAATCAGGAATGCATTTCATCATACTCTGCACATTGCACTAAGAAAGAAAAGGAAGGCTGAGGCTGGGCATGGTGGCTCACGCCTGTAATCCCGGCGCTTTGGGAGGCCGACATGGGCAGATTGCTTGAGCCCAGGAGTTCGAGACCACCCTGGGCAACATAATAGAACCCCATCTCTACAAAAAATACAAAAATTAGCCAGGTACGACCCACAGGTGCATGCCTATGGGTCCCAGCTACTCAGGAGGCTGAGGTGGGAGGATGGCTTGAGCCCAGGAGCTCGAAGGTGCAGTGAGTCATGATCACACCACTGCATTCCAGCCTGGGCGACAGAGTGAGTCCGTTTCCGTGAGAGAAAGAAAAGAGAAAGAGAGAGAGAGAGAAGGAGGGAGGGAGGGAGGGAGGGAAGGAAGGAAGACTTTTAACAGGAAGATTAGAATTAGGGTTGGATCTGGGGTTAGAGTTGAGTTTTCGGTTAGGTTTAGAGTTGGGTTGGGGTTAGGGCTGGTTTTGGTGTTTCGGTTAGGCTTGGGATTAGATTTAGGGTTGAGGTTAGGATTGGGGTTAGCATGGGTTTGGGATTAGGGTTGGCTTTACGATTGTGGCTCGTATTGGGGCTAGAACTGGGTTTAGATTTGGTTTGGGGGTTAGGGTTGGGATTACAGGCTTGAGTTCCGCTAAGTATATTTATGTCACTGGCCCCAAACCAAATAATTTTTGTTTAATGAATGAATCACTATGTTTCATTGTGAACCAGCAAGACAAAGTGACCAGCCAAGCTCACTTCCCTGGATATTCTGGGTTTTTTCTTTGGATTATTCTAAGAACAGGCTAGGAAAATTTACCTGTGCACTAATTTCACATTCTTCTTTTTAAGGTGGAACTAAAAATGATACCACAGTAGGAAGCAAGAGAGAAACAGTCAGTCTGTGCGTTTCAAACAGGTGACTAAGGAAGGAGAATTGGGGCCCAGCAGACAAGAGCCACAGGATGGGGGTGGTGACAGGTCCCAGGCAGTTGTTACCATAAGGCTGCGGGAAGCAGGGAGCAAGATGCTCTCAGGGAGGTCAGAAGAACCAGGTCAGGCTGGAAGGTGGAATTTAAATGAGGATTTAGGGGAGGGAAAAGGCAAGAAGATGAGCAGTAAAGCTGAAGAGCTGGGCGGGCCACAGATCATGGAAAGCCTTGCAAACCATCCATATGTAACTCGAGTAACTCCGGGGCCCACGTGGCCCCATCTCTGCAGAGTCTCACTAAAGCAGCTCAGGGCAGCAACCCAACATTCTTTATAGGGACTTTCAATATTTTTTGTGTCACACTTAAGGAGAGTCCAATTTATGTCCCTCAGCAGGACTTCTCAGCCCCCTCACCTCTCCCTCCAGGACCCTTGTACTATGTGCCGCCCCCCGAGCCCCCCATTGCAGTCTCCTGCCCTCTTTCTTCCCACTCAGTTCTTCTTCATTCCATCCAGCTTAGCCTGGGTGACTCCAGTGCTTTGTTTTCTTTCTGTTTTTCCCAGAGTCCCTCCAAAAACAACAGCACAGAGCTCACCCAGCAAGTGTGCATCTCAGCCTCTCCCATCCTGCTCCAGTCCTGTCCCCTCAGTCGCCCCCTGAAAGATCCTGACCAGACTGGGAAAAAGGGGGTGCATGGGGGACAGCCCAGCGGGCAAGGTGAGGATTCTCTCTCATGAGGTGCAGGTGAGCAGGCAACATTTCTGTGACTTGCTCCTGTCAGCGTACAAAGATCCCACTGTCTCCATGGGAGGGTTCTGAGCCAGAGACTGGAGCAGGCAGATTCGTGAGTGCCTTGAGAGCAGAGCCCTGGATGTTTTGTGGGTGACCCACCCCCGCCAGCACCTACAAGATTCTGCTTAAATATGTGATGAGTAAAGAGGTCAGTGGTGAATGAATGAATTCCTTTTTTTTTTTTTTTTTTTTGAGAAAGGGTTTCGCTCTGTTGCCCAGCCTGGAGTGCAATCGCGTGATCTCAGCTCACTCACTGCAGCCTTGACCTCCCTGTGGCTGAAGCAATCCTCCCACCTCAGCCTCCCGAGTAGCTAAGACTATAGGTGCATGCCACCACACCCAGCTAATTTTTTTTATTTTTGGAGAGATGAGGGGGTCTCACTATGTTGCCCAGACTTGTCTTGAACTCCTGAACTCAAGCAGTCCACCCACCTCAGCCTCCCAAAGTGCTGGATTGACAGGTGTGAGCCACTGCACCCAGCCATGAATGAGTTTTGAACTCCATGAGCATTCTGGATTTTCGTGCAGGGCTCAAAGACCCCAGAACACTTGCAGCCTCACCATCACTTCTCTAAGTCCTTGTTCCTCATTTTTGTGCCAGCCAGGGGTCTTCTAACAGTGACCTCCAAGCTGGTAAGTGCTGGGGGACCCAGGCTCCCTGATCCACACAGTGGAGCTTCTGGACTGGCTCCATCAGTCTGCTGGGAATGGCCCATGGTCCCCTGGGCAAGACCCATGGTGCACGGGAAACCTCCTAGCGCTTTGGCTCTGGCTGTCATTCTGGTTTCCAGCAACATATAAAAATAGCTTCAAGGACACACAGGCGCTGGGAGGGGGAGACCTGGCCCCCGGCTTCCAGGAGAGCTGGCTACACACGACTCCTATCTCTCTCCCTCTCCAAGGCCCCCTGCCACCCTCTGACTCTGGCTTTGAACCCTGGTCTGTATTTCCCCATGGACCACGGGCCTAAACCCGCAGAGCTCCTCCGCCAGCAGTTCCATCACCAAGACAAGCAGACGTAGAAGTCGTGGGGGGAGGCGGCTGAAACTTCTCCCACCGCCAGCGCTGAGCATGAGTCCTGCAGGGCCCCGGTGCACGATGGAAGGACGGAGGCTGCGGTCCAGGGCTGAGCCCGCGAGGCTGTGGATAACCAGGGAGCCAGCCAGGAGGGGAGGGGCTGCCCAGCTGCAAGGCTCTGCCAGGTCTTCTGCGCTTCCATTCCCCCAAACAACGGTGAGGCTAGTGTGTGCCCCAAACCACCTTCCAGGGCCCTGCAGAGCCAGCCCAGGGGCTGGGAGAGACCTCAACAGCAGGAGCAGCCCCCAGAAAGGGCGGAAGGGGAGGAAGGGGGAGGGGAAGCCCAATGACCTCGGGCACCTGGTGAGCGCAGACTGTGCCAGGTGCTGTGCCCCCACCTTCTCCATGAAGGAGCTGTCAAGATTCGTCCCCATCATACAGATGAGCAGAGCGAGGCTCAGAGTGGGGCGACTGACCACACAGCATGTAGGGCACACAGCTAGCCGGGTAGAGCCAGGATTTCAACCCCGGGGGCTCAGGAGCCTGTGCATGAAAGGCAGGGGCTCAGGGTAAACGCTAAAGGCTGGGGCCCCTTTTCTAACACGCTTCCCAAAGGCCCCAAAATAGACCCGCTTTCCCGATGAAGGTCTCCTCCCATCAGCTCCACAAATACCCATGTTCCCAGGCCGAGCCCAGGGCGGGTCCGCAGGAGTCAGCGCCCAGCGGGACCTATTTCTGGCTGCCACCCGGCCCGGCCACAAGCAGCCTTCTGTGGTGGCCTCAGCCACAGCCCACAGCTGAGGCACAGGCCTGGCCCAGCTTCCAAAGGCCCCATTGTCCAGCTGCCTGGGCTGCTGAGCCTGGCTCCTGGACATCCGGAGTAGGGGGGCAGAGGGTGACCTGGGGCAGAGGTGGAGGGCTCGGCATGGACTGAGGCCCTGTGTGACAGCCGCGGCCAGCTCAAAGGACATTCCAGAGTCCACTGTACCCTTGCAAGAGGAAAACAGTTTTCACCTAGGGACGGGCCTCGGCTGGCCTCAGAGAGGTGAACTCACCCTCCCCAGCTGACACTCACACAAACACACACACACACGTCAACTGCTGGGTGCAGCCACCATGTCCACGGGGACACGAGGAGGTGAGAGCCAGGGATCAGCATCCGGTAGGCTGGGATTCTCATCCCGGCTTCTCCGTGGGATCATCTGATACCCAGAGCGTCATCTAATTTCCCAGATATTCTAATCAGGGTCATTTCCCGGGTGATTTGTTCAAGTTAGGATCCAGGTAAGATCTCCATGTGGCATGTGGTTGCTATGTCCTATTGCTTTTTAAAAAGTTTTTCATTTCATGCCATCGATTTATTGAAGAAACAGGGCCAGCGTCCCACAAATGTCCACAACCTGGATTGGTCTATTTGCTTCCTCACCGTGTCATTTTTCTTTTTTTTTTTTTTTGAGACAGTCTCACTCCGTCACCCAGGCTACAGTGCAGTGATGTAATTTGTAATTTTGGCTCACTGCAACCTCCACTTCCTGAGTTCAAGTGATTCTCCTGCCTGACCCCCCGGGGTAGCTGGGACTACAGGCACACTCCGCCGCACCCGGCTAATTTTTGTGTTTTTAGTAAAGATGGGGTTTTACCATGTTGGCCAGGCTGGTCTTGAACTCCTGACCTCAAGTGATCCACCCATCTCGCCCTCCCAAAATACAGGGATTACAGGTGTGAGCCACCAAACCCGACCTCTTGCAGTGTCATTTAACTCATTTGTCTCTCCCTGTATTTCCTGTGAGTTAGAGATGAGCCCCCTCTCTTTTTGCGTAACTGCCTATTCACATGCCATAACATTCACCTTTTTTTCTTTTTGAGATGAGGTCTCACTCTGTCACCCGGGCTGGAGTGCAGTGGTGCTGTCACAGCTCCCTGCAGCCTCAACCTCCCAGGCTCAAGTGATCCTCCCACCTCTGCCTCCTGAGTAGCTGGGACCACAGGCATGTTCCCCCACATCTGGCTATTTTTGTATTTTTTTTTTTTTTTTTTTTGTAGAGACAGGGTTTCACCATCCATCATGTTGTCCAGGCTGGTCTCAAACTCCTGGACTCAAGCAATCTGCCTGCCTCCAATTCACCCTTTTAAAGTGTACAACTCAATGGTTTTTAGTCTATTCACAGAGCTGTGCAACCATTTCCACTGTCAAATTTCAGAATTTTTTTTCCTCCCCCAAAAGAAACTTCTTACCCATTAGCAGTCACTCCCCATCCTGCCCTCCTGCCAGCCCCTGGCAACAACTAATCTGCCTTCTCTCTCTCTATGGATTTGCTTGTTCTGAACATCTCATATCAATGAAATCACAGGAAATGTGGCCTTTGTGTCTAACTGCTGTAACTTAGCGCCACGTTTTCAAGGTTCATCCATGTCATACCGTGTATCAATACTTCATTCTTTTTTATTGCCAAATTATATTCCATTGTAGGATACACCACATTTTATTTATCCATCCATCAGTTGATGGGCATTTGAATTGTTTCCATCTTTTGGTGATTATGAATAAAGCTGCTGTAAGTATTTAAATGCTTGGCCAGGCAAGATGGCTCACGTCTGTAATCTCAGCACTTTGGGAGGGTGAGGCGGATGGATCACCTGAGGTCAGGAGTTCGAGACCAGCCTGGCCAATATGGTGAAACCCCAACTCTACTAAAAATACAAAAATTAGCCAGGTGTGGTGGCGCATGCCTGTAGTCCCAGCTACTTGGAGGCTGAGACAGGAGAATTACTTGAACCCCGGAGGCAGAGGTTGCAGTGAGCTGAGATCGCACCATTGCACTCCAGCCTGGGTGACAAGAGTGAAACTCCATCTCAAAACAAAAATAAAAATAAAAATAAAATGCTTATAATGTGCATAAGTGTTTGTGTGACTATATGTTTTCAGTTCTCTTGGGTATATACCTAGGAGTAGAATTGCTGGGTCATAGTAACTCCATATTTAACATTTTAGGGAACTGCCAAGCTGTTTTTCAAAGTAACTGCACCATTTTACAATCCTACCAGCAATGCTTGAGGGTTCCCATTTCTCCACATCCTCATCAACACTTGTATTTGTCCATCATCCCATAAAGGTGAAGTGGCATCTCATTGTGGTTTTGAGCTGCATTTCCCTAATGACTAATGGCGTTGACGTTCATGTGCTTATTGAAATTTGTATGTCTCCTTTGGAGGAATGTGTATTCAAATCCTTTGCCCATTTTTAAATTGGATTGTCTTCTATTAATGAGTTGTAAGAGTTCCTTGTGTATTCTAGATATAAGTCCCTTGTCAGATATGTGATTTGCAAAGTTTTCTCCCCATTCCGTGGTTTATCTTTTCACTTTCTTGGTGTCTTTTGAAACACAGACGTTTTTAAATTTGATGAAGTCCATTTTTCTATTTATGTTTTGTCCATGTGCTTTTGGTGTCATATGCCTAATCCAAGGTCACAAAAATTTACTCAAATGTATATAAATAAATATATAAATATATGAGAGAGAGAGAGAGAGAGAGTCTTGCTCTGTCACCCATGCTGGAGTACAGTGCTGTGATCTCAGATCACTACAACCTCCACCTCCCAAGTTCAAGCGATTCTCCTGCCTCAGCCTCCCAAGCAGCTGGGATTACAGGCGCCCGCCACCACGCCCTGCTAATTTTTGTATTTTTAGTAGAGACAGGGTTTCACCATGTTGGCCAGGCTGGTCTCGAACTCCTAACTTCAGGTGATCCACCTGCCTCAGCCTCCCAAAGTGCTGGGATGACAAGCATTAGTCACTGTGCCCAGCCATTACCCCTATATTTTTATCCAAGGGTTTTATAGTTTTAGCTCTTACATTTAAGTTTATGACCCATTTTGAGTTAAGTTCTGTATATGGTGTGAGGTCAGGATTCAGTTTCCTTCTTTTGATTTGTGTATACAATTGTCCAAAGAACAGAAAAATCTGTTCTTTCCCCCCATTGAATGGTCTTGGCACCCTTGTCAAGAATCAATTGAACATAAGTGTACAGGTCTATTTCTGGACTCCCAGTTCTATTCCATTGATCTATAGGCTATTCTTACGCCAGCACCACACAGTCTCATTACTATAGCTGTGTAGTAAGTTTTGAAATGAGAAAGTGTGAGTTCTCCAATTTTGTTCTTTTTCAAGATTGTCTGGCTATTCTGGGTCTCTTGCATTTCCATGTAAATTTTAGGACCAGCTTGTCAATTTCTGCAAAAAGCCAACTGGAATTTTGATAGGGATTGAATTGAATCTGTAAATCAGTTTGGTTGGTATTGCCATTTTAGTGATATTAAGTCTTCTAATCCATGATCACAGGGTGTCTTTCTGTTTAATTAGGTCTTCTTTTAATTTCTTTTTTTTTTTTTTTTTTTTGAGACACAGTCTCACCCTGTTGCCCAAGATGAAGTGCAGGGACATGATCACAGCTCACTGCAGCCTCAACCTACTAGGCTCAAGTGATCTTCCCACTTCAGCCTCCAAGTAGCTGGGATCATAGGCGCACGGCACCATGCCTGGCTAATTTTTTTTATTTTGTAGAGACGAGTTCTCCCTATGTTGCCCAGGCTGGTCTTGAACTCCTGGGCTCAAGCAATCCTCCCACCTCTGCCTCCCAAAGTGCTGGGATTACAGGCATGAGCCACCATGCCTGGTTTCTTTAAATTTCTCTCAACACCGCTGCATACAAATCTTACACTTCTTTTGTTAAATTTATTCCTGAGTACTTTGTTGTTTTTGATGCTGATGCAAATTGAGTTTTTTTCTTAATTTCATTTTTGGAGTACTCATTGCTAGTGTATAGAAATATAATCCATTTTTATATATTGATCTTGTATCCTGTAACATTGCAAAATACATTAATTAGTTCTAATTTGTGTGTATGTGTGCGTGTGTGTGTATTCCTTATGATTTTCTATATACAAGATCATGTTATCTGTGAATAGAGATCATTTTACTTTTTTCTTCCTAATCTCAACAACTTTTATTTATTTTTCTTGCCAAACTGTCCTAGCTAGAACCTTTGGTACATTGTTGGACAGCAGTGGAAAGAGTGGGCATCCCTGTTTTGTTCCTGATCTTAAGGGGAAAGTTTTCAGTCATTCACCATTAAGTATAATATTAACTGTGGATTTTTTAATCGATGCACACAGGCAGAATTTTAATCCAGACCTGTATTAGTCCATTTCCACACTGCTAATAAAGACATACCCGAGACTGGGTAGAATTTATAAAGAAAAAGAAGTTTATAAAGAAAAAAATTGTAAAGAAAAAGAGGTTTAATGGACTCACAGTTCCACATGGCTGGGGAGACCTCACAATCATGGCAGAAGGCAAAGGAGCAAAGGCATGACTTACATGGCGGCAGGCAAGAGAGCTTGTGCAGGAGAACTGCCCTTTATAAAACCATCAGCTCTCGTGAGACTTATTATTCACTATCATGAGAACAGCGTAGGAAAAACCCACCCTCGTGATTCAAATACCTCCCAACGGGTCCCTCCCATGACACGTGGGGACTATGGGAGCTACAATTCAAGATGAGATTTTGGTGGGGACACAGCCAAACCATATCAAGACCCCACAGACTCCAAAGCCCTGACTCTTTTCTTAGCCCTAGGATAGGGAAGATAAGACGGGTGGCCTCGTCAGGGAGGCCTGCAGGGATGAAGTTCACAGAAACATCAAAACTTGAGTTGGACTTGAAGGGTCTGGGTGATTTGAGATGAGTCAGTTCAGCAGGGAATACCAAGCCCCACTGCTAGTCAGTCCTGTCCCCATCAACCCCTACAGCCTTAGAAGGCCCTCAATCAGGCAGAACCAATATGGGGAGCCCAGTGTCACAGAGGGCCCCACCCACGTCAGTTCCCTGCAGTTTACTACCCACACCCTCACCTCCATCCCTCTCTGAGGCAGAATGCCCATGGAAAAGGAAGGAAGAACAGTTGACATTAGCTCAGGTAGGAGGGACAGGGTGGACAAAAAGCAGGCAGCCCGGTAGGTGGCTGAGGGCACAGACTTGCGAGCCAGACTTCTGGGTTGAAGCCGCCACCACTGGGTCCCAACAGGGTGCCCTTGGGGAAGTCACTTCAGCTTCCTGAGTGTGACTTTTCTGTCTGTGAAACAGGAAGAGTGACAAAATCTTCCTCCCAGGCCCTCGGTGAGGGTGACGTGGATGAGCCTTGGAAGGTGCTCAGTGCAGCGTGAAGCAGGGTCTGGGCACTCTGTCAAGGCTGGTTCTCGTTGCCTTATCGTCACTGTCACTCTTGCCACCATTTGCACGGCTGCTGCTGGTGTGATGGCGGCACTCCTGAGTGCCTGTGATTGCTGCATCCCTCACCATGTGGGACCCAGCTTAAAACAGGAAGCCCCCCATGCCTCACCAGGGCAAGAACTTTGTCAGCTCAGAAGGCATCCCAGGGCCCAAATGTGACTCCAGAGGCTGAGACTCATGCCACACACTCCAGAGATGTTGCCTCATGGAATCCCCACCACGACGTCAGGGAGGAAAAATCACTATCCCCATTTTACAGAAGAGAAAACTGAGACCCAGAGAAGTTGAGCTATTTGTCTAAGGTTCAACAGCTAGGAAGTGGTGGAGATGGGATTTGAACCAGGGTCATTTCTCCTTCTTGCTGGGCTACACCCTTCTCTCCAAACCCTGACCCACTTGGAAAGTTCAAGTAGTTTCACCTTGGGATGAGGAAGATGGAGCCCAGGTGGATGTCCCAAAGCATTCCCACCCTGTTCCCCTAGAGGGGCCCAGGACGGGAGGACAAGGGTCAGGATCTCGGTGAAGCAGAATCTGCATTGGTGACTGAAGCACTATATCAGGCTCTAGGGATCTACAGTTCAGGCCAGGTGAGGCGGCTCATGCCTGTAATCCCAGTTCTTTGGGAGGCCAAGACGGGAAGATCGCTTGGACCCAGGGGTTCGAGACCAGCCTGGGCAACACAGTGAGACACTGTCTGTATTTTTTTTTTTTAATTAAAAATTTAAATTTTTTTTTTTAAAGGATCTACAGTTCAGATCCCAAGCACCCCCAGAGATCCTGTACTGGGCAGCTCTTACAGGCTCAGGGGTCATCTGGGGACCCCTGGAGACCCATATTAAGCCGGAGCCAATCCAAGTCCCCTGGAGCTTCCAGCCAAGCTGCCATTAGGTTCCATCTCCCCCATCCTTCGGCTGATGTTTGGAGCTATGTGCAGGAGTTCACGTTTCCTTATCTTAAACTCCTTCTGTAAGTTGCGGATACCAGGGGAATCTTTGTGAATCTGAATTCCACCCAACCAGGAAGCCGGCACCTCCTCCAGCTCTGGATCCCACAGATAGAGCCCTCCCGCGCCTCCCTCTGTTCCTCTGCCTTCCCGGGGCGCCCTTTCTACTTTCTGGGTCACTCACTCCTTGTTCCTCACTCCACAAAGTCACTCACCTCTGAAGGTGGGGCTGGGGGGTTCCTAGGCAACAAAAACAATAGCGGAGGACAATGACTAACCCCGGTTTCTCCGTCCTGTAAATTTCTCATTCAAGCATTTGGCAGATTTCCTGTGCAGCTGTGCCAGGCATGGTAGGGACAAGGACCCAGGCCCCTGCACCCCATCCACTCCCATCCCGGGGGGTGACCCAAGCCACTGTCTGTAAGCCCCTGCTCTGTGCCAGAAGCTACGTATGGAGTGGCCTCAGGCATCATCCACGGAAAGCTCAGAACAACCCCACGCAGCTTTGGGCTATCACTACTTACGGATGAATACATTACTTTATCTAAAAAATATTGGCCGGGCGCGGTGGCTCACACCGCACTTTGGGTGGCCCAATCCCAGCACTTTGGGAGGCCAAGGCTGGCAGATCAGGAGTTCGTGACCAGTGAAACCCCATCTCTACTGAAAATACAAGAATTAGCCAGGCGTGGTGGCACACGCCTGTAGTCCCAGCTAGTTGGGAGGCTGAGGCAGGAGAATGGCTTGAACCCGGGAGGCAGAGGTTGCAGTGAGCCAAGATCACGCCACTGCACTCCAGCCTGGGAGACAGAGCAAGACTCCATCTTCAAAAAAATATTAAAATTTTAAAATTTAAAAATAAATAAATAAAATAAAAAATATCCATTCAGCAGCTACTAAGTGCCTGGCCTGTGCAAAGAAAGATTCCCCAAATGGCAAAGATGTCCTAGGCCCCTGCCTCTCTGGAAGGTGCTCCCCAGTAGAGAGGCAGTTCCTGGACAAGACAAGACAGAGGAGGGGAGGAAAGGAGGGTTACCAGTGGCAAGAATCGCTGCAGATGAAAATACAGGAAGAAAAATGGAACAGAAGGGATCTCCTTTAAATAGGTTGATTGGAGAGGTACCCTGTAAGGAGGCAACATTTCAACAGAGAACTGAAGGTTGAGAAGGAGCCAGCTATACGGAGCACGCAGAGAAGCATCCCAGGTGGAGGAACCACCAGCATGGAACCCTGAGTTGGGAGCTGGCCCAAAGGCCGGTGTGGCTGGAGTTCAGTGAGCCGGGGTGCGGGTTGGGGGAGATGAGGCCAGGAGGGAGCAGGCCCGATCATGCATGCCGGGGACCCAGGGGGGAAGCAGGAGGGAGGAGTCAGGGCCTTGGCGTTTGAGCAGGGGCATTGCTCGGCTGCCGTGTGGAGTCTTCCAGTAGGGAGATGGTGACGACCCAGCCTGCATAGGGGCCACAGGCATGGAGAGGCACGTGGACTGATGTGGACAGAGCCAGTGGGTCCTGGTTTGGATGTAGGAAGTGAGGAAAGAAGAGGAAGCAGTCACAGCCGCCAGGTCTCTGTCTAGAGTAATGGTTGAATTTTCTTTCCGCAGCTGGAGACATTTCTGGAGCTTCCAGCCATGTCCACCCTCCCCTGGTCCTCTCCTTCCTGCTGCCCCATTTGGCGGGGGAGGTGGGCAGAAGAGCTGGCTTCTAGTGCACCCGCTGGCTGTGTGACCTTGCACAGTCACTGTCCCTCTCTGGACTCGGTTCTTCTCATCTGTAAAATGATCAACCTCACCTTGTCCTCCATAACTGAGACTAGATATGGAAGCACTTACTGGTCTCTTTTTGTTGTTTTGTTTTGTTTTGTTTTGTTCTGTTTGAGACAGAGTTTTCTCTTGTTGCCCAGGCTGGAGTGCAATGGCGCGATCTCAGCTCACGGCAACCTCCACCTCCCGGGTTCAAATGATTCTCCTGCCTCAGCCTCCCGAGTAACTGGGATTACCAGCGTGTGTCATCACGCCAGGCTAATTTTGTATTTTTAGTAGAGACGGGTTTCTCCATGTTGGTCAGGCTGGTCGCGAACTTCCGACTTCAGGTGATCCGCCCACCTCAGCCTCCCAAAGTGCTGGGATTACAAACGTGAGCCACCGCGCTGGCCACTGTATTTTAAAGCACTTTGCAATGTGCAAGAACATTGGCCGGGCACGGTGGCTCACGCCTGTAATCCCAGCACTTTGGGAGGCCAAGGCAGGTGGATCACTTGAGGTCAGGAGTTTGAGAACAGCCTGACCAACATGGTACAACCCCGTCTCTACTAAAAATACAAAAATTAGCTGGGCATGGTGGCGAGCGCCTATAATCCCAGCTACTCGGGAGGCTAAGGCAGGAGAATTGCTTGAAACCAGGAGGCAGAAGTTGCAGTGAGCGGAGATCACGCCACTGTACTCTGGCCTGGGCAACAGAGCGAGACTCTGTCTCAAAAACAACAAAAAAAAGAATATTACCATCATGCCTGCAAATCCCAGTAGGAAATGTGCTTCCCCTTCACATCCAAGCATTTGCTAGTGGGCTTCTATGTGTCTTCCAGAATCCCTCCAACGCCTGGTGGGGGCCACATCACATCTCATCTTATAAAGGGGAACTGAGGCTCAGCTCTGACATGGTCAGCCTGAAGCCTCACTGAAATTTAGATCGGGGAGTAAACCTCCACATCATAGCAATGGCAGACAGCAGTGAGCACTTGCGGTGTGCCAGGTCCATGCTGGGGGTGCCACGTGGATGATCACATTTCATCCACACAACAGTCCTGCCTGGAAATCCTTCTTGTCATTAGCCCTGTTTTATGGAAAGGCGGGTGGCCAGCAGCTGTTTATAGCCCTAGGGTCCTACATAGAAAGAAGCAGAAGGTCCCAGAACTGGATTTAAGACAAATGGGGCCATGGCCGGGTTGGTGGCTCACGCCTGTAATCCTAGCACTTCGGGAGGCCAAGGCAGGTGGATCACTTGAGGCCAGGAGTTCGAGACTGGCCTGGCCAACATGGTAAAACCCCCATCTCTTAAAAAAAAAAAAAATTAGCTGGGTGTGGTGGTGTGTGTCTGTAGTCCCAACTACTTGGGAGGCTGAGGCAGAGAATTGCTTGAATCCAGGAGGCAGAGGCTGCAGTGAGTTGAGATCACGCCACTGAACTCCAGCCTGAGCGACAGAGCGAGACACTGTCTTAAAAACAAAACAAAACAAAAAGACAAATGGGAAATTTCAATAAACTCCCCCTAAGCTCCCTCATGTGCCAGGCACTGTCCCAGGCACTGTCCCAGGCACTGATGAACCAAAGACACAAACTGCCTGTCCTCCTGGGGCTCCCATGCAAGTGGGGAGATGGGCAGCATGTGTTAGGCCACAAGGAGGACAAGCTGCCGAAGCCTCTACCTCCCAGCAGCACAGGCTGCAGAGAGCTTGCCAGCACCTCGTGGCTGCTGTGGCTGAGAGACCAGGCTCTTCTGCAACCACTGCCTCATCTCCTCTTGCCATGAGGCTGTCTGGATTCCCAAGGCAGGAAGAGAAACGGAGGCAGCCAGGAATGCTAAGGGACTTGGTCCAAAATGCGCTGCCCAAGGAGTGGGCCCCAGAGCTTGCCCGTGCCTCCGTCCTCATGGAATAAGCATGTGATTAAGTGATCAGATTACGGAAGCCCCGCATGGGCAGATGCAATGACGAAATGGTCATCTGTTTGGCTCGCTCGTGATGATGGAATGATGAGCCGAACAGGGGAAATTAATGCCGGTTCCACCGAGGCCCTGGGTGTTTTCCTTCCAGAGAAACTGGGGTGGGGAATGAGATCTGTGTGTTCCCGAGGCCCCAAGGAACAGGCCCCAAGTCCTGATGTTGCTGGAGGCCAGGGACTGGGGAGGGGCTTCGACTGGGTTATGGCTGCCCCGAAATCCCAGCCACCCTCACAGACACTGCATGTCCCCACTCATGACCCAAAGGCACCTTGGCCAAAACTGGATCTTTGTCGCTCTGCCCTCCTGCACCCCAGGCAGACTGGCTTCTCCTCCAGGGCTCCTCCAATCTGCGAATGACACTCGTCCTCCCTCGCTGTCCCTGCAGACCCTTGAGTCCTCCCTGCCTCTCAGCCCCTGGCTCCCACCTGTTACCAGGTCCCATCCACCCGACTTCTGGATGCTTCCCAAATGCCTCCTTTTGTCTCCCTTCCCGCAGCCTCCTCCTCAACCCCAGCCTCATCACCACCAGCCCCTCCTAGGCCTCCCTGCCTCCGTTCTCACCCAGCTCCATGCCTTCTCCTCCCAGTAGCCTCAGAGATCCTCTAAAAGCAAATCAGACCCTGTCACTTCCTTGGCTACAGACTCTTTGGGGGCTCCCCCTACACGTGGAATGAAGTCCACTCTTCCAGTTCCCCTCCCAACCAGCATGCAGGGTCCAGTGTCGTCCCCACTCTGCGGCTCCAGTGGATGGGACTCCCAGGAGGGGACACGCAGATCTGTCCAGGAGCTCCGTGGAGCGGTGCTCAGGCTGTGAATGAATGCTGTGTCAAGTGAGGCCAAAGAGCTATGTGACCTTGGGTAGTCACGGTCCCCTCTGGTCTCGGGTCTCCTCATCTGGAAAATAACCAGCCCCCAGCCCCACCTTGTCTTCCGTAATTGTGACCAGGTATAGGGGAAACATTTTATATATATTAAGGCACCTCACAATATTTGGGGATGTTATCATCACTCCTGCAAATGTTAGTAAGAAAACCTGCTCCTCTGCCACCTCCCCTACCCTCTGAGTCCCATCAGCCACCTCGGAGTGGCAGCCAGGGATCAGGGGAGATGGGAACTGCCAAGAGGCCAGCCGAGCCATCAGCCCTTGTGAGAACCCTCCCCTTCTCTGGCGAGTCTGGGACACACCCCAAGAACAGGAGAACTGGGGCCTTGCAGGTCTCACTCAATGCCGGCTCAGTCCCTTCATACAGGTGGTGCTCAACCAAGGCTCCAAACCACAAATCCCGTGGAGGGTGATGCTGGCCAGGGCCTGCATGGGCCAGGGCGGTCAGCACCCGCTGTACAGGGGAGGCAGAGCTTGGTCTTGAAGGAGGAGGTGGCTGTGACTTGTGAGGGGAGGGAAAGGGTTTTCTGGAGAGGGGCACAGCGTCAGCAAAGGCAGAGGGGTTGGAACGTGAGCTGGGGGACATAGGCTAGGGAAAACAGTCAGTAAAAGCTGGTGAGAATGCCCCATCTGCCCCACCCCATCAGTGCTGTCAGGGAGATCACATGGTTTCCCCTGCCTTCCAGACGGGTAGACTGAGGCACAGACCCACAGTGAGGGATCCTAGCCCAAGTCAGAGACACAGCCCTCTTGGACATCATCGCTGTCCTGGACACCTCCCATCTTGCCTTCTCTTGCCAGGCGGTTTTGGAATTTGTGTGCACAAGTGTGAATTTTGCAGGAAATGGAGCTCCCGAGTATTTGAATTAAGACTCTGCCTTGTCTTGTATATTTTCCTCTTCCTGGGACCTACAGCCCCCAGTTCTTGATTTAGGGGTCAGGGAAGTGTGTGCTAGAAGGGGCTTTGAGCCACTCTGTGCGAAGGACTGGTCAGGGGAGGTGGAGGGGGATGAGAGAAGGACAGGCCTTCTCACCAGGCACTGCTAGTTCAGGTGGTGGGTAGGAGATGGGTCCCAAGAGACAGACAATTGACAATGTCAGGGCAGAGTGAGAAGCCAACCACCCATCTGTCCACCCAGTCACTCATTTATTCAACAAATACTGGCTGAGCCCACAGTCTAACAGAAGCAGGCAATTACAGTCCAATGTGGTCAGTGCTGTAGTGGAGGATGTATGGGGAACTGTGGGAGCCCAGAAGAGACACGTGACCTAGCAAGGGGTTTCTGGGGTGGGGCAATCAGGGCAGGCTTCCTGGAGGAGGTGGTATCTAACAGGAGACCTAGAAGGCAAAGAGGACTTAGCAGACCAAGAGGTAGGGAAAAGTGCCTCAATCTGAAAGAACCAAATAGCACCTGTCTACCTCCAGTGGTGAGTGGCCTTCAAGGACCAGAGCAGCTCAGTGTCATGGAAGCAGACTGCACCAGGGAGGGGAGCCGAGAGGTGAGCTTGCAGGAGGTAGTGGCCAGGCCGAGATCCTCCAGGACCTTGGGAGACCTAGTCAAGAGTGGGGTCTTTATTGGAGGACAGCAGGCACCCTTCAAGGCTTCTCAGTGAGGGAGAATTGTGGCCAGATTTGCTGTTTAGAAAAGTAAGTCAGACTTCTGGTCATGGTGGACTAGGTTATTGTGACCAGCATTGTAGCTGAAGATAACTTTAAAAGTTGAAGTATCTCAATCTAATACATATTTTTTTCAAAGCATGAAAAGCTTATCAAAGAGTAAGAAATCTTTAAACCAGACCTGAAGGAAAAACAAGAACTTAGAGAAAGGCATAGACATGGAGCCACTTTTGCCTAACAAGCTATTCCAAGCCTGGAAGAGCCATTCCTCTCCGATCTGTGAAGGACAAAGGGGACAGAGATAAAAGCCCAGGACCCACAGAATGTGGAAGTCTCGTGGTTGGGCACGGTGGCTCATGCCTATGGTCCCAGCACTTTGGGAGGCCAGGGTGGGTGGATCATTTGAGCCCAGGAGTTCGAAACCAGGCTGGGCAACATGGCAAGACCCCATCTCTACAAAAGAATACAAAAATTAGTCGGGCATGGTGGTGCATGACTGAAGTCCCAGCTACTTGGGAGGCTGAGGTGGGAGGATCACCTGAGCTGCAGTGAGCCATGATCGCATCACTGCCCTGCAGCCTGGGTAACTGAGCAAGACCCTGTCTCAAAAAAAAAATTGTATATATATATTTTATATATATAATATATTTTTATATATTTTATATATAATATATTTTTATATATATTATATATAATATATTTTTATATATTATATATAATATATTTTTATATATTATATATATAATATATTTTTATATATTATATATATAATATTTTTTATATATTATATATATAATATATTTTTATATATTATATATATAATATATTTTATATATTATATATATAATATATTTTATATATTATATATATTTTTATATATTATATATATTTTATAGATATTATATATTTTTATATATTATATATTTTATAGATATTATATATTTTTATATATTATATCTATTTTATAGATATTATATATTTTTATATATTATATATTATATATTATATCTATTTGGTATATTATATATATTATATAATATCTATTTTATATATTATATATATTTTATACATATTTTATATATTATATATTATATATATTTTATACATAATATATTTTATATATTATATATTACATATAATAGATATTATATATATTATATATGATTCTCCTTACAATTATCTGGAACCACAAGGGCTACATCCTCAGGGAGACGGTAAACAGAAGTAGACCAGCCCTCCTGAGAAACTACAGCCTGGGTTTGAAGGACTCAGATCTCCCAGGGAAACTCAGGCTTGGGTTAAGGTGGGTCCAGACAGTACATCAGAATATGTGATAGAAACAAACAAACAAAATAATGCTCTCTGGGGAAAGGTAGCTTCATCCATGCTTTAAATTATCCTTGCACTTTAATTTTTCAAACACTATGACTAACACACAAAGAAAACTAGGCACACACAAAAAAAGACACCATGAGAAAAAACAGACAGAAACAACAGAAGCATACCACAAAAATTTTCGTATATTGGAATTAGCAGACACAATCTGTAAAACAATTATGCTTACGATGTCTTAAAAAAGTAAAAATACAAGCTTAAAGTAACACCAGTGAACATAAAAGCTATGAAAAGTGACATAGTGAATTCGTAAAATAACCAAATAGAGGCTCTAGAAATGAACATTACAATAATTGAAATTTAAAACTCAAAGATTTTGGCTGGGTGCAGTGACTCACGCCGGTAATCCCAGCACTTTGGGAGGCTGGGAGGAGACAATCACCTGGGGTTAGGAGTTCAAGACCACCCTGGCCAACATGGCGAAACTCCGCCTCTACTAAAAAAAAAAAAATACAAAAATTAGCTGGGCTGGTGGTGCACACCTGTAGTCCCAGCTACTCGGGAGGCTGAGGCAGGAGAATCGCTTGAACCTGGGAGGCAGAGACTGCAGTGAGCCAAGATCTCACCACTGCACCGCAGTCTGAGCAATAGAGCAAGACTCCGTCTCACAAACAAACTAAAAAAAACATAGGACTCAAGAGAAGGCGCACATGGGAGAGGATGGGCTTAGTGTTGGATGTGGCAGTCCCAGAAAACCGAGGCCATTGGTACTCAGAGGAAAGGAGGATCTTCTGTGGGGAAAGAGACCAGCAGGCTCCCAGAAGAGGAGGTAATGCAGCCAGCTCTTAAGGGCAGGGGTCAAAGGAGGAAGATCTCACAAGGTGGCAGGCCTGCCGGGGGTGGCACTCAGCTCCAGAGAACAGGCAGGGAAGGGAGGGATGGGAAAGAACAGAGGCCAGGCAGGGAGGTGGGAGCCAGGCAGGCTCTTCCCTCCTGGAGCTCCAGCAACCAGCAGAGGGCTTGGCTCCTAGCAGCTGCTCAGCAAACACTTGTTGAAAAATTGAAGAGATGACTTCCCTGCACATAGTAGGCCATTGTCACGGGTGGTAATGGTGAGGCCAGAGCTTTTCCATCCCAGTACAGAGAGCAAGCCCTGGTTACCTGTCATCTTCCCCTTGATCCGAGATTCCCAAACCATAGTTATGCCTCCTATAAACTCTAGTGGGTAGAGCACCAGGTTGGGAAACTGAGGCAGCCAGGGACAAAGATTGCTGGGTAGAGCTTTTTGGGTTTTTCTAGCAGGGGGGAGAAACCAAGCACCAACCCCTCCTTGCCACCTCCACCACCCCCCACCTGCAAAGAGCTCCCCCAGGGAGAGATACATTCACATATACTCGAATCTCTCTCGTGTCACAAACAGAGAAGCCATCAGCTCAGCCTGCCTGCGTCCTCAGGGGTCCCACCTTCAGAGCTAAATGCACAGCCATTTAAGGACGCGGAGACCCTCTCCTCCCAGGAGTGGAGAACCCTCAGGGGTCCCTGAAGCCTGCAAAATTGGGGGAACTGAAGCTTCTCGGAGCCCTCCCGCTCCCGCCTGCCTCATGGCTGTTCATTTCTGCAGAATCTGGGGGCTGAGGCTCTGGCGTGTGACTCACCTCCCTCCCTCCCTTCCTCTCTCTGAGTAAATGTCAAGTAACATTAGTTATCCCGTCTCCCTCGGCAGCACCCCCCTCCCTGTTTTTGGCGGTGCTGTTTACCTCGGCAGGATCAATCAGCGTTCAGGGAGAAAATAGAAACCCTTTTAGATCCAATTAATGAAAATTGGGCAGCAGGAATGTGCCTGTTTAAAATTTCACTATCTGGGCAGGGATGGAGGTGAGGACTGGAGATGAGGGAGGTGGGCTAGAATCAGTCCTGGGGCCCGGCGTTAGCAAGCCCCTGGACTCCTCCAGCGTTTGGAAGAGGAACCTCAATATCTGAAGGGGAGAGGGCTGGGAGGGGCCCCAGAACCAGGCCCTGGCCAAGCGCTGTCCGTAGGCACGGTACTTCCAGAGCTGAAAACAGCTGCTGGGCTACATCCTTACAGGGCAAGCAGAGAAAATGATTGTGGGGAGGGGCCGGGGACAGGGGGGAGGTTGAGGGGAGGGAAGGAGAATGAAAGCAGCCCCTACCACACACAGGCTTGGCTTTGGGTAGGACCCCCGGCTGCCCCGTGTTCCCAGGACCCCTAACCCCCAGGGACACATCATGTCATTCGGAAGCCCTCTGTCTCAGGAACTGTGCTGGGGAGTGAGGCCTCCACTATGAGGCCCGTGATCTCGTGGTAAGCAGCCGTGGCTCTGTCCCCAGCTCTGCCACTGCTGGCTGCATGATCTTGAACAAGCAGCTGGCCCTCGGAGCCACTTTTCCTTTGCATCTGTAAAATGGAATGATCACGTGTGTGTCTCATAGGGCAACTGGGAGGGTGAAATAGGAAAAGGCGCAAAAAGTCCTTGGCACGGGGTCTGTCCTCCCCCAGAATCTGCTCGCCCACCCAGCATCCTCCCCACCCACCCCAGAGCCTGTCCCTGCAGCCCCGGGGCTGCCCAGCTCCAGGAACTCCCAACTGCACACTTATCTCAGCAAAGACCCACTGAGTCCCCCTAGACTGCCCTGTAAGGTGAGCCCCGTCACTCACCCATCTCATGGGAGAGGACAGACTTGAAGAGTCAGAGCAGCACCTGCAACGGGGCCGATGGCTCCAGGACACAGCCCAGCTCTGCCTGACCCCGCCCCGCAGCAGCAGTGGCTCCCTGACCTTGGGCACTGCAGCTTTGAGGATCGTGAGCACCCACAGTCCCACCCCCAGGGCCTAAGCTGCTGGGGCAGGGATGTGAGCTTCTCACGTGCCCCATCTGCAGCAACAGGATGTGGTTTGAAAGGATGAAAGAATGAAGTTGACAGTCTTCAAAGTGCTTACGCATCCTTAAAGCGACTGTAGGCACTATTCCAATGACCTCACCTTTGAGCCTCAGTTGACTTGTCTGTAGAATGGGAGCTGAAGCAAATGCGTCACATGCCTGCAGCTTCATCGCTGCGTCCAGGCAAGCTCCAGGCAGGGGACAGACCCCAGCAGGCGCGTGGCCCCCTGCACCCACTGTGTGTCCTTCAGTTCACTTTCTGCATCCCCTACCCACCCCCTGACAACACAGTGGTGAGGGGCACCAATGGGAGTCCTCCCCAAAGGCCTGCACTTCGGGGCTGCCCAGGGCAACCTCTACCAACGGGGGCTGGGACGCTGGAGGGATGAGGGCTGCTTTCCATATACCCCTTGGAGCGGCCCAGTAGGGATGGAGGCCGCCCTGCCCACAGTGGTGACCAGACCCATGACACCCTAACATGGGCTTCTCCTGGTCAGCCTCACTCTCCCACCCCCTCACACAGCCCCCTCGGAGCCCTTCCTTTTTGCACCTGAGTCTTCATCACAGGCTCTGTTTTCAGGGCAACCACCCTAAGACAGGGATGAAAAATAGCAAGGACAATAACAACGACTTTATGAGCCTATGTGATGCCCTCATGAGCTCATGGTGGCCCAAAAGGAGCCCAAGCACAGTGGGGGGTGGGGGTGGTGACGGGCCTGGCCTGGAGCAGGTGCTCAATGGACAGGTGCAGTCTCCCAAGCAGAGTGGGCATCCATTCATTCACTCCACTCACGCCATGCATGGCTAAGCCAGGGCTCAGTCCCAAGAGTGGGACAGTTCCTGCCCTCGAGGACCATACCCTCGTAGAACAGATGGGCAAGCCAACCAAGGGGTACACAGCCAAGTGACAGGGTCCGTGTCCAAGTGGCGCAGTGCAATGGGAGAGGGAAGGAGGGCCTTTCCGGGGTGAGGAAGGCGTCCAGATGGGGGGAAAGGAGGCCGGGCAGGAAAGGTGTTCCAGCAGAGGGAACAGCTGCAGCAAACGATCCAAGACAGAGGATGGCATGGGGGTGGGTGCAGGGTGGGCAGGGATGAGGCTGGAGAGGCCCAGAGGCATGAGCTCCCAGCAGGCCATGTCCCTGCCAACCAGGCCTACATTGGCTGTGGGGTGATGCCTGGTTTCTGGCACTGGCAGAGGCACCAAGGCTCATGTGGCGCAGATGTCCCTCCACCCTGCCAGCAGCAGCTGGGATTTTTGTGGAAGGGCTTGGCTCCAGAGGGGTGCACACAGGAGGGACCCCAGCTGTGCCCAGGTTCCGGTGGCTCTGCCAGGTTCAGAGAGACCCAGCAGAGAAGGGAAGCAGCCTTGCCAGCCTAGGGCCCAGGCCCTGCCAAGGACCCAGCATGGACAAGAGACCACGTCAGCAAAAGCCAGAATATCCTGTGCAGATGTATGGCTCAGCCTCACTCAGGCCGTTCCAGAAAGTGGCCATGAGCACCTCCTGGGGCTCCGCACAGGTGGAGGATGTGGACGGTGCTCACCCATCTTCTCACACACAGTGAGTAGGCACCTTGGAGGTGACAGAGTGTTGTGTTAGCCAGGCTACACAACACTCTGCTGCAGGAACAAACAATCCCAAAATCTCAGTGGCTCAACATAACAGAAGTCTGTCTCTCATGAAGGCTACATGGCCACTGCTCTGCTCCACATGGCCACACAGGGATCCAGGCCAGGGACTCCACCATCTTGTAGCTCCTCATCTGGAACAAGTGATCTTCTCAGTCACTAGAACAGGAGAAGAGACTACACGGAAGTCAGCTTTGTTTCTTCCGTGCTTCAGCCCAGAGGGGACACGTGTCCCTTCACCTCTCAGACCATTGGCCAGAGATGCAGAGGGGCTGGAAGCCAGAGAGCAAAGATGACATGGCTGGTGGCACAAGCAGTGAGGGGTGAAGTCTCAGGGTGGGCCCCAGATCTAGCGACCTTGGCCACACAACTCAATCTCTTGGAGTCTTGATCTCTGCACCTATGACTCACCCATTTCATGGAAGTGGACAGACTTGGAAAGTCAAAACAGTGCCTACAATGAGACCAAACGAGCCGGGACATGGCCTGGTTCTGCCTGACAGCCCCCGCCCTGAAGTAGAGATAAGGATGGTCTCTACCTCCCTGAATTGGAATGAGGGTGTTAAGAGGTAGAATTAGTAAAATTCTTCCCCCTGAACCAGGCCTGCAAATGGCTGTCCCTGTGTTTGTGGGTCTTCATCAGCATCTTTGACTGCAATGGTTATGAGTGGGAACTATCAAAACATTGTATTGCATTTTTCCCTTATTTTACAGCAATGAGTTGAAAAATGAAAGCAGACCACAAGCCAAAAGGGCGAGGAGAGAGCAGCTCATCAGTGTCACATGACCGAGGGCAGACACCATGGAACCCCAAAGCTACCGGTCAGACTCTCCTTTGGGGATGCCCTGGCTGTAATCTGGACACTGTCCCCAAGGAGGTGACATTTAAACTAAGACCCAAAGACAATGGGAGGCTGATTGCACAGAAATCTGGGCATCCTCCCAAGAGCAATGGGCAATCCTAATGTTTGTCAACACTTCCTCCACCCTGCACTCCCACTCTCAGCCTCTCTAGATCTCTAGTATAGCACCTATAATGCTCTGTTGGAATTGTTTCTCATATATCTGTCTCCCCAACGAGACCAAGCTTCTACTGGCAAGGACCAGGTCTGACTCATCATTTTATACCCAGCTTCCAGTCCAGGACTCAGTACAAGAAGGGGCTCAACAAGTCTTGGTTGAAGAAAAAGAAATGAGTGAATAGATAGATGAATGGATGGATGGGTGCATGGATAGATGGATGAGTGACAAAATGGATGGATGGATGGATGGATGAATGGATGGATGGACAGATGGATGGATGGATGGATGGATGGATGGATGGATGGATGGATGAGAGGATAGATGGACGAATGGATGAATGGATGGGTGGGTAGGTGGATGGATGGGAGGATGGATGGATGGATGGATGGATGGATGGATGGATGGATGGACAGATGGATGGATGAATGAGAGGATAGATGAATGAATGAATGGATGGATGGGAGGATGGATGGATGGATGGATGGATGGATGGATGGATGGATGGACAGATGGATGGATGAATGAGAGGATAGATGAATGAATGAATGGATGGATGGGTGGGTAGGTAGATGGATAAGAGGATGGATGGATGGATGGAAGGATGAATGAGAGGATAGATGAATGAATGAATGAATGAGTAGGTGGATGGATAAGAGGATGGATGGATGGATGGATGGATGGATGGATGGAAGGATGCACAGATGGAAGGATTACAGGATAAATGAGAGGATAGATGGATGAATGAATGGATGGATGGGTGGGTAGGTGGATGGATAGGAGGATGGATGGATGGATGGATGGATGGATAGATGTGTGAGTGGATATATGGATGAATAGGTGAGAGATTGTATGGAAGGATGGATAGGTGAGTGGGTGGATGAATAGGTGTGTGGGAAGGAACGGACGGATGGGTGAAAAGAAGGAAGTATTAGTGGATTGATGGATGGGTGGATATTTGGGTGAATGGATGGATGACAGATGGGTGGATGGATGTGGAGGTAGTGGGATGGAAAGTTTCGCTCATCCTACACAGAGTTCTGCTGGAGGGAAAACCAGGGATTTTCTCAGGAAGAAGGAGGGGGGTTCCTCTCTTTTTACAGATTGTAATTTAATAGAGCTTTCCATAAAAGGTGACAGCTCTATCTCTCAAGATATGGAAATGATGGTATGAGAGTTAGCTCTCTTTATCTTCCAGGTGCACCTATGTTCCTCAGCTCTGACCCCAGTTCATGATTCTCTCCACACCCCATGGTTCTGAACCATCTGAAAGCCTTTAAGATCTATGACACCCGGATCCAGATCAACTCGATCTGAACTGCCAGGGGTGGGCCCCAGGCAGCAGTGATTGTTCAAGCTCCCCAGGTGACTCTAGTTTGAAGCCAGGGCTGGACACCCCTGCACTAAAAGGTTAACACCCTGATTTCTGTGGCGTAGGGAAGGTAACAGGTGACTGGCTTATGTCACAGGAAGAGAACCAGGGTCTGGTGTCTAGGCCTGGGTCTCCTCCCCACTATTCCAGGCCGCCCTGGCCCGCTGGGTGCTGTGAGAATCCATGGAGCCAGCCCCCGAGACCCCCACATGCCAGAGGTGTGTGCCAGGAAAGGGCAGGTTCTGCAGTCTGACACACCCTCCTTCTCTGCTTGCCACGGTTCACTGGGGCCCCCACCTCTGCGAGTCTCAGTTTTTCCATGTATAAAATGGGTGCCCTGGGGAGACCTACCTAGTAGGGTCGGTGTGAGGCTTCCAAGGCCTGGCAGTGTTAAGTGCTCAACAGATAAGCACTGTGAGCCTTGTTCTTCAGGGAGACTGAGGGTCTGTGGCCCCTTGCAACGGGCTCTTTGGAGACACGTCCTCTGACGGTACGGCCGTCCCATCTTACATGCCGCTCTCCATGAGACCCCACCTTGGGGTTGGGGGACGGGGGTGGGAAGGAGATGGGGAGACAGCACCCCCAAGCCAGGGCAGGCTGCGGGAGCCAAAGGAGAGGCCAAGGCCAGGCCAGGGCTCAGGGCTCAGGGCTCAGTGGGCTGGCGGGGGGACCCCAAGGCTGGGAGCAGGCAGAACATCCTGTGTTTGAGTCACAGGCTCCAAGTCAGACAGACCCAGGAGGCTCCAGCCCCCACCCGACTACTCAGAGCTGTGCCGGGGCTGAGCGGGGCTCTCTGAGCCTTGGCAGCCTCCAGTGAAACACGGGCTGATCATGGCATCTGCTCTCAGGACTCCAGTGAGGGGTGGGTGGGAGCACGTGTGCAGGCTCTCCCCACCCCACCCCCTGCCCTGGCTACCACTCTCCAGATCTCTGTCGAGAGCAGAACAGCACTGGTGCCACCGTATGAACCACACACTCTGACACACAGTGACAGCTGTCTACCCTGGACCCCCGACCACTCGCCCCATGGTGGCCCTTCCAGTCGGCCCCTCAGCTTCAGGAACAAGTCCTGATGCCAAGGATGGGGTGAGACAAACCCAGGAAATTCTGGAAGCCGATGGCCATCCCGTGGTCTCTTTCCCTCCTCACACCACGGGCGACGAGACATCAAGGGAGAGCTTGGAAAAGGCCTCATTTAGGGTCGCCCGGCTTAGCAAATAAAAATATAGGATGTAGGCCGGGCACAGTGGCTCACGCCTGTAATCCCAGCACTTTGGGAGGCCCAGGCAGGGGGTTTGCTGGAGGCCAGGAGTTCAAGACCAGCCTGAGCAATATAGAAAGACCTTGTCTCTAAAAAATTTTAAAAATTAGCCAAGCGTGGTGGTGCGCACCTGTAGTCCCAGCCACTCAGGAGGCTGAGGTGGGAGGATCACTTGCACCTGGGAGGCAGAGGTTGCAGTGAGCCAAGATTGTGCACACATATATATACACACGTACATATATAAAAACATATATATGATGCACAATTACGTCTGAATTTGAGATAAACAACATAAATTTTTCAGTGTAAGTATGTCACATGCAATATTTGGGACATGCTTATACTAAAAAATTATCCATTGTTTATCTGAAAATCAAATTGAACTGGGTGTCCTGTATTTTATGTGGCAACCATAATCCCATTACAAGAAGAACTTCTTATGTCATGCCCTCCCTTTAGAATCATCCATAGCTCCCCAGTGCCTTAGGCCAAAGTCTAGGGCAGCAGAGATCTGCCTGGTGTGGCTCCTGCCTCTATTCCAGCCTCAGCAGAAGGAAGTGGACACCACAACATGAACAGCCTCCAACACCATGACGGGGCGGGGGGTCAGATGTTGTTTTATGAAGGTAACAAAGGGGGAGACATGGAAGGAAAACCCCCCGCCATCCATCCCACCCTGGCGCCCTCACCCCATCAGAGAGTAAAAAGGGTCAGGAAGGGTCCTTTTGTGTTGGGGTTCCTCCATTCATTTTGTAAGCAGTGACCGAGCCCCGATCTCTGCCAGGTGCCACACTGGGGCCTGGGGAACCCCCTGCTGCAGTGATCCTAGGGTCTCTCTGTGAATCTCTGGCTTCTATAACCTCATCTCCACCCCAGGCTTTGGCCTGAAAGCCATTTCTTTTTGTTTGGAGTCCCTGCCTCCTTCCCAGTTCCTCCTCTTCATGGGTGAGAAACCCCTAGTTTCAGATCAAAAAGACCCCAAAATTTACATGGCATTTCAAGTGGAACCCACAACTCAACCATTGACTTCAGAGGGTTCCCAGCAGCATTGCTGGGCAGAGCTCCCCGGCCTCTGCCTCCCAGCCTCACAGCAGACTCAGAATCCTGGGCAGCGACGAAGGACAAAGGCCTCTCTGCTTTCAGATTGAGCAACAGACCAGCGGTGATCCAGGCACTGCAGAGATAAGACCCCAAAAGAAGAGATCGGGACAGCAACCGTGTCATTCACGGGGTACCTCCCACTTAGCGCGCACACCTGATCATGTCAGACTTGCTCCAAGTTGACCTCCCTCGCCACCACCCCAGAACAAGCCAGGTCCCCAGGGGACACTGCCCTGAGCACCCTGTACTTCCCACACCTAGGGCAGATCATAATTTCATTTGGTTATTTCAGGAATGAGGTATTCAAGGTCTGTCTCCCCCCTTTGGACTGTGAGCTCGTGCTGGAGCAACGACTAAGGTGAGACCAAGGTGGGTTTCAGATCCCAGTCCCAGTTACAACCTAACAAGGAAGGCCCGGCAGGCCGGACGAGGTGGCTCACACCTGTAATCCCAGCACTTTGGGAGGCTGAGGAGGGCGGATCACTTGAGCCCGGGAGTTCAAGGACTTCACTGCTGTATTGCAGCATTGAGCACCCAGCACCACACCTGGCAAAGAGCAGGTGCTCAGTAAATAGTATGGGAGGTACAAAAATTAGCCAGGCGTGGTAGTGCATGCCTGTAGTCCCAGCTACTCGGGAGGCTGATGCATGATCGCTTGAGCCCGGGAGGCGGAGGTTGCAGTAAGCCCAGATCATGCCATTGAACTCCAGCCTGCGTGACAGAGGGAAACTCTGTCTCAAAACAAAATTAATTAATTCAAAAAATATCATGGGAGGGAGGGTGGGAAGGAAGAGGATGACCATGAGCTCCGTGAGAGCAGGCGCCTTGCCCGTCTGACTCTCGGCTTTGTCCTGGGTCTCCTCGGCCCCAGGCACAGACACAGTGGATGTTTGAGGAAGGTCTGTGAAAGGAATGGAGGACTCCTGTCAGGACAATAAAGTTATTTCCTAGAATTTCACCAACCACAGTCAGGAAATGCAAAATCTTGTTCATTTATTTATTAGATTTATTATCTTGTTTCTCCTCCTTCCCCTCACCCCAGGGTCCATTCATGGTGTCTGCATTTTACTAAGTCATCCTAGTAAAAGTTTTTTCCTCCCTAAAAGAGGTGGAGTGGAATTGGCAAGATCAGACTCATTTTTGTTTTACAGTTGAGGAAAACAATGCTCAGTGGGACAGGTGACACTTTGCTGCATGAAAACCGTCTCTAGGCTGGGCACTGTGGCTCACACCTGTAATCCCAGCACTTTGGGAGGTGGAGGCGGGCAGATCAGGAGGTCAAGAGTTCGAGACCAGCCTGGTCAACATGGTGAAACCATGTCTCTACTAAAAATGCAAAAATCAGCCAGGTGTGGTGGCACGCACCTATGGTCCCAGCTACTCAGGAGGCTGAGGCAGGAGAATTGCTTGAACCCGGGAGGCAGAGGTTGCAGTGCACCGAGGTCACACCACTGCACTCCAACCTAGGTGACAGAGCAAGACTCCGTTTCAGGAAAAAAAAAAATTAGCTGGGCATGGTGGCACACGCCTGTAGTCACAGCTACTCGGGGGGCTGAGGTGGAGGAATCACTCGAGCCTAGGAGGTCTAGGCTGAAGTGAGCTGTGATCGCAACACTGCACTCCAGCCTGGGCAACAGAGCCAAACCCTGTCTAAAAAAAAAAAAAAAAAAAGCCGTCTCTAAAAAGTCCAGGGAGGTCAGCAGCCCTGCGCACCCTTCACATGTAGATGGAAAGAGAGCAAGGAACAGAGACGGAAGGAAAGAGAAAGTCGTCTGCCTCCCCCAGAACGCTTAGCGTGTTCATGCCTGGCCTCTCGAGCCAGATTTCCTGGCTTCGAATCCCACCACTGCCACTTACTCGTGGTGTGACCTTGGGCAAGTGAGTTAACCTCTCTGTGCTTCAGCTTTCCCATCTGTAAAATGGGAATATTAAGAGAAGCTGTGAGGTCTATGTAAATTAATGCCTAGCCACATAACCTCTATATAGGTGTCACTACAATCGCGTGGCCTCAAGAGGCTACACGGGCTTGTGAGTAGACGCAAGGCCTTGGCGTCCACCCCCAGCTCTGCTCTGAATCAACCACACAGTCACGGGCGAGCCTCAAGCTCACTGAGCCTCAGTTTCCTCATCTGATTATGGGAAACATCGCACCCTCTACCGGAGGTGCTGGGAGGATGGGGAACATCACCAAGTATGAAGCTCCCAGCCCGGTGCCTGGCCTGTCTACTCCCTACCCCGCAGGGGAGCCCTGTGTGTGTAATTATTCCCTTTCGGATAGCCCCGGCCTTCTCCAGGCTTCTGCCTCCCCACCTACCCAAGCTGGGTTCTCCCTCCTCTTCCACACCCCTGCTCCCAGGTCTAGGCTCCTGGGAGCTCTGGCTGACCCTGCAGAGGGTGGGGAATCCCAGAGGCCTTGGTCGGGGGCGGACACATCCTCAGGCGTCCTCTGAGTCCCCCGAAGGACCCCATAGTGAGACCGGCAGGCTGGGCTGGCCTCCAGGGTCCTCTCAGGCACTGCCCTCGATGCTTGGTTGAACCCCAAAGCCACCCCTACCCCCACAGGACCCATCCGGACCCCCTGCACCACACTGGAGTCCAAAGACACTGACTGGTTCATTTCCAGAACACATTGGTCCCTGAACGCCCGCCCCTGCCATCAGCACCTGTGCACCAAGGGGTATTCAGTCAACATTTCAACAGTTTTGCAGAGGGAAGACTACTAAGGTGAGGTCAAGGTGGGTTTCAGAGCCCAGTCCCAGTTACAACCTATCAATCAAGACCCGGCAGGACGGGCAAGGTGGCTCACGCCTGTAATCCCAGCACTTTGGGAGGCCGAGGAGGGCGGATCACTTCAGGCCAGGAGTTCGAGACCAGCCTGGCCAACATGGCGAAACCCTATCTCTACTAAAAATACAAAAATTAGCCGGGCATGGTGGCGGGCGCCTGTAATCCCAGCTACTCAGGAGGCTGAGGCAAGAGAATCGCTTGAACCTGGGAGGTGGAAGTTGCAGTGAGCGGAGATGGCACCACTGCACTCCAGCCTGGGTGAAAGTGCAAGACTCCATCTAAAAAAAAATAACAATAATTAATAAAAAAAATTTAAAAGAAGATCTGGCCAGATGCGGTGGCTCATGCCTATAATCCCAGCACTTTGGGAGGCCGAGGCGGGCAGATCACGAGGTCAGGATTTTGAGACCAGCCTGGCCAACATGGTGAAACCCCGTCTCTACTAAAAATACAAAAAAATTAGCCAGGCGTGGTGGTGGGCGCCTGTAATCCCAGCTACTCAGGGGCTGAGGCAGGAGAATCACTTGAACCTGGGAGGCGGAGGTTGCAGTGAGCCCAGATGGCGCCACTGCACTCCAGCCTGGGCGACAGCACAAGACTCCATCTCAGAAAAAAAGAAGATGATCTGTGGGATCACAGAGGTGCGAATCCCTGTGCCTTCACGGGGGCATCAGACCCTAAACCCCACAGTTCCCCCACATACACCAGTCATGCAAGCCTTGTGCCTTCTCACAGTGGGGTGTTCCCCAACCCCATCTTGCAGATCCCCCCTCTCCCTGTGTCCTCCCCCTTCTCTCTCCTCCTCCTCACCCTCCTTCTCCCTCTTTTCCCTCTTCCTGTTCTCTCTCCTTCCTCTACTCCAGGACTCCCCATCCAAGGAAGGAAGGGCTGGCATGCCCCCTGCCCACCTCACCAGCTGGCAGAACGGCCGTGACAGCCCAGGACCCTCGGAGCCAGGTGGTGTGGTTGGCCTCCACATCCAGCCTGGAAGCATCTTTCAAAGAATGCGGGGTGTGGAGGCCTCGGCTCCTCTCGCCTCCAACCACGTCCCCTCCCTGTGCAACCCAGCACGCCTGTCAGCTTCCTGCTGTGGTCGCTGCAAGGGTGGGCAGGCCTGGCTTTCGTCAAGCACCCCCAGCCTGCAGGCCATGAGCGGATGTGGAGGAGGAAGGGGGGTCAGAGGAGGCGGTGGAATTCTCCAGATTTTCTCCCAGCCTCCAAAAGGCCTCTGGAGAGGTGCTTATATAAGCTTTCATTTTTGTAAGTGTGGAAAGGAAATTTTTGAAAATATTAAGAAATGTGGCTGAGCGTGGTGGCTCAGGCCTGTAATCCCAGCACCTTGGGAGGCCAAGATGGGAGGATCACTTGAGCCCAGGAGTTCGAGACCAGCCTGGGCAACAAAGTGAGACCCCTGTCTCTTAAAAAATGGAAAGAAAAATATCATCTGGATGCAGTGGCTCATGCCTGTAGTCCCAACTACTTGAGAGGTTGAGGGGGGACGGTCGCTTGAGCTCAGGAGTTTAAGACCAGGCTGGGCAACATAGGAAGACCCTGTCTCTATGAAACAGAAGAAGAAAGAAGAAAAGAGAAGAAAAAGAAGTGGTGCCACACAGGGCAAATAACAGGGTGAGCACCCTGCTTGTGGATCGGGCAAGTTCCCAGCCAAGGGCCCTTGCTGCCCTATGAGGGCAGGGGCTGGGCCATCTTGTCTCACTGTGTCCAGAGGCCAGTCTCGGTGCCAGGCAGGAGGAGGTGCTCAGCAAATATTTGCAGCTTTAGTGAATGAAATCAAGGAAAAGGGAATGCGAGGAAGAGAAAAGGTCCAGGACTAGGGGTGATAGAAGGGAGCCCTGAGAGAGAAGATGGAGGCTGACGGAGGCTGGGTCCCGAGGGGGAGAGGGAGGGGACAGGGGAGTCGGGGGGAGGGGGCTCAGGAATCAGGAAAAGTGCTGAGCAAAAGCTGTCTTTGAAAAGGGCCCAGATTATTCATCTCAGTCCTCATCTCGCTCCATTTCAGTTCAAGCGGCTGCAAATATTTGAAATGAGTAATTTCTCCTGATGAAGAGAGTCTGATTTTGATTCTGCCTAATTTATTTCAAGATTTAGGGAGCACCCAGAGAGAGCGGGGTTGCGCCTGTCGTCAGGCAGCCCCCGGCCTCTCTCCTACGCTGCCTCCTGGTCCTGCCTGCCCATGAGTCGAAGGAGAGGAGGACGGGCTGGTTCACCTGGGTCAGGGGAGGTGCCTGCCTGGACCACAGGAAGCCCCTGGGCCCAGGGAGCGGAGGGGCCTCCATCTAGGTACAGACCCAGAATGAGGGGGGCACAGGCCTACCTGGGGTCCTGGCTGCTGCAGCCTCCTCTCACGTCTCCAGGCCTTCAAGTTGGCATGGTCACCCCCCTAGTTCCGCCTATAAGGTCAGTGGCTTCCCTGGGCTCCTAGACAGATGTCCAGACCCGTCCCATCCAGCCCTGCTTTGCCTCCCAGCCTCGCCTCCTCCATCTCCTGCTCGCTTCTCCTCTATTCACCTTGGCCAGCGCTCCTCTGGGCCCTGGTACCTTCTCACTCAGCGGCACTAGGCAGTTCCCTTTCCTCCTATGAGGCTTAAACCCAGGGCCACCTCCTCTGTGAATCTTCCCTGTCCTCATAGGAGGTGGGGGCCCCCGGGGCTCTCCCATCCTACAGTGCCCTTGTCCCCTATTCAGTCACCAGCTTGGGCCCCCCTTCCTCACAGAGCAAGGGCCAGGGCTGGCTCTGTAACCCATGCATTCTCAGCACTCAGCACTGGGCCCAGCACACAATGTGCTGGAGAAACACCTGGGGCAAGAATGAATCCTAAAACACAAATGAAGAAGTGATATGTGTGTGGGTGAATCCATGAAGAACCAACAGATGAACTCAGAGCCCACTCTGAACAAACAGAGGCCCCAGCACCCTGTCTGGGCCCAGGGACTGCTGTGGGGGCCTGGTGAGAGGTTGGTCCTCTGCGCCTCTCAGGAGCCCACCCAGACATGAAGCAAAAGGCCTGGCCTCGGGTTGGGTGTGGTGGCTCACGCCTGTAACCCCAACACTTTGAAAGGCTGAGGCAGAAGGGCCTCTTGAGGCCAGGAGTTCGAGACCAGCCTGGGCAACATAGCAAGACCCCAGCTCTAATATAATGAATTAATTAATTAATTTAAAAGGCCTGGCCTTGGCCCTGGGATAGGAACCACTCAAGAGCCCCAGCAGCCCCTCAGCCATGTGTAGAGGCGAGAGGGCAGCTGGCTCAGGGCCATCTGTTTCCACCAAGAAAAGGCCACTCCAATGTCACACGGCAGGAACTCAATAAACACTTGTGCAAGGCAGGAGGGAGGGAGGAACTGAGAGGCCCTTCTGACTCCAGCGCCACAGCAAAGGGCACCGGCTCTGGGCGGGCGGCTCGGGCTCAAGGTCTGGCTTTGCTTTCCTGACCTGGCGACTGCAGGCCACCTGGCCGGGGCTCTGGGACTCCGGAGCGACTGAAGTGCCCTCTCCCATGGCCACGCAGGAACCCGAGTCCCCAACACCCAGGATCACGGCACCACATGGGCCATTTGTTGAGCATTGTGCCACGGCCTCTTCCACGTCATGTGACCCACAAGTGACACCACATTTGTGACCCCTTCTCACAGATGAGAAAACTAAGGAGTTAAAGAAGCAGAGCGGGCTGGGCGCGGTGGCTCACGCCTGTCATCCCAGCAATTTGGGAGGCCAAGGCAAGCAGATCACCTGAGGTCAGGAGTTCGAGACCAGCCTGGCCAACATGGCGAAACCCCACCTCTACTAAAAATACAAAAATTAGCCGGCGTGGTGGCGTGTGCCTGTAATCCCAGCTACTTGGGAAGCTGAGACAGGAGAATTGCTTGAACCCGGGAGATAGATGTTGCTGTGAGCCGAGATCACACCATTGCACTCCAGCCTGGGCAACAAGAGCAAAACTCTGTCTCAAAACAGAAAAAAAAAAAAAAAGCAGCAGCAGAGCGACAAGTCCCAGTCCAGAGATGGGGACACACACCTGGGAAACGGCCTCAGAGGGGACAGGGAGGGGCACTGAACAGCTGCTCAAGAGCCAGGGTCGAGGCCGCCAGCAGACTCCAAGCCTCAGGGATCCACCTGACTCTTGTCCTCGCAGTGAGTCCACTGACCCATTGAGGACCAAGCTACTTCCCAGAGAGACTCGGGGAAGGGAGGGGGAGCCGGGGAGCAGGCGGGAGACAGGAGTGCGTTCTGGGCTCTAGAGATGGGAAGGAGGCAGATCCTGTGCCCAGCAGTGGGGGCAAGCATCAGAGAATGGCGGCCCTAGACATTGTGACAGGGACGTTGACTGGAACCCGCACGCAATGCCCAGGCTTTGTGCTCTCACGTGCACTGCCTCCCGTAAAGGACAAGAAGTACACAGGTGGGGGCAGGGGGTTGAGATGGGAGGCAGTACAGTCACCGGGCAGCTGGCAATGGATTTTCAGGCACCTGCTCAAGAGCCTAGATGTTCTTCAGTGGAGGCCAGTGAGGCTTGGGTTCATTTCAGAGGCCACCCTGGCCCTGCAGTGCGGAGGGGTCCCCGTGCTGGGGGTGGGGTTCAGAGTTGAGTTAAGACTACAGGATTTAACAGGCCCTACCCTTGAGGTTCTCGGTGAGAGAGGTGAGGTCTGCCCTCCAAGGCAGGTAGGGCTGGCGGCTCAGGGAGGAGAGAGCCCACCCCTGGGATCAATCAGCTTCTGAAAGGAGGCGCCAGGCCCAGAACCCTGCCCTGGCCCACAGAGACCAGGCTGCCACCCACTCTCCCAGCAAGGGCTGAGCTGGGTTTTCCCAAAAGAGGGAAAGGTTTAAGCTGGGTGACCAGGAAGATCCATCCCCCACCGCCTCAGGGTCTCAAATTTCAGGATGCAAATTTCAGGATATAAGGGCATGGGGTAAGCAAGGAGGTGAGAGAGACAGTCTGGTTCGAAATACAGGTTCCCAGGCCCTGCCCGCAGAGACTCTGATCCCTGGGCCACAACCCAGGCCCGGGAATCTGCATTTGACCAGCAGACCAGGTGACTCTGACACAACAGGTCTGGCAGAGGGTCACTGCTCTATCGGGGGAGGGCTTCAGCCCTGGAGCCTGACAGATGTGGGGACAAGTCCCTCCTCTCCCCTTCCCCGCTATGTGGCCTTCACCCAATCGTCCTCCCACTGGTGCCACTTGCAGCCAGTTAGGAGAAGCAGGTGCGTGCAGAAGTTAAAATATTAAGAAATGTGGCTGGGTGCGGTGGCTAACCCCACCTTGGGAGGCCTAGGAGGGAGGATCATTTGAGGTCAGGAGTTCAAGACCAGCCTGGCCAACACAGTGAAAACCCGTCTCTACTAAAAATACAAAAATTAGCCAGGTGTGGTGACAGGCGCCTGCAATCCCAGCTACTCAGGAGGCTGAGGCAGGAGAATCACTTGAACCTGGGAGGCAGAGGTTGTAGTGAGCTAAGATCATGCCTTTGCACTCCAGCCTGGGCGACCGCACGAGACCCCATCTAAAAAAAAAAAAGCTCAAGCTCCCAGTCAACTACCTGGGCTTCTACCCAAGCTCTACTCTCACTGCCTGTGGCGTGACCTTCAGTGGCTTCATTAACTTCTCTTTGCCACAGTTTCCTCCTCTGCACAGGGCTGCCCCCAAGGGTGTTATAAAAACTACATGCGTGCCAGCACCCACCAAACACTCACTCAATGGATGGCTGTGCTTGTCCACACACTCCTGACTTCTCTCTGCTTCTGCCCCAACGCCAAGCAGCCCAAGGGATCCTGTTAAACCCGGTGTCCATCGGGTCATGCCCCACCGACAACTCCAAGTAAACTCCTCTTTCTCATTGTGCCCCCAGGAGCCATGCACTCAGCTCTGCCTACTGCCCTTCCTTCTGCCAGGAGCTCTCGTAGGTTTGAAGGGTCTCATCCTTCAGGTCTCAATTAAAATATCAGTACCTGTCAGGTGCTGAGTTTTCAATACAAACGGTATTTATAGTTACTTATAGCTGCCTAAGAAACTCAGAAAGATTCTTTTAAAACTAAGGACAGTGATTCTTGAGATAGGGCACCACACAGCAGAGGGACGGAGGTGAGAGCGGGGCCTCTGCAGTTTTTATTCTGTTCTGGGGTTTTGTTTTGTTTTGCTTTGTTTAGATGGAGTTTCACTCTTGTCGCCCAGGCTGGAGTGCAGTGGCGCTATCTCGGCTCACTGCAACCTTTGCCTCCTGGATTCAAGTTATTCTCCTGCCTCAGTCTTCCGAGTAGCTGGGATTACAGGTATGTGCCACCACGCCTGGCTAATTTTTGTGTTTTTAGTAGAGACAGGGATTTCACCATGTTGACTAGGCTGGTCTTGAAGTCCTGACCTCAGGTGATCCGCCCTCCTTGGCCTCCCAAAGTGCTGGGACTACAGGTCTGAGCCACCATGCCTGGCCTCAAAAACATGGGTTTTGAGCCATGTGAATGCACTATGTAAATAAATGGATGCATTTTTTTAAAGTCATCTTCTTGGAGAGGGCTTCCCTGGCCAACCCTTTTTTTTTTTTTTTTTTTTTTTTGAGACATGGTCTTGCTCTGTCACCCAGGCTAGAGTGCAGTGGCACAATCTTGGTTCACTGCAACCTCCATTTCCCAGGGTTCAAGTGATTCTCCCACCTCAGCCTCCCGAGTAGTTGGGATTACAGGCGTGTGGCACCACGCCCGGCTAATTTTTGTATTTTTTGGTAGAGATGGGGTTTCGCCATGTTGTCTAGGCTGATCTTGAACTCCTGTCCTCAAGTGATCCGCCCGCCTCAGCCTCCCAAAGTGCTGGGATTACAGGCATGAGCCACCACGCCTGCCCCCCGCAGCCCGGCTTTATTTTGCTCCATAATCTTATCCCTAACTGCTGTCATGCTGAGCATGTATTTGACTGAGTGTCGCATGTCCCTTCCATTGGAATAGGACCCTAGTGAGTGAAGGGTCATGCCTTGCTCCCCGCTGCGTCCCCACATCTGAATCAGGGAGTCCAGGCTAGAGGTGCTTAACAGATCCCTGCAGGAGGTGTGAGAATCATCACAGAGCCACTCCCATCAGCCCAACTCTTTGCACCTACAGGCACCGTCTGGGGTTGGTTGACGTTGCACACAGGATCGAGCCACAGACTCTCAATCAATGTCTATTGAATGAATAAAGAAATAAATGTTTAAAGAGCTTTGAACAGATGGACACACTCCTTCCAGAGGGACAAAGCTTTTTAAGAGAAAAACACTCAGAGAGGAGCTGCTGGCATAGAAGAGAGGCTATGCTCTGCACAGGGTGGCTAGTATAATTCTTACTAAAGTGTGAATTACTTACCCCAGCAGGAGAAAGAAGTGAGGCCAGAAAAGCCCCAAGAAGAGAGGAAGGAAATGATTCTAGAGACACAAAATTCCTATTTGGAAATTTTTTTCCTTTTTCTTTTCAAAGAGTCTCTGTCCACATGGGTCTCCTGTTGCCTGTCCCCTTCCTCCCCCTAATGTAAGACATCCCAAACTGGGGTCAAGAGCCTCCATGAGGGAAGTCACAGGCGCAGACCAGTGGCCAGGCCCTCAAAGGTCCACCGTGGCCACATCTTGGTTGAGAGGGATCAGAGAGTAAAAGCCTCTCACCCCCGCCATCTCCAGGGCTTCCCCAGGCCCTGCTTCCAGCAGCCCCCAGAGGCCACAAACATGCGGTGGAAAGAATTTGGCCTCTGGAATCTGAGAGCACTGAGTCCTGTTCCAGCTCCTGACCTTCCAGAACATTCTATGCCCCACTCTCCTTCCCCGCTACTTTATATGCCTGGTCTTATTTCATCATCACGTCTTTCAGGAGCGGCTGTGTTATTGCCCCATTTCACAGCCGAGGAGGTTGAGGCTGGAGAATCACCTGCTCAAGCCCCCACAGTGACTGTGTCCAAAGCCAAGAGCCACACTCAGCCGGTCTGTGCCTGTCCTCGCAGGGTACTGCTCCAGGCCAGTTCCTCCACCCTGAGCCTCAGTTTCTCCATCTGTGAAATGGGGGTAATGGAGGCTCCTTTTCAAGTTTATTGCAAACATTTAATCACTTCTAAAGTGACTCACAAGGCCAGGCACGGTGGCTCACACCTGTCATCCCAGCACTTTGGGAGGCTAAGCCAGGAACCCACAAGTTCAAGACCAGCCTGGGCAACATAGAGAGACCACATCTCTACAAAAAGTTTAAAACTCACCCAGGCATGGTGGCATGCACCTGTGGTACCAGCTACTAGGGAGGCTGAGGCAGGAGGATCACTTGAGCCTAGGAGGTTGAGGCTGCAGTGAGCCATGACAGCACCACTGCACTCCTGCCTAGGCAACAGAGTGAGACCCTGTCTCAAAAAAAAAAAAAATGTGACTCGTGGAAAGGTGTGGCCCCAGGAGGGGCTAACCAAATGTTCTTTTCCTTCCCTTCCTGGGGGAGCCCGCATCAGTCTTTTGCTGTGACAGCATCATTTTTCTGCAACTGTGCACAGGTCACCTCCTCGGTTTTCCTGGTGTGGGTGGAATGAGGATGGCAGGGGAGGCTGAAAGCAGGAGGCACAGGTGGGGGCTGCTCGGAGGACCCACAGGGGTGTAGTGCCCGGCACGGGGGAGTCAAGGGCAGCAAAGATTTGCCTGTCTGCCAGACCCTGTGCAACCCCATCACCGCAGTGGCGTGGCATCCCCTGCCATCAGTCCCCGAGCAGGGCCAATGAGCATCTCACAAAGGAGGGGTGGAGGAAGAGGAAAGGCAACCCCCATCTTTTGTTTCTTCCTCACAGTGTTGTTGGGTGGGTGTGTGTGTGTGTGTGTGTGTGTGTGTGTGTGTGTGTTTTAATTCCAGCCACTCTGTGGTCCCATCCGGGGCCTCCTGCCTCCTCCCATCTCCTTGCGGTGGCTGTCACACGACAGACATTTTTAGTGGTGACAGCTGGCCTTGTGGAACTCGGCTCGAGTACGGGAATGGTTTTTAAAAAAAGAGTGAGCCAAACCACCGCCACTTTAAATAGCAATGCGGCGGGAGGAGAGGCAGGGAAGCGGGTGCAGGCAGGGCTCACAGCCGGCTGGGTGCCCATGTGCGCGCGCGGAGGCTTTGATGGAGGAAGGCCCAAGCCGCGAGGACCCAGGAGCTCATGGGTCCCACCTCTGCCTTTGACTCAGGGAGAAACTGAGGCCTGGAGAAGGTGGATGTCGCACCCAAGATTACAGGCTTGTGGGTGGCAGACCAAGGACTCACACCCAGGCGTGTGTGGCTCTAGCACCAAGCCCTTCCCTGACAGCACCCGGCCTCCTGAGCCCACCTGCCCTTTCCTGACCTTGCAGAACAGAGGCCGCCCCAGAGCCTCTTTTGCCTGCCCACTGCAATGGGGCGGCATGAGGCAGAGGCCCCCAGGGCCTAGAAGACACCACGGCCTCCTTGGAGAAATTCAGTTAACATTTGCAAAGAACCACAGTCACAGGCCCAGATTCCAAGGGCTTCCCAAGCATCCCTGGGCCTTCCACATTTGTAGCTGCCTGTCCAACCCACCCTCCAACCAGTCAAACTCCAGGGCCGGTCACTCCCGTCCACACCACATTGCCTTTACTTGCTTGAAATCAACCCCGGCAGGAGTCTTGACACCATGAAAATCAGCACGTGCTACAAAACAGGCTTTTGTTCTCTTAAGCGAGCTGGTTGTCATACATTTACCAGCGCACAACTACACAGGCCTGAGGGGCCCAGTTCCAGTTTCACAGACAGATCATGAGCACGCACTCCAGAGTCCCGCAGGTCTGGGTTCAAATCCTGCCTCTTCCACTACTCACAGTGTGAACTCAGGCAGCTCCCCTTAGCACTCTGAGCCTCCTCTGTAAAATGGGGATAAGGGTAGTAGGGTACCTTGGTGTGAGAAGTAAGTGTAAAAATGCTTGGAGAGGCTGAGCGTGGTGGCTCACACCTGTAATCCCAGCACTTTGGGAGGCCGAGGCAGGTGGATCATTTGAGATCAGGAGTTCGAGACCAGCCTGGCCAACATGGTGAAACCCTGTCTCTACTACAAATACAAAAATTATCTGGGCATGGTGGTGCACGCCTGTAATCTCAGCTACTTGGGAGGCTGAGGCAGGAGAATCGCTTGACCCCAGGAGGCGAAGTTTGCAGTGAGCCGAGATTGCGCCACTGCACTCCAGCCCAGCCTAGGGGACAGAGTGAGACTCCATCTCAAAAAAAAAAAAAAAGAAAAGAAAAGAAAAGAAGATGTATAGAGAGCCTAGAGCCCGCCTTAAATGGCAGCCATTCTTATGATGCCCGAGGTGACGTGGCTCCAGTCCCCTTCCCACCAGGTCTCCCCTCTCTGGACCTACGCCCCTTCGCTTTTGCCATTCCCAAGGGGCCACTGACGCTCAGCCCAGCACAGCACATGCCAGTTTGACCCAACCTGGGAGAGGAGCAGACGCACCCCTTCCTTGTTCCGGAGATGGCATCTCTCCCAGCGGAACCCCAGGATAAATTCCACAGGCTTCCGCCACCACCCCGCTTCCTATGCCCTGTCTGGCTCTGTTCTCTCCACGACACACCCTCAGCCCCGTCGTATCTGTTGGTTTGATGCCCACCTTCCCCCTCACCGCCAGAATGTGGGTTCCCTGAGGACAGAGGGTCTGCCCAGCATCTGCAGAGTCCAGGCCAGGGCCAGGCACACCATGGGTGTGTGAATCATAACCTCTGCGGGCACCAGTGCGCCCCGGGGCACCTTAGCCAACTGACAGTCTCTATGTGCCAGGTTTCAAAGCAACCTGCAAAACTGTGGGTGATGCTCAAAACTAGAGAAGGGAGGCCAGGTGCGGTGGCTCACGCCTGTAATCCCAACACTTTGGGAGGCCTAGGCGGGTGGATTACCTGAGGTCAGGAGTTTGAGACCAGCCTGGCCAATGTGGTGAAACCCCTGTCTCTACTAAAAATACAAAAATTAGCCGGGCATGGTGGCGGGTGCCTGTAATCCCAGCTACTCGGGAGGCTGAGGCAGGAAAATCGTTTGAACCCAGGAGGCGAAGGTTGCAGTGAGCCAAGATTGTGCCATTGCACTCCAGCCTAGGTGATAAGAGTGAAACTCTGTCTCAAAAAAAAAAAAAAAACTATAGAAGGGAACCACGAAGTAGAAGAGGAGGACGGGAGAAGAACGAGGGAACGCAGGGACTTCTGTAACCTGGGAATCTTAGCTGGAAGACACACCTCGATATGCCCTCCTTTGCTGAGAACCTACTGGGCACCTCTTGTTTGATCCACACAACATCCTGGGAGGTGGATTTTTGTTTTATTTGTTTTGTGGGGGTGGGTTTGAGACAGGGTCTTGCTGTTGCCCAGGCTGGAGTGCAGTAGTGCAATCTCAGCTCACTGCAGCCTCGACCTCCCTGGGGTCAGGTGATCCTCCCACCTCAGCCTCCTGAGTAGCTGGGACTACAGGTGCACACCACCATGCCCAGCTGATTTTTTAATTTTTTTGTAGAGGTTGGAGATTTCACCACCCAGGCTGGTCTCAAACACCTGGGTTCAAGTGATCCGCCCGTCTCAGCCTCCCAAAGTGCTGGGATTACAGGTGTGAGCCACTGCGCCCAGCCGGTGAGACTTCCACTTTACACAGAGTCTCAGAGAAGTGAATACACTTGCCCAAGGCCACACAGTTGTAAGTGTGGATTCCAGTATTTAATCCAGATCTGACCCAGAGCATGTACACCTGGTGTTAATCATCCCCAGCCCTGCCCAAGAGAGTCATCCAACATCCAACTCAAGAGAGTCAAAGAGAGAGAGCCGGCCAGGCGCGGTGGCTCACGCCTGTAACCCCAACACTTTGTGAGGCCAAGGCGGGCAGATCAGCTGAAGTCAGGAGTTCATAGACCAGCCTGACCAACATGGTGAAACCCTGTCTCTACCAAAAATACAAAACTTAGCCAGGCGTGGTGGCGCATGCCTGTAATCTCAGCTATTTGGGAGGCTGAGGCAGGAGAATCACTTGAACCCTGGAGGCAGAGGTTGCAGTGAGCCGAGACTGCGCCATTGCACTCCAGGCTAGGTGACAACAGTGAAACTCTGTCTCAAAAAAAAAAAAAAAAAAAAAAAAAAAAGAGAGAGAGCCTATCTCACCATAAGGGAGATTCTGAAATTGGCATGGGAAGTAGGGAGGTCTCCATCACTGGAAGGATTCAAGCAAAGGTTAAGGAATCCCCAGAGATGGACAAGATGGCAGGCTTCATGCATGGGATGGGGGTGAAGGAGAGGGACATTAGGGTCTCCATGCTGAGAGCTTTCAGTTCTCTGAGTCATGTCCCAGGCTGTGAACTATGGGCAATGTTTCTATAGGTAACACAGTTAGCCTGTGTGTCAAGGCTTAGAAGAGAAAAAATAACCTTAATGAGTTAAATGAATGTGTCAATGTGTCACGTTATACATTGAGAAACATTTACTCTACACTTACACTTATTTTGATGGACTTTCTCTTTGTCGCCCTGGCTGAAGTACAGTGGTGTGATCTCGGCTCACTGCAGCATTCACCTCCCAGGTTCAAGCCATTCTCTTGCCTCTACCTCCAGGGTAGTTGGGCCTACAGGCGTGCGCCACACCCAGCTAATTTTTTTTTTGTATCTTTAGTAGAGACAGGGTTTCACCATGTTGCCCAGGCTGGTCTCCGACTACTGGCCTCATGTGATCCACCCACCTCAACCTCCTTAAGTGCTGGGATTACAGGTGTGAGCCACCACATTCGGCCGTGCTTAATAATATCTCATATTTTATGGAGTTATTCCATGCCCCACTCTAACACAGTATTTTAATACATTAAATTTATAATTTTAAATATATAATCTCATTTAATCCTCAAACAATCCTGGGTAGTGAGTGCTATTATTATACATGTGGAATGGTCAGGTTTCTGCCATGATAAGACTGTGTAACAAACAACCCCACCAAGCCAGTAGCTTGCCATGTTTATTTCCATCTCTCATAGGCCTGCAGGTCAGCGGGGGTGGCTTTGCTTCATTCTGTGGGTCAGCTCAATTTAGCTGCAGGCCACGGATCAGATTCAGGTCAGCTCCATGAGTCCCTCTTCTGGAACCATCAGCTACCTGGGACACGTTAGCCTTGTAGCACATGGGAGAAGCTCAAACCGCCAAGCCAAAAACCCAGCCATATTTCAAGCCTATGCCTTTGGCACATCCACTAATATCCCAAGTCACATGGCCAAACCCACACTTCAGCGGGGTAGAGAAATATGCTCTGCCTACTCCAGTGGGAGCTACTGCAAAGTCACACGGCAAAGCGCATGGGTGTATAATTCTATTCCAGGAGGGAATGAAAATTGAGAATAATATCCGATCTACCCCAAAAGATTGCACAGGTGAGAATCCAGGGCCTCACACCACTGGCTCAAGGTCACATAGCTGCTTTGTGTGATTCTTCCTGGGATTCTGACCCAGGTTGTCTGACATCCAAGCTGCTCAGCCCCCACAGGCTGCCAGGCAAGTACCTGATACATAATAGGTGCTCAATAAATTATCAGTTCATTATTAAAGTGTACACTTCAATCTGCCATTTATCGTAAGCCAGTTACACCTCCATGACACTGTTAACTTGTCTTTAAAAAGAAACTTTAAAGGAAAAAATGATCAGTTTAATAAATGAAATGTTAGTATCTCGTGCAAGACTTGATTTTGAAGATTAGCGGAGGGTGGAGTTCAGTGTCCACAAGCGGACACCAGGCAGGCTTAAGGAACCCACCTAAGGGCTGGGGTTATGGAGAGCGCATGGCAGCCCTGACAGTGAGGCTGCCCCTAGAGAAGAGGTCAAGGGAGGGCTTGTTCTTCTTCTTCTTTTTTTTTTTTTTGAGACGGAGTTTCGCTCTTGTCACCCAGGCTGGAGTGCAATGGCACGATATCGGCTCACTGCAACCTCTGCCTCCCAGGTTCAAGCGATTCTCCTGCCTCAGCCTCCCGAGTAGCTGGGATTATAGGCTCCTGCCACCACGCCCAGCTAATTTTTGTATTTTTAGTAGAGCAGGGTTTCACCATGTTGGCCAGGCTGGTTTCGAACTCCCAACCTCAGGTGATCCACCCGCCTTGGCCTCCCAAAGTGCTGGCATTACAGGCATGAGCCACTGTGCCCAGCCAGGGCTTGTTCTTCTTAAGAGGCCAAGGCTGAGAGAGAGCCAGTGTGGTAAGCACGGAGAAGGAGCAGCTGAAGTGAAGGAGAAATGCCCACTGCCCGCTGGAACCTGCATCAAACATTCCCACACACTGAGGCAGGGGAGATGTACACCAATCAGCCAGGTGAACTCAGGGCAGCCTACAGGATTCAGGGGAGAAAGTCAAGGCCGCAGCCCAAGTCAGTTCCAATAAGACATCTGCCCTTTCATCTCCTGGACTGCAGCAGAGACCAGTGGTGAAAATAGCGCGGGTCTAGCCCTAGTCCAGCAGCGCCCTTCTAATCCTTCGTTTTGAGACCCGGAACTCAAGTCACAGGTTGCCTAGGAGCCTCAGCTTCCTCCTTGGTTAAGAAAAGAAGGCAGGGCCAGGTGTTGCTCACGCCTGTAATCCCAGCACTTTGGGAGGCCAAGGTGGGTGGATCACCTGAGGTCAGGAGTTCAAGACCACCCTGGCCAACATGGTGAAACCCCATCTCTACAAAAAATACAAAAAAAAATTAGCCGGGGACACGGTGGCTGAGGCACGAGAATCGCTTGAACCCAGGAGGTGGAGGTTGCAGTGAGCCGTGATCACGTCACTGCACTCCAGCCTGGGTGACAGAGCAAGACTCTGTCTCAAAATAAATAAATAAATAAATAAAAGATGGGGAGTTTCTCTCTAGGAATATTCCAGCTAATAGTCGAAGAGGGAACAGTAGCACTGGATTCTCTCCATTTTGCAGCCCCTCAAGAACTCACAGGTCCAGGAGAGGATCTTCGATATCCTGCAGCCTCCCCAGAAAGGACAAACCAGAGGACAGGCCCCCCCCGCCGTGGGAGGGCGCCCTACTACCTGTGACGTCATCTTACCAAACACAGCATACCTGAATCTGATCAAGCCTCTCCACCAAATGCCAATCTACAGGACATACAGGGAGCACAGATGCAGTCACACACCACCCCGGGGACAAGTCCAGCAGGATCAAGACTGAGCGAGCTCTCCAGGACAAATACAAGGCAGAAACATGGAGCGGGGAGTCTGTCTAAGAGGAGATATAAATGACTTCTCAATCCATTGCAGTGTGTGGACCTGATTTAGACCTGGTTCAAATGCAGATAATTACATATGACTGTGTGTTTTATATATGTGGCATAATATGCAATCACCCAATAAACACATAAACGTAATTATATATTAAATGTATTCTATAAATAAATATGTATTTATATATTAAATATAAATGAGAAGTCAGAGCATTGGCAATTCGATGACACTGTATAGGTGTTTTATATCTATAATGATGTATGAATATATTTACACTTTTGAGAAATGTGATGATATTGATTTGGTTCTTTAGGTATTGTAGCGATGTATTAAGTTTGAAAAGCTCTTATTTTTTAAAGCTACACACTGAAGTATTTCCAGATGAAACAATATGTCTGGGATTTGCTTCAAAGCAAACAGGGAGAGGGAGAGGGTGGGGACAGAATGAAATCAGACTGATGGGGAAGGATCGTTGGTGCAGTGGGTGATGCCACATGGGGTTCATTATATTATTCTCTCTATTTTTGGTGAGTGCTTGAAATTTTCCATAATGAGATGTTAAAGCTAAATAGCTCACATAATAGGCCAAGCTCGGTGGCTCATGCCCCTAATCCCAACACTTTGGGAGGCCGAGGCAGGCGGATAACGTGAGGTCAGGAGTTCAAGACCAGCCTGGCCAACACGGTGAAACCCCATCTCTACTAAAAATACAAAAACTGGCCAGGCGTGGTGGCTTGTGCCTGTAATCCCAGCACTTTAGGAGGCCGAGGCGGGCAGATCACAAGGTCAAGAGATCGAGACCATCCTGGCTAACATGGTGAAACCCCGTCTCTACTAAAAAAAAAAAAAAAATACAAAAATTAACTGGGCATGGTGGCACGTGCCTGTAGTCCCAGCTACCCAGGAGGCTGAGGCAGGAGAATCACTTGAACCCAGGAGGGTGGATGTTTTACCACTGCACTCCAGCCTGGGCAACAAGAGCGAAACTCCGTCTCAAAAAAAAAAAAAAAAAAAAAAAGCCAAGCATAGTGGCGCACGCCTGTAATCCCAGCTACTCAGGAGGCTGAGGCAGGAGAATCGCTTGAGTTCGGGAGGCGGAGGTCACAGTGAGCCAAGATCGCACCATTGCACTCCAGACTGGGCAACAGAGCCAGACTCTGTCTCAAAAAAAAAAATAGCTCACATAATAAAAAGTTTAGAAAAAGATTTTTTTTTCATTTTTTATTGTGATAAAATACACAAAACATAAATGGTTAGGTCCAGTTCAGTGGCATGAAGCACATCTGCATTGTGCCTCTATCACTACCATCATCTCCAGAACTTTTTTCATCTTGTAAAACTGAAACTGTCCCCATTAAACTCTAACTCCCCATTCCCCCTTCTCCCCAGCTCCTGGCACTCCCCATCCTATTGTCTCTATGAATTTGACTACTCTAAACACCTCACATGGGCGGTCTTGCTTTGTGGCCCAGGCTGGTATTGAGCAATCCTCAAGCAAGCCTCCCTCCTTGGCCTCCCAAAGTGCTGAGATTACAGGCATTAGCCACAGCACCTGGCTAATATTTGTCCCTTTTTGATGGGCTTATTTCACTCAGGTCCTCAAGGTTCACCCACGTCGTAGCGTGTGTCAGAATGTCCTTCCTTTTTAAGGGTGAATCGTGGCCGGGCGCCGTGGCTCACTCCTGTAATCCCAGCACTTTGAGAGGCCGAGGAGGGCGGATCACTTGAGGTCAGGAGTTCGACACCAGCCCCTGGCCAACATGGTGAAACCCCGTCTCTACTAAAAATATAAAAATTAGCCAGGTGTGGTGGTACGTGCCTGTAATCCCAGCTACTCAGGAGGCTGAAGCAGGAGAATCACTTGAACCCGGGAGACAGAGGTTGCAGTGAGCTGAGATCGTGCCACTGCACTCCAGCCTGGGCAACAGAGCCAGACTCCATCTAAAAAAAAAAAAAAAAAAAAAAAAGCTGAATCGCATTCCATTGTATGGCTGGGGCACATTCTGTTTACTCGTTCACCCATCAGCAGACACGTGGGGTGCTTCCACCCTTTGGCTATTGTGAATAACACTGCTATGAACACAGGTATACAAATATCTGTTTTCCAGCCTGACATTCCTGCAGTTGTTCACTCATGCAACATTCAAATAGAATACATTGAGCAGCTACTGTGCACTAGGCTCCGGGCTAGGTTCTGTGGACACCATAATGTGAGCCAGAGGGACAGGCCCTGCCTCGTGAAGCCACTTGTCCCTTGGGATCTGAAGGTCATGGAGACTTCAGGGCACAGGGACAGGGCATTTGGGGTACTGCCTGTGTCTGGCAGGGTGCAGGCCAGAAGAGGATAGTGCTGGCCAAGATGTAGCAAGTTCACCAGCCAAGCAGTAGGCAACGGCAGAGCCACCCCAAGATTCCCCATCAATGTTATTGTCCTGCACCCATCCAGAAAGCCAGCTGCCCGTCCCCCCAATTCCTCCCTCTCTGCAACCCTCCTCTGAGTCCGGAAATCAAATCAGCTTCCTCAACCCAGCAAGACTCAGGGAGTCCCCTCTCTTTCAACAGATATTCACCGGCAGGCAAACTTGGAGGTGAGCTGGGTGTCTCTTTTCCTTCCTTTTTCCAACCAGTGCCCAGGAAATGAGGTGGCTCTTGAAGGGCAATGGCTTCTCTTTAGAGCCCAGGGACGCTGGGGCAGTGGCTACATCCACTCTCTGCAGGTCCTTGTGGGCCGAGGCTGAGCTGGCCACAGGCAGACTCAGATGGCCAAGTCCTGACTTATGCACTCAAGTGGTTCAAGTCTAGTTGCAGAGCCAGACGCACACTCCATAAAACTGCAACAAGGGGAGTGTGGTGATGGGGAGTGCGGTGATGGGGAGTGCGGTGATGGAGAGTGCACTGATGGGGAGTGCGGCGATGGGGAGTGTGGCGATGGGGAGTGTCGTGATGGGGAGTGCGGCGATGGGGAGTGCGGCGATGGGGAGTGCCGTGATGGGGAGTGCAGGTACTCAAAGGGCGCGAGCCCCACTTCCTGGAGGGAGAGACACCTGAGCTGGCTCCTAGAGAGTGAGAAAGAAATGCTGAAAGGGGGGTGGCTACCAGGGACTCAGAGCGGAGGGTGGCCATGGTTCCGCAGGAGGCTGGGCTCCAGAGAAGAGGCTGAGAGGCAGGCTGGACAGGAGAAAGTAGAGCCTGCAGGCCAAGGGGAAGGGTCTGAACTTTACCCAAGGGCAATAGGGAGCCATTCCAGGCCATTCAACAACAGAGAGGCCTGGGCAGATGTGCCCTCAAATGTTCCATCACACCAGCTGCTATGGGGAAGATGGGAAGTGGGAGGGGTCAGGCTGGAGGAGGGCAGGGGGTGGGAGGGTCCCACAGCGATCACCGATCACCGTGACAGACTCCAAGCTGATCCTGGGAGCCTACAGGGCAAGCCTCTTTCCATGGCCCCCAGCAATGGAAACTCCAGAACTCTCCAGGGCTGCTTCTGTGGCCTCCACCTCAACCTCCTCCAAGGCGTGGCCAGAGATGCAGAGCTGCAAAAGGGCCTGTGTGGGCCTGAGCAGTTAAGAACTTGGAGTCAAGCCCAGCAAGGTGGTTCACGCCTATAATCCCAGCACTTTGAGAGGCTGAGGTGGGAGAATTGTTTGAGTCCAGGAGTTCGAGATCAGCCTGGGCAACAAAGTGAGGCCTCATCGCTACCAAAAAAAAAAAAAGTCGGGCATGGAGCCGCATGCCCATAGTCCCAGATGTTCTGAAAGCTCAAGTGGAAGGATCACTTGAGTTCAAAGGTCAAGGCTGCAGTGAGCTATGATGACACCACTGCACTCCGCTCCAGCCTGGGTGACAGAGACCCTGTCTCTAAAAAATAATTAATTTTTTTCAAAAAAGAACTTGGGGTCAAAGTCAGAGAGATTTGCTGGGCCACATGCGTGTTTGCAAAACCTTGAGAAGGCCGCCACCTCTCTGAGTCTCCATCTCCTCCTCACCTGCAAAATGAAGATAGTGCCCATGAATCCCCTCAAGAGAGGTGGAGAGAATTAATGAGAAAATAAACATCAAGTGCTAGCGTGGTGCTTCTCAACAGATGTTGGTTCTTTATGACCGGTAGTGGCAGTGAGCAGGTATGACTATTATATAGACTCAACCGTTTATAAAATCCCAACCCCTTCACCCCAGGCAGCAGGGTTCCAGTGTTCCTGGTCTTTCCTACCTGCCTTTTCGATGCCTTCTGCTCTGAAAGATCCCCTCCCAGACTCCCAAACTAGTAAAATCCTGCCTATGCCTCCAAGGCCACCCCAGAGATCACCTCCTCCACAAAGCCTGCCTGGATTCTCCTTCCGCACAACACAAAGACTCTCACAGCCACAGCCACCAGGGCTCACCTCTGCAGCAGCTCCTAGTGTCCCATGCTCTAAAATGCTTGTCACTTTGTCACCTGTCCCTTCAAATGGAGGGCTGGGGCCAGGCCCCAGAACAGGGGCTGGTACGGAGCAGGTGTTCAGTAAATATGGGATGGATAGGTGGACAGAAGGACAGACAAATGGGTAAAATAAGCTTTCTGCATTCATCAGAACTAGTCGCAAGGACAGAAAGCCAATTCAAATTGTCCTAAGCCAAAAGGGATAAACTGTGTCAGGCAAGGCTGGATCCGGGTTGATATAGTGTGGATCTGTGTCCCCACCCAAATTTCCCATTGAATTTTCAACCCCAATGATGACGGCGGGGCCTGGTGGGAGGTGGCTGGATCATGGGGATGGGTTTCTCATGAATGGTTTAGCACCATCCCCTTAGTGTTGTTCTTGTGATACTGAGTGAGTTCTCATGAGATGTGGTTGTTTATAAGTGTGTGGCACCTCCCTTCTCTCTCTCTCTCTCTTGCTCCTTTTCTGGCCATGTGACATGCCTGCTTCCCCTTCACCTTCCGCCATGATCGTAAGTTTCCTGAGGCCTCCCCAGAAGCCAAGCAGATGCCAGCACTATGCTTTTTGTACAGCCTACAGAACTGTGCACCAATTAAACCTCTTTTCTTCATGAGTTACCCAGTCTCAGGTATTTCTTTATAGCAATGTGAGAACGGACTAATACACAGGTGTTCAAACAATGTCTCCCTCCCCCCCATCCCCTGTCAGTTTCTCAGCCCTGCTGTCTAGTGTTGGCTTCATCTTGCACAGGCTGCCCACACAGTGGACCCTGGCAATTCCAACCTTGTATCCTACCAGCCTAGGCTCCCTGGCAAAAAGAGAGCTTCCCTTCCCCTTTCTTTGCTCCTAGGTCCCAGGCCTGCATCTCACTGGCCTGCTTTGGGTCACATGACTGCATGCTCACCATGTGCTGACTGGCCAGCCTGGGATGACAGGTGTGCGCCTGAAGGACACGTGACCACTTCAAACAGGGACCTGAGGGTGACTGAGAGGGTGGGGTGCTGGGCAGGTAAACACAGCCACACCCATGTCCCAATTGCACCCCCATGGCGGATCTGCAGGCCGGGTCTGGAGGACAGCAACCCTCTGCTTTGGCCAGAGGGTAAAGAGTAGACAGAGGGCCCTGCTCAGAGGACTCGGCCCAAAGAGGAAACAGACAAGTAAATGCATCACAAGGAGCGACACTGCACAACAGTTGGAAGGGCCAGGCGGAAAAAGAAAGCCGGTCCCCCAGCCCGGGGGGCCTGGAGGGCTCTCTAGAGCAGGGTTGGGGGTCCTATCGTGCCCATCCTTGCCGTGCATCCCCAACCCTCCTCCCACAGGGGTAACCGCCCTGCCCACCCCACCCCATAGACATTCCAAGCCACACCCCTAGGCCCTGGGTGAGTCTCCAGCTCTGATGAGGCCCTGATTCTGGGGTGGTTTCCCTGCATGTAGGGAGAAGGGCACCTTGCCCACACTGTGTATTGAGAGGCATTTCCACAGCAATAAAAAAAAACTCAAAAGCAGACCGGGCGCAGTGGCTCACACCTAAATCCCAGTACTTTGGGAGGCCGAGGTGGGTGGATCACTTGAGGTCAGGAGTTCGAGACCAGCCTGGCCAACATGGTGAAATCCCATGTCTACGAAAAATACAAAAATTAGCCAGGTGTGGTGGCGCAAGCCTGTAGTCCCAGCCACTCGGGAGGCTGAGGCACGACAATCTTTTGAAATCAGGAGGCAGAGGTTACAGTGAGCCACAATCATGCCACTGTACTCTAGCCTGGGTGACAGATCAAGACTCTGTCTCAAAAAAAAATAAAACAAACAAAAAACTCAAAAGCAGCCACCTCCTCCTCCTTCTCTCCCAATAACAACCATAAAAGTAATAATAACAGCTACCCAGTACTGAACAGCATGCTCTCTATCTGCACCCCTTGGGGAGGCTGGTGTTATCACCATTCTGCAGACAAGGACCCAAGGATTAGAGAGGGGACATCACAGATGTCCTGCAGTCAGAGTGGAGCTGGGAGCGGACCCTGATCTGGCAGACTCCAGAGCTGTGAGCTCGAGGCGCCATTGCTGCCTGTCACTCTGGAGCAGTGGTCTCCATTCAATGCTCACCACCACTACATCGAGAGCTGCTTAAAAATCCATATTCCTGGCTGAGCACGGTGGCTCATGCCTGTGATCCCAGCACTTTGGGAGGCCTAAGTGGGTGAATCACTTGAGGTCAGGAGTTTGAGACCAGGCCAGCCAACATGGCAAAACCCTGTCTCTACAAAAAATACAAAAAAAGTAGCCAGGTATGGTGGCATGCACCTGTAGTCCCAGCTACTCTGGAGGCTGAGGTAGGAGAATCGCTTGACCCTGGGAGGCAGACTGGTAGTGAAAGATCACACCACTGCACTCCAGTCTGAGCGACAGAGAGAGACTTCGTCTCAAAAAAAAAAAAAAAAAAAACCCAAACTCCTGGGCCCCACCTTGGATTCCGTGTATCAGGATTTCAGAGCGAGAGGGCCCAGGAATCTGCATTTAGCCAGTGTTTCAGAGATTCCAACACAGCTGGCAGACATCTGGAGAAACCACTTGGCTTCCAGAATATCGACCCTGAAATTCAATCAAAGAGGTGAAGAGAAGTGAAGACTGTGCCTGGTCCTCAGAAGCCAGGGCTGCCAGTGGAGAAGGGGCTCCTGAAGAACAAACGCCCCCCTCACCCCTCCCCGCACGCCCATGGCCCCACAAACCCTAAGTTTTTAATCTATACATATTCAGGGTCCTCTCCCTGTTCAAGCGCGTGTGCAGTTCCCATCAGGATGGGAGGCGGGGGTCTCGGGCCAACACTTTCTGTGCGTTCCCATCTTTTCATGAAGAAGAGGCCCCCAAGCATCAGGAGAGATTTCTTTTCCTGCCATCTGAGTTGCATTTGTGAAGGGCTAATTGATTTGCTTCCCCATTTTTTATTAATCAAAGACAAACCCCAGCAGAACCAGGCCTCTGATCTGGGGGATGAGGCCACACTGGGTGCCATCCTCACCCAGGGCACAGACACCTGAAGTTTTCAGTGGGATAAGGAGCTTCATTTCTGCTGGACCACTCATGTCCAGAACACTCTGGAGAAGTCCAGGGGCCCGAGGGGCAGGGTTGGAAGCCTGGGATCCAGGCAGGGAGGTCCTGCCCTGAGTCAAGCAGGCTGAGAAGGATCTGCCAGGGTGAACGTGGAAGCAAAAGTCAGGTGCTGCTGACAGCGAGGCCTGGGCTCCCTGCCTCTCCCTTCAGACATGACCAGGGCCACAGAGCACATCCCCCAGGATCTCATGGCCATCACTGCTAGCGCAGCCAACCCAGTTAAGGTTCACTTTTCAACAGCAGAGCCCCAGGCAACTTGCTGGGCCTGCAGATCCCAACATCTGGCACAAATCCTTTCTGTTCCTGCCACATCTGGAATGGGGGAGGGTGTGAAAATGACCCTCCCCTATTTTTCACGGCGGGCTCCTGACAGCTAGAGGCCGGGGAGGAAAAGATTTTTCTTGGACCTCACAGAGGCTCACTCAGCAAAAATCTGTGAGGGTCTCAGTTTCCCCTCCAAGCAGCAGGGATGCTGCTCCTCCCCATATATCCCATGCTCCCTCCTCAAACCCCTGGCTTCTGGGACAGCCTGAGGATGGCATTGTGCCAGCTCTTGCTGCAGCCCTGCCCTGGGAAGTCCCCTTCCCCTAAGGACAAGCCAAGGCCTGAGAAGCAGGACCCCGGGGCTGGGTCCTGGCTCTGCCACTGATTCCTGGTCACGTTCCACCAGGCCACTCTGCCCGAGAACCCGGCGCGCATACTGGATTTGGGGATCAGAAAGAATCCTAGCCAGGTCCTTCCCACGGGTCCTACTCACCTCTCCACCCCTCCCTGCGGCCCCTCCCCAGCTGTTCTCTGCCTGCCAGCCTCCCAGGCCTTCTTTTGCTACACCTAAAGCCTCGAAGCCCTCCTTCATGCTGTTCCCTCTGACTGGAACACCCTTCACTGCTCCTGCCCTGGCCAACCCAGGCCCAGTCTGAATGTCACCGGCCCCTGGAAGCCTTGCCCATACTGTCAGGCCCCTGTGCCACCCTCCTCTTCTCTGGTGGGGTCATCTGGTGTGTCACTCAAGACTGAATGTCGGTGATCCCCTCCCCCGCCCACCCCGACCTTAAGCGCTGTCCCCAAAGGGCCAGACACACACTCGACAATCAACGTGTGGCTAACGGAGACTGAAAAGGTTTCAGCGAGATCAAGGGTTTTAAAGCGCCCGGGGTGATGTTTGAGAGAGGAGGGTGGGGGAGTCAAGGGTGGAGCAGGATCCCAGCCCCGCCCCTTAAAGGGTCCCGGGAGGACACGACAGAACTGTCCTGGGGACCCCGGCGAGGTAGGATTAATTCAAAAGGCCTGCGGAGGGTGGAGGTCCCCCAGGGGAGGGGTCCTAGGGCCCCGTGAGCCGCGCGGGCGCCGGGCTGCTCCACAAACGTCCGCGCCAGCAGCTGCCCGGGAGACAGGGCCTGAACTACAACTCCCATGATGCTGTGCGGCGCGGCGGGCCCGGGCGGAGCGAGCGCCGGTGGCTCCGCCCCTCGCGGCCTTCTGGGGACTGTAGTTCTCCCCGGAGGGGCGCGGCCTGGGTTTTGGAGCGTCTGGACGTTCTTACCGTCTCGGGGAAAGGGGAGCCTCTGCGGCCCGCGAGGAGAAAGGGGCTGAGGGCGCTGGCTGCCTGCAGGGCAGTCGGTGGCTCCCTTCTCTCCCGCAGCAGCTTCTCCCAGCATCATTTCCCAACAATACCAGCCGCTACAGTATTTAATGAGCACCTACTATGCGCTGGGCCCTGTGCTGATCTCTTAAAGGACAAAGACAGACACAGGCATGGTTCTTTGCTGAGCACACAGTCCAGGCAGGGAGACAGACCTGGGACGTTTAATCACACAAATACATAATTACCTGTGATGGGTCCAAAACAACGGGGGCCACAGGGACGGAGACTTTCGGAACCAAGGACAGACACACAGAGTTAGACCACGGAATGGAATCTTTAGAATTTGAAGGGTGAATTTTATGGGTGGGTTGGGAAAATTCAGAACTAGCCCTGCCAACCCCTTCATCATACCGATGAGGAAATTGGCCCAGAGGCCAGGCGTGGTGGCTCGTGCCTATAATCCCAGCAGTTTGGGAAGTCGAGGTAGGCAGATCACTTGAGGCCAGCAGTTCAAGCCTGGCCAACATGGTGAAACCCCGTCTCTGCTAAAAATACAAAAATTAGGCAGGCATGGCGGTGCGCACCTGTAGTCACAGCTACTTGGGAGACTAAGACAGGAAAATCGCTTGCCCCAAGGGGGCGGAGGTTGCAGTGAGCCGAGATCATGCCACTGCACTCCAGCCTTGACGACAGAGCGAGACTCTGTCTCAAAGAAAAAAAAGAAAAAAAAATTGTCCCAGAGACAGGAAGGGACTTTCCCGAAGTCACAAGCAGATCAGAGGAAGTTGGTCCAAGGAGGCCCACCCAGATGTTAAACTCCCAAGGACAGGGCCCGGGTCTTACGTGTCTTCTTGGCCCCCTCCCACCGCACCCCACCCCCCATACATGTCTCCCACCCAGCCCTGCATGGTAAGTGTGAGGAACAGCTCCACGGGCAAAGACAGCTAATGCCCAATGTCTGCCCTCAGTGAAAACACAGGGCTCGGGGCCTCAAAAATTGCACACTCCCTTGATGTGACAGGAAAACAAGATTCACCGCATAGGGCCTCCAAGACCCTCAAATCATCCCTAAGAGAGTGGCCCTTCTACCCTGAGCAGGCAGGCAGAGATGCCCAGTGCGGGCTGGGCATGGAGCCCTTCTTCCAGAGTCTGCAGGGCGAGCACAGTCCTCACTCAAGCAAGGGAGCTTGCCTCTCTGCCTGTTCCCCATCAGTGAAAAATACACCCACCTCGTGCCATCGTTCTAGCAGAAAAACCAAAGATGATGGATGTGTAGGGCATTTTCCAAGCAGAAGAGGTGCCAGTGTGAGTCACTATCCGCTGCATGCCCTGATGCGATGCCATGGGACAGCCAGAAGCCATCTGTGGCCTGCTGCTGGGCGCCAACCAGGGGACAGGCTGCCAGGGCTGGAGGTGTGCAATCCAGGAAGGAGAGGGGCTGCAAGCCTTTCTCCAAGGAGTCAGGGCTTCATCGGAGCCCTGAGGACGCCCCCGTCAAGTCTCTGAGGTGAGCAGAGAATGGGCCTCCCTCGGTGACGTGTCTCCAGTGCTCAGTTTAAACAGCAGCTTCAGCAAATCTGAAAGCACCATGGCTCCCTGCGGTCCTCCAGATGAAGTCCGCACTCTTCACCCTGACCCCTGCCCCTGACCCCTGGGGCTTTCTGTCCCCAGAATTCACCAAGGCCTTCCCTCCTTGGGGCCTTTGCAGGCCTTTAGGATTGCACCCCAAAAGTCAACCCAAGCCCTTCTCCCTTTCCTTCTTCTACTATAGAGACCAGCAAAATTTTAAAACTCGATTTTCTGGGGCCAGGCGCTGTGGCTCACGCCCGTAATCCCAGCACTTTGGGAGGATGAGGCAGGTGGATCACCTGAGGTCAGGAGATCAAGACCAGCCTGGCTAACATGGTGAAACCCCATCTCTACTAAAAATATAAAAAATTAGCCAGGCATGGTGGCAGGGGCCCATAATCCCAGCTACTCAGGAGGCTGAGGCAGGAGAATCACTTGAACCCAGGAGGCAGAAGTTGCAGTGAGCCGAGATTGCACCATTGCATTCCAGCCTGGGCAACAAAAGCAAAACTCCATCTCAAAAACAAAACAAACAAACAAAAAAAAACCCTCGATTTTCCAAGCCTCCCTTGCCGTCCAAGGTGGCCATGTCACCCAGATCTAGCCAATAAGTTAGAACAAAAGTCCCTGAGGAGCAATTCCCTTTCTGAATAAAGACATGGAGCCTGGCAAGGAAAAGGCCCTCTCACTCTTTGCTCTTCGGCCTTTTGCTCCTTCTCCTTCTTCTTGCCTGGAACATGGATGTGAGGCCTGGAGGTGCCACAGCCATCTTGTGACCATGAGGCAGCAACTGTGAGGACACGGCCTCCACACTGAGGACAGTGAAAGGGAAGATAGAGCAGGGGTGGCCGTGCCATCTGTAAGTTACTACACCAGCCCAACTACCCACCCAAGGCTTATCATTGGCTAAGGCAAAATCTTCTGTCTGTATAAGCCCCTGTATTAGTAGTTTCTTTATTTACAATGAACATAATACTTATGCTACACAGCCCTTCACGAGGAACCCCTGCGGAACTTGCGTTCTCGCTCTCCTTGGGGCTCACTGCACGCCCGCCACTGCGCTGGCCTCTCTTGGTTCTCTGATCACACTGAACTCATTCCTGTCTCAGGACCTTTGCACCGGCTGGGCCAGCTAGAGGCTGTTGGCTCTTTCTCACCACTCTGGCGGTCTCCGTTTAAACCCCACATCCTGAAAAAGGCCTTCCCTCTCTGCCGCACAATCTGTAGGAGCCTCCCCAGGCCCCTCTACCCCATGAGCCGGTTTCTCTTCCCCACCCCCCTTACTGCTGTGTGCTGCTTTCTCTACCTGCTTCTTCATCTGCTTGGTGCACAGAACGGCAGCTCCACAGGGAGTCTGGCTGCCTGTGTTTAGTGCCTCTGTATCCCCGGTGTGTGGCATATAGTAAGTACTCAATAAAGGTTTGCTGGATTAATTATTCAGTGTTTTTTTGTTTGTTTGTTTTGTTTTTGAGACAGAGTTTCGCTTTTGTCACCCAGACTGGAGTGCAGTCCCGTGATCTTGGCTCACTGCAACCTCTGTTTCCCAGGTTCAAGCTATTCTCCTGCCTCACCCTTTCAAGTAACTGGGATTACAGGCGCCCGCCACCACGCCCGGCTAATTTTTTGTATTTTTAGTAGAGATGGGGTTTCATCATGTTGGCCAGGCTGGTCTCAAAGTCCTGACCCCAGGTGACCCGCCCGCCTTGGCCTCCCAAAGTGCTGGGATTACAGGCGTGAGTTACCAGGCCCAGCCAATTACTCAGTGTATTAATTAATGCCAATCTCTCTGCCGATGTGTCCTCTCTCTCTGCCTGGGAGCTGGAAACCCCCACTCTTTCCTTTGAGCTGTTCCTCCTGGGAAAGCCTTCCTGGTACTCCAAGACCTGGGCTGGGACAGCTGTGGTTCCTGCACCTATGACTTTAGGTGTCTCTCTGCCACCGCCCTTTCACAATTCTGATTGCAAGGTGGTTGACATCTTCATCTGTTAGATGTCATCTCCCCCTCCAGGCCACAAACTTCAAGAGGACAGGGACTATCTTCGTTTCCTGCTCTATGGCCCGTGCCTGGCGCAGGTCGATGTGTTTGTTGAATGAATGAATGACAGCAGCTGCTTCCAGACTGGAAGATCTCAGGCTAGAGGACAGGAGTCACCCAAGTCCCATCCCTTCCCACCCTAGCCCGCCCCCTCCCCCGGAAGAAAAACTAAATCGAAGCCGCGTGTCCCACCCAGTTCAGATCTGCCTTGTTCTGAACAAAGGGGCAGCTGGTGCCTTTGCCCAGACAGACGCCTGCATCAGCAACACGGAGCAAAGCCAGCCTTGCCGCGCAGCCCGAGGGTCTCGGGGGGCTGTTTCTCAGCAAGATTTTGTCCCTTTCTCTCCACTTCATCCTCCTATTCACCCTCTCCCCCAAATAACAGCGCATACCCTCAACCCTCGTGTGGAATTTTTCGTCTTCAAAGCACTTCGTAAGCATTAGCTCATTAGCAGAGCGGCCCCTTGACACCACGAGCTGCTCCCTGGGTGTCTTCTGAGTCATAACACTCGAGTTTACCGACAAAAACAAGTTTTTCCCATAGAGCGGATTCGGCGCCACAGCCAAGATCACTGTCTCAGAAAAAAAGGGAAGAAGGAAAGAGAGAAACACTGCCTCTGGCAAGCGCCAGCCAAGCACTGAGCCCCGTGTCAGCTCCAAGCACCAGGAGACCCGAGAGATGCCAGGCTCAGAGTAGGGGCCACCAAAGCTTCTGTCCCCTGCCCTGGGCCATATCCACCAGGAGGATATATCAGAGCGTGGCCCCTGACACCTGGCACCTCTCCTAGCGTCTCTCCCCGCACCCACATCTGGTTTTCCACCACCAGGAATGTTTTCCGCCTCCCACTCCATCCCCACCCCGCAAACACAGCCATAAGCCCAGAGGGTGGGATAACCATTTGCTGCCTAATAAATGACGGGTGGTGTCAGCCAGCCCGGACAGAGGGCAGTTACTTTGGCATTGAACAGACCTGGGTTCAAATCCCAGATCTGCTCCTTACAAGCTCTGGGACCTTGGCCAAGTGGCCGAGACTGTTTCCTCGTCTGTGGAATGGAGCTGCACTGGCCCTGCCTCCCTCAGGGTCATCTGTGAAATGATGAGCGGAGAGCACCGGGCACTTGGAGTCAGCGATGTTCTCAGCCAAGGGAGCGGCTGCCAATCTCTCTGGTTTTAGGGGTTACAGAGTGGCTTCCATTCCAGAGGCAGAGCACAGGTCCCAGGGTAGGGGACTCAGTACTGGGCTTTACGGAAGCCCCCACAAGAGTCAGGGAGGATCGTGGCCTTCTCCCTGTAGGAGGGGCTGGTCTTAGCACCCCTGCCTCTGTACCCCACACCATCTCATCCGCAGAAGAGGCATTGAATAAAGATCCAAACTAAAAGCCTCATGTAAACCAACACAAAAGCTGGACTGGGCCATGCATAGTGGCTCATGACTATAATCCCAGCACTTTGGGAGGCCAAGGCAGAGGATCACTTGAGGCCAAGAGTTTGAGACCAGCCTGGCCAAACATAGCAAGATCTGTCTACAAAAATTGTATTGTTTTGTTTTGTTTTTGTGAGACAGAGTTTCAGTCTTGTTGCCCAGGCTGGAGTGCAATGGTGAGATCTTGGCTCACTGCAACCTCCGCCTCCTGGGTTCAAGCGATTCTCCTGCCTCAGCCTCCTGAGTAGCTGGGACTACAGGCACCCGCCACCACACCCAGCTAATTTTTTGTATTTTCAGTAGACATGGGGTTTCACCGTGTTAGCCAGACTGGTCTTGAACTCCTGACCTTAAGTGATCCACCCACCTCGGCCTCCCAAAGTGCTGGGATTACAAGCATGAACCAACATGCCCAGCCCCTACAAAAATTTTAAAAATTAGCCAAGTGTGGTGGTATGCACCTGTGGTCCCAGCTACTCAAGAGGCTGAGATGGGAAGATTGCCTGAGCCAGGGAGGACGAGGCTGCAGTGAGCCATGATCATGCCACTGCACTCCACTCCAGCCTGGGCAACACAGCAAGACCCTGTCTCTAAAAAAAAAAAAAAAGAAAAGAAAATGGCTGGGTGCAGTGGCTCACGCCTGTAATCCTAGCACTTTGGGAGGCCAACATGGGTGGATCACAAGGTCAGGAGTTCGAGATCAGCCTGACCAACATGGTGAAACCCCGTCTCTACTAAAAATACAAAAATTAGCTGGGCGTGGTGGCGTGTGCTTATAGTCCCAGCCACTCAGGAGGCTGAGACAGGAGAATCGCTTGAACCTGGGAGGCGGAGGTTGCAGTGAGCCAAGATCTCACCACTGCACTCCAGCCTGGGTGACAGAGTGAGACTCTGTCTCAAAAGAAAGGAAGGAAGGAAGAAAGGAAGGAAAGAAGGAAGGAAGGAAGGGAGGGAGGGAAGAAGGGAGGGAGGGAGGGACAGAAGGAGGGAGGGAGGAAGGAAAGAGAAAGGCCAGGTGCGGTGGCTCACACCTGTAATCCCAGCACTTTAGGAGGCCAAGGCAGGCAGATCACTTGAGGTCAGGAGTTCAAGACCAGCCTGGCCAACATGGTGAAACCCTGTCTCTACTAAAAACACAAAAATTAGCCAGGTGTGGTGGCGTGCACCTGTAGTCCCAGCTACTAAGGAGGCTGAAGCAGGAGAATCGCTTGAACCCAGGAGGAGGAGGCTGCAGTGAGCCAAGATCATGCCACTGTATTCCAGCCTGGGCAACAGAGTGAGACTGTCTCAGAAAATAATAATAATAAGTAAAATAAATAAATACAATGCAAAAAAAATTTTAAAGCTGGTCTGGGTCATGGAAAATACACCAGAAATACCACTATCTAGAAACTCCTCCCTTGAGTCACAGCAAATATTGATTGGACCCCTACCATGCACCAGGCACTGTGCTGGGCACAGGACACTCCCTCTGGAGATGGTAGGATACTGCTGGGCATCCCTCCAGGGCACATGCCAGCAACATCCTACTTCGTGCTCCAGCAAAAAGGTCCAAATGTATGTGGCCAAGCAGATGTGGGCGCGCCTTGAGGACAGAAACCCTGTTCACTGAGTAAGAATACTGCTGGACAGTTTGGTGTCCATTTTGTCCCCAGCTACCTTCCTAACAGAACCCTGTTTTGTTCAAGTGGGCAAATATGCCCAGATACAAATATTCACTTCCCAGACTCCTTTGCAGCTAGCTGGGCTGCTTTACCTAATTCTAGCAATGAAATGAAATTAGTAGTCTCCTGCTAGGAATGACCAGGAAATCAATTGTTTTTCTGAAAAAAAAGAGGAATTCACCTGGCAGGGGCCTTTTGTACTTTGCCCTTCACCCTTTCCCAATCACCACCCCAATTTTCCTGCCTGGAATGCTGTCCTGAGAGCTAGAGGTGAAGCAGCCGTTTTCTGCCACAAAGAGGGAAGCCACGTGCTAGGTGGCCAGAAGGGTGTCTCCAGAGGCTGCCCCAGCCCTGACTGCCTCCCACAGGACCGTGTGCTTCCCGCTGAAGTCATCGTCATTGGGTTTCTGTGAGTTGCAGCTAACCGCAAATCCCAACTCATCACCAGGCCTGGTGATCCACGTCGGAGACCCTCACTGTCAGCAGAGAGGCCAGCACAGAGCGGCCACTTAAGAAACATGCTTGAATGCAGGAGCAAAGGGCTCAATGCGGCAGAACAGACCCCCGAGGTGCCCTGTGGCTCGGAGTCTCCAGACCTGAACTGCAAACTCAGCCCCAAAGGGGAGAGTGCCAGCATGATTCTATCAGACCTACGAAGCCTGGATTCCTCCAGGGCTACACCATGTCACCCTGAGCAAGTGGCCCCCCTCTCTGGGCCTCAGTTTCCCTGAGAAGTTAGTGTGTGGGACTTGGTGGTCTTTGCGGAGGGTCTTTTAGGGAAGCAGCCAGATTCAGGGGCAGCAGCCCCATGATTCTTCCTCCTTTTCTTTCGGGTAGGGGAAGGAGGGCCCCTCTCACCTTCAAATCCAAATGCCATGGGGTGGGGGGTTGATAAATCTGGGGACTGGTCACTATCGGAGGAGGACTGGCACTGACGGGTGCCTCGTGCCAAGCGCCATGCACCGTCTCTCTGAATCTTCATGCCACCCCATCACACAAGTGCTCTTTTTTTATTATTTTATTTTAGTTATTTGGTTTTTTTGTTTTGTTTTGTTTTGTTTTTTAGAGTCAGGGTCTCGCCTGTCACCCAGGCTGGAGTGCAGTGGCTCAATCATACCTGACTGCAGCCTTGAACTCCCAGGCTCAAGCGATCCTCCCACCTCAGCCTCCCTAGTAGTTGGGACTATAGGCTAGTTTTTTATTCTGTAGAAATGGGGCCTTACTATGTTGCCCAGTCTGGTCTCAAACTCCTGGTCTCAAATGATCCTCCTGCCTTGGCCTCCCCAAGTTCTGGGATTACCAGCTTGGGTGGGCTTCTCTTACCCCTATTTAACAAATGAGGAAACTGAGGCTCAGGGGTTAAATAACTCCATTGAATTTCCAGGGTGGGCATGTGGCAGCATCAGGACCAGTGAGCTGAAGGGACCTTGCAGTTAGCTGCTACCCTAAGTCAGGTCGGGGGTAGGTAGGCGGAGACCTACAAGAACAGAATGATTTTTCCCCAGGGAAAAATGCCCGAGGCAGTCCCAGATCCAGACCCTGGGTCTTTCTGCCTCCAAAGTGGGTGCCCCCACCACTGCATTCGCCTACCAGGAGGAGCTGGCCACGGATTGGGGAGGATAGCAGGATTAACAGACACCAGTGTGAACCTGGATCCATGACATGTTTGCTAAGCAGAGATGTTCACAGTCACGGGGACAAAGAACAGTGGATGGTTCTAACAGGGAGATCAAGGAAGGCTTCCTGGAGGAAGCAGCTTTGGAAGGGGAGAGTTTGAAGGGTTGGGAACAGAGAGGGGATTGTATTCTAGGCATAAAGAACCCACAGGAGGGCTGAGAGTTGGCTCCCGGGTGCTCTCCTCTGAGTGTGGGGAAAGGCTGACTGTAGAGGCAGCTCGCCCGAGACACTCTCTCCCCCCCATAAGACCATGCACTCCTCCAGAGTCTTCCTCAGGGCATGGCACAGGCAGGGGCTTGGGGAGGGAGGGAGGGAGGGAGGCTGGAGTCACCACCCTGGATGTTGAGAGAGGAGACAAGAGGCTGGCTGAGGCTCAGTAGGGTCTCACGGCACCTCAGAGAGAGCAGGGAATGAGGTGGGTACTCTCGAGGGGCCCCAGCATGGCATGTGAGGCAGCTCCGTCCCCTGCATCCTCACCTGTTCCCACGTCTCCCTCTTTCTGGAACTCAGAGAACCCCCAGCTGCCCCTGGGAGGCAGGAAGTGCTAGGTGACAGGGAGGGCAAGAGGGAAGTCCGGATTAGACTCAAGTTTGGGTCAGTGTGACCTGGCCCTCCCTCCTGAGACTATGTCATGAACAAGCCCCGCTGTGATTCTGAGGCACAGCCAGGTCTGAGAAGCACTGGCTTAGCCTGTGCAAATCTCGGTTTCCTTCCCTGGAAAATGGGGGAGTGTAAGTCCCACCCCCACAGCAGAGCTGTGAAGGCGATAAGATGGGAGCATTTAGCAGCAGGTGAGAACCCAGCAAGCCCCGGTGACTGTTATCACTAGTCACTGGCAGAGCCGCACTCTCAACCAGGTGTACCAAACTACTAATGGGGCCGCAGCACTGAGGCCACGGCCGTGCAGACCAGGAAACTGCCCATACAAGAAGCTGGGGAGGATCATTTGATTTGTGAAAAGTTCGTTGTGGCCAAATAGTCTTTCCGTATCTCCCAGATCACTTTTAAAATGCAAATTGTATCAATAAAGAGGAGAGTGTAATGCAGTAATTAGCAGAGGGGAAAGCAGAAAAGTGAATAAACCAGAAAACCAAAAATCAGCCTCCTCCACCCACCCCCAAACATGCCCAGCAGGTGTCAAATATGAATTAACTGCTTCTTCCATTTGGACCTCCTGTTTGCAGGACTCATTCATGTTTGTTATAACAATGCCACAGGAGCCAACCAACAAAACCTAGCTCTTCAGAAGAGCCCAAAATCACCAGCAGAAACAGACACCTGGCTGGGCTGGAACTTGGGGAATTTTCTCTTAAAACAAATGTCCCCCCAATTTTCAGTTCAAATCCTTGTATATGATGCCAGGAAGCAGAGGAGAGTCCTTGGATTGCAAGTATTTGCAGGTATTCAGAGCTGTCAAAAACTTGCACTCTTGAAAATAATAATCCCACAGAACATTTAATTATCACGGTATTAGGGCACAAAGAAGATTTCAGTGGGTTCCTAAATAAGATACATTCTCAATACAATGAAATGGAAATGTTAAATTAACAGCTAGAGATTGATTGTTGTTGGTGGTGGTGGTGGTTTTCAATTTTTTTGAGATAGGGTCTTACTCTGTTGCCCAGGCTGGAGTTCAGTGGTGTCATCATAGCTCACTGCCACCTCAATGTCCCAGGCTCAAGCAATCTTCCTACCTCAGCCTCTTAAGTAGCTAGGACAACAGGTGCACATCACCACACCTGGCTAAGTTTTTATGTTTTGTAGAGACAGGTTCTCACTATGTTGCCCAGACTAGTCTTAAACTCTTGGCCTCAAGTGATCCTCTCACCTCAACCTCACACAGAAATTTATTTTAAAAAATCTAACTTGGTGGAAATTTGAAAACCATCTCCCAAATAACTCTTGAAATAAACAGGGGATTCAAAAAAATTACATACTATTTTGATGTTTCACCCTATTTGGACATTAAATAAAATGAGAGTATTGCATACTACAACTTATAGGATGCAGCCAAAGCAACACTCAAAGGACAATTCATATTCACAAATGCATCTAAAATGTATTACATTTTTAAGAAACAGACTTTTTAAACAGAAAGTTGGCTTACCAATTAAACAGCCTCTGAGAAGGCAAAAAAATTCTGAGAACCAGCCAGGCGCGGTGGCTCATCCCTATAATCCCAGCACTTTGAGAGGCCAAGGCAGGTGGATCACGAGGTCAGGAGATCGAGACCATCCTGGCTAACACGGTAAAACCCCATCTCTATTAAAAAATACAAAAAATTAGCTGGACGTGTTGGTGGGCGCCTGTAGTCCCAGCTATTTGGGAGGCTGAGGCAGGAGAATGGCGTGAACCCTGGAGGTGGAGCTTGCAGTAAGCCGAGATCGCGCCACTGCTCTCCCGCCTGGGTGAAAGAGTGAGACTCTGTCTCAAAAAAAAAAAAAAAAAAAATTCTGAGAACCTCTAGTTGTCTTGCCAAATTTCCTTAAAGCTCATACAACAGAAAAATTACTAATAGTTTTCCCTCCAAAAATTATCCATCTCCAAACTTGCCTACGGTGATGAAATGCAAAGAGTAGTCAGCGATGTGTTTCTGTACAGCAGGTTTACTGTCTCCATTAGACAAAGAAAGCAAGCTAGGGCCAGGCACGGTGGCTTACGCCTGTAATCCCAGCACTCTGGGAGGCTGAGGTGGGTGGATCACTTGAGGTCAGGAGTTCAAGACCAGCCTGGCCAACATGGTGAAACCTCATCTCTACTAAAAATACAAAATTAGCCCAGCATGGTGGTCCACGCCTATAATCCCAGCTAGTCGGGGGGCTAAGGCAGGAGAGCCACTTGAACCTGACAGGCAGAGGTTGCAGTGAGCCGAGATTGCGTCATTGTACTCTAGCTTGGCAACAGAGCCAAACTCCGTCTTCAAAAAAAAAAAAAGAAAGAAAGAAAGCGAGCTAGAAAAAGCCCCAATGCCTACAGGGAGTGTCACCTCCGGTGCTCTTCTCATTACTGGTTGCAATTCGATGCCTTTCCTGAAGCATCCAGATAAGCGCTGGCTGGCAAGTCCAAGGAGGCCAAAATTCTAGACTCTGGCTCTTCCACAAATCAGATGTATGGCCTTAATCAAGTCATTTAATATTTATGTACCAGTCAGCTTTTGCCATAAGGATGCTGTGTAACAACCTCAAATTTTCAAAGGCCTACACAAACATTTATTCTCACACTCATGGGTCTGTAGGTTGACTGCAGTTTGCCTGGTCTAGCCTAGGCTCAACTGGGTAGTTTTGTTCCAAGTTGTGAATCAGCCAAACCAGGTTCCAAGCTGTGGGTTAGATTCAAGTCATCTGCATGTGTCTCCTCTCCACATTTTTTTTTTGAGGGGGGACAGAGTCTCACTCTGCCACCCAGGCTGGAGTACAGTGGCGTGACCTCGGCTTACTGCAACCTCTGCCTCCCTGGTTCAGGCGATTCTCCTGCGTCAGCCTCCCAAGTAGCTGGGATTATAGGCACCTGCCAACACACCTGGCTAATTTTTGTATTTTTAGTATAGATGGGGTCTCACCATGTTGGCCAGGCTGGTCTCAAACTCCTGACCTCAAATGATCCATCCGCCTCAGCCCTCCAAAGTGCTGGGATTACAGGTGTGAGCCACTGCAGCCAGCCTGAGTCTCAGTTTTCTTATCTGTAAAATGGAGCTGATGGAAATTTCTACCTCATAGGAATCAAATAGTACATAAACTCTGTGTTGGTTGTCTTTAGACCTGGGTTCTGTCCCACTCCTGCCCAGTGGGGAAATGGGGCTGCCAATCCTGGAACTGGGGAGTGAGGCCAATACCACCTAAACCGCAGGGCTCTTCCTCAACAGAGAAGAGGTGGAACCCATGCCAGGAAGTTCAGCACAAAGCCTACTGTCAGTGCTATACACATTTTTTGAAGTTTTGTTTAAGTTTTTGGATTTTGTTGTTGTTGTTGTTGTTTGTTTGCTTGTTTGTTTTTCGAGATGGAGTCTCGCTTTGTCACCCAGGCTGGAGTGCAGTGGCGCAATCTCAGCTCACTGCAACCTCTGCCTCCCGGGTTCAAGGAATTCGCCTGCCTCAGCCTCCTGAGTAGCTGGGATTACAGGCACCTGCCACCACACCGAGCTAATTTTTGTATTTTTAGTAGAGACGGGGTTTCACCATGTTGGTCAGACTAGTCTCAAACTCCTGACCTCGTGATCCACCCGCGTCGGCCTCCGAAAGTGCTGGGATTACAGGCATGAGCCACCCACTTGGCCTTGTTTAAGTCGTTTTTATCTGTAAAAATGGGATCTCGCTATGTTGCCCAGCCTACTCTCAAACTCTTGGCCCCAAGCAATCCACCTGCCTTGCTGTCCCAAAGCACTGGGATTACAGGCCTCAGCCACCCCACCCAGCCTATACTCATGCTTGTTTACAATCAAATTTAGTTATGGAGTTTCCGAAACTGCTTAAGTCTCACTAAAACGTTCACAAGGATCGCCTCCCATCACCGGGCCCCTCTGATGCTGTAATAAAGCTCTGCTGGCACTAATTTTATCAGCTGCCTTTCCAGCTCCATCAGAATCTGATTCCTTCTGGCCCAAAACTAACCTAGTGGGCATGGTGGGCATGCCCTGGGCATCCTCATCCAGAATCCTAAAGACAGAAGGGCTCAAAGAGACTCCCTTTCCGGGCTTGGTCTCAGGACCATCCCCCTGTCAGTCCAGCCTCATTTTTAAGGCCCTGGGGAAGCCAGATGCAGCAGAGTAGAGCCATTAGCATTTGGGTTCTGGGAAATAAGAGACTGGGGTTCACACCCCAGCCCTACGACTTTCTGACGTTGTGAATCTAAGAAGAGCAGGTGAGCTCTGTGGACCTCAGTTCCCTCATTCGAAATGGGGCTGACGACTACATCCCAGGGTGGGCATCTGCACGCAGCAATGGAGGGTGATTCAGAGCATGGGCTCCGGAATAGGGCAGCACTGGTTGGAACCGCAGCTCTTCCAATGAGGGATTCCGGCAAAACCCTGGTCTCTTAAAATCCCCCGTAAAATGGAGATGATACAAGCGCTTGGTGGGGTGTTTTTAAAAATCTTGTGTCGTGAACAAGCACACTGCCAAATATATACTCAGTTCTCAAGAAAAAATGGTTCCCTTCCCTTCTCTGTGCCCCTAATAGGCCGCTCTAAGCAACACAGGGGCAGAACTAACTAGTCACTAAGTGTGAGATGATGGGGCATGCTGTATGTCATGCCTGCCTTGTAAATGTTCATTATCTCAGTGTTCACTTAGGCTATAAAAAAGTAAATAAATAGGCCAAGCGTGGTGGCTCACGCCTGTAATCCCGGCACTCTGGGAGGCCGAGACAGGAGGATCACTTGAGGTCAGGAATTCGAGACCAGCCTGACCAACATGCTGAAACCTCGTTTCTACTAAAAATACAAAAATTAGCCGGGCGTGGTGGCACACGCCTGTAATCCCAGCTACTCGGGAGGCTGAGGCAGGAGAATCACTTGAATCCGGGAGGCAGAGGTTGCAGTGAGCTGAGATCACGCCACTGCACTCCAGCCTGGGCAACAAGAGCAAGACACCATCAGATAGATAGATAGATAGATAGATAGATAGATAGATAGATAGATAGATAGATAAACGTTAACTAGTTTAATGAGTATAATGGCCCGACTTTGCCAAATCTAAGGTGTTATCAATGGTAAGACACTTCTCAATTTTAGAGATGTTAGATATGGGAAGAAAGTGGTGCCTTATAATAGATTAAATTCAGTGTATGATATTATGGTGAGAAATCAAGCTGTGGTTTCATAGAATTAAATATTATCGATTTCATTAGACAATTAGAAAAGCTAGTCTTTCTGGGTATATTGCAAGCCACTGTCCCTTCCCCTTCTCTTCTGTCTTGGAAACGGCATCAGACATAGTAGATACTCAACAAATGTATGTTGAAGGAGTGAATCGATCCATCCCTCTAGTCATCAAAGAATCAGTGAATGAATCAACAGTGAATGGGGCCAGGTGCAGTGGCTCAAGCCTGTAATCCCAACACTTTGAGAGGCCGGGGCGGGTGGATCACCTGAGGTCAGGAGTTCAAGACCAGCCTGGCCAATATGGTGAAACCCTGTCTCTACTAAAAATATAAAAATTAGCCGGCATGGTGGTGGGCACCTGTAATCCCAGCTACTTGGGAGGCTGAGGCAGGAGAATCACTTGAGCTTGGGAGGCAGAGGTTGCAGTGTGCCGAGATCTCACCACTGCATTTTAGCCTGAGCGACAGAGCAAGACTCTGTCTCAAGAAAAATAAAAGAATGATGCTTGTTGATTAAACAGCAGTGCTCAACCTTAGCAGAAGGACAAGACTGATTAAAACTTTTTTTAAAAGAGGGCCTTCAGCCAGGCATGGTGGCTCATGCCTGTAATCCCAGCACTTTGGGAGGCTAAGGAGGCAGATCGTTTGAGCCCAGGGGTTTGAGACCAGCCTGGGCAACATGGCAAAATCCCATCTCTACCAAAAAAAAAATACGACAGTTAGCCAGGCATGCTGGCGTGCATCTTTATTCTGAGCTACTCAGGAGACTGAGGCAGGAGAATCTCTTGAGTCTGGGAGTCGGAGGTTGCAGTGAACCACGATCACGCCACTGCACTCCAGCCTGGGCAACACAGCGACACCCTGTCTCAAAAAAAAAAAAAAAAAAAAGGCTTCCATGCTAGACTGATGTTAAAATATATTTTTGTACACATCTGATACATGAGAAGCTAAACAGGTTGTTCACCACCTTTCAAGAAGGCAATGTTTGTTCATTGAGAAAATATTAACTGGGCATCTGGGCATCTATTATTTGTCAAGGACTAAGGAAGCTGCCAAGCAGAGACTTATGGACCTGTCCTCAGGGAATTTACAGTCTAATGGGGGAGATGGACAGACGGGTTAAAAAAATAAACATTTTCGTAGCTGTGTGATGAGAGGTCCCCACTCTGCCTTCACCCCTACCAGCAGCTAAGAGCATCATAGCTTATTTTTGTGATCAATGAACCAGTCAAAGATCCACTTTTTCATTGTTCAAGGCCTTGTGTCAGTGGCAATGCTGTGTATTCACTGAACCAGGTCATTTGGATGTGGAGAAATAGGGCTGCCAGTCCTGGAGCACACCTGAGGACTAAATTTCCCAGGCTCCCTTGCAGCTAGCTGGTGATACATACCCAGCTCTGGCCAATGGAAGGGAGGGATGCCAATTAGGGCTTCCCCATGTAATATCCTTCAAAAAGAGAAAGAAGGAAACTTTCATTGGGTCAATCCTCAAAGATGCAGGAAATTTGTTTTTGTTTTTGTTTTTGTTTTACAGACAGAAGTCTTACTATGTTGCCCAGGCTGGTCTTGAACTCCTGCCCTCAAAAGATTCTCCCACTTCAGCCTTCAGAGTAGCTGGGTGAACCACACTGTCCAGCAGGAATTATTTGTTACTGCAGCAAAGCATAGCTCATCTCACATAGCCCTTTATAAAAATCTCTTCCATTTTCTTACGAATGAGGCAATAGGACTAAAGATGTCCTCGTTGGGCCGCGTGTGGTGGCTCACACGCCTGTAATTCACACGCCTGTAATCTCAGCACTTTGGGAGGCTGAGGTGGACAGATCACTTGAGGTCAGGAGTTCAAGGCCAGCCTGGCCAACATGGCAAAACCCCATCACTACTAAAAATATGAAAATTAGCTGGGTGTGGTGATGTGCGCCTGTAATCCCAGCTACTCAGGAGGCTGAGGCAGGAGAATCACTCGAACCCAGGAGGTGGCGGTTGCAGTGAGCCAAGATCATACCACCGCACTCCAGCCTGGGCAACAGAGTGAGATTCCCTCTTAAATAAATAAAATAAAATAAATAAATAAGATGTCCTCATTGCCAAGCAGAAAAATCAGGAACTGAGGAGAGACGCTGCCATGAGGAAGGATGAAGGCATCAGGAAGGGAAGATGAGACACCAGGCTGGGCCATTGCAGCTGTCCCTGGAGGAGCAGCCACGGAGCAGAGCACTAGGAACCCATGAAATCAGGCTGCAAGAATGAGCAAGAGCAGCAGAGAGGATTGTCAGGGTTACACAGATATTCCCGCGCCTCCACTCTGAGTCCTGGAAGCCACTTTCTGCTTCCCGCTAAGTGCCTGCTTCCCGATAAGTGCCTGCCCCCCGCCCCTCCCCTGCCAGGTGTCAGGGTTAAGCGAGCTGGCTGTGGAGACAAGCCAGTCTAAGGTGCAGTCGCTTATCCTCTCTGAGCCTCAGCCTCCCGGCCTGTGAAATGGGCGTCGTAATGAAAGTACCTCTGCTGTAGATTCTATCACGAGGATTCACAGAGATGATTAATTGAGCAAAAAACTTAGTGGCGAGGACACAGCAAGTACTCAGGAAATAAACTAAGGAGAGGGTACTGGGGGCCATCACCCGGGACACAAGACAGAGAGACCCACTGTGCCACATTCTGGGGTCAGTTCTGGGAGAAGGCCCTGCCCCCTCCTCAAACCACGAGGTTCCACTCTCCCCAACGCACATCTCTCTCCCTCCTCTTCTCTGCCCCTTTGAGGCCACAGGACAGGCGCCCTCCCTCGTTTCTACCCTCCCGAGGCCAGCATTGTGACTGTGGGCAGCTCACTTAGCCCCAAGCATGTGTGTGAGTGCATGTGCGTGTGTGTGCTGTGTGTGTGCTATGTGTGTGTGCCGTGTGTATGTGTGTGTGTGTGCAGGGTGTGTGGGTGTGCGTGCGTGTGCATGTTTGTGTGTCTGTGTGTGCATGCATTTGTGTGTGTATGTGCAGGGTGTGTGTGTGCATGTGTGTGGGCATTTGTATATGTGAGTGCATTGTGTGCACATCATGTTTGTGTGTGCATGTGTGTGCATATGTGGTGTGTGCAGGGTGTGTGTGTGTGAGCATGTGTATATGTGGGTGTGGGTGTGCACATCATGTTTGTGTGTGCACATGTGTGTGCATGTGTTTGTGTGTCTGTGTGCATGTGTGGTGTGTGCATGTGTTTGTGTATGTATGTGTGAGCATGTGTACATGTGGGTGCGTGTGTGTGCATGCATCATGTTTGTGTATGTGTAGGATGTGTGCGTGTGCATGTGTGTGTCTCTGTGTGTGTGTGATGGGCTAGCCAGTGTGGAGAGCGGAAAGAGGCTGGCTGAGAGGTCTGAGTATGAATCATGCCCCGCTCCAGTCTGCCACTCAGTGGGAGGCCCCTGACTGGAAACGTCTTCCTATGCCTCAGTTTCCTCAACTGTATGATGAAGGCAATGACAGCGCCTGAGCCCCCAAGGGGCTGGGTGGACACAGGACACAGATGTCAAGGGCCCTGCCTGGTGCCCTTTCACCAACACAAGGTCAGGAACTGAAATTCTAATTGGCCCCATTTTTTCAAAAAAATTAAACAGGAATGAAAAGGAGCTTGGGAGAGGAACTGAGGGCAGACAGCCGGGGTTCGCTGTGCTCTCCTACTCTCTCCTCACGTACACTTGAGAAACGATTTTTTGAGAAATGCTCTCAAAACGAAAACCAAAACTGCTTTGTTCCGTGCAAGTAGCATTAAGAATTCACTAGGGTGGGGAGCAGGAGGGGCACCAGTGCAGCCTGAGCTTCAGAACCAACTGCTGGAGAGTCTGGGAGCTGAGAAGGGGGACAGGCCCACCAGGGAGCACCAGGCGGTGGTGGGAGGCCTGGGAGCCAGACACTCTCCCCTCCCTCTAGGCCCCACCCCAAGCCTGGCTGACTTCCCTTATCCCCTCCTCGCAAGCTTGTTTATTTATCTGCTTACTTACTGCTTATTTGTTTCCATCTGGAATGCATGCACATGAGGCTCACGACGGCAGGGGCTGCTGTGGCACACAGTAGGCACTTAATATTTGTGAAAGGACCACTGAGCAAGTGAGGAAATGAATGAATGGTGGAAAGAGCCAGGGTGAAGCACAGCTGGCAAAGATAGATGAAGCTCAGACCAGAGGGTGGGACCCACATAGCAGCGAGAGAGGTGTGGCTCCAGGTGTGCAACTTCACTTCCCCAGGTCTCAGTCTGGGAAATGGGGACTGCAGTACCATCGCCTCGTGAGATCATTTGGAGGATTAATGACAAATAATACATGTTACACGTTGTCCTGGGCCTGACACAACGGTGTCTACAGTTATTACTCATGGAGTGGGGAGTGGAGAGGAGAGAGGCACGTACGCCAGCTCCCACCACTCAAATGAAAAAAAAAATGAAAAAAAATTATAGGATTCCTAAGACTCAAGGAGCTTCTCACTCCTTAGAAATTCCCAGCTGAGCTGGGGAAGGGACAAAGGTCTGTACTGAGTGAGTTATAAACAACTCAGCCAGGAACGCTGAGCTGCCACCACCACACACACACACACACACACACACTCTCACACATGTGCACACACATGCACACACACATGCACACACTCTCATACTCACATGCACACACACATACACTCACACACACACTCTTGCACACACACACTCACACACACACACCCCCCAGCCCGGCCCAGGATTAACTGTGGCCTGCCCAGGGTGCTCAGCTCCCAGCAGGATCTTGAGAAACGAGTAAAGAGCGCAGGGGAAGTTTCTGGTCTCAGCTCAGTACTAATCCCTTCACAGTGCCTCTCAACTTCCAAAGCACTTGTGAGTCAGGTGACAAATGAGGAAACTGAGGCCCGAGAGAAGCAATCCGCGTTCCCTAAGGATAACAGGGCCAATCTGAAGCTAGAACCCATTTCTCCAGCCCCCATCCCCCCAGTCTCCACTCTATCTGTTAGGCCACCCAGATGTGCAGAGCACTGAAGGACACCCCATCCTCACCCCAGAGCACCTCCCAGCAGGCTTGCCCTAAAAGCGCCAGCTGAGCCCTTGGCAGACATCACTAATCAATTGGAGCACCCAGGGCTCCAGGCAGACACCACTAGTCAATCAGATCTGGCTCCAAAGAATCAAGGATGCCTCAGCATGGCTCAGGGGAGTGAGATCTGCCTGCCCTGCTCCTCACAGTTTAGCACAGCCCCTACACGTTAGCCAGCATTCAGCCCATGGTGAATAAATAAATGAATGAATGAATGAATGAACAAATGGACACGCAGCCTTTGCCAGATGCTGGAGCAGGGACCCCAGATGTGAGATAGCACATCTGTACCCTATGCACACTCCATAGACAAGTGCAGAATTCACCCAGAGGACCGACAAACGGAAGAGCCTCATTCCTCTCCCGAAGCTCCCAGTGCCCCACCCCCACCCCCAGAGCCCTGTGACGTCTCCTTCCTTTCGGTGTGAACAGGCAAGTCACCCAAGCTCTCTGTGCCTCGGTTGCTCCATCCATGAAATGGGAATGATAACTGAACCTGCCTCAAAGGTTGGTGTGGGAATTCAGGGAGACTTGGTCCAGTGCCCGGTAAGAGCGAGAGCTCTAAGAAGAGCCAAACCACTGTCAGTCTTTCTCATTACACTTAAGGTCCCTGAAGCCAGGGCCACAGTAGCTTTCTGGGTACTAGGCCTATTGCCCAGGACTATGCTAGGAAAACACAGACAACGGCGAGGGGCGGGGGTCATTAACCTCCACCTGGGCCAGTGACAGGGTGCAAGTTCTGTGGGGCCAGTGGAGGCTACCCCAGCTCCAGGGCCCTAGCCTCATTCCCCAGTGTCCACCAGCTACAGCGCCACTGGCTCCTCAGCCTAAGAAAGAGAAGACTTAACAGTGACCCTGTGGCCAGCCACACCCTCTGCCTTCCCTGCCACTGCCCAAATCCCTGGGTTTCGATCCCCACCCCTCTGGAACAAGCCACACTCCAAGCCACAGACACAGCGCACTAGGGCAGCTAGAGGCATGACCTGGAGGTGAGACGTCTGATTTCCAACCCCAGCTGTGGTCCCATGTCTTGAACACAGAGCACATCCCTCCTCTTCTCCAGACCTCAGTTTACGCATCTGGAAATTGAGGCTGGGGGTCAATCTGGTCTCCAGGGCCCTTCAAACTAGCAATGTTGTCTGCATCCTTAGGTTCATTGATTCACTCATGCCACAGGTGAGTTCCCACTGTGGACCCGGCCCTTGGCTGGGCCCCTCCGTTGCTGTTCTCGCTGCTAGAAGATCCCCCCTCTTCCTGGTCTCCAGGTCTCAGCTTCTCACTTCCCAGACCAGCCTTGGACCTTGGACCTGCCCTCCTCCAGCCCTGTCCTTCCAATCACAGACTTAGCTCTCGGTATTTTCTGGTCTACTTAGCTTGTCTGCTTCCCTCTGAATCGTGGCCTTCTGAAGGCAGAATCATGCCTTGTTCCCTGACCCATTCCCAGGGACTCCAGAGAAGGATTCTGGAAATATCTCTCAGGCAAATGAAAAATGAATGAATGTGTGAATTCCAAGTTTCTCTCCCCCTTCCTCCAACACAACACTCCAATACTGTTTTTTGCCTATGGACCTCTTCCCCACGTCAACCCCCGGGAGCCAACAGGGCAAATCCCATTGTGGATCAGGAGCCTTCCTAACCGTGTCCCCTGCCGCCAAGCCCAGGAGAGCAGAAGGTGTCCACAGACATATGTGCACTTGTGAAGTGTTAACTACTCTGATGGAGGGCTGACACCACCTGGGGTTTGACGGGAGCCCAGGTCCCCAGCGGTTCCATGCCCTAGCTCCATGCTGCCCCAGCAGACACTCGGTAAATATTGAGGCATTAATTAACTTCCTCCAGGGACCAGTGACTCAGTGCCAGATGTAACCTCCCCAGCTCCAGGGGGAAAGGTGAGATCCCCAACCTTTCTCAAGTGTACAGAGAAATAAGGCCGGCCCTTCATCCTTGTCTCGTTTGGGCCTATCCCCTTCGTGGGGTGCAGATCTGAGGGTACCTTCTCCTGACATGTGTGCACATACATTCTCACACACATGCACACACTCGCTGCCCTGAACCATCACGGTCCCCTGCCCTGAACCTTTATGCATCCCAGCAGAAGCCTGGCACGCAAACCACCCATTCTATAAACATTTGTGAATTCCTACTACGTGCCCCCCAAGCCAGACCGCTCCCCCGGGCACCAAATAGTTCAGCTGTTCCATTGCCTCCTTCAGCAAGGTTTTTTGACGACAGCTGTGGCACCTCCCCTTCCCAGCCCACCTCAAAAAAGACCAAGGGTTTTTATGAAGCTGCACAACTGCTGAGCCCTTCCCATTAGCCGACTTCTCAGTTCTTGCGAAAGAGGAGAGACAGAGTGTGGGCCCCCAACAGACCCAGAGGATGGGGCCACCCAGAAGAGGCTGACCACTTCTCAGCTGGCCCCAGTGAATGAAAGGAACTTCAAAGATCCCCAAACTCACCTTGTGGGGGACTAGGAGGTGCCACGAGGAGCTGCCCACGTGAGGGGCCTGGTCCTTCTGCCCCCAACCTGTAGCTGGAAATCCACCTCCATCCCTGCCCTGTTTCCCCATCTGGGCCCCCAGAGTCATGTTCTGGGGTACAGCTCTGAATGAGGGGCTGAGGCTGAGACTGACATTTGCTTCTTTATGGGCCCTGGTCCCACAGCACTTGGCAGTAAAGTGGTGGGGGTCGATCAAACCAAGGTCACATTCACCAAGAGCTGGGCCCTGAGAATTGGCCTGGGCTCCACTGACAGTGGAAGCTGATTTGGAGGAACCTCTGGTGAACTCCCACCCTGGAAACCGATGGATTTGGGCTCAGATCCTGACTCCACCCCTTGCTGGTATGTGACCTCAAGCAAGGTACGTAAACACTTAGTTTCCCCCAATAAACACTGGGCCATGACAGAAAGAAGACCCAAAATCAGTGCTGATAATATTTTCTGGAGCTGTAGGCTTGCAATGTGCCAGACACTGTGGATCTCAGACTTCACTGTTGCATACAGAGTCCTCACAGCTGTAAAGCCGGTAAGAGCTCCCAGTTCCCTCTGCATGCTAGTGATGTCTCAAAGGTGAAATTCAAACATAAATAAAGTCTTTTTTTTTGAGACGGAGTCTCGCTCTGTTTCCCAGGCTGGAGTACAGTGGCGCCATCTGGGCTCACTGCAAGCTCCGCCTCCCGGGTTCACGCCATTCTCCTGCCCCAGCCTCCCGAGCAGCTGGGACTACAGGTACCCGCCACCGCGCCCAGCTAATTTTTTGTAATTTTTAGTAGAGACAGGGTTTCACTGTGCTAGCCAGGATGGTCTCGATCTCCTGACCTCGTGATCTGTCCGCCTTGGCCTCCCAAACTGCTGGGATTACAGGCGTGAGCCACCGCACCCGGCCATAAATAAAGTCTTTGTGCGCCTTTAAGACAGGCACCAGGGAAGTGAAGGGCAGTGTGTTTTTACTTCTACGTGTTATCACCTGAGCAAGTTCCACAGTCCTGCAGGTCTGTATAACCAATAAAATGTAGGTAGGACATCCTTTATCTGAAGTCCCCTGAAATTGCAATCCTGGCTTCTCTGGGAGGAGGCCTGGAGAGGTGCTCAAACAGGGGCCCAAACCAGTTTGAGATTGTTCGAGGGGGCCACGGGGAAGGACAGAGCACCAGGCCTGGGGCCATGTGATCTTGGGCAAGTCTCACGCTGTCAGTGTCCGAGTTTCCTCATCGGAAAAATGAGGTAAACACCCGCTAACTCTATCTTCACTCTCAACGCCTGGTATGGAGTAGATGCTAAGAAACTTTTGCAGAAACCTTGGAAATTCTTAAGACTAAAGAAAGATCCAGAGACCACAGGGTGGGCTAGTGGGTCTCTCCATTCCCGCCAAGGGATGAAGTAGGTGCCGAGAACTCAGAAGGAAGCCCCAAAAAGCAGAGACTCAGAAGATCCCCTGAGGAGGAGATGAAGCAGCAGGACGTCTGCTCATGGGCCTCCCCTGGGTCCAGCCCCACAAAGTCCACCTATCTCTGGGAGACTCTGCAGACCTCGTTCTTCCTTCAGGGGTTCACTCATGGACCCTCCTCAGGCAAACCTCCAGACCACTTCCAAGAGCCTCCGGAGCTGTCTGGGCAGCCCCCACCCCAGGCACCTTTGAAACCCCTGGGAGCAGCAACCAGCCCCCTTCAGGCCTCTTGGTCCAGATAGAGCGCCCCCAGGAATCAGCAATCCTGTCCCTCTCTTCTCCTATTGTCTCAGTCCCCAGCTGGGAGGAGGTGGCCCCTGAAGGGTTCAGGATAAGAAGGAAAACTGTGTCAACAGAAGTTAAGTCGGTGAGTTCCCGGGCCTTTGGTATCCACCTCCCGTCTGGAGCGCAGGGTCCTGTCCCAGCTCCTAGCTCCGCCCCCTGGGAACTGTGTGGTTCCCCAAGTAACTCCACTCCTCCGAGCCTCAGGCCCCTCCTCTAGAAACGTTAGAGTGAGGCATTGGGGAGTTGCTGGGAAGGGCCTGCCCCATACTAGGCCCATAATAATAGTCCCTATTGTCATTATTATTAGTTAGGCACGAAAGGAAAGGTTACAGAGCTGGTGATTAGGACACTCAGCGTTTCGGCTCTCAGGACGCCTTTGAGCCTCAGCTGGTCGCGAGGTCCATACACTCCCTGGGTCATGCCTGGCCTCGGAACTCTCTCCATCAGAGAGGGTCAAAATTCACGATGTTTTGGTTTTTCCTGTCAGACAAATGGGGAGGACTTCCCTTCCGCAAGCATTCCCAGAGGCCCCTCGGCCAAAAAGTCAAGGAGTCAGGCCCTACATTCTCTGCGGTAGAGGGTAACCCCCAAAACCTCGCTCCTTTGATGTTCCCCAGTGTCAAGCCGGCGGCCCCACCAGCCTCCTATAGAGAGGCTTTGACTCCCGCGGGTCACTCGGGGGGCGACAGGTGGGCAGGTGGAGGCGCCGCGCGGCCGGGGGAGCGGTGAGCGGCGCGCACCTGCCGCAGGTGAGGCCCAGCCGTGCGGAAAGGGGAGGAGCCGTCGCCGCAGCACTCAGGTGAGCCGATCCCCGGCTCGCGGGACCTAACGCGAGGGCAGCCGCGGGGTTCAACGTGGCCGCTGCCAGGCGACCTATGCTGCAGACTGCGGCCCCGGCGGCTCCGAGTCCCGCGCGGCGCGGTAGCCCCAGCAGAACATTCGAGGCAGCAGCGGCTTTGGAGGCCCGGGGTCCGTTCGGTATTTGAATAGCACAAAGGAACCGCCTTGGTCTGATTGGCCAGCCGAGTAGCCCCGGGGCGGGCAGCGTCTGTCACTCAGGAGACTCTCAGAGCTCCTATTGGCTTTTCTCATGTGGGGCGGGGCCCGGGCGCCCGGCTAAATAGCTGGGGCCGGGGCCGGCCGAGACTCATTGCTTTGGCGCCGTCTGGGGAGCGCGAGCCCGCGGGTGGCGCGCGGCGCATGGTGGCGGCTCCTCTCGGAGCGCAGCCGAACCGCTGACCCGGACTCCGTTACCCCTGCCCGGCGCTCCCCGGCAGCCGGCTGGAGGCAGAAACAGCAGAAGCGTTAAGAGCAGCAGCAGCGGCGGCTGCTCCGCCGCCGTCTCCGCGGGAGCATGGAGTGCGCCCTGGACGCCCAGAGCCTGATCAGCATCTCCCTGCGCAAGATCCACAGCTCCCGAACCCAGCGCGGCGGCATCAAGCTGCACAAGAACCTCCTGGTGTCCTACGTGCTCCGCAACGCGCGCCAGCTCTACCTGAGCGAGCGCTACGCCGAGCTCTACCGGCGCCAGCAGCAGCAGCAACAGCAGCAGCCGCCCCACCACCAGCACCAGCACCTAGCGTACGCGGCGCCGGGCATGCCGGCCAGCGCGGCCGACTTCGGCCCGCTCCAACTTGGCGGCGGCGGGGACGCGGAGGCGCGCGAGCCGGCCGCCCGGCACCAGCTGCACCAGCTCCACCAGCTCCACCAGCTGCACCTCCAGCAGCAGCTGCACCAGCACCAGCACCCGGCGCCCAGGGGCTGCGCGGCGGCAGCGGCGGCCGGAGCGCCCGCGGGCGGCGCGGGGGCGCTCTCGGAGCTGCCCGGGTGCGCCGCGCTCCAGCCGCCGCACGGCGCGCCCCACCGCGGGCAGCCGTTGGAGCCTCTGCAGCCGGGTCCTGCGCCGCTGCCGCTGCCGCTGCCGCCGCCCGCGCCCGCTGCGCTCTGCCCGCGGGACCCTCGCGCCCCGGCCGCCTGCTCCGCGCCCTCCGCGCCCCCAGGGGCCGCCCCTCCGGCCGCCGCCGCTTCTCCGCCCGCCTCCCCGGCCCCCGCCTCCTCCCCTGGCTTCTACCGGGGCGCATACCCTACCCCTTCGGACTTCGGCTTGCACTGCAGCAGCCAGACCACCGTGCTGGACCTAGACACTCACGTGGTGACCACGGTGGAGAACGGCTACTTGCACCAGGACTGCTGCGCCTCCGCCCACTGCCCCTGCTGTGGCCAGGGCGCTCCGGGACCGGGCCTGGCGTCCGCCGCCGGCTGCAAGCGCAAGTATTACCCTGGCCAGGAGGAGGAGGAAGACGACGAGGAGGACGCGGGCGAGCTGGGGGCCGAGCCCCCCGGGGGCGCCCCGTTCGCCCCCTGCAAGCGCGCCCGCTTCGAGGACTTCTGCCCGGACTCGTCCCCGGACGCGTCCAACATCTCAAACTTGATCTCCATCTTTGGCTCCGGCTTCTCGGGGCTGGTGAGCCGACAGCCGGACTCCTCGGAGCAGCCGCCGCCGCTCAACGGGCAGCTGTGCGCCAAGCAGGCGCTCGCCAGCCTCGGCGCCTGGACTCGAGCCATTGTCGCCTTCTAGGGACCCCCGAGGGCACAGGGACCCGGGGCCCCGCGGGGCTGGGGCCAGACAAAGACTCGGCAAAGGGGCGAGAGGAGGGAACGAGCGGGCGCCGGGCCACTCGGGGCTGAGCTGGGGGCGAGCGGGGGCAGGCGGCTGATGTTTTATAAATTGTAAAATAAAAAAAGAAATCTAAAATCTTGGACTTTATTTTTGCAGAGAGAAAAAGCGCCTATTTAAGTATGCTTTGTGTTTCTCCTACTCTTTTTTTTTCTTTTTATTGTAGTGATTGCAGTGGTGTTTAGCGAGGAGCCTGCCACGTGAGGGAGGGCTGCTGCCCGGAGGAGGTGCCGGGCAGCCGGGGGCGAGGCAGGGCGCCCTGGCGGCCGGGGCGCGCCGGGGGCGCAGCGCAGGAGGGCGCGGGACCCGGGAAGCCGATTCCAATCAGTTGTCAGACCCGGGAAGCCCGACGTTCCGCTCTCCTGAGTCCCTCTGTGGGGTGAGGAATGGGGTCTTGTGAAATTCTGAGCAAAAACAAAGGCAAACTCTATCTCCGAAAGGGACGTTTGGGTCACATTTCCTCTCTGGGGGCGGACTCCAAAGTTCTCAAAATGAGAAGGCAGAAATGAAAACACTTCAACTTTTTTTTTCTTTTCTTCCCGGGGAGGGTGTCTTGAACCCCTCTTCTCCCCGCCCCTCTGGCTCCATTCTCCTCCCCTCCTCCACCCGTCTCCCGGACTCGGGGGTGGCGGCTGACACCCCGACACTCTCGGACACTGTTTGGGTAAGGGGGTGGGGGGCGGGCACGGCGAACTACATTTCCCATCATGCCCAGCACTGCGGTCCTCACTAAACAAAAAAGGAAGTCAATTCCTTCACCTGGATCCCCGGCGGCCCCGGGGGAGGGAGGGGCCGGGACCGCCGACTGCGTTGGAGACTTTGCACTAAGTTCCTGGTCAGCTGTGGTGTTTGTGTATGTGCTTCTAAGTTGCACTGCCTTGGTTCAGCCTTCGGTTGCATTTTATGAAACCAGCATTGTTCGAGCCCGTGAGAACCCAGTCTTGTGTCTTCAGCTCGATAGATTTGTTTAATTTAAAGGCCTTTTGTTGTAAAAAGGTGGGGTTCGTCTGCAGCCCCTCTGGTTCTCTGCCATCAGCACCGTGTGGACTCCAAAACAAGTTGCCAATCCTTCCTTTCTCGGCCCTGTTCCCTTATTACCCTGTATTTTTGTGCATACTGAATTGTATATCACCGGGTAAAACTGTTCAGATTGTTTAAATTTATAATCTTAATAAAAAGTCGATTACAGAAGATGGTGGTACCTTGTTTTCAGATCTGTCTGGGGGCGTCAGAGAGGATAGAGAGGTGCGGTGAGAGACCCCCCCCACCCCCATGTAAACCCCAGTTCTCTTGGGCCTGGGCGGGCGGGATCTACCCACATCCGCAAGGTCGGCGGTGGGAGAAAGGGGGTGATGTTAGTGGCTGGGGATGAAGCGGGTGCTGCGCGTCTCTCGGCCGCCCACGCTCCAGGGGGGTCCTGTCCCCCACGGGAACTGGCCGCCCCGGGGTCTCCAGCGGGAAGCGGAGCCAGCCTCCAGCACATTTCCTGCCCAGGCAGAGGCGCAGGGCCTGGTCGGCCTCGAGTCTGAGCTCTCTGTGGCCGGGGAAAGCAGCCGGGGGATGCCGGGGGCTTCAGGGCCACCCGCACTCCCTGCCCTGCGCCTCCGCCCGCACGTCCGCATGTCTCGGGCTGCAACTTGGGGAAGTTTTTTCCTTTTCTTTTTCCCTTTTTTTTTTTTTAAGTTGAGTTTGTTATCACTGCTCGGTGCCACTTGGTGGTGTGCTGGCGGCGTCTCCCTCCCTCCTCGCGCCCCTCCCCTCTCCCTCTCCTTCCCTCCCACCCGCCGCTCTTCCCTCCCCAGTGGATGGAGGGAGGAAGGCTCCCAGCGCGCGCTCCCCTCTGACCACCTACGGAATGACCTCAGAGTGGGAGAATGTGCCAAGGCCCGGGGGAAGCTCGCGTTCTCCCCACTGGAAACAAATCCACATCTGGAGCCGCGGCTTGGGCCCGGGGGCGCGCGGGATGGTTCCAGCTTTGCAAAGAGGGGTTAGGAAAGAAAGAAGGAGAAAAAGAAAGCAAAGTGGCAGCCTGCTGGCTATTTGCTGCCAACTCCCCACAGCTCCTCGCTCTCGCTGGCTCCCTCGCCCCCACACTGCCCTCGCCGGTGCGAGCCTCGCAGCCACCCCGCAGGACGGCTAGCACCCCCCACCCGAGCCTTCGCGCCTCCCGCGGCGACAGGAGGGGCTGCCGCCAAGAGGCCCCCCAGCCAGACTCCGAGAGGCGGACGCAAGCCCGTCCCCGGGGACTGCTCGGCTCTGGATCCCGGTGTCGCGCGAGGCGAAGTTCTCGGGGACACTCTCCAGAACGCGGGGGTCCGCGGAGGTCCGCAATGGGGGTGGGGAAAAAGGAGGCTCTGGGGGCGTGAGTCGCGGGGAGGAAAGGCACCTTCACTCCCAGGGCTGCTTCATCGGCCTCCCACGGGAAGAGTCTGGAGCTGCCGAGGAGGGGGAACAGTGCGTCTCCTCCCTCCCCGTTTCCCCCTGCAAGTCCAAGGAAATCGCGGTTGGCTGCACGGTTTTGCTTCAATCCACGAAGCCAGTTGCCAGGGCTCCCCCTAGCGCCGCTTCGGGCGCGCTGCAGTGGCTGGGGCTGGGAGTGGGCGAGGCTCGGCGGGGGCGGCGGGGCTGCCGGGGGCCGCTTCGCGTCCACCCGGGGAGCTGCGCGAAGTCTGCACCTCGCCCTTGCCTGAGCTGGGCCCCGGGGCCGCGTGCGTCCCCATTCCAGGCCCGCGTCGAGGAGGGGCACGTGGTCGGCCCCCTTTGTTGGGAGCTGGGCACTGGAAGGGACCGGCCAAAGGGCTTGGGAATTCCCCACCCGCCCCAGGGATCCCTATGGTAAAGGAGAGTGGATGGTGGGGTGCGAAATAAGATCTCTGAACTCAGCAGGACCCCAGACGAGGGCTCTCCTCTCCTCTGCCGGGTGATCTGAGCCTAAGCCGCACACTGGAATCTAGCAAAGCCAAGGGATGGGATGGGGCGCTCTGGGAGCACCCTAAAGAGAGGTGCCCTTCCCCCTCCCTTATCTTCTCGGGGCCCAAGGACCTGGGCAGCCCCACAAAGGGTTAGTGCCCTGAGTATAATTCCCCTTGACCCAAAACGCAACCCACTGGCAATCTACCCGTCTCACCAAGACATTCCACACAAAACTGTAACAGGCTGCACAGCCTTGATTCTACACTACACCCCACACTGAGGGCCACACCCAGCCACACACTGTCTCCAACACTTGATCCTAAGCTGCATCCTCACCCCACTCACAACCCCTGGGGCCACTGGCACAGCAGGAAATATAGCAGCCTAGAACATCCAGAGAGACCGATGTTCCCGTGCATAGCACAAGTGAGAGGCTGGGTCCGGGAGGCGGGTGGATGGGGTTGCCTGGCCATGGGGGTCGTCTGAAAGGGGGATGGGGTCAGGCGGGCAGGCAAACCAGGAGTCCATCTCAGCTCCACAGACAAGCCTCTCTCCCTCCACAAAAAGACCAGTGGAGCCCCCAGACAGGATTTAGGGGTGCTGCTTAGGGAGGTAGGGGAATTAGAAGAGGCTGGGTGCCCGGGGGATGACAAGGGGGAGCTTCCAGAGAGCAGCAGCTCTAGAAGCAAGAGCTCCAGCAAGTCCCTGGTCCTCCTAGGTTAACCAGCTCCCCCCAACACACTCCCCCAGGCTCCTAGGACACCACAGGTCCAGCTGCCCTTGATACGTGGTGTAGGGCTGAGCCAGGCTCCAAGCTGCGCTCCCAGCAACATGGAGCTGCTGGGATGACAGCCCAGAGCCTCGGAGCTGCAGGCTGCCCTCCAGGAAGCCAGGGGTGGGGATGCCTGGGGCTCCCAGGAGAGTCACTGCGCAGGGCACTGAGATCTGGGTGCTATGTGTGTGTGTGTGTTACAGCAAGAAAGATGGAGTGTGTGTGACTGTGTGTCCCTCTGGCACAGGAGATGCACACCAGGAGCTGTCCCTCCAATCATTGGACAATATTTACGAAGCTCCCATTTGGTGCTTGGCCTATGTGAGGCACTAATCTGACCACAGCGAACAATAGCAGCAAATGACGAGAACAGCAAGCCCCTCTCTCTAGATTAGCTTGTTTAATTTTTCCAGCTACCCTCTGAGGTAGAGACTGTAAGCATCCTCATTTCAGAAATGAGAAACCTCGCCCAAGGTCACACAACTGAGAGGTGGCCAGTTTCTACTGCTGGAGCTCACAGTTGAGTGGGTAAGAATTTGTAACATTACATTGCGAGCTGGCAAATGATTCTGAGGTTAGTCACATTGATAAGTCCCAGCTGAACCGAAACTGGGTTCTGGGATCTCTTCATCCCTGAACTAGCTGGTTGGGAACACACACCTCAACCCCAATACTTCATGCTGCAGTTTCCAGGAACAGGGATGAAGAGACACACAGCACAGTGGTGTCTGTACCCACCTCATCCAAGGCAGAGCCCTGTTTCCTGAAGACTCACTTGTGGTAGGGGACAGCAGCACCACTGGCATCAGCATGGGCAAAAGGTGGGATTTCTTGACTCAAGGTGGGCAGGGGTACAGCTGGCTTCAGGCACAGCGGGATCCAGGCACAGATCTTTTCCAAGATGCTCTCTCTCCATCTCCTGTGACTTTCTTCTTTGAACTCAAGCTTCACTGTAGCCACAGGAGGCAGCTCCTGGCCTCCAATTCTCATAGCTTTGCTACCCAAGAGGGACTGCCTTCTTCCCTTATTTTCAACTCAGAAAATCCCAGGGAAAACAAAAGCATTGGCCGGGTGTGGTGGCTCACGCCTGTAATCCCGGCACTTTGGGAGACTGAGGCGGGCGGATCACCTGAGGTCAGGAGTTTGAGACCAGCCTGGCCAACATGGTAAAACCTCATCTCTACTAAAATTACAAAAATTAGCCGGGTGTGATGGTGCGCACCTATAATTCCAGCTACTCGGGAGGCTGAGACTGGAGAATCACTTGACCCCAGGAGACGGAGGTTGCAGTGAGCCAAGACTGTGCCACTGCACTCTAGCCTGGGCCACAGAGCAAGACTCCATTTCAAAAAAAAAAAAGAAAGAAAGAAAAGAAAATCCCAGGGAAAGGCTGTAATGTCCTAAGTGTACAGCCAGGACATGAGGGGTGGTTAGTAGCTAGCACCCACCGGGAGCTCACAGAAGCTTCTCAGAAAAGGAGGGTGGTCGGTACTGGCTGGCAGACCCAAGACGTCCTTCAGAGAGAGGGGCTGCAAGCCGAGCTAAGGGAGGTGTCTTCCAGTGGAACTCGGAGCAGAGACATGGCTGCTTCAGAACCTGGGAGACAATGCGGTCAACACAGCACTGGAAGGGGAACACCCTCCCTGCTCCTGGCCAGGATAAAGAGGCTCCAGGGCCATCGGGTGCCTCCCAGTTTTGTCACTCAGGAATCACCAGGGGAGGGGACACCGAACAAGGGGGCTGGATTTTTCCAGCAGGCTCCATGGCCAGGGCAGCAACAGGGGCCACCCTCAGGGAACTTAGGGCAGGGATAGCTGGAGGGAGACCGAAGCAGAACCTGGCTGGGAGCTCACATGTGGCTCCTCAAGGGACTCCCAGATATAAATGCAAAGGCTTCAGGGCAGGTCAAGATGCTAGCCAGCAGGATAGGGCTGGAGTGGCCGCAGGAAACGTTAACATGGCCACCAGGATGTCCCCAGCTGGTAGGGCCTGGGGACGTCTGGGGTACAGGTGACCTTAGCTATTCATACGTTTAGAGGAAAAAAGACTGAATACAAGTTCAAAAACGCTGAAATGGTTATTACTAGGTGGCCAATTAAAGGAGACCTTTATTTTATCATTCATACATGTCTATATTTTCCAAATTTTCTACAATAAGCATGTATCACCTTTGTATTTACAAGAAAAATGAACAGTACATCAGAGAAAAATGTGACATGACAGGTGCTACAATCAATGTCCAGTGTTCTACGGAGCAGAGAGGAGGGAGCAGCTAGGTCCAATCTGGCTGGGGGAAGGCTCAACCCCTGAGAAACAGTCCGCTACCTGACAGCCTTGGTCAACGGGAATCCACACTCCTGTCCTCTGGTTTTTTTTTTTAAGAGGTGTGAGACAAAACAACAAGCTCAGCTCCAGGACATGGCTGAGGAGCACTGTGGAGGGAGTCTCGTTCCTTCTCCTCTCTCATCTCTGACTGCTGTCTCAGCCCCACCCAGTCCCAGCCATCAGTCGCCACTGATTTGCTCAGAGTCACAGGATTACGTGGCAAGGTGGACAGGAAGAGGCAAGCGTACTCAGGAAATATTTTCAGAACTTGGGCTGAAACTAAAGAGGAAGAGGCAAAGCTCAGTGGACAGAGCACTGGACCAGGAGTCCAGAGACCCAGACACAGGTTCTGGCTCAGCCATAGACTTACCTTGGGCCCTGGGATGAGTCACTTCCCTAAGGGGCCCATATTCCCTCATCTGTAAAGACAGAGTGAGAAGAGAGAAGGTTCTAAGCCAGCTCTGTTATTCCAAGAGTCAGAAAAGAAACCATTGCTTCCAGCTTTCTGATGACCTGAGGCTTTGTGTCCCATCCGAGTAAGAAAAACACAGGTAGAGGCTGGGCACGGTGGTTCACACCTGTAATCTCAGCACTTTGGGAGGCCGAGGCAGGTGAATCACAAGGTCACAGGTTTGAGACCAACCTGTTCAACATGGTGAAACCCTGTCTCTACTAAAAATACAAAAAATTAGCTGAACGTAGTGGTGGGTGCCTGTAATCCCAGCCACTTGGGAGGCTGAGGCAGGAGAATCGCTTGAACCCGGGAGACGGAGGTTGCAGTGAGCCAAGATCGTGCCACTGCACTCCAGCCTGGGTGACAGAGTGAGGTTCCATCTCAAAAATAAAAAATAAAAAATAAAAGAAAAACACAGGTAGAAGGACCATGGTGATATCCAAAAGAAAAATGCATATATATATATATATATATATATATATATATATTTTTTTTTTTTTTTTTTTTTTTTTGAGACAGAGTTTAGCCCTTGTCACCCAGGCTGGAGTGCAGTGGCACAATCTCGGCTCACTGCAATCTCCACCTCCCAGGTTTAAGCAATTCTCCTGCCTCAGCCTCCCGAGTAGCTGGAATTACAGGCACGCGCCACCACACCTTGTTAATTTTTTTATATTAGTGGAGACGGGGTTTCACCATGTTGGCTAGGCTGCTCTCAAACTCCTGACCTCAGGTGATCCATTAGCCTCGGCCTCCCAAAGTACTGGGATTACAGGCGTGAGCCACTGTGCCGCCTATATTTACAGATTGTTTAACTGAACTAGATATAAAATGGATACCAATAAATGCATTTACTCCAATAAAAAAGAAAAACACAGGTACCAATATCAAATTCCATGTCTACCTGTGAGTGTGGTTATCTGCCTGTTTCATTCGTTCAATAAATGCATTCAGGCAAGGCCCGGTGGCTTACACCTGTAATCCCAGCACTTTGGGAAGCCGAGGCAGGAGGCTAGCTTGGGCCTAGGAGTTCGAGACCAGTCTGGGCAACATGGTGAGACCCTGTATCTACAAAAAATAAATTAGCCAGGCATGGTGGTGCCTGCCTGTAGTCCCAGCTACTTGGGAGGCTGAGGCAAAAGGATGGCTTGAGCCCAGGAGGTCGAGGCTGCAGTGAGCCATGATTGTACCACTGCACTCCAGCCTCAGTGACAGTGAGACCTTGTCTCAAAAAATAAATATACATACATTCATCCATTCAAATATTTATTGAGTACCTATATATGCCAGGCACTGTGCTAGGCACCAAGGATGCAGCCACGAACAAGACAAAGGGCCCTGCCCTCATAGAGCTTATACTCTAGTGGTGGGAGGAGGTGTGCAGACAATACACAATGCAACAAACAAGTAGATAAGTGTTTCAGGAAAATAAACACAGTGCTAGAAAAAATGGTAAGGGCCGGTGGCTCACGCCTGTAATCCCAGCACTTTGGGAGGCAGAGGCGGGCTGATCAATTGAGGCCAGGAGTTCAAGACCGGCCTGGCCAACATGGTGAAACCCCGTCTCTACTAAACATACAAAAATTAGCCTAGTGTGGTGGCACGTGCCTGTAATCCCAGCTACTCGGAAAGTGAGACAGGAGAATCACTTGCACCTAGGAAGCAGCTGCTGGAGTAAGCCAAGATCACAGCACCATTGCACTCCAGCCTGGATGACAGAACGAGACTCAAAAATCAAAAAAAAGAAAGGACTGGTTGGAGGGGGAGGGGGTGGGGGTGGCACCAGTTTAGATGTTTTGATCAGAGAAGGTGATATTTCAACTGACACCTGAACAGATCAGCTCTATTAGTATACAACAGGCTATGCTGCAGTAACAAATTAATCCTTACATCTCAAAGATTTAACACAAGGATTTCTTTCTCTTTTAAGATCTCCAGCAGGTAGAAAGGATTTGTTTCTTGACCATGCAAAGTCTGAGTCAGGCTGCCAGGTCTCCTAGGCTGCTGCCCTCCATGCGGTGACTCAGCAATTCAGCCTGCGTCTATCTCAACACAAGCCTTCCAGAATCTCCACCGTGGCACAGAATGACAGCTGGGGGGTCCTGCAAGGGCTCTTCGGGGCCTCAGCCTGGAAGTGATTCTCCTCACTCACATTCAGAGCACATTGGCCAGAATGAGTCCCAGGCCCTCATCTAACTGCAAGGGGGCTGGGAAAAGCAGTTTTCTTGGGTAACTTGGAAGGAAAGGCAAGTACACATGGATGAGTGCTAGAAGTCTCTACCATAGCAGCTGGACAAACAACGGTGGAAGAGCATTCCAGGCAGAAGGAACGGAAAGGGTGAAGACTAAACACATGAGGCCAGGCGCGGTGGCCCACGCCTTAATCCCAGCACTTTGGGAGGCCAAGGCGGGCAGATCACCTGAAGTCAGGGTGAGACTAACCCGGCCAACATGGCGAAACCCTGTCTCTACTAAAAATACAAAAATTGGCTGGGCATGCTGGTGTGTGCACCTGTAATCCCAGCCACTTGGGGGACTGACAGAGAAGAACTGCTTGAACCCGGGAGGCGGAGGTTGCAGTGAGCCAAGATCACACCATTGCACTCTAGCCGGGGCAAGAAGAACAAAACTCCGGCAAAAAAAAGAAAAGAAAAGAAAGGAAAGAAAGAGAGAAAGAGAAAGAAAAAAGAAAGAAAGAGAAAGGAAGGAAAGAAAGAGAAAGAAAAAGGAAGGAAGGAAGGAAGGAAGAAAGAAAGAAAAGAAAGAGAAAAGGGAAGAAAGGAAGGAAGGAAGGAAGAAAGAAAGGAAGGAAGGAAGGAAGGAAGGAAAGAGAAAGAAAAGGAAGGAAGGAAGAAAGAAAGAAAGAAAGAAAGAAAGAAAGAAAGAAAGAAAGAAAGAAAGAAAGAAAGAAAGCGAGAGAATAAATTTAGCATGTTCACAGAACTGGCTGAGGGAGAGAGCAAGTGGGAGAGGCAGGAGATGGGGCCAGAAAGAAAAGCAGGAGCTGCCCAGATTGTATTCTAATCACAGTGGATGAGAGTTCCATCCGGGGCATCAGTCAGAGCTGGATTCCGATCCCAGCTTTGCCCCTGTAGGATCGAGAGAGCAGCCTGACTTTTCTGAGACTCAGTCTCCTCAAAGGGAGCTGGACCAGTTACAACCTGTGAAGGTCTTCCTGCTCCGTACCCAATGCACAACACGCTCTCGAGAACTAGTGGCAACTATGAACGTTACAGGAACTTCCTTCCTCTCTCGGGTCAGGGACGGGAGGGGAGGGTGCCTGAGGGAGGGAGGGGGCGGGGAGTATGCCAGTATAAACACACCCTGAGTCAGCCGCCCCAACCAGTTTTCCTAGTTGTGCCGAGCCAGCTGGGGCTCCAGACCAATCCAGAGTCTGCCCCTCTTCCCCCAGAGACTAAGTCCCACAAACACACCCATCCAAGGGACCCTCAGCAAAGACGGAACATGGGAGAGCATCCCAAGCTGTGTGAGGGTTCCTTGTGGAGCACTCCTCATTGTAAGTTGTTAAATATCAGATGAGTGACTGTGGGACTGTGGACCACCAGGCACAAGGCCAAGCACTGGAGGGATTCCCAGGGCCATCTCTACCCAGGACCACCCCTGCCCAGGGTGCCCGTCCAAAGCCCAGGCTGGCAGTTCCAAGCTCAGCCTCCAAAGCCACATAGAGCTCAAGACAAACCAGGCTCTGCTGCTTTTTTTTCTTTTTTCTTTTTTTTTTTTTTTTTTTTTTTGAGACGGAGTTTCGGCTCTTGTTGCCCAGGATCTCAGCTCACCAAAACCTCCACCTCCCAGGTTCAAGCAATTCTACTGCCTAAGCCTCCTGAGTCCGGAGTAGCTGGGATTACAGGCATGGGCCACCACACCCGGCTAATTTTGTATTTTTAGTAGAGACGGGGTTTCTCCATGTTGGTCAGGCTGGTCTCAAACTCCCGATCTCAGGTGATCCGTCCGCCTCGGCCTCCCAAACTGCTGGGATTACAGGTGTAAGCCACCGCGCGCGGCCGGCTCTGCTGCTTTCTAGGTGACAATAAGCTCTTTCCTTCACTTCCCTGAGCCTCCAGTCCCTTGTCTGCAAAATGAGGACACTCATGGGGGCACCTGCCTGTGCGGTGAGGCTGCTACAGCTCAGAGCCTGACATACAGTGAGTGCCCAGTAAATGAGAGCTGCAATATTGGCACTGGTCAGCTCTGCCCAGATAACTTTTCATTGCAAAATGCATGACAGTTTTCCTACTGACTCTCCTGTTGAACAAAATTGATGACTTAAGTTAACAGGCCAGGTGTAGTGGCTCACACCTGTAATCCCAACACTTTGGGAGGCCGAGGCTAGAGGATCCCTTGAGTCCAGAAGTCTAAGACCAGCTTGGGCAACATAGTGAAACCCCATCTCAACAAAAAATACAAAAATTACACTTTGGGAGGCTGAGGCGGGCGGATCACAAGGTCAGGGGTTTGAGACCAGCCTGGCCAATATAGTGAAACCCCATCTCTACTAAAAATACAAAAAATTAGATGGGCATGGTGGCAGCCACCCGTAATCCCAGCTACTTGGGAGGCTGATGCAGGAGAATTGCTTGAACATGGGAGGCGGAGGTTGCAGTGAGCTGAGATCATGCCACTGCACTCCAACCCAGGCAACAGTGCAAGACTCCATCTCAAAAAAAAAAAAAAAAAAAAAAGCCAGGCATGTTGGTGCACACCTATAGTCCCAGCTACTAGGGAGGTTGAGGTTGGAGGATCACTTGAGCCTGGTAGATCTAGGCTACAGTGAGCTGTGATTGCGCCTCTGCACTCCAGCCTGGGAGACAGAGCAAAACCCTGTCTCAAAAGAAAAAAAAAGTAACATGCATCTTTTCCAGGGGGACCCAGTCAAGATCTTTTTACTCTGGAGTTGGGGGAGGAGACAGGAGGAAGTGCCTTAGAAACTTTGTTGGATTTTTTTGTCTTTCCATAGATTGGGACTCGTATTTTTTTAAAGGTTAGTCCCCAGGAAGGTGTCTGATTATCTTCAGGACCTGGCTGTGCCTGACAGTCAACATTCACTCAGGACAGATGCTTGATGATTGAATGAATGAATGAATGAATGAAGGGATGGATGAATGAATGAATGGACTCCATTTTAGGGAGTGGCTTAAAGAGGAAACAGTAAGATATTGCTCCACCTATCCTCCTCCAATCAGACCCTTCCCCACCACCTCTGGGCCTCTGACTCATCCCGCTTCTGCCCCCCAAATCCAGTCATTTCCTGATGTTTCCTTTTTTTTTTTTTTTTTTTTGGAGACAGAGTCTCGCTCTATTCCCTAGGCTGGAGTGCAATGGCACAATCTTGGCTCACCGCAACATCCGCCTCCCAGATTCAAGCGATTCTCCTGCCTCAGCCTCCTAAGTAGCTGGGATTACAGGCTCACGCCACCGTACCCAGCTCATTTTTGTATTTTTAGTAGAGACGGGGTTTCGCCATGTTGGCCAGGCTGGTCTTGAACTCCTGACCTCAGGCAATCCACCCATCTTGGCCTCCCAAAATGCTGGGATTACAGGTGTGAGCCACCATGCCAGGCCTTCCTGATGTTTCTTAAACACTCCATGCATCCTTCCTGCTCTCTTCCCCAGCTCCCTGGCACCCTCCAGGCCACCACACACACACACAGTGTGGAAGTCCAGTGTCTCCTTTAACACCCACATCAAACAGCCTGGGGAGAACTGGGAAGACTGGGGAATAAAGCTTCCCTTTGTTCATAAAAAGAAATCCAGGCCTAAGACAGGTAAAGGACATGGCCCCAGAATAGGACAGATTCATGTGAGGAGGGGCAGTGAGACCTCTAGGCAACCTGCAGACATTCCGAGTTGATGGACAGCTCCAAGATTCTTTAAGCCAAGAAAGGGATTCAGGTGTCGAGATTTCTGGGCCTTGGATCCTCTCCTCTCGGGGTCCCATATTGTTCAGGCCTCAGAAACTCAGCTAAAGCTGGCTTAAGCAAAGAGCGGATGTATTTCCTGGCACAGAAACCGGGAAGTCCATGGGTGTTTCGGCTCAGGCGTAGCTGGATCCAGAGGCTCACATGATGTCATCAGGGCTTATTCGCTGCCTCTCCTTGGCCTCTTCTTAGGTTTTCTCTGCGGCCAGAACAAGAAGGCCACTGGCCAGGGATCGTGCAGTCACACAGGGCCCCATGTTCAAATGAGCCCATGCTTGGAGTCTAATGCTCTGCTGTCTTGAAATTCAACATCATTTTATCGGTGAGTTTGTGTTGAGTGAAGTCTGAGACAGTGGAGCATGTTTGAAGCTTCGACTCAGGTGCAGTCCTGTCTCCTGCCACCTCCCCACCTCCCTGAGACAGGTTCTTGGTCCCCCCGCTACCCTGCCCCCTGGCACTCTGGTGCCCTGGCTCTGCCGGGCCTCTCCCTCCCATCCTTGGCAGGGACCTGGGCACAGGCATAGAGAGGGTTGAGCTCAGGCATCCGTGAGCAGCACCTTGCAGGACACGGTGACAGCCGTCACTGCTGTGCATTGGCAGCACCACAGCCTGACTGGTAGCCAACCAGAGACCATGTCTAGACGTGCGGTGAACCTTTCACCTACCCCGATCTGGGTACTGAGGTCCTTGGAGACCATTCCTCTGCTGTAGGTTGAGGTGGGCGGGGGAGGCCTGTGGGAAGGGGAGGTACCAGGACTCAGGACATCAGCCTGGTGGTTGGTTGGAAGGTTAATCCAGCAGCTGCCAGGCCCCATCTAGAGAGAGCACTCAGGGAGGCATAGCAGGGGTGGAGGTGGCTGGGAGGGTGTGTACCCTTGTGGCAATCTCCCATAAGGAGAAGCACTATCTTAACCATCTTAACCAGGGGGTCCTCTCCTCCCCCTATAACCTTCCTGAGCCTGGCTTGTGTTTGTCTTTTCTGGCCAGTTCAAGGCACACTCAGGGACAAGCCACAAAATATGAATTGTGCAATTTCAGCGATTCTGCACATGAATTAAATGCTCTGGTGTTTATATTTATAACTGGTATTACACAGCCAGGCAGAGTGGCTCATGCCTGTAATCCCAGCACTTTGGGAGATGGGCAGATCACTTGAGGTCAGAAGTTCATTACCAGCCTGGCCAATGTGGTGAAACCCTCACGTTGAGTAGAGTGTATCTCTACTCAAAATACAAAAATTAGCCAGGTGTGGTGGCACACACTTGTAATCCCAGCTACTCAGGAGGCTGAGGCATGAGAATTGCTTGAACTTGGGAGGCAGAGGTTGCAGTGAGCCGAGATTGGCCACTGCACTCCAGCCTGAGTGACAGGGAGAGGCTGCATCTTAAAATAAATAAATAAATAAATATAAATAAAACTGGTATTATGCAATATAAAGATGAATGGTAAAATTCATGCTAATTATTTACAATAATTACACCTTTCTAAGTACACCTTTCTGTACTTAGAATGACACTGAATAGAAAATTTAAAATGCCATGACAAGTTGAGAGATGGTGGAAGGAAGCGTTTTATGGACACTTCGTGGCACTTTTTCCTGCTTTTTGAGCAAGTGGCCCTGCATTTTCATGTTGTATCGCACCCCACAGATCCTGTACCTGGCCTTGCCACTGGCATCCCCAGGATGGCGTCTTCCCAGCTTAGCAGCCCTGGCACAGGGCATCTTCCCACCTGATCTAACAGAGGGCATCGGGGATGATCCTCATTGGCACAGCCAGGTCACAAGCTCATCCCAGAGCCAATCACAGTGCACGGGAAGGCAGGGCCCCTGTGATTGGCCAGGTCTGGGCATGTGTCCACCCCTGAGTAGGGGGCTGACCGGCCCCACCTCAACCCCTCGTGGCTTCTCCATCGGGAAGAAGGTTCTGTTGCCAGAGGAAAGGGCGCTGCACAGCCACAGGCCGCCACTGTGCGTCTTCTACACACACCCCTCGTGCTTGATGTGAAAAAACAAAAAATGTAGATACCAGCTGGGGGAGAGACAGCAATGTAGTTCTTCTCTTCTGGCTCATAGCTCCCAGTCTCCCTTCCTCTAAATGCCGGCGAGTCCCAGGGCTCAGGCCTTGGCCCCTTCTCCCTTCCTGCCACCTTCTCCTGGTCCCTTCAATCCACTGACAACTCTCTCCAGCCAGGACCTCCGTGCTGAATGCAAGTCGAGGGTCCCACCATGTTTGGCCTCTACTCTTGGGATACTGACATCTAAGAACTCGTCTGTCTGGGCCTTTCAAACCCCGGAGAGACACCTACGACCCCTGCTTCTCCCCGCCATTGCCCCTTCCCAGTGAGTGGCACCACCATCCAGCAAGTTGTTCAGGCCAAAAACCAGGGCATCGTGACTCCTTTTTTGTTCACAAAGCCAAATCCAGTCCATCAGCAAATCCTCCTTCAGAAGAGATTCACAATCAGGCCAGACACGGCGGTTCACGCCTGTAATTCCAGCACTTTGGGAGGCCAAGACAGGAGGATCACCTGAGGTCAGGAGTTCATGACCAGCCTGGCCAACATGGTGAAACCCCCGTCGCTACTAATAAATACAAAAATTAGCCAGCCTTGGTGGCGCATGTCTGTAATCTCAGCTCCTCGGGAGGCTGAGGCAGGAGAATCACTTGAACCCAGGAGGCAGAGGTTGCAGTGAGCCGAGACTGCACCATTGCACTCCAGCCTGGTGACAGAGAGACATTCCGTCTCAAAAAAAAAGAAGAGGCTTCACAATCTACCTTAGTATCATTGCTGTTGCTCTCCCAGCCCAGCCACCACCACCTCCCTCCTGGACTGGTGCGCTAACCTCCCTGCAGATCTCCCTGGTCTTCCTGTGTTAGCGCTTGCCCTCCTACTGGCCGTTCTCCTCCTCTCCACTCCCGTATGTGCGAACATGTTGAAGTTGAATCATGGCTCTCCCCATCTCAAACCTTCCCAGTAGTGTAAATGTTTAAAACCAGCTGGTGGGTGGAGCTCACTTGTAGAATTTGCCAATTCCTGTAGTGTAAACACTCCCATTTTGGCCAATTCCTAGCTACCAATGTGACATCGCTGAACATGGAGAGGGAGAGGAATGTGCACAGTCAGCTCTCACAAGCCAGTGTGAGCACACCACTGCCCCCATTCCACGCAGAACAAAACACAGGCCCGGCGCAGCGGCCCATGCCTGTCATCCCAGCCCTTTGGGAGGCAAAGGTGGGAGGATCACTTGATCCCAGGAGTTTGAGACCAGCCTGGGCAACATAGGGAGACCCTGTCTCTACAAAAAATAAAAGCCTAGCTGGGTGTGGTGGCGCATGCCTGTAGTCCCAGCTGCTCAGGAGACCGAGGTGGGCGGAACACTTGGACCTGGGAGGTCAAGGCTGCAGTAAGCCATGATTGCACCACTGCACTCCAGCCTGGGCGACAGAGTGAGACCCTGTCTCAAAAAAAAAAGAGAGAGAGAGAAGGAAGGAGGGCAAGTGGGAAGGTAGAGAGGGAAGGAAGGAAATGAAAGACAGAAAGGAAAGAAGAGAAGAGGAGGGAAGGGGAGGGGAGAAGGAGGGGGAAGGAAGGAAGGGAGGGAGGGAGAAAAGGAGGGAGAAAGGGAGAGAAAACAGGAAGGGCGAGCAAGGTAAACACAGAGTCCTTACTATGGCCTGCAAGGCCCTGCCGAGCCAGCCCGCTGCCTCTCCACTCATCCCCACCCCTCCCCATCACTCAATGCCCTGCAGCCTCCTCCTTGCTGTTCCCGAAGTGTCAAAGCTGTTCCCACCTCAGGGCCTTGGTACTTGCTGTTCCCTCTGCCGGGAATGTTCTCTCAGCTCCTTTCAGGGTAATCTCTGTCACGAACTGAGGTCTCTGTTCAAGTGCCACCCTCACTACCCACTTCAAAATAATATTTCTCTATCACAATTACCCTTATTTGTTTCATAGACTTTATCGCTGCCCAGTATTTTGCTGTATATTTATTTGTCTATCGCCCTCACTAGACGCAAATTTCACAAGGGCAGGAAATCCACCAGTTCACCCCTCTGTCCCCAGCACCTGGAGACAATGGCGCATGGAAGGAACCCACTTCTGGCCGGGCACAGTGGCTCACTGTGCTTGTAATCCCAGCACTTTGAGAGGCCAAGGCGGGCGGATCACCTAAGGTCAGGGGTTCGAGACCGGCCTGGCCAACATGGTGAACCCTTGTCTCTACTAAAAATATAAAAATTAACTAGGCATGGTGGTGCGTGCCTGTAATCCCAGCTACTTGAGAGGCTAGGGTGGGAGGATCACTTGAACCCAGAAGGTGGAGGCTTCAGTGAGCCAAGATTGCACCACTGCACTCCAGCCTGGGTGACAGAGCCAGACTCCGTCTCAAAAAAAAAAAAAACAAAAAAAAAAAACACTTCTGTGGGTCAGGCAGGCACTGAGAACATAGCTGTGAATGAGCCCTGGTTGTGTCACTGAAGCAGAGGAGGTTCCAGAGGAAGGCAAGGAGGCCAGCAAAGGGGGCTCGACTGCTCCTTGGGTGCCAAGACAAGCACTGGGACCTTTATCCTGCCAAGGCAGGTGGTATCACTAGTTTTTTTTGTTGTTCTTGTTTTGTTTGTTTGAGACAGAGTCTCCCTCTGTTGCCCAGGCTGGAGTGCAGTGGCATGATCTCGGCTCACTGCAACCTCCGCCTCCTGGGTTCAAGTGATTCTCCCGCCTCAGCCTCCCAAGTAGCTGGGATTACACGCGCCCACTAACACACCCAGCTAATTTTTTGTATTTTTAGTAGAGACAAGGTTTCACCATGTTGGCCAGGCTGGTCTCGAACTATTGACCTCAGGTGATCTGACCCCCTCGTCCTTCCAAAGTGCTGGCATTACAGGTGTGAGTCACCACACCTGGCCGGCATCACTAGTTTATCAAAAGCAGCGTGACTCCCACTTAGCCTCTCCCTTGCTGCTCTGCCTCTCCAACCTTGGGAATGTCCCACAGACTTCACCTGCCTGAGGCCAAGTCCATGCAGTCTGCCTGTCTGCATCAAGGATGCTGCCCAAGCTTGGGAGTGAGCTGCAGAAGCACAAAACCTCAGAGTTTGGGACACTGGGAAGCTGTCCTGCCCGCAGGGCCCTCCATGGGACCCCCAGAGCTCCTGCATTGGAGTGAGGGGAGAGCAACTTTGCAGCCAAGGCCCTGGTCAGCACCTGTTGTTCAGCTTCTTCTAGGATAACACCAGGGACAGAGGACTTACTTTTTTATTCATTCATTCATTCATGGTTCAGCAAGTAGTAACTGGGCATCCACCTAGTCTGGGCCAGCCCCTGCTCCTGGTGCTGGGGGCCCAGTGTTGGCCACAGTAAGCCTGTGCCCTCCCTCATTGGGCTTACCACCCACTGAGAGGGAGATGATCACTAAGTAAACAAGTTCATAGATAATAAAACTTGAGATGAAAATGGGCTCATGAAGGCAACTAGAACAGAGGGCGGATGGAGGCTCAAGTCAGGAGCAACTCAGAGAAAGCTGGGGTGTGGCCGGGCGCGGTGGCTCATGCCTGTAATCCCAGCACTTTGGGAGGCCGAGGCAGGCGGATCACGAGGTCAGGAGATCAAGACCATCCTGGCTAACACAGTGAAACCCTGCCTCTACTAAAAATACAAAAAATTAACCGGGCGTGGTGGCGGGCGCCTGTAGTCCCTGCTACTCAGGAGGCTGAGGCGGGAGAATGGTGTCAATCTGGGAGGCGGAGCTTGCAGTGAGCCGAGATTGCGCCACTGCACTCCAGCCTGGGGGACAGAGTGAGACTCCATCTCAAAAAAAAAAAAAAAAAGAAAGCAAGCTGGGGCGCCTCTCTCAGGAGGTGGCATCTGAACTGGGCCCTGAACAACCAGAGGGTGCCTCTGCTCAGCCTGGGGCTCAAGCAGTGCAAGCCAAGGAAACAGCAAGTGCCAAGGCCCTGGGGCAGCAACAAGTTTAACATTTTGGAGGGCCAGGCAGGGCATGGTGGCTCACACCTGTAATCCCAGCACTTTGAGAGGCCAAGGCGGGCAGATCACAAGGTCAGGAGATTGAGACCATCCTGGCTAACACGGTGAAACCCCATCTCTACTAAAAATACAAAAAAATTAGCCGGGTGTGGTGGCAAACGCCTGTAGTCCCAGCTACTCGGGAGGCTGAGGCGGAAGAATGGTGTGAACCCGGGAGGCAGAGCTTGCAGTGAGCCGAGATCGCGCCACTGCACTCCAGCCTGGGCGACAGAGCGAGACTCTGTCTCAAAAAAAAAAAAAAAAAAAAAAGACATTCTGGAGGACCAGAGAGAGGGCAGCATGACTGAAGTACGGGAGTGGGCGAGTTGGGGGGGCACAGTGGCTCATCACCTCATGGGGCCCTCTGTGCACAGTCAGGAGCCACCCTTCAAGCAGGGATCTGATAGAAGTCACCTTCAAGCACCTCAGGGTAGAGCCCAGGGACAGTGGCAGAGTGGAGTCAGGAGAGCAGAGAGGAGATGCTGCTGGCCAGCGCTCCTGGGAGAGCCGACTGTGCTCCCTGGCTGCGGGCAGATTTGGGTTACAGTTTGGAGGGAGACCCAATAGGACCTGCTCATGGGTTGGATTTGGGAGGTGGAGGAAAAGAAAGGAATTCAGGATATCACCTACACCAGGTGTGGTAGCTCACACCTGTAATAATCCCAGCACTTTGAGAGGCCGAGGCACGAGGATCACTTGTGCTCAGGAGTTTGAGACCAGCCTGGGCAACACAGGAAGACCCTGTCTCTACAGAAAAAAAGTTTTTTAAATTTAGCCGGGCATAATGGTGCATACCTGTAGTCCCAGGTGTGGACCCAGGAGAGTAAACTCTCAAGCAATAGAGGGTAAACCAGGCCAAGGCTGCAGTGAGCTATGATCGTGACACTGCACCAGCCTGGACGACAGAGCAAGACCCCGTCTCAAAAAATAAAAAAACATCTGGGCAAGGCACAGTGACTCACTCCTATAATCCCAGGACTTTGGGATGCTGAGGCGGGTGGATCACTTGAGGCCAGGAGTTGGAGACCAGCCTGGCCAACATGGTGAAACCCCATCTCTACTAAAAACACAAAATTAGCCAGGCGTGGTGGTGGGTGCCTATAATCCCAGCTACTCGGGAGGCTGAGCCAGGAGAATCACTTGAACCCGGGAGGCAAAGTTTGCAGTGAGCTGAAATCGAGCCACTGCACTCCAGCCTGGGTGACAGAGCAAGATCCTGTCTCAAAAAATAAAAAGGATGACGCCTGGATTTGGGGCCTGATGGCTGTCCGCAGAGACAGACTGCCTTGGGGAGAACAAGGAGCCACGTGGCCATAGCCAATCTTTCCCTTGCCCAGCTCCGGGTGCCCCAACATGCTGGCCTTTGTAGGATCTGGTGTCAGACAAACCTGGGCACCACCCTGAACCCACTAGGACAAGCTGGAGGCCCTGGGATGCCACTAAAATCTGAGCCCCACCACCAAAAGCCCTTGACTGGGAATGTGATGCCACCTTCTCGGCTCACTGTGGGGACTCCATGAGGTGACACATAAAGCACAATCTGCACACACCAAGAGGCAGGCTACCAGCCAGAGTCATTGCTGTCATTGCTGTCATGCATCTTCGTCATCTTTGTGCAAATCGGCCCTGCCTCCAAAAAGAAACTGGGCCCTTGGAAGAGGTGCCTCTTAGAGAGGCCCAGGGTCTGGGGCCAGTCCTGGAGAGATGGGCGCAGGAGCAGGAGGAAGAGGAGGAGGAGGGGGAGGGGGAGGGGGTAGAGTGAAGTGGAGTGGAGGAGGGCTCTCAGGCCACCACAGTGGGGACAGGCAGCACATGGCAGCCCATGCCACCCGAGGCCTCAGGTCAGGCCCCATGGAGAGGCTGCAGGAGCACGAGCTTTGGCGGGAAAGAGACCCCAGACTCTTCTGTGAAATGAGGACATCGGCACCCATTGTGAGGATGAGGCAAGAGAAGCTTCGAAGCACTTAGCTCAGGGCCAGACAAACAGGCTGCATGCACGAGCCACCAGCTCCAGGCTCGCTGCGGGAACCCCCAGAGGTCAGGGGGCAGGCAGCTGCTGGGGCCTGGAGCAGCAGTGGCAATTGAGACATGGGGACCAGGAATTTGCATGGAGTAGGGCAGGAGCCACTCCTGAAGAACTGGCCAGGCCAGCACAGTCCGGGCAGAAGCCAGGCCTAGGGCCAGTAGCCAGCAAGGGAACGACCGCCCCAGCTCCAGATACCCAGCACACCTCCCAGCCTTGCTGTCGGAGCCCTCATCCTGCCTTCAAGGAAGGCTCTCCACCCTGTCCACGACATTCCCACAGCTTCCCACACGCCCCGTGTCCTCCTTAAACCTCCATGAGGGACAGAACCGCATCTGCCTCCTCCATGGTCCTTGGGGTCTCCTTGGAGCCTGGCAGAGCAAGTGCTCAGTAAACGTTCATGGGACAGATTCACAGCCATTATTGGGCTCAGTGGGTAGAAATGTCCATGCTAAGCCGGGCACAGCGGCTCATGCCTATAATTCCAGCACTGTGGGAGGCCAAGGTGGGTGGATCACCTGAGGTTAGGAGTTCGAGACCAGCCTGGCCAACATGGTGAAACCCCATCTCTACTAAAAATACAAAATTAGCCGGGTATGGTGGTGCGCACCAGTAATCCTGGCTACTTGGGAGACTAAAGCAGGAGAATCGCTTGAACCCGGGAGGTGGGGGTTGCAGTGAGCAGAGATGGCACCACTGCCCTCCAGCCTGGATGACACAGCAAGACTCTTGTCTCAAAGAAAAAATAAAAAGAAAGAAAGAAATGTCAACGCTGGAGCCTGATGGCCCAGGTTTGAAACCCACTTACCACCAAGGAAATCCCCCCTGTGGCTCGGTTGCCACATGCCCACCTCGCAGGCTGGCCTGCGGATATTCAACGAGACGGTGCCGGCAAAGCCCTGGGCTGTGTGCGTTTGGTGGCTGGTACGTCCACCCCGTAAGGCCATGTTTACTTACCTTGTTTATACATAAGGAAACTGAGGCTCAGAGGGGTTCAGTCATGGCTCAAGGTCACACAGCGGGAAATGCAAGAGCCACTCCAAAGCCCACGCGCACTTTGGCCACCACGCTCCCCACTCCTTGCAGAGGGCAGGAGCTGGCTCTAGAGGGTGTGTGCAGTCCGTCAGCCCAGCAAGGGCCAGGCCCAATCTCGCCAAGCAGAGGTGGGAAGCAGGAGCAGGCTGTTCCGTCCGCAGCCCGCCCACCTGCCCGTCCTGCCTGGGGCTGGGTCCAGTTACCCAGAGATGAGGCGCTGCACTCGGCCTGCCTTTGCAGTGTCCCTTTTGAAAAGCCCCAACTTTGTCTCACGCAAATAACAAGGGTCAAGGAATCTGTCCAGGCTCAGACTGGGAGATCTCGATACAGGCCAGCAAAGGCCCAGCCTCGGGGCCAGAACTGGGGATACAGCCAGCTGCCCTGCCAGGAGGGGAAGCCTCCCAGAGCCCCAGCCACTGTGGAGTACGTCTCATCGCTGCAGCTCTGAGCCTCATCCTCACAGGTCCATCTACTCCTGGGTGTTGTCCCAGGTATCTCTTGATGTCACCTGCTCAGGGGAGGATGGTGGATGAAGCTGGACCCATCAGGGGCTCCGCCTCTTCACTGGGATTCAGGAAAATACTCCCAGCAGCATCACAAGCACTGAGAGAAATTGAACCGTTCGTCCCTTGGTTCGTAACCACCAAACCCCTCATCCAGGGCTCAGGCAGGAGAAAGAGCACCTCAACTTTGGGACTCAATTCTGGATCCAATTCACATGTGCTGGGGTCCTGAGAACAGAGGCTGGGTCCCAGAGGTCACCAGGAAGGCTGCAGATGCCACCAGGGAACTGCTGGCCACCTCAACTCTCCCCAGTCCAAAGGCCCCCTGAGGAATCGGGATCTAGGCTGCCTCCTCTCCCTGGGTCCAGCTCACATGGACTCTCAAACACTATTTCCCCAACAGCTCTCACTCCCTGAATCCCCCAGCCCCAACTGCCCACTCCCTCTCAGGGAGTCTCTGGGCCAAAGCACCTACCAAGAACTCACCTCCCCTTCCTTTATCCCAACAGATGTGAGCAAGGCCCCTCTCCTTCCTCTCCCTCCTGACTAGAAGGACAAGCCCCCTCCTCTCTGCCCAAGATGCACCATCCTCTGGCGCTTGTTAGGGGGGAGATCTTTTTATTCAGTTTCCTTTTTTTTTTTCTTATTACAAAAGTAATATGTGGATAGGGTAGAAAGATTTAAAAATCAAACACCAAAAACATAAAGCAAGGTTAAAACTGACCCGCCACTACTTTTTCTTTTGTGGTTCAGTAATGTTGGGTTTTTTTGTTTTTGTTTTTGTTTTTGAGACGGAGTCTTGCTTTGTCGCCCAGGCTGGAGTGCTGTAGTGTAATCTCGGCTCACCGCAGCCTACCCCTCCCGGATTCAGCCGATTCTCCTGCCTCAGCCTTCCAAGTAGCTGGGACTACAGGTGTGCGCCACCACACCTGGCTAATTTTTTGTATTTTAGTAGAGACGGGGTTTCACCATGTTGGCCAGGATGGTCTCAATCTCCTGACCTCGTGATCCGCCTGCCTCAGCCTCCCAAAGTGCTGGGATTACAGGTGTGAGCCACCATGCCCAGCCATGTTGGCGTTTTCATAACTATCTCTGGAAGCAGGAAAAGCATTAAGAATTTTCCAAAAACCCTCATATCCCCACCACCCAGAGATAAGCTCATCACTACCTGGGCCTGTGTTCATGTAGATGGACAGACAGACAGACGGACAGATTAAAAATGCAGATTTCTGCTTTTTTACAAAAAAGCATTGTCTTTCACCTGCAGTCTTTGCAGCTGCATTCCCCACTAATAACAGATTATCCGCATCTTTCTGGACGAATAAATGGATAATCGCGTCATCTGACAGCCCATAGGATGACTGCTCCCTCCAGCCCCTAACAATCCCCAACTGCTGAACATATAGGGTGCTTCCCAGGTTCTGCTGGAGTAAGTCCAGGAGGGAAAATCCTCCAGGAGGGACGGTGCTGCCTGTCTTGTTCACCGCAGCGCCCCAGCACTTGTCCCCGGACTGGAGCAGAGAGGGCTCTGGCGGTGTTTGCTGAGTGAATGAAAGCAAGCCGTCCTCCCGGCTCAACCCTGACCTGTGCCTCTCTGGTCCTCTCCTCAGCTCCCTCCCTCTGCCCTCCGCCTGCAGTGGCACTCAGGTACCCCGGGCCCCCCCATGCCCACCTGCCTCCTTCTTCCTCCCCACTGTGCCAACCTCACTCTCCTTTCTCTCCAGCCCACTGCTCCTCCGCTTGGCTCCACAGCACTCAGAACTGCCCTCTCACAGGCCCCATAACCACCTCCGGTGCTGGCTGCCTGACACCAGGGCAACAGTGGCCACTCATTCTCCCTGCCCGCTCTGCTCACCTGCCCCAGGCTGGGCACCAGCTTCCTCTCTCCATGAATTCTCCAGGGCTGACCTGCCCCTTCCTGTGTCTCTATCATGCTCTGCACGAGGGCCCCTGCCACTATCACAGCTATTTCAGACACGTACCGAGTGCCTGCAGGACCTTCCTAGGGCTAGCAGGAAATAGGACAGATGAGGTGTCTGGCCTCACAGGAGCAGCAATGCTAGGTGCTGAGTGCAAGGTGGCGGGCCTTAGCTTGCCTCATGTGAATCTCCATCAGCCTCCACCAAGGAACCCCAAGTAAAGAGAAGCTTTGTCTGCAGACAGCCCCCTACCACCCCAAATTCCAACCAGCTGGCTGCCTCTCCCCAACAAAGACCCTGGTGTCCCTACAGCAGGGGTGTGGCTGAGTGCTGGGTGGGGTGGGGTGGGGACACCCAGGCAAGCAGGCCCAGGAGACCAGCCCCGATCTAGTGGGCCAGGTGAGGCCTCTCAGAGGGAGCGAAGCCTCAGCTGAGCCCCAAAGAAAGACCAGGGGTTCCCCAGTGGGGTAAAGCGTTCTTCGAACAGGGCCAAACTGATCAGTGGCTCCAGGAGTGTAAGGAAGAGAGGCAGCCAGGGTGGCTGGACCTTGACACAGCAAGGGTGTGGGCAAGGGCCTGAGGCTGGAGAACAAGCAGGGCACAGCAGAGGATTCTGGGAATCTCTTTGGCCCCAGATTCCCCACTCCACCTGGGGTTGGGTCCTGGCAGCCCTGCCAGCCTCTCATTCAGCCCATGCAACATGTCTACCAGAGCTCCCCAAACTCTGCACCCCTGGCTGAGCTACCTTCGCCGGAGTCCTCCTCTCAGGCATGTGCCTAGGGTCACTGAGAACCCCTCCCTCTTCCTCAGCATCAGTTCCTACCTCCACCCTCCGCTTCCCAGCCCAGGGCCTCTCTCTGTGCTGCTCGGGGCCTTTAACATCTCTTATCTGGGCCAAGGCCCCAGTCCCATCGCCAGCATCCACACTCCCATCACCAGCATCCACAGTCCCATCACCCGCATCCAGCCAGCTGCCCATGAGTTTCCTAAATCCCAATCCTCATCTCTCACACACACCACAGAGGCGCCAGTTACATACTTCCCCAGCTCCCCACCAACTCCCCACCAAACCACTGATTCCTGCTTCTGGGTGCCTGCTGTGTGCCAGTCTCTGCTGGGCACCGGGATACAGCAATGGGCAAGACAGACAGTCCCTGCCCTCCTGCGGCTCACCTTCCAGCAGGGAAGACGAACCTTAAGCAATGCATTTTGTAGAGAATTAAATGCAGCTAGACAAGTGTCAAGGCTATGTGTGGAGTGCTACAGGCATCCATGGCGGGGGTCTTGGACCCCGAGCTGGCGTTAAAGCCTTCTGCAGGCCAGCCCCGACCCGCTGTTGCAACTGTATCCCCTGCCAGCCACCCCTCCACATCTCTGTGCACAGTGGCCCTGCGAGCACGTCCTTGGTCTATGCCCATCACCCAGGTGAGAGGATGCCCACACGCCACCTCCTCCACAGAGTATTCCAGAGCTTACCTAAAGTCCACCTGGCCGCATCACCTTCCACCCTCCTTTGCAACTAGTTCTCCATCTCTCTGTTTCCCCAGTAAGCTGGAAGTTTCTTGAAGGCAGATTCTTACCTTTTTCTCATCTCCATATTCCTCCAATACCTCATACATACATAACACATGCCTAATGCTTGTGGGATTTAAGAAAAACTTACCACCTGACTTAGGCCCAAGTCTTGGGCACACCAAACCCTCAGCTTTGCTCTCCTTCCAGCCCCAACCTCTGCCCGGGATTTTCCTCCCAGGAAGGCTTCTTCCTCTCACCTCTCATGAGCACGAAGCGGCCTCTGCCCTGGCGAATCAAAAAGGAGCACAAGTGGCTGAGTTCAGCTTGTCCTCTGGAGCTCCTGTGGCCCAGGATGCTGGGAAATGACACCCACCCTCTAGCTCTGCGGCCACCCCCAGACTCAGAGGGCTTCTTTCGGACACGCTGAGCCGCTGGGGTGCCAGCAGCAGGCCAACCTCCACCGAGCACAGCACGGGCTGCAGGTGCACGTGCCTCCATGGCCCATCTCCCAGGGCCTGAGTGGGCTCCCGTCCTGCCCAGAAGCCCACGCCCACGTCCTCGGTGCTCTCACTGCCCCTCATGCCTTACATTTCCCTGTAAAAATAAACCCAGCCCAACCCGCCGCCAAACTGGCGCAGGGTCTGCCTTCCTCCCACAGGGAGAAATGAGCATCCCGCCGCAGCCACCTGCCCCGTGAAGGCCACTGGTACCTTCTCAGGACCTCGCTCCCTTCAGCCTCCCGCTCTCCTGGACCTTCCCAGCATGCAGCAGGAGGCAGCCCCTTGCCGGTCTGACCAGAGCCCACCTTCAAGGCAGTCCCTTGGCCACCACCCTGCCCACTCTCCTGTCCCCGCTCCCGCCACAGTGAAACTCAGAAGAGAAGCGAGTAATGTCTGGTCAGTATCCACCTCAGGCAGCAGACCATCCCTCCACATCTTCCTCCTAGGCTGGGGGCCTGTGCCACGCCAAGCAGACCTCACAGGGTGCAGTCCGCGTTCTCATCCCTGCTCCCCGCTCCACCACCCCACGGAAGCCCACCCAGGGCCAATGCTCCTTGTATGTGGAGCTTAGGGTCTCCTGCCCACACTCCACCCTCCCCCTCTGTGCAGAAGCCAGCCCTCTCCTCTCCCTCATCTGCATGTTCCACCCATTTGGCACTACGCCTCGTCACCAAGCCCGCCACCTCCATCCTCTTCAGGAGCCCACCCCAGCGCCCTGCTCCTCAGCACCTCCTCTTAGAAGCTTAACATGCAGTTTCGCGCCCCCACGGCAATTCCTCTCTCTCAGGGCCCCCCACCCCAGGAAATGGCACCAAGCCACACAAGCCAAGATTTGGAGTTCTTGGCTGCTCAGCTCCCTGTCATAACTCCCTGTTAGCAACACCAAATGCAGCCTAAATTGGACCACTTCCCACCACCCACTCTGAACCCTCACCCAGGCCACCATCTCTGGGCCCAATCACAGCTACAGCCTCCCAAATGGTCCTATCTCCCCTTCTCCCCAACAAAACCCTCCAGCACCTTCCCATAGAACACTGTCCAAACTCAGCAGAGCCCGCAAGGCCCCGGCCTAAAAGTCTGGCCCCTACACCCAACCCTAGCCCTCTGGGCCCAGGCCTGAGCTCTCCACAGCAGCTCTTTCTTGTCCTCAGGGTCTCAGCTCACACGACCTTTTAGAGCAAGTAACCCCCTGCCCTGCCCCCATCAACGCCTTCTCTAATTGACGTTATTTTCTCCATAATCCACCCGCTACCTAACACTGTCATATTTGGATGCACTGCAGTCATGAGGAACATGCAGCCACTATTTGTGAAATGAAGGAATCCTCAAGACCAATGATAGGAACGTCATTATGCCCATTTTTCAGATCAGGAAGCCAAGGCTCAGAGAGAAGTCAACCATCAAGGCCCTTCTACTTCCTGGTGAGTAAGCAGCAGCTGCTCGGTTTGAACTCGGGTGTGCCTGAGGCAGCGCAAGCTGATGAGGGGCTGAGGCTTTCCAGTCCACGCAAGGCCTCTAAGGCCAAGAGAAAGGTCAAGGACCCTTGTTCTCTGAGCAAGAGTGTCTTAAGGAAGTCTGGGGCACAGCAGCCTCAGAGACCCTCAACTCCAGCCCAGCAGGGACAGGAGGGGCAGAGGAGGGAGAATAGAGGGCCACCCCCTCACAAACCACAGGTGCATGTTCCACTGTCAAAGCCCATCCAAAGGCTCCCTGGCCAGCTTGGGGCTAAGCTGGGAGTCCAGAGGGGCCCCCTTCACCAAGCACAGCTGCAGTGACCACCCGGGATATGCTATGTGCCAGGCCCTGAGCTGAGGACTTCACATCTGCTGTCCACTGCTGGCAGTCACCCTGTGACTGTCCCCATTTTGTGAATGAGGAAGCTGGGGCTCAGGGGCTTCAGTAACTTACAACCTTGCAGCCGGGGCTGCAGACAGCTGGGATTTAAACCCAGGAAAGGCTCAACCCAAACTGAAACAGCTCAAGTATCAGACACTGTGGCCTGAGGGAAGGGGACCTGATGGAGGTGTCATGCAGAAATGGGCTAAACATGTGACATGAAAAGACATACCTCACACAAGTGACAGGTGCAAAACAGAGGCTTTAATCTGAACAGCAATGAGGTTGGTGCAAGGGGCTGGGAGCCCATAGGGGGATAGGGGAGCCAAGAAGGGGTGTCTGGCCCTGGGAGAGAGGTGGACGCTGGGCCTCTTCTGAGAAATTGTCACTGACCTTTGGGACTCCTGACCCAGCCTCTGCCCAGACCATCACCGGATCCCAGGCTGAGCCCCTGTGTTGTGCTTCTCAGTGCTCCCCCTTCCTGAAGGGTGTGTGGACCCAGACACAGGAGGGGGCAGTGGAAAATGGCAGGCCTGGGGGACAAGCCTGTAAGAGCCAGGCCCAGGAACAGCCCTAGGAGAAACACCTCGGCGGTGGCCCTCAATAGGCCTGCCCAGCCCCCACTGGGCCCATCCTGAGCGCCAAAGCCTGGGCTTGGGAGGCCGTCACTTACCTCACCCTATAAAGGCAATGCACAGTTCAGGGAGGTGGGAGGACAAGGCGTGGGACTGCCACCTTCTGGGCCCACCCACCACCCAGGGGAGCAGAGAAGCAGGGCCCAGGGGCCCAGGGGCCCAGGATGAAGCTCGCAGCAGCGCAAAGGTAGCAGAAGTGGCCGGGCCTAAGACTGCCAAGAGGAATCCAGGCTCTCCAGATACAGTGGGCCCCAAGCCCCTCCCTGAGTTTCTGCCATCCCCTCCCTGCCAGGGAAAGTTCTGGAAAGACATGCCTCACCCCATCAGCTGGGCCCTCCCAGGAGCCCAGCACCTACCCAAAGGGCAGCTTCCATTGGCTAGGTTACCCTTGGGGAGCGGGAGAGATGTGGCTACAGCCAGGAAACCCAGCAAAGCCAAGGGCTAGAGAACTGAAGAGCCAGGGGGAGGCTTGGACACAGGGGGCCTCAGGCCCAGGGGGCAGGGTGAAAAGGAGCCTGGGAGGGGCACCAGCCAGGACAGCTAAGGCCTCTCCACCACCCGACGCCACCCACCCCACCCCAGCCCATGGCTGGCGGCCAGCCTCAGCTTCCAGCCCTAGCATAGATGGCCACCCCAGTGTGGCCTGGGAAACTGACCCGCCCCTGCAAGGAGTAGCTCCAACCCTTAAAGGCATCAACTCCAGGAAGGGAAAAGCAATGGAAGCAGCAGGGTATCTCCCCTCACCTCCCTGCGGTGCTGCAGAACAGCCTCTGCTCTCAAAACCAGACTGGACGGGAGTGAAGGGAGAAGAGGCCAGGAACAGGAGAGGGTGGCCGAGTGACCGGGCCCCAGACCCTCTCTTCTGGCCGTCTAGCACAGGGGAGCTCAGGAAACCAGCTACACTTTGGTCACTTCTCCCAACTTGGGCCCTGAAGCCTTATGCTCCGAGCCCCCTCAAGCCCATCTCGCCACCCCACCCCAGTAAACAGCCTCTCATCAAACGGGACAAACAGAGGGAGGGGATGGGGAGGGGCCACTGCTGGGGTGGGGAAGGCAGGCACAGGAACTGTGGCCTGAGTGGCTCTTCGGCTTGGCCCCTCCTAGCCCGACGTTACAGGATGGATGGGCAGCAGGCTCCCGAACTTGAAGTGCTGGATCACAGGGAACTTCTCCAGGCACTGTGAGGAAGGAGCAGGTGAGCAGAGTGGTGAGGGCCACACCACACCCCTGCCGGGACCCCAACAACCGCAGCAGCTCCCAGGTGTCCATCCTGGGCCCAGGAAGTAGCCCCGCCAGGGGATCCCCCAGGCCTTCCTCCCCCAGTTCCTCACTCCTTCTATCCAAAGACACCCACTCCACAACGAGACCCATGAGAGAGAGAGAGAGAAAAAAAAGGCAGCCCAAACCTACAAGGTAGAAACGGACAAGAGAGGCAGCCCAGGTGACATCACTTGGCCCAGAGAGGGAAGTTGGGAACCTGAGGTGGAAAGAACCCTCCTAATCACTGGGGTCCCCCCAGCCCAGGTCCCAGTTCAAGAGAAGAGACGTGGGGACATTTGAACATAAGCCTAAGAGGCTGAGGCCAGGCCCCAAAGCCTGTTTTCTCCAGCTTTCAGTTCTCTGGACTGAAAAAGACATCTTGGCACTTCAGAGTGAGACAATAAGAACCAGCTGACATTGAGTTCCCCCCAATCCTGGACAATTCCCAGCAGCCTGTGTGGGGGGCAGGGGAAAAAGAGCGCTGAACAGGGGAATGGCTGAGCAGGGGGGAGGCCCGACTCCCTGAGCCCAGCCCAGCCCGGGCTCCTAGCAGAGGAGCAGAGCTGGAGAGCAAGTGACAGGGCCTATCACAGAAGCTGGCCTGGCCCACAGGCAGCCGACCCCAGCTTCCAGCTGCAGTTCCCGCAACAGCACCCTCATGCCCGCCACACCTGGACACCAGCTCTCACAGGAACCGCTCCGGGCATGCGAGGGTTGGATCTGCCAAGACTGACCAGGGCCTCCTCCCACACCTTTGGCCACAGGAAACAATCAGAGTATGTTAGGCACCTCCTGGCTGGGGTGGAACAAGACTTACGGCCTCAGAGAAAGTAAGCGCCTCTGTGGCTATGATCTCAACCTCCAACTAACTTAGAGACAAAGGGGTGCTATGACTGGCCCAGGTTCCCTCTCCTCAAAAATCAGCTGTGGAACATAGGAGGGAGAAGCACCGGGATGACGAGTGGGCCAAAGAGGCACCAGGAGGGGAGGGAAAGAAGGATGGAAACCAAGCTCATGGTGGGGTGGGGAGCAGAGCCCTGGCCACAGCCAGGATCCTGGGCCTGAGGCACAGAATGCGGGGAGCAGGGGGCGGGAGGGGGAGCAGCCGCAGATCCAGGCCAGAGGCCAAGGCAGCTGCCATGGTGCTTATGTCATCCCGGAAATGGTCATAAGAGCCCCCCCACCCCCCAAGGGCCCTGGAATTCCAGAAAGGGTCAAAGGTCAACCTCCCTCTAGCTCCCATAGGAGAAGTTGCAGGGCGAGAAGGGGTGGAGGCAGGGGTTCTTCCCATTCTGCCCACAGGACCCCAGAGCCAGCCCCCTCAGAGCCATGGGAGCTGGGCCAAGGAAGCCTAAGGCTCCAGGGCAGGAAGGGCCTCCAGCCCGGCCTTTCTCCCAGCAAGGCCCTCCCATGTACCTGGGCGGAGCAGCGGCTTCAGACTGCCCCCTGACCTTCCAGCCAGAGGTGATTCAAGCTGGGGAAGGGACTCCCTGGGTCCTGACAAGGTCCTTCTGAAGGCAGCACTCGCACAAGCATGGCCCACAGGAAAGACAGGCCCCCTCAACCACACAAGGCCCCTGAGAGCACTTGGTTCTTTGGTCAGAAAGGCTGGGACAGATGCAGCATTAGACCCAAATCCTGAGGCCACCTACTGCCAGGCTGGTCAGACTTCTGTGGCAGCCCAGGAGGCCGACTCCCCTCAATCAACCAGTTCTGACTGGAGACCCAGCCTTCCTACCCACCCCTGGACTGCAAGACTGGCAGGCCTTGGAGGGCCTCCGTAGGTGCTAAGAACTGGCCTGTGAAAACAAGCCCTCTCCTTGGACCTCTGTGCAGGCAACATGCCAGCCCATGGGCCCTTCGGGACCAAGGACTAAGGGCTATTTGCTAGTAAGTTGTCAATGAGCACTGAACACTGCAAAGACTTGGTGATCTTTTTTTTTTTTTTCCCCCGAGACGGAGTCTTGCTCTGTTGCCCAGGCTGGAGTGCAGTGGCATGATCTCGGCTCACTGCAACCTCCACCTCCTAAATTCAAGTGATTGTCCTGCCTCAGCCTCCTGAGTAGCTGGAATTACAAGTGTGCACCACAATGCCAGGCTAATTTTTGTATTTTTAGTAGACATGGTGTTTCACCATGTTGGCCAGGCTGGTCACAAACTCCTGACCTCAGGTGATCGACCTGCCTTGGCCTCCCAAAGTGCTGGGATTATAGGCATGAGCCACTGCACACAACCAGTGATTTTTTTTTTTCTTTGAGACGGAGTCTCACTCTGTTGCCCAGGCTGGAGTGCAGTGGTGTGATCTCAACTCACTGCAACCTCCGCCTACCAGGTTCAAGCGATTCTCCCATCTCAGCCTCCCAAGTAGCTGGGACCACAGGCATGAGCCACCACACCCAGCTAATTTTTATATTTTTAATAGAGACGGGGTTTCACCATGTTGCCCAGGTTGGTCTCGAACTCCTGGCCTCAAGTGATCTGCCCACCTCAGCCTCCCAAAGTGCTGGGATTACAGGCGAAGACTTGGTGATTTTTTTTTTTTTTTTTTTTTTTTTTTTTTGAGAGAGTCTCGCTCTGTCGCCCAGGCTGGAGTGCAGTGACACCATCTCAGCTCACTGCAAGCTCCACCTCCCGGGCTCACGCCATTCTCCTGCCTCTGCCTCCCGAGTAGCTGGGACTACAGGCGCCCGCCACCACACCTGGCTAATTTTTTTATATTTTTAGTAGAGACGGGGTTTCACTGTGTTAGCCAGGATGGTCTCGATCTCCTGACCTCGTGATCCGCCCACCTTGGCCTCCCAAAGTGCTGGGATTACAGGCGTGAGCCACCGCGCTCGGCCTGACTTGGTGATCTTAAAGTCAGGGAGTTCCAGCGTCACCCTATACAGGAGCCTGTCCCCTTCCCCACACAGCGCTGGCCACACCCAGGGCTAGAATCTCCCGTTTTCAGGAAGGCCACTTTGTGATTACTACAGAGCTCCCCCATCCTGAGGTGGTCATTTTCAGTGTCCTCCTTGTGTTTGCCACCCTGTGCTCAGCCCCAACGGAGACCCCGACAGCCTGTGCAGAGCAGACAGTCCCTGTGTTCCTGCCACACCATCACCATTTTCAATCCGAATATGCTCCTCCCTCATCCTCTGGCAGCCTGGAGTTCTTTTGTCTCTGGAAGGGCAAGTGAGAGAAGGGGACAGGGTCTCTTGCCCTATCCTTTGGGCCTTAGAGCCTAAGTCAAGAGAAGTTTAGAGTCACTTGAATTAAGAGGCTTGTAGAGAAGACAGTACTTCAGGTACCAAGCAGGGAAGGCAGCCAGAGTCCTCTCTTTGGCACACAAGGGTTGGGGTTGGGAGGTGGCTGGAGAGCGCTGTGCACCTCTCACATGCTCAGACACCCTGGGGGCGGGGAGCACAGCAGAGTGAGAGTTCCCCAGCAGCTCCCACTGTGGGACATGCGGGGGTGGGGTCAGGAACATCAAGACACCAGAGGGCAGTGACCCAGGGCAGAGTCGGAGTGGAGAGCCGGGGGTGGCCAGCTGCAGCCGGAAGGAGCCTAGGCAGCTCCAGCCAACAGGCTCTCAGGCCTCTCAGATTAGAGAGGTATGTGGGCTGGAACCTAAACACAGGATGTGAGGTCCAGAAGAAGGGGACCAAAGGGGGAGGGGGCGGAAGGGAGAGAGGGCCCGGTCTGCTCAGTTCAAGCCTTGTTAACCCCTTCAGGACCGAGTGCAGGGAGTCAAGCCAACTGGAAGCATCTGTGCTCCCCCACCCCGCTGGCCTCTGGCGCCCTTCCCCGTTGTCCCACCTCTGCTGATGGGATCCAGGAAGCTCTGGGTCCAATGAAGACCTGGAGCAGCCCCTTCCCAGAAGAGAAGGCCAGCCAGGAGTCAAGAGATGGTGCCCACAGTACAGTGTCTGAGGCCATGAACTCAGGGCCAGTCTCAGGGCCAGCCTGAGAACACAAAGAAGAGACTTTAGGGATCCATCACTCCAGGTGTGGAACTTCACATACAGCCCTTCCCTGGCCAAGGTCAAGCAGTTCTAGAATTAGTCTTCCCAGGAAGTGGGAGGAGCTAGCAGAAGGGACAGAGTAGAAATAAAATGTCTCCTCCCCACTTGGAAGAGAGAAAAGGCCACCTCCTTGGCTGGGAGAACAGTGCCAAGAGGGCAGGAGACACCCTCGGCTGCCTGCCAGCAGGGGGAGCTCCAGGAAACCTCAGCTCTCCTCTCCTCAGCATCTCATTTGAGAGCAGGGAAAACCATTTGCATCAAAATCCCTGAAGTGGTCCATAATGCCAATTCCCGGCCTACCCTCAGACCTCCCACCACTCAGTGATCATACACACTAACATTTGAAGGCAGCACTTTGGAGATGCCTCCAAAGGGTAAGACGCTTCCTAGGTACGCCATGGGAGAGCCAGACTCAGATTACCCGAGCCTCGAGGAGCCTTCGGCCACTTGATGAGGGAGAAGGGAGGCCCCCATCGCCCCAACTTCCCAAGCAGCAGGTCCTTGCCTCAGCCTCCAAGCTCATCAGGACAGAGCTGGGCTGCAGCTTTTCAGGGCTGGGGTGGCTGGTGCTTCTCTGACTGCCCATGCCCCAGATGGGAGATTCCGAGGCCCCAAGTGTCAGAGAGGCTGGCCTAAGATTCAGAGCAAAACAGTGGAGTAGGAGGAAGCAGAAGCCCCAGGCTCCACATCTTTTGCTTTGTTCCCAGCCCAGGACCAAGTGCAGCAGCAGGGACGGGCACGCTGGCCAGCCCCCACTCACCTCGGCCTTATACATGCGGATGAGACCCTGGTTCACTTTGGACCAGGAAGGGACGGCGCTGATGTTCCACAGCTGGTTAGAGTGCTCTGCAAATGGGCCAGTCTTCATCTGAAAAAGAGAAGCCACAAGCTGAAGAGGGAGGTTCTGGCTGCGAGCTCATCCCTCCTCCCCTGCAGCAAAGTCACACCCATGCATGCACGCACACACACGCATGCGCGCACGCGCACACACACACCCATGCATGCGCACACACACCCATGCATGCACGCGCGCACGCACACACGCAGACACGCAGACGCGCACGCACGCGCACGCACACACACGCACCGCACACGCAGACACTTGGGGACCAAGCTATACCATCTGCCTGAGGGGCAAACATACAAACAGGCACGTGCAAGTGCCAGAGACAGGGTTCCCCTTTGGCCCTCAAGGCCTGCTAGGAAAATACAACATACCTTGCCCACCCACCTGCAGTCACCCCTCTTTCTCCCACAGCCCAAAAAAAGGGGGCCTGATTCCTATCGCCCACCAAATCCAGCAGCCTCAGGAAGACAAGATCTCCACCTGAGCTTCTGGTGTCGTTCCCACTGACTCCCCAGGAGCCTCAGAGCGCAGCGCCTCTCCAGCACAGGGGTTCACTCGGGTTCAGATAAACAGCAGCAGCAGCTGGACCCCACCCCTCCAGGCCCACCCCTTCTCCTCCAGGCCCCCCCACAGGTCACGTGGTCTGCACCTGCCACCAGCAGAGCTAGAAGAGATGAGGAAAGGGTCAATTTGCAAGAGGACCACCAAGGTGGGTATGACCAAACCCAGGTATCCGACAGCCCTCTGCCTGCCATGCAGGCAGGGAAGAGAGGGCCGATGGGAGGCAGGGGTGCCTGAAGCAGCAGCCAGCCTGGCCTGGCCAGGCCAGGAGGTGGGGAAGGGGTGGCCGCCACAGCAGCTGAAAGAGACAGGCACAAGGACGGCTCCATTCCTGGTCCTCCCTCTTGCCAAAGAGTCTGACCCTCCAGGAAGGAAGAGAAAGATTCTGCAGCCAGCATGAAGTTCCCATGACGTCAGAAACCACAGAGGGACGCCTGTGTGCCTGAGCATATCCCCCCGACACCGCTAGTCCAGCACATTTGTATTTATTAACCAAACAGTTCATAAGTCCCCTCGACACAGCCCCCCAGCTCATAGGCAGCATTTACAGGCGAACAGGGCTCTGCACCCCAGACCCATGTTGCAGAAGGAAGACTCTGCAAAAAGGCTGAGTCTGGCAAAGAAACAGAGACTTGGAAGGTTCTAGAAACATGCGGGTATCAGGGGAGGCTGGGTTATTTTTTGAAGGAGAAAAGATAAGCCAGAAACGCTTAAGGGGCATCAGTTCACCACAAGAGCCCTCAGGAGCCCCCACTCTTGAGCCATGGCCTGCCACCTGGTGATCCACTCCTGGCAGGCCTCTTCTCTAGTAAGGGCAACTGTGACAAAACTTTTAAGATTTATGTAAAAAAAAACTGTCATTTTATCCCCCTCATTTCCCTCCCCTGGCCCAGGTTCCCAAAAAGCCCAACCAAACACCCATGTTCAGGAGCAAGGACAACAGGCTCCTCCCTCCCCTCCTCTTCTCTCCCAGGCTCCACCACAGCCAGGCAAGAGCCCGAGGCACCCGACAGAGACAAAGCCCACCCGGGTCCCTGGGGGCCTTGTCTTGGGCCACTCGCTTCACCGAGAATCACCCGAGGCTCTCTGCTCCAGAAGGGCAGCCAGGAACCCCCAGCCTACAGGGGCCTCACCTCTGGGGAGCTTTCTTTCAACTGCCCAGCTCAACCACACTCCACCCCCAGCCCCTCCCCCACCTCCCCACCCTACCCCACCCCTTCCCCAGTCTGCAGGCTCCAGCCCTGTGCACACTTCCAGGCCCGAGAAAGCTCAGGGAGCATGGAGCTGTGTAACCAGTTTCACTCTCTAGACAGGGCCCTCTGAGCAAGCAACCAGGAGGCACCCTGTTGGCTTTGTCTGCCAGGGGCCTGCCCGGCAAGGGCTCCGAGGCAAAGGCAGGCAGATGGGCACTGGAAGACAGAGCCCCTGCCTCCTGGCCAGCCTCGCCTACCAGGGCCAAAGAACAGATCTTCAAAAGGCCTCTGGCAGAGCCAGGGCTAGGCCCATGTCCTGGAGCTCCAGTGGCCCTGGGCCCCCACCCACAGAAAGGCCAGAGAGGTAGTTTCTTTGGAGGGGCTGCAGGCTGCCCCCCAGGCCTTCAGTGCCCCAGGGTCTCCCTAAGTCCTTCAGAGAGGTTACAGTCCTTTGCCTGTAACTCTGGCAAAAGAAAACAGACGAGTGGGGAAAAAAGGAATCGGGGCTGGAAGACAAAAAAAAAAAATTAGCTCATTCTAGCCACAAAGGGAGAAGAGAAAGAACCAGAACGAGCGAGCGAGCTGCAGCCCGCAGTGACCCCAGGGGAATCGTGTGAGTCAGAGCAGCCATATTGAGCAGGAAATTACTCACAGACGCTGCGTTCCTGCCTCTCCACTCCCCAGAGAATCGGCCTTTTGTAAATGGCTCCTCTGTCAGTAACTGGGGGGGATGGGCGGGGGTGGGGAGGCTCTGCACAGCGCCTTCCTGTCAGCTCCTTCCCTTCCAGCTGAAATCTGATCCCTCCCTTCCCAAAACTCCAAATTTAGAAGCCAGATTGAAACTGAAATTCTTTTCCTGCCTGCCCTGGGCTCTTAAAGGCGCCAGGGCTGCATTTACAGAGGCTGTAGAGGCCCTGCAAGGTGGGGTCCCTCACCTAGGATGCTCTCAGGTATCAGGGCAGTCTTGGCATAAGACCCTGAAAGGGCTGCCTGATTCCATTCCCAGGTTCTCGGTGTTTTATTTAATCTCCCAGTTAAAAGAGCACCATGGTGAATCCAGGGTCTCCAGAGGAAACACTGCCTACTTCCCAAGCATGGCGTACAGAACTCCGTGCAAGCCTCCAGGTCCCGAGTGAGCTAGGCCAGGCCACTCACCAACTAGGGGCTGCAAAAGGCTGCTCACTGCTCCGATGTGGAAGAGGGTGGGCGCTCTGGAGAACCAACACAAAGTGTGCTGCAACCAGCGGCCACGTGGCAAGATGGGCCCTTGCTGCAGCCACCTCAGCTCCTGGGCACACTCCTTCCTCCTAGGGTCTACTGTTGAACACCATGCCCAAGAGCCTAGACCCAAAGTGAAAACCCGGACCTGTGGAGAAGGTGCGGAACAGCCAAAAACTCTAGGCACGCCCTCTCCTCCCTGTTCTGCTGCTGCCTCAAATAAATGTCACCAAACCCTTTCCAAGTTCAGTGTGCCTCTCCTGCCACCTAGTGGCTACTTTGAGATTTCCTCTAGTGGAAGAACTGGGTCCCAAACTTTGGAAAAGCTTTTGGGGTGTTTATACCAACATAATCAACCAACCAACTAAAGACACAAAATTTTACCATGGAATCAATTCCCAAAATCCTGGAGGCCAGGCCTGACCTGCCTCCTAGTTAGAATATCGACAGGGACCCAGAGACCTGGCCAGCCGCCGGGGGAGCCCAAACAGCTCAGCCTTTTAGCCACACGCAAGAGCTCAGTGTGCAATCTGCACCCTTCTTCCCACCCTGCTCCTCCAGCTTATCCTGAGGTTCCCCAGGGCTCCGCAGACCCCCACATTCCACTCCACAGAGAGCAGCACGTGACTGGCTTTCAAGGCAGTGAGCCAGGCTGCCCCCAAATCCTCCCGACCTTGGGCCTGCCACACTGCTGAGGGCAGCAGATCTCTGGGAATGAAGCGGTGGCCGCCCAGCCGTCAGTCCCGGCTCCATTTGCTGACTTGGAAAAAATGTGTCATTCCCCTCTGGCCTCTGGAGTTTGGCAGAAGCCTGAGCCGAATGTTGACCAGGAAGAGCCTGGAGCCAAGGCTGCTGGTTATAACCCAGCTTTCTCCACCTCTTCGGGGGCTCAGAATATACAGCCCGGACAGAGAGCAGCCCCCGTGGCCGGCGTCCACAGGCCTGCTAGGGACCTCACTGAGGCAGCAGACATCCGTGCTGGTGTTGGGAAAGGGACTAAGGAGGGATAGAACTCTCAAACCCTCTCCAGATAGCAGAGCTAGGGTGCCCTTTGGAAACTGGGGCATTGGGATGGCAGAGAGGATAAGAAGTCCTAACACCTCCCTCAAGAGAGGTCAGAGAGCAGAGGGTCCCCAGATTTCCTGTGCAGTCGCCTGGCACGTGTGTTTAGATGCAGGTTCCTGGCTCTTGTCCCCTAAGATTCTGACGCAGTAAGCTGGGATGGAGGGCCCAGGAATGTGCGTTTTAACAAACACCCTAGGAGATCTTGCACAAGTGGTCCAGGGCCCACTGCAAGGAATCCTGCCTTGGTGAGACAAGAACTTCCAGTTCCAGAACCCAGCTGTGGGGCTGGCTGTCCAGTGACTGCCACCACAGGCCAGGCCTGCGCACTCCCACTCCGGCACTTTGCTCGGGCCCACGTCCTCAGGCACTGACAGAGACGTGTCCCTTCAACAGAAAAGCTGTCTGCACCAGAAGTTCGCTCTATCTCCTCTGGTGGTTTCATTTTACACATCCACAAGCACATGGTTCTACAGACCCTTGTGGGGCCCCACAGAAAGATGCTGACCCTCCCCCACAAACCTCCCCCCGCCCGCCCCGACCCTTTCAGACCTGCTGCAGCAGTCACCAAGGCCAGTTAGTGACCAAGTCTTAGACCCTCATCTCGACACTCCTGTGGTGTTCAGGAGAAACTGAAGGAGAACTGGGCGGAGGACCTGACAGTCAGCAGCGGCTGACTCTCAGGAGAGGCCCAGTGGTGCTTCCTTTTCAATAACCCGCTCCGGCCGGCCCTGCCATTTTGGGCAGCAGCTCTGGCTCTTCTGATCCACTGTAAAGCCACCAGCCTTGGTTCATCTGAGCCTGGAGGCAACCACCGGCTTCTCTCTCACCCCTCCTCCTCACCTCGGTAATAAACAGGATACACTCCAGGAACATGTAGTCCTTGTGATTCTCATTCACGGCCTTCTCATCCACAAAGTGTCTGGGCTCCAGGTATGGGTGGTCTGGGAAGAGGAATGGGCCCCAGGGTTCAGAACCAGGCCTCACCACTACCTGGGCAACCCGGCCCAGCAGTCACACCCACCCAGGGGCCTCAGTCCTGCCTGTGGTGCCCTCAACACCTCACCTTGAAGGAGCAATAAATGGCTCTGGGTTTGTGTATTCTAATGTGCTAAGCTCTAGCTGCATGGCGTTGGACGCATGACTTCAGCCTGCCAAGGTTCAGTTTCCTCACCTGGACAGTGGGGACAAGAACAGCACCTCCTCCTAGGGGCCATGACAATAATTACCACGCCTACAGCACTTAGTATGGTGCCTGGTGCAGGTGCCAGTCAGCAGAGCTGGCTTCATGCTGGCAGACCCTTCGCAGTGTCACTGAGAAGATTCAGGGAGGCAATGCACCTGAGGCCACAACTAATGGTCATTTATGAATATCATTCTGTAGGCAGTTCGTTCTTCATCAAAATAGAGATGATCACCCACTCCCATCCTGAAAACCAGCTTCAAGAGTGGGGGAGTCACCAGAGCAGGCCTCTCTGAGCCCCACAGGAAGCAGGCCCACCACCCAGCACTTGGCAGCTGCTCCCTAACGGGCCCCTTTGCACACAGCTTGATAATAACAGTGGATGACGCTGGTCACCAAATCAAAAGGGTCCCTCATTTTCAACATAAAACCCCACAGCTGCTGCCAGGAGCTGGGGCGCATTTCACACCAGTCCATTATGTGCCAGGCGTGTGCCCTTGCTCCAGCCCATGCCACTTCCCATTATCTTGGTGGTGTTTGGCCTCCGCGTCCTCCAGCCCACCACACGGGCTCTCACAGCAGAAGGTTGACAGCAAACAGCCTCCCTCAATAGCTGCTCTAATGTCCTGTTTTCCAAGCTGTCACTGTCTGCCCCGGGCAGGAGGAAGGGAAGGAGGGAGCGCAGGAGGGGCAGGGGAGGGCCACAGAACGCAGCCTTGGTTGGGGGTGGAGGGATAGGCACCTCCCGCTCCAGTACCTATCAGCTGCGAACTGCCCCAGATGAAGGGAAGAAACTGGAAGTCATCCAGACCCCACACTCCCTGGCTGCCGGCTGGCTCCATCCTGTATGTTTTCTGGAGTTTCCGCATAACTTCAAGGTACCTGCACAGGAGGGCAAGGAAAGGGAAGGTAGCAAAAAGTAAAAAAGACAGTCTCACCCTTTCGGCCACTGGGAGCACAAGGAGACCCCAAAATAACCACTGAAGAGTGTAACCGGTCTCAATTTCAATAATGTAGTTTTACTTCCCCCAACAAACACTCAGCCATCTTTTGGCTCAGGAAAGGGATAAAAATCACTGATTAAGGGCCCGGGCGCGGTGGCTCACGCCTGTAATCCCAGCACTTTGGGAGGCCGAGGCGGGCGGATCACAAGGTCAGGAGATCGAGACCATCCTGGCCAACACGGTGAAACCCTGTCTCTACTAAAAATACAAAAAATCAGCCAGGTGTGGTGGCGGGCACCTGTAGTCCTAGCTACTCTGGAGGATGAGGCAGGAGAATGGCATGAACCCAGGAGGCAGAGCTTGCAGTGAGCCAAGATCTCGCCACTGCACTCCAGCCTGGGCGACAGAGCGAGACCCTGTCTCAAAAAAAATAAAAAAATAAAAAATAAAAATCACTGATTAGGAAGGTGGGTTTTGGTGCCATCAACTCCTGACAACTTGTAAAACCCTGGGCAGGGCCTCAGCCTCTCCAGCCTCAGTTGGCCTGTCTGAAAGCTGACACAAGTCCCAGCAGGTCATCTCCTAGGTTCTTCTGGTTCCAACCTTCTATATTATCAGAGGCTGCATATCAGCCACCTGTGAAGCATCGAGCACTGCTCCTGGGCTCCGTCACAGGCCTGCTGCAGCAGCACTGCTAGACTGGGGTCTGCAACGGGGATTTTAAGAGCTCTGGGTAACTGATCCACATCAGTGCTGCCCAGTGACTGGCTTGGGAGGTGCGGGGCAGCAGGTCAGAGTCTGACTACCTGCGTTCAGCTGGCGTGAACCCAGTGAAGACACTGGGTATCTCTGTGCCTCAGTTTCCTCATATGTAAAATGGAAATAATAGTTGCTATTTCATAGGGTTGCTGTTAGAATTAATGAGTTATACATAAAGTGCTTAGAATTCTTCCTCCACATGGTCAACACCGTGTGAGTACTGGCAGACATTATGTGACAATTCTTTTTTTTTGAGACAGAGTCTCACTCTGTCACCCAGGCTGGAGTACAGTGGCATGATCTCAGCTCACTGCAACCTCCGCCTCCTGGGTTTAAGCAATTCTTCTGCCTCAGCCTCCTGAGTAGCTGGAATTACAGGCGAGTGCCACCATGCCCAGCTAATTGTTGTATTTTTAGTAAAGACGGGGTTTCATCATGTTGGCCAGGCTGGTGTCGAACACCTGACCTCGTGATCCGCCTGCCTGGGCCTCCCAAAGTCCTGGGATTACAGGCGTGAGCCACCGCGCCCGGCCTATGTGACAATTCTTTCACTTGTTTTTACTTGGAGGTTAATTTGAACCTGTTGGAAAAAGGCCTTGGACACTCCATCCACAGCCAGAGCTTGATTAGGACAGGACAAGAGAACCATGAGCCACTCAGGAGAACCCTAGAGCACCCCATTTCCCAGTCTGAGGAGGAAACAGATGGCCCCCTCACGCCCCCTCCTCCAACCCTCCTGTCCTTTCTCTCACCGATTGAACACCTTGAAGACAATAGCTATTTGGTCATCCACCCGGAGCACCCCAATCTTGCAGAGACAGCAGAGGAAAGCAGCGAAGGCTGCCTCATGCCCTGGAGGAGAAAAACAACCAGCGTTGACAGTCGTCCAGGTAAATGACTGGGATTGTTTTAGTCTCCCAGAGTCCGAATCACTGATAAGTGCCCCTCTGAGGACGGTGGTCAACATGGAGACAATGAGACCTCTTCCCCATTCAGAAAGACTTGCTAGGCCCTTTCCATTCAAGAACTATAATACCAGTACTGGCCGTGCATGGTGGCTCATGCCTGTAATGCCAGCACTTCAGGAGGCTGAGGCAGGCAGATTGCTTGAGCTCAGCAGTTTGAGATCAGCCTGGCCAACACGGCAAAACCCTGTCTCTACAAAAAATACAAAAATTAGCCAGACATGGTGGCACGTGCCTGTGGTCCCTACTACTCAGGAGGCTGAGATGGAGGATCTCCTGAGCCCAGGAGGTTGAGGCTGCAGTGAGCCATGATAAGGCCACTGCACTCCAGCCTGGGCGACAAAGTGAGACTGTCAAAAAAAAAAAAAAAAAAAAGAAATAAAATAAAAATAAAGAACTACCAGTACTATTATTCCACTCCTAAAAGACCCGGGCTGGACATTTACATTTCATTACGTAGGTTTAACTCACTCAGCAATTCCACCATATTTACTGAGCACCTACCATGTAAGCAGTCACTGTCCATGTTATGCACTAGGAGACAGTGCAAGTAAGTCCTTGCCCTCAGAAAGTTTATGATCTATCAGGGACAATAGACATTATAAATATACAGTCACTACTATGATTCCAGCTCTGAAGGAGAAAGACAGGGTACTAACTGGAGGATATCACAGAAGGACCCTGACGTAAGGGTTCAAGGTTTCCCCTAAGGAACTAACATCTAATCTGAAATCTGAAAGATGTGAGCTGGCAAGGCAAAGGGAGTGAGGGAAGCAAGAAATGCATTCTAGCCAGAAGGAATAGCATGTGCACAGGCCTTGAGGCAAGAAAAAGTTTGATCTGTTTGAGGAACCCTAAGGAGGCCAGTATGTCGAAGGCAGTGAGAGCAAGGGAGAACGTGTAATGACAGGAGGCTACAGGTCACATGGGCCTTGTGGCCATAGGAAAGAGCTCAGACTTTACCCTAAGAGCAATAGGGAGCCACTGCAGGCTTCTAAGCAGGGAACACATGATCAGATTACAGGGTGAAAAAGCATCCTCCTTCCTTTCCCAGTCATATCAAACAGGAATGGTCTGCACTGTAGGAACTACTCACTGGACTGTGATTGAATCCCATTGTTCACAGTGTCACACAAAACCTATCTGGAGGGAGGTGAGAAGAGAATGTGTCAGAGAATACTTCTGTCCTGTCTCTGGAGGACGAAGACCCCTCCAGGGCCTGGAAGCTTGTGGGCTGTTTCCTTCCCCTGCCACGGTTTCCAATTATGACCAGCCAGGGCCCAGGCTCCCATTGTTCAGGGGTTCACATGCAGCTGGGGCACCAACCCCTGCTGACCTGGCCAGTCTTCCCTCTTTGATCTTTTCCCTGCTGGTCTTAGTCAAAGCCCCACCTGGTCCAAGAGGGCCCTTCTCCAGGGCCTGCCTCTGTGGCTGGGGCTCCCTCCTGTGGATCACATTCCCCAGACAAGGGGAGGGCTGAGCAATGCCCCATCTGCCTGCCTCAGGGAAGGAAGGTGGGCCCTCACCAAAGCAGAGGTCCTCCTTAGCTGCACAGGCCGGCCCTGACCTAGAGAACACCTCCCTTCTATATTTTTGAGAGATGGGGTCTCAGCATGGTGGCTCCACAGGCCATGCCCTGACCTAGAGAACGCCTCCTTTTTATATTTTTGAGAGATGGCATCTCAGCATGGTGGCTCGCACCTATAATCCGAGCACTTTGGGAGGCTGAGGTGGGAGAACAGCTTGAGCTCAGGAGTTCAAGACCAGCCTGGGCAACATGGCAAAATCTCATCTCTATAAAAAATACAAAACAATCAGCCAGGCATGGTGGCTCACGCCTGTAATCCCAGTCCCAGCACTTTGGGAGGCCAAGGTGGGTAGAGAAGTGACCTCACCAGAGGTCAGGAGTTGGAAACCAGCCTGGCCAACATGGTGAAACCCTGTCTCTACTAAAAACACTAAAATTAGCCAGGTATGGTGGCGTGTGCCTGTAGTCCCAGCAGAAGAATCGCTTGAACCCAGGAGGTAGAGGTTGCAGTGAGCCAAGATCGTGCCACTGCACTACAGCCTGGGCAATACAGTGAGACTCTGTCTCAAATAAATAAATAAATAAATTGCCAGGCTGGTGGTGCACACCTGTAGTCCCAGGTACTGGGGAGTGGGGAGATGCAGAGGCGGGAGCATCACTTGGGCCCAGGAGGTCAAGGCTGCAGTGGGCCAAGATCACATCAGTGCACTGCAGCCTGGGTGACAAAGCAAGACCCTGTCTCAAAAAAATAAATATATAAATAAAAATAACTTAAAATAAATTTTTAAAAAAGAGATGGAGTCTTGCTACATTGCCTAGGCTGGTCTTAAACTCCTGAGCTCAGGCAATCTTCCCCCTCAGCCTCCCAAAGTGCTAGGATTACAGGCACGCACCACTGCACCTGTCTACACTTCCCTTTTAAAGTGCCCACAAACTCTCTCTCCTCAAAGTCCAGGTCCCTTGGCTTACATGGACCACAGATCCAAAGAGCCCAATAGCACAGACAATGTGGCTAAGAGACAAGGGGTACAAGGGAGAGGGTGTGCCACGACACTGCAAAGGCCACCAAGAAGCGTTCCCATTTCTCAAAGCTTCAGTAAGCTGCTGCCTTGACATACAGTAAGTGCTCAATTAATAATTATTATTTTGGTGATGATGAGGAGCTCAGAGACCATTTTCACAAGAACAGAAAGCAGCGCTGCACAAGCACCATGCACGGGGCATCAGCTCCCCCTGGTGGACTATGGAAGAGCTGCAGCATCCGGGCCTCCCTGCATGCCTACGCCCTCCCTGCCTGTGAAACCACCCTGAACCCCAGTTGGCCCCAATAGGTTGCAGGTGCTTGGCGAATTCTTGATTGCTCTCGCTTGCTCAGAGGGCCCAGAGACCACCTGAAGCCCAAAACAGAAAGCAGTGAAACTAGATAAGTACAGAGCCCCACAAGCAGCAGATACCTGTGCCGTAGTCAATGCGCGTGGAGTTCCCCACTGACTCCTTTAGGTAAACAGCCACCTCAGGCACAGCAGCTGCCAGATGGGTGGGGACCACTGTGGCCACCAAGTTTTCTGCTTCCTGGTAACACAAGAGACACAAAGTGGTGGCAGCATATTAAGCAGCATCCCAGTGGGCAGGTGCCCAGGGGCAGCACCTGACTGGGGGCCCGCGCTGCCATGCCAGGCCAGCCTGGTTCCCTGTTCTGACAGGCCACAGAAGGAAGGGGAAGGACAGCATTTATTCTTCCACAGCAGAAGACTACCCAGGTGGCTTATCATCAACTGATTCTTCCAGGGCACAGGAGTCTAGGGCCAGACAGGAGGAATCTGGAAAAAAGCCTCAACCCTCCCATGTGGTAACTCACTGGAGCCCCGCAGAGACTCTGGTAGGTCAGTGCTATGATTCTCAGACAGGCCACCTTCCTTCACACTCTCAGGTCAGCAAGAGCTTGTGTCATGAGCCATCAAAAGACAGCAGAAGAATGTTCACAACAGCACTGTTTAGAGTAGCCAAAAGGTGGAAATGCAATGGAAATGTCCATCAACAGTGAAATGAATAAATTGTGGTATATTCATACAATAGAATACTACACAACAAAGAAAAAGACCTATAGCTAGACATGAAAACATGGATGAATCTCAGACATGACATTGAGCAAAAGAAGCCAGAGTTATACGAAGTTCAGAAACGTGGAAAAAAATCAATCTATGGAATAGAAATCAGAATAATCTGGGCGATATCAATTGGGAAGGGGAGCACTCCAGCTAGAATGTTCTATTGCTTGGCATGAGTGGTGAATCGATGGGTAAAAAACTTGGCATGAGTGGTGAGTCCATGGGTAAAAACATGTAAAAATCCATCAAGCTGTACAGCTATAATTTGTCAGCTTTAAGATATAACTTAAGGCTGGGAACTGTGGCTGACACCTGTAATCCCAACACTTTAGGAGGCCAAAGTGGGCGGATCACCTGAGGCCAGGATTTCGAGACAAGCCTGGCCAACATGATGAAACCCCATCTCTACTAAAAATACAAAAATTAGCCAAGCGTGGTGGCGCATGCTGTAGTCCCAGCAACTTGGGAGGCTGAGGCAGGACGATTACTTGAGCCCAGGAGGTCACGGCTGCAGGGAGCTGAGATCATGCCACTGCACTCCAGCCTGAACAACAGAAAAAAAAAAAAAAAAAAAAAAAAAAAAAGACCACGTACCATCTTAAGAGTCCAGAGGCAGGCCTGGGCGTCTCTTGGGAACAAGCACTTCACTGGGTCCTGAGTCCTCCCCTCTGCTCTATGTGAAAATATTGGGCCAGAGCAATTAGGACCCAAATTTCCTTAAGCTCAATTGTAGACAACTGGCATAAGAATCTCCTGGAAAGCTGGTGAAAATCCAGGTTCCCAGTCCCTACCGAAACCTGTAGACTCTGCTTTTCTAGACAGGGTCTGAGATCCTGCATTTTTATTTTTGTTTGCTTTGAATAGGTAACACCTTCATAAGATTCAAAAATAAAAACGTCAGTAGAGGATCAGTTCAATAGACTAGTCCATCCACACCATGGAGTATGCAGCTAGCATTCCAAGTGGGTATGCAATGGCTCCATCATAGCTCACTGCAGCCTCAAACTCCAGAGCTCAAGTCATGTTCCTGCTTCAGCCACCCAAGCAGCTGGGACCAAAGGTGTGCACCACCATTTCTTATTTTTTGCAGAAACGGGGTCTTGCTATGTTGCCCAGCCTACTCACAAACTCCTGGGCTCAAGTGATCCTCCCGCCTTAACCTCCCCGAATTCTGAGATTACATGCATGAGCCACCATGCCCAGCTATTAAAAAAATTCCTTTTTGGGGCCGAGTGTGATGACTCACACCTGTAATCCCAGCACTTTGGGAGGCCGAGATGGGCGGATCACAAGGTCAGGAGATCAAGACCATCCTGGCTAACACGGTGAAACCCCGTCTCTACTAAAAATACAAAAAATTAGCCGGTTGTGGTGGTGGGCGCCTATAGTCCCAGCTACTCGGGAGGCAGAGGCAGAAGAATGGCGTGAACCCAGGAGGTGGAGCTTGCAGTGAGCCGAGATTGCGCCACTGCACTCCAGCCTGGGCGACACAGCGAGACTCTGTCTAAAAAAAAAAAGACAAAATAAAAAATAAAAAAAATTCCTTTTTATAGCTGCACAGTACTCCATGATATTGATGGACTAATTTATTTAAATGATCCCCTACAGATGGATACTTGGAACATTTCCAATTTGCTGTAATACAGTGACTTAATAAACAGCCTTGTAGTGCAGAGGGCTGGATATGCACAGTCGTGTTTCCCAGAAGATGACCAAGCAGAGTATAAACTCATTTGTAATTTTGCTAAGTGAAATTGCCATTTTAACAAACTGTCTGAAATTTGTATATGCCTAGAAGCGCTATACAATGCAGGCCCTTCCCCAACTGGTGCCAGAACCACCTCACTGCCAGCCCAGTCCCTGGCCTATCCTGTGGCAGCCTCACCTCATCAAGTTTGGCATACCAGGTCCTGTATGCCTTATTCCCAAACCGAGAGGGCTGGTCCACTGGAGGAGTCTCATCAATCCACCTGTCCAGCGTGTTGAGAAGAGCGACTAGTTTCTCAATGGCCTGTGGAGGCAAAATAGTGGGGTCCAAGCTACAGAGCAAGTGGCTCCCGCTTAGCCACAGAGGGCAGTCCACTGCTGCCAGACAATGACCCCTTGGCATGGCCCCTACTGGCCACTCTCCCCCATCCCTCTTTCTCCCACTGTCCTGAATACAAAGGAGGGTCAGTGGAACATGATGGGCTTTCCAGAGAGGGAAGCACACTAGGCTGATGGGACAGGGACGGGGTGGCTTTAGCACCTGGTTTCTGTAGGCAGCCCACCCATGGGCTGCTGCTATAGACAAGCAAACTCCAGCCCTGACATCTTTTTAAAAAGACTTTATGGAAGCCTTTTGTTCAGTATGCAATACCTGCTCATCATAAAAAATAGAAATATAAACAGAAGAAAATGAAAATGCCCAGTAATCCTGCCACCCAGAAATACACTAAACTTTTTTTTTTTTTTTTGAGACGGAGTTTTGCTCTTGTTGCCCAGGCTGGAGTGCAGTGGTGCAATCTCGGCTCACTGCAACCTCTGCCTCCCAGGTTCAAGCGATTCTCCTGGCTCAGCCTCCCAAGTAGCTGGGACTACAGGCGCACGTCACCACGCTCAGCTAATTTTTGTATTTCTAGTAGAGACGGGGTTTCTCCATGTTAGTCAGGCTGGTCTCAAACTCCCGACCTCAAGTGATCCACCTGCATCAGCCTCCCAAAGTTCTGGGATTACAGGCGTGAGCCACCATGCCTGGCCTACACTAAACATTTTAACATACCCTTCTGTGTTATCTTCTTATAGTGTTTTATATGGTTTAGCATGGTGGGTCTGGATTCAAACCCCAGCTAAAACACCATTTAGTTGCTGTGAGACCTTGAGCAAGTGACTAACTCTGAGCCTCTCAGTTTCTTCGTCTAAAAAATGGGGCTGATGGTAAATACCTCTTAAGGTGCACAGTGCCCGGCGCGGGGTAATGGTATACATTCATCGCAGGACACATTCTGCTTTGCAGCCTGCTCCTTTTCCTCATGAACCTCATTCCACATCTACATATAAACATAATCTATGACAACTTTTACTAAGTGAGTAACATTTCATCGTGCCACTGCATTATAATTAATTCCTCATTGTTAAATGTTTGGGTTATTTCCACCTGTTTCACTACCTGTTTCATACACAATGCTATGGTAAATCAGCCTGCAACTCAATCTTTGTGGAAATGCCAGGTCATCGTGTGCAATGCTTTGTAGGGTGGCAGTTTGAGAGCCCATCCCCCTACACCTTTGCCACAGAAGACCGGGACCAAGAAGCAGAATCGGAGTCAGAGATGCAGGCAGCATTGGCACATAAAATGTTACTCAGTGAAGAAATCAGGTGGCTGTCTATCCAACCTAAAGGTCAGTTAGAAGGTGCTCCTTCCAGGTTGGCTCGTAGAAATAGGCCAGCACCAGGGCTGGTAGAAAATACAATGCAGAGGCTATCTGCAGCCATTCAGTCCTGAGAAAAGAGTCCCTGCCAGGAAGTGGATCTTGCCTGTGTCTATGGAAACAAACGGTATAAGAAGAAACTTACAGGAAATCCTGGCACTGGGTAGGAACTAGCAGGGTGATGCCCACATGAGAAGTTGCGCCTGGGAGGGCAAGGCAGACCAGGACTGCCATGTGCAAAGACTCAGCCAAGAGCTACGTATGTACCTGGGGAGAGGCAGGCTTAAGCTAATGAAACAGGCTGGCCATGCCCCCAGCTGCATACGTGAAACCAGCCCTGAGTGCTGCTCTCTCTCATCTCCCCTTTATCTAGGCTTGGGGCATGGGAGGACAGGAAAAGTAGCTTGTAAGAGCAGAAATTTCCCTTTACACCTGGCTAAGGCAGAGGGCTAGGATGGCATAAAGCTGCCTTGCCCAAATGTGAGAGCGCTACCAGAGCCTGGCTTTGTGAAAAACCAGGAATGGCTGATAAGCACAGGCCAGACCTAACCCATGCAGAAACGGGGGCTTACAACGGATGGCACAGTCATCTTGGCCCCAGGAAGCACCAGTCAGCCCCAGATTCCCCAGGGATCTCAGTCTTAGGTGAGGCACTGAAGGGGACAGAGAAGACAGAGTCACAGGAGCCAGGCCTCAGCTGCTAACTCAGCTGGGCCAATCAATAATTCAAAGGCTCCCACCTCCTCTTCAGGAGAGGGCTTTTTGAATGTAGGGGCTGCCTCTATTGTTTGCTATGTTGGGAGAGAAGGGCTGGAAGAAAGGGAACTGAGGCTGAAACACCTTTGAGGCACAAAGAACAACTCCAGCTCTCCCATTCTCCCTAGGCCAGTGTTTCCTTTTTGGATTTCAAGGACCAGGAAAATCCTCCCTAACATTTTACTGGCCATTTTTGAATTTTGCCCCCTTGTAAGTTTAAAAAAAGCAAACAGAACAACAACAACAAAAATAAATCTCCTATCACATTTATTTTGCAAAAATCGAAAATGTTAACCCCCATAAGAGGAGGACAGGCATCATTTAAAATAAGAGCTAGCTGGCCAGGCATGGTGGCTCACATCTGTAATCCCTGCACTTAGGGAGGCCAAGACGGGCAGATCACCTGAGTTCGGGAGTTCAAGACCAGCCTGACCAACACGGAGAAACCCCATCTCTACTAAAAATACAAAATTAGCTGGACATGGTGGCACATGCTAGTCGGGAGGCTGAGGCAGGAGAACCGTTTGAACCCAGGAGGTGGAGGTTGCGGTGAGCCGAGATCGTACCATTGAACTCCAGCCTGGGGATCAAGACTCCATCTCAAAAATAAAAATAAAAATAAAAATAAATAAATAATAAAAAAATAAAAGCTAGTTTTTCTTTTTGAGATGAAGTCTCGCACTGTCGCCTGGGCTGGAGTGCAGTGGCACCATCTTGGCTCACTACAACCTCCACCTCCCGAGTTTCAAGGGATTCTCCTGCCTCCACCTCCCAAGTAGCTGATATTACAGGTGCCCGCCGCCACGCCCAGCTAACTTTTTGTATCTTTAGTGGAGACGGGGGTTCTACCATGTTGGCCAGGCTGGTCTTGAACTCCTGACCTCGTGATTCACCTGCCTTGGCCTCCCAAGGTGCTGGGATTACAGGCATGAGCCACCGCGCTCAGCCAAGAGCTAGCTTTCTACGCAACAACACTATTGAAAATTAGAACTGACTAATGCCTAATGGTAACAATAGCTAATAACAATCGAAGTATTTATTTAGTATGTGTTAGGCACTGTGCAAAAGACAACTCCTACTTGTGGGATCTCAGTGAATCTTCCCCAAGGGGCCATGAGTAGTCTGCTGACTCTTACCACTCTACAGATGAGGAAACAGAGGGTCAAAAATGACAAAAGTCATTGGTTCACAAGTGATGAAACTAGCCAGCCTGACTCCAGAACCCAAGCATGTAACCACACTGCAATCCTGCCAAAGTACAGCCCTTGAGCTAAGACAATACCTGGGCCGGGCGCAGCAGCTCACACCTGTAATCCCAGCACTTTGGGAGGCCAAGGCACCTGAGGTAGGGAGTTTGAGACCAGCCTGGCCAACATGGTGAAACCTCGTCTCTACTAAAAATACAAAAATTAGCCGGGTGTGGTGGCGGGCGCCTGTAATCCCAGCTACTCGGAAGGCTGAGGCAGGAAAATCGCTTGAGCCTGGGAGGTGGAGGCTGCAGTGAGCCAAGATCATGCGATTGCACTCCAGCTTGGGCAACAAGAAAAAACTCAAAAAAAAAAAAAAAAAAGACAATACGTGCTTGGTGTGGATGGCTACCATCAAAGCCACGGGCAATTAGGGGACTTGGCAGCTAAGGATTTGCTGGGGTAATTACAACCTTCCCCTCTAATTAGCCTTCCTCCACGACATTCCTGGCCCACTGAGCACAGCTGAGCATCCCTCACCACAGGTCCAGGAGGAACCCCCTCTTTCCCCAGCCATCCTGCACCCAGAGCCTCAGTCCCAGAGGACTGAGTGAGCCCAAAAGGAACCCAAAAAGCCATTAATGGGCCTGGCTCCCAAGGGAAGGCTGTCTACCAGAAGCACAGGCCTGGTTCTCTTGAAGAGGACAGAACAGGACCTAGGTCACCTAACAGCCAGACAGGCCCAGTAGTAGGCAGCTCTGCCAGGGGCCGGGTATGAGGGTGAGGCACGCAGTGTTAATCTTGGGGCAGGTGGAGAAACTGGGCCAGGGCAGGGCCACATCTTACCCAACAGGCCCAAGGCTGTGGCTAGAGAGCTGGGTAGGCCAAAGTACTAAGAGAGGCCCTTCAGACCCTGGTGTCTGAGATAAGAGACTCAAGGTGGGACATGAACCCAAGAGGCTCCTGGAGGCCTAGGTTCTAGCCCTGGGAGACAGCATCCAGCAAAAGCAAACAGCCAGAAAGGCCACACCTTCCAATCAGTATCTGCCTCCCCTCAGCTCCTGCTCTCTACACAAAACTATCTCTGAAACAGTGTCCAAAATGCACCCACCAGGCAGTGTGAACCCAAATGCAAAAAAAATGCATGTGCCCTTTTACTCCACATTTCCACGTCTAAGAATGAATCCTTTGCAAACAAGGCCCACAGATCTATGTGCGGGGATGCAATGATATGCGAGGAGCAATGTTTACCGAGACAACCTAAAAGTCTGAAGATAGGGGGCTGTTTAAATAAATGAGGGGCCAAGCTTGGTGGCTCACATCTGTCACCCCAGCACTTTGGGAGACAAAGGCAGGAGGACTGCTTGAGCCCAGGAGTTCAAGACCAACCTGGGCAACATAGTGAGACCCTGTCTTTATATTTAAAAATAAATTAAATAAGATAAATAAATGAGGGCACAGCTCACTGCAGGAGAAGAGAAGCTCTTGCTTTCTTGGGTGACCACTGTCAGGAGCGGCTGCCCTGGAAGCTGCGTATGCGAAACACAGGGAGAGATCAGCTCTGCTGTGAATGTCATACAAATGTCTATTACTGATCTCTCCAGTGAGCACATTTACTGTTTTGCAATCTGTTTTAACTTCAAAAGTTATATAAAAACACCAGGCCAGGCGCACTGGCTCATGCCTGTAATCCCAGCACTTTGGGAGGCCGAGGCAGGCAGATCACCTGAGGTCAGGAGTTTGAGACCAGCCTGACCAACATGGAGAAACCCCGTCTCTACTAAAAATACAGAATTAGCCAGGTGTGGTGGCACATGCCTGTAATCCCAGCTACTCGGGAGGCTGAGGCAGGAGAATCACTTGAACCCAGAAGGCAGAGGTTTTGGTGAGCCGAGGTCGCGCCACTGCACTCCAGCCTGGGCAACAAAAGCAAAACTACATCTCAAAAAAAAGAAAAAAGAAAAAAAACCAATTAGCAAAAATACTAACTACAAAACAGCATATTTATCTTGATCTCAATTTTATAAATATCCATCTATTCACAGATTTCAAAAATTAGAAATACAGACATGAAAATGTGAAGTGCACATGTATTTGGGCGATCTTATTTTCTGCTCTGGCCCCGTGCTGGGCACTAAGCCCATGAGACTCTGGAGCTATTTTTTTTGTTGAAACGGAGTCTCACTCTGTCGCCCAGGCTGGAGTGCAGTGGCGCGATCTCGGCTCACTGCAAGCTCCGCCTCCCGGGTTCACGCCATTCTGGTGCCTCAGCCTCCTGGAGTAGCTGGGACTACAGGCGCCCGTCCCCACGCCCGGCTAATTTTTTGTATTTTTAGTAGAGACGGGGTTTCACCATGTTGGCCAGGATGGTCTCGATCTCCTGACCTCGTGAGCTGCCTGCCTCAGCCTCCCAAGGTGCTGAGATTACAGGCGTGAGCCAGCGCGCCCAGTGACTCTGGAGCTATTTTTGGAAAGGCTGCTGCAGCAGCTCCTCCTGAGCCTACCTCGGAGACTCTGTACTCGAAGGTCAGCTTCTTCCCCTTCACACCTTCATTGAGAGTAAGGATGAATCCGATGTAGTCAGCGTATGCCTACCAAACAGAGAGGAGAATGGGGATGGGGAGAGGGGTGGCAGACCCCCCACCACCACCTGCCCCCAGCTCCACCAGGTTACCAAAGAGCTCTGAGCTTTCTACTTCTCCCGACCCTGACTCCCAACCCAACAGCAGGAGAAGTAGAAACGTAATGCCAAATACCCGACCCCTACCCTCCAGAAAAGCTGGCAAGAGTGACCACAGCAACACGCTGATCTCCAGCCAGAGTGAACCAAGTACTCACTATTGCTGCCAGCAGTTTTTTTACACAATAGCCCTATAAGGTAGACACTGCTGTTGCCATCTTACAGATGAGGAAACCAAGATTTCAAGAGAAGTGATCTGCCCAAGGTCTCCCAAGACCAAGATCTCATTAGACATGGAGCTAGGACCCAGAGCCTAACTTCAAAGCTGAGTGGGCACATGCTTGTCCATGATGCTCTACCAGTAGGAATTCAAGGAGTACCACCAAGTGTCTCACCCCCAGCAATCAGCCACCACAGGCAGGCCAGGCTGTCTAGTTGGAGTGCAGATGCCTGCCACAGACAGGTCTCCCCACACAACCATTCCCAGCTTTCAACTAGACACTTCTTCCCTGCTGGGCTGCAGTTACACCCAACACAGGGATAAGAAAGCACTGAGGGTCAGGCGTTGTGGCTCAAGTCTGTAATCCTAGCACTTTGGGAGGCTGAAGCAGGAGGATCACTTGAACCCAGGAGCCTGAGACCAGCCTGGGCAACATAGTGAGACCCCATCTCTACAAAAAATTAAAAAGTTTGCCAGGCGTGGTGGTACGTGCCTGTGGTCCCAGCTACTCAGGTGGCTGAGGTGGGAGGATTGCTTGAGCCCAAGAGGTGGAGGCTGCAGAGAGCCATGATCACATCACTGAACTCCAGCCTGGGGGACAGAGTGAGACCCTGTTTCAAAAAAAAAAAAATAGCATTGAGGTGCAGGCCCCTAGAGAGGCAGTTGCTGGGAACAAGTGACTCCTGATTGGTTTTGTTTCTTCTTCATCGGTTTTTCTTCTCTCTTTCTTCCTTTCTCCTTATCCAAGCCGGGGTGTCCACAGTAAGCCCTGAGACAAGCCCCGATAACTAAAAGGAAGTATTCCTATACCAAGATCCTCCTGCCAGCCATGGGATGACCCCCAGCAGGCCAGGCCTCTCCAAAGCAACTCTCCCAGGCCAGGGCAAGTCTGAGCCCCTGTCCTGATGCAGCTACGCTGGAACACATGGATGAGAAGCAGCAAAGGAAGTGTCACATTTGGATTCAGACAAACAAGCAGGTTCTCAACTAGAGCAATCTGGCTCAGAGAAGATCTAACAAGATCTGGAGACAATGCTAGTTGTGACAGCCGGGGAAAGGCATGCTGCCAACATCTAGTGGGTAGAAGCCAGAGATATTACTAAACGTCCTACATGGCACAGGACGGCCTCCTACAATGAAGAATTATCTGCCCCCCAATGTCCATAGTGCTGACATTGAGAAGCTCTGAGGTAAAGCAACCAAGATGATGAAAGGACTGAAACCATATCCTTTGAGCAGCTGAAGGGACCAAGCTGCCCCCTAGGCTGAAGGGACTGTTGATCCTGGTCAAGATTCAGAAAAGACATGATAAACATTTCCAAACACTGAGAGGGCAGGCTTGTGAAAAAGGAATCAGACAGGCTTAGATGGCCCGAAGCCCCAGTGAGGACAAGGCATAGAAGCTGTAGGGTGTGGGTCTCCTGAAGAATCTGCCCGGCATGCGAGGACCCCTGTGCCCAGCCTTCTGTATGAGCAACACTCTCCAGCCCAGCTCACCAGGCCAGGAGCAGGAGCCTGACAAGAATTGGGCCAGAGGCCTTCCCTGAGAAATTGAAATTGGCTTTCTTTTGCTCAGTCTGTCTTTCCACAGCCTGTACCAGAAGCCTGGGAGGTACATGTAGTTATCTTCTGCCCATCATTTCAGCTGAGCAGCAGAGAAAGCCAGTCTGTGCCCAGTGGTCTGGGTCCCAGCTCCTAGGTATTTGCAGGCTTAGCCATATCCCTGGCCAAAGTTTCCATGAGAAAGCCTCTTCTCCCCTTGAGGCACTGGCTGCCACACTTGCTGTTACTTGCAGCCAAGAATCAAAGTGACTCACTCCATCATTTCAAACACTCATGTTCAGCCAATACAGCAACACTCAAGGGGCAATGGCTTATGAGAACCAGGAACGGAACTCTCCTGGGCTACCCTGGCACCAGCCTGAAAAAGTAGGCAACCTTCCTGATAAAGCATCTCTGAGTACTGCCTCTGAAGGGAAGGGACAGCCAGCTCCCCTGTCACCTTTCTCCCTAGCTTCTGAAAACTCAGGCTCCAAGAGCAAGAAGGGCCAGGAACTCACCGCCCGTCATGCCAGGAAAACCACTGTCTTTGAAAAGCCCAAGCTTCTCACCACAGTTCCAACCCTGTAGTACAGACACCACGGGTACCTGAGAACGCTTCCATTTGCCCATGTCTGGAACTGTGTGGATCTCCTTTTTTGGAATGATGAAGTTCTGAGTGGCTGGAGGGGCCTCCTCCGAAGAATCTTGACAAAAAAAAATGAAAGAACAAATAGGTAAATAGAATCCTCCCCTGCAACACACACCCTCCCTTTCACCTTTTTTTTTTTTTTTTTTGAGACGGAGTTTTGCTCTTGTTGCCCAGGCTGGAGTCTAGTGACACGATCTTGGCTCAATGCAACCTCCACCTCCAGGGTTCAAGCAATTCTCCTGCCTCAGTCTCCTGAGTAGCTGGGATTACAGGCACGCACCACCACACCCAGCTAATTTTTTTTTCTTTTTTGAGACAGTGTCTCGCTCTGTCGCCCAGGCTGGAGTGCAGTGGCGCGATCTTGGCCCACTGCAACCTCTGCCTCCCGGGTTCAAGCAATTCTCCTGCCTCAGCGTCCTGAGTAGCTGGGATTACAGACGTGTGTCACCATGCCTAGCTGATTTTTGCATTTTTAGTAGAGACAGGGTTTCACCATGTTGGCCAGGCTGATCGTAAACTCCTGACCTCAGGGGATCCACCCACCTTGGCCTCCCAAAGTGTTGGGATTACAGGTGTGAGCCACTGCGCCTGGTCTCTCTCTCACTTTTAAACCAGGACTCCAACACCTGAGCCTTGGAATAAACCAGACACATACTTCCAGGACAGAGTAAGGGCTTGTTAAGCCAAACCCCCCAGCCTCCTGCCTTCCCTTACTCTGGAGGGAAAGAGAAGGGCAATACTGACAATCCCTTCAATAACCATGCCCTCCCTTCCCTCTCCCCACCAGAGCAGGATGGTTAGCAAAATAAAACCAAGTTGATGTTTCAGACATACACAGACAATTCAGAGAAGAAAAAAAAACAGGTCGGGCGCGGTGGCTCATGCCTGTAATCCCAGCACTTTGGGAGGCCAAGGCAGGCGGATCACGAGGTCAGGAGATCGAGACCATTCTGGCTAACATGGTGAAACCCCGTCTCTACTAAAAAAATACAAAAAAATTAGCCAGGTGTGGTGGCGGGCGCCTGTGGTCCCAGCTACTTGGGAGGCTGAGGCAGAAGAATGGCATGAACCCAGGAGGCGGAGCTTATGGTGAGCCAAGATTGCGCCACTGCACTCCAACCCAGGCAACAGAGCGAGACTCCATCTCAAAAAAAAAAAAAAACCTAATTGCAGTAAACATTTGGAATAAATTGCCAACCTCCTGAATAAGCACGGACACGTAAATTATATGTGATTTCTCTTTCTGGATAAGGTTGGCAAATTAAAAACATCTGGCTAGGCGTGGTGGCTCATACCTAATCCCAGCAATTCGGAAGGCCAAGGCAGGCAGATCACTTGAGGCCAGGGGGTCAAGACCAGCCTGGCCAACTTGGCAAAACGCCATCTCTACAAAAAAAAATTAAAAATTAGCTGGGTGTGGTTGCGCACCTGTAGTCCCAGCTACTTGGGAGGCTGAAGCAGGAGGATCACCTGAGTCCAGGAGGTGAGGGTTGCAGTGAGCTGAGATCACACCACTGCACTCCAGCCTGGACAACAGAACGAGAATCTGTGTCAATAAAAACAAAACAAGATTCCAGGAAGAGGAAACAAGAATTCTCCCACTCTGTGGGTGGGAAGGTTAGTTGGTAGGACCTCCTAAGGGGACAATCTTTTGAAGTAAAAAACTGCATATACACAATGAGTCAACAGGTCTACTTACAGGAATCTGTCTTTCAGATGTGCTCACGGAAACACAAAGGTATACACAAAGGTGCTTAATGTATCAAAAAAAAAAAAAAAAGGCTGGGCATAGTGGCTCACACCTGTAATCTCAGCACTTTGGGAGCCCCAGGTGGGAGGATCACTTGAGTCCAGGAGTTTGACACCAACCTGGGCAACATAGCGAGACCCAATCTCTACTTAAAAAAAAAAAAAATTTTTAGGTGGGGCGCGGTGGCTCATGCCTACAATCTCAGCACTTTGGGAGGCCAAAGTGGGTGGAATCACACCTGAGGTCAGGAGTTGGAGACACGCCTGACCAACATAGTGAAACCCCATTTCTACGAAAAATATAAAATTAGTCAGGTGTGGTGGCGCATGCCTGTAATCCCAGCTACTTGGGAGGCTGAGGAAGGAGAATTGCTTGAACCAGGAGGCAGAGGTTGCAGTGAGCCAAGATCGTGCCATCGCACTCCAGCCTAGGCAACAAGAGTGAAACTCTGTCTCAAATAAAAAAATTTTTTATGAATTAGAAACAACCCAAATAGGCTGGGCGTGGTGGCTCACATCTGTAATCCCAGCACTTTGGGAGGCCAAGACAGGCAGGTCACGAGATCAGGAGTTCGAGACCAGCCTGGCCAACAAGGTGAAACCCCATCTCTACTAAAAATACAAAAATTAGCCAAGTGTGGTGGCGCACGCCTGTAATCCCAGCTACTCAGGAGGCTGAGGCAGGAGAATTGCTTGAACCCAGGACGCAGAGGTTACAGTGAGCTGAGATCGTGCCATTGCACTCCGGCTCTGGTTGACAGAGCAAGACTCCATCTCGGGGGGGAAGAAAAAAAAAGAAACAACTCAAATATCAGTTGATAAAACAATGGGTAAATAATGATATGCCCAGGTCCGGCATGGTGACTCATGCCTGTAATCCCAGAACTTTGGGAGGCTGAGGCGGGTGGATCATTTGAGGTCAGGAGTTCCAGACCAGCCTGGGAAACATATTGAAACCCCATTTCTACTAAAAAATACAAAAATTAGCCCGGCATGATGGCACGCACCTGTAATCCCAGCTACTTGGGAGGCTGAAGCAGGAGAATCGCTTGAACTGGGGAAGCAGAGGTTGCAGTGAGCTGGACTATTCCACTGCACTCCAGCCTGGGTGACAGAGTGAGACTGTCTTAAAAAAAAAAAAAAAAAAAAAGAGGCCCGGTGTGGTGGCTCACACCTGTAATCCCAACACTTTGGGAAGCCGAGGCAGGTGGATCACTTGAGGCCAGGAGTTCGTGACCAGCCTGGCCAACATAGCGAAATTCCATCTCTACTAACAATACAAAAAATTTGGCAGGCATGGTGGCGCACACCCGTAATCCCAGCTACTCGGGAGGCTGAGGCAGAAGAACCGCTTGAACCCAGGAGGCAGAGGTTGCAGTGAGCCAAGATCACGCCACTGCACTCCAGCCTGGGCAACACAGCAAGACTCAGTCTCAAATAAAAAGAAGAGAAAAAAAAAGATATGCCCACATAATAAAAATTTTCATAGCTTATAAAATGAATAAAATCTAGGCCAGGCACAGTGCCTCCCGCCTGTAATCTCAAAACTTCGGGAGGCCGAGGCAGGCAGATTGCCTGAGTCCAGGAGTTTGAAACCAGCCTGGACCACATGGCCAAACCCCATCTCTACAAAAAATACAAAAATTAACCAGGTGTAGTGGTGCACACCTGTAGTCCAAGCTACTCGGGGGCTAAGGCAGGAGGATCACTTGAGCCCAGGAGGCTGAGGCTGAAGTGAGCTGCACTCCACCCTAGGTGACAGAGCAAGGCCCTGTCTTGAAAACAAAAAAAAATTAGAAACAACCCAAATATCAGTTGATAAGATGATGCGTAATTAATTATATGCCCACATAATGGAAATTTTCATGACTTGTAGAAAGAATAAAATCTAGACCAGGCACAGTGGCTCACACTTGTAATCCCAGCACTTTGGGAGGCCCAGGCGGGAGGATCGCTTGAGCGCAGGAGTTCAAGACCAGCCCAGGCAACACAGGGAGACCCCCATCTCTACAAATAATTTAAAAATTAGCCAGGCAAGGTGGCTCATGTCCGTAATCCCAGCACTTTGGGAGGCAGAGGCGGGCATATCACCTGGGCTCAGGAGTTCAAGACCAGCCTGGTCAACATGGCGCAACCCTGTCTCTACTAAAAATAACAAAAATTAGCCAGGCGTGGCCGGACGCGGTGGCTCACACCTGTAATCCCAGCACTTTGGGAGGCTGAGGCGGGCGGATCACGAGGTCAGGAAATCGAGACCATCCTGGCTAACGCGGTGAAACCCCGTCTCTACTAAAAATACAAAAAATTAGCCGGGCGTGGTGGCGGGCACTTGTAGTCCCAGCTACTTGGGAGGCTGAGGCAGGAGAATGGCGAGAACACGGGACGTGGAGCTTGCAGTGAGCCAAGATCATGTCACTGCACTCCAGCCTGGGCAACAGAGCGAGACTCTGTCACAAAAAAAAAAAAGAAACCCTGTCTCTACTAAAAATACAAAAAAAAATTAGCTGGGCGAGGTAGCGCATGCCTGTAATCCCAGCTACTTGGGAGGCTAAGGTGAGAGAATGGCGTGAACCCAGGAGGCGGAGCTTGCAGTGAGCCAAGATCGTGCCACCGCACTCCAGCCTGGGCAACAGAGCGAGACTCTGTCTCAAAAAAAAAAATTAGCCGGGCGTGGTGGCGAGTGCCTGTAATCCCAGCTACTCAGGAGGCTGAGGCAGGCAGAATCGCTTGAACCCAGGAGGTAGAGGTTGCAATGAGCCGAGACCACGCCACTGCACTCCAGACCAGGCGACAGAGCGAGACTCATCTTAAAAAAAAAAATTAGCCGGGCATGGTAGCGCACACCTGTAGTCCCAGCTACTCGCCAAGCTGAGGCAGAAGAATCACTTGAACCCAGGAGGCAGTTGGCCAGGCGCGGTAGCTCAGGCCTGTAATCCCAGCACTTTGGGAGATGGAGGCTGGTGGATCACCTGAGGTCAGGAGTTTGAGACCAAGCCTGGCCAACATGGTGAAGCCCCGTCTCTACTAAAAATACAAAAAAATTAGCCGGGCGTGGTGGTGGGCACCTATAATCCCAGCTACTCGGGAGGTTGAGGCAGGAGAATCACTTGAACCCAGGAGGCAGGGGTTACGGTGAGCCAAGATCACGCCACTGTACTCCAGCCTGGGCAACAAGAGTGAAGCTCCAACTCAAAAAAAAAAAAAAAAAAAAAATGCAAACTCTCCCTAAAGTGGAAGAGTAAAGGACTATCAATCACTCACAACCTGTTATAAATTTGTCCTCCTGCCTTCTTCCTAAAACCTGGCTGATATCAGCTACATGGAGAAAAAGGGACAGGGACCTAAGACGTTTCTGGAACATATAACATTTGGAGAAATAGAGCCTGTCTGGAGAGGTCTTGAAGAAAAGTGTCAGGGGACTTGGAGACCTAAGGAGAAGGATAGAGAACCTGAGTTTAGAGAAAGACAAATCTCTGCCTAACTCAAACCAAGGCCCCAGAAAGAGACCAGAAGCTCTCTTCCTCCTCCCACCTGTCCTGCAAGCTCTGTTCCCAGAACCCAAAACTGAGGCCCCTGCTATTAGTAAACTGGCACTTCAACTAAGATGCCAAATAAAAAGCTTTGTAGGTCAGACTAGTAACCCAACCACATTGCTTTTATGGGAAAATGTGTCCCACATTCCAAATAATCAACTTGGAAATAATCTTTGGGAACATACAGCCCTTTTGTATGTGTAAGATAATCATTCTCTGCAAATGGACAGCTCTCCTCGGAGGTTGCACTGAGCCAAGATCATGCTACTGCACTCCAGCCTGGGTGACAGAGTGAGACTCTGTCTCAAAAAAAAAAAAAAAAAAAAAAAAAGGGACGGCACTCTTGACATGACATTATTTAACTGGGATATTTCACAGGAACACAGCCTTCAGGCCAGTCCATGTTTGGGAAAAGGCTACCTTACCAGGAAGCACTATAACAAATTACTGATGAAACACACACAAGTTGCCAGAACACACAACCCCAAATCAAAGAAACAAGCCTTCAAAGGCAGGACTATGATAAACGAGGTCACGCCCACAGTCTCTCCAGCCTCAGGTTATAGAGACATAGGTTCCAAGGGACAGTGGATTCCCAACAACCTCACAGTATAAAATCAACATTCACAATTTTAGAAATGTTCCTTCCTAAGCCCCCCAACAAAGACTATAATATGCAGCATTATCATCGGCCATTTGAAACTCGTCTACATGTTCAACCTGTACAACTTTGAAACTCTGAAAAAGATAAGGGCAATCAGCATTTACTGATCGCCTACTATGTCCCATGCTTTGCACACATCTTCTTATAGAACACATACTACAATTCTATGAAGAAAGTATAGTAGCCTCATTTTAAGAAATAACTGAGGCTTTTTCTTAGGGAAAAAAAAAAAGAAATTTTAAAAAAGAGAGAAGTAACCGAGGCTCACAGAGGCTGTGACTTGCCAGGCAGAGCCAGATATGTATGACTCCAAAATCCAAAGTTTTCATCATTACATTAAGAACTTCTTGGCCGGGCGCAGTGGCTCAGGCCTGTAATCCCAGCACTCTGGGTGGCCAAGGTGGGCAAATCACTTGAGGCCAGGAGTTTGAGACCAGCCTAGCCAACATGGCAAAATCCCATCTGTACTAAAAATACAAAAAATTAGCCCAGCACAGTGGTGGGCGCCTCAGCAACTTGGGAGGCTGAGGCACGAGAATCACATGAACTCAGGAGGCGGAGGTTGCAGTGAGCTGAGATTGCACCACTGCACCCCGGCCTGGGTGACAAAGTGAAACTCTGTCTCAAAAAAAAAACAAAAAAGAAGTGCTTTCCAGTTGTTCCCAAAAGTTCTGTTTCAAATTTCAAAAAAGGACCACAACCAGGGACCTGGCTCTTCCAGCCATGGATAACCTCCCTGAGCCTTCCTCTCTTTCTGGGCACAGGTTCTCTCTCCTCCCACTCCCCACCCCCACTCATCTTCAGGGACACATTCATCTCACTGATAACAGTGGTTGCCTTATATCTCCTAACTCCTGATGTCATTACCAGAACTTTTTCTTTTTTGAGATGGAGTCTAGCTCTCTCGCCCAGGCTGGGGTGCAGTGGCTGGAGTGCAGTGGAGCAATCTCGGCTCACTGCAACCTCCACCTCCTGGGTTCAAGCGATTCTCCTGCCTCAGCCTCCCGAGTAGCTGGGATTACAGGCGTGTGCCACCACACCCAGCTAATTTTTGTATTTTGAATACAGACGGGGTTTTGCCATGTTGGCCATGGCTGGTCTTGAACTCCTGACCTCCAGTGATCCGCCCGTGTCGGCCTCCCAAAGTGCTGGGATTACAGGTGTGAGCCACTGTGCCCGGAGTCATTACCAGAACTTCTAAGGCTAGCTTGTCCAACCCACAGCCCAGGACAGCTTTGAATGTAGCCGGACACAAATTTGTAAATGTTCTTAAAACACAGGCCAGGCACGTTGGCTCATGCCTGTAATCCCAGCACTTTGGAAGACCGAGGCAGGCGGATCACGAGGTCAGGAGTTCGAGACCAGCCTGGCCAACATGGTGAAACCTCATCTCTATTAAAAATACAAAAATTAGCCAGGCATGGTGGCACACCTGTAGTCCCAGCTACTCAGGAGGCTGAGGCAGGAGAATCGCTTGAACCCGGGAGGCAGAGGGTGCAGTGAGCCGAGATCACTGCACTTCATTCAGCCTGGGGGACAGAGTGAGACACTGTCTCAAAAAAAAGAAACACAAAACTATTATGAGATTTTTTTTCTTTTTGCGACTCTTTTTTTTAGCTCATCAGCCATGGTTAGTGTTAGTGTATTTTATGTGTGACCCAAGAAAATTCTGCTTCCAATGTGGCTTAGAGAAGCCAAAAGAGTGGACACCCCTGTTTTTTTTGGGGGGGAGGACGGAGTTTCACTCTTGTTGTCCAGGCTGGAGTGCAATGGCACGATCTCAGCTCACCAGAACCTCTGCCTCCCAGGTTCAAGCGATTCTCCTGCCTCATCCTCCCTAGTAGTTGGGATTACCGGCATATGTCACCACGCCCGGCTAATTTTGTATTTTTAGAAGAGACGGAGTTTCTCCATGTTGGTCAGGCTGGTCTTGAACTCCCAACCTCAGGTGATCCGCCCGCCTTGGCCTCCCAAAGTGCTGGGAGTACAGGCATGAGCCACCGCGCCTGGCCTGGACACCCTTGTTCTAAGGGCACACACACAGAGGTTTTGTACAAAATAAATGTCTGGTTTTGAATGTCCTAAGAAACGGAACCCAGCTCTTTGTTCATCTCTTTTGTGGGGCATGGAGGGGATGCCCTTTCTGATTTTCAACATTTCTCCCTCCTGAGACCTTCCCAGGGACCACAAAATTGGAGACAGGTAGCAAGAATATCAAATGCTTTCAAAACATTAGCTGAGTTTGGTCGGCCAACCTATTTGCCTCTCTGTCAGAAATGTAAAAGTTATCTATGGCCAGTCCTTCTTAGTTCAAGGTAGGTCGGCAAACAGCCTTCTCCTTCTCCAGAAAAGGAGTCTCTAAGAAGATCCTTCCGTAGCACCTCCATCCCAGTTATTTAAGATGAACTAAAAAGAGGCTACAGGGTAAATAAGAGTTACCGAAGGAGATGCCAGAGAAAGACTAACCTCCTTGCACAACCAGCCTTTTAAAATTAGGGATTTAGACACCACGGGCAGTTTCCCTCAATAAATTCTCAGGCACTGGAACCAGAGAGAAGGAGGATGAGAGGTGAGCAGGGCGCGGAGGCTGAAACTGGGGGCGAGGCAGGCGCAGGCCCACCGAGCACCACCCCATCCCCTAAGCAGCGACTAATAAAGGCGGCAGCCTCCGGAATCACTTTCGCCCCCTTCCCTGGCAGCTTCCCCACCAGGTCAACAGCTTACTTAAGCACGCGCTGCCCACAGATGCAAAAGGCCCCCCTTATGACCACGGCTCTGCCCACCCGGCATTCGGGCAGCCTGTACTCCCACAAAACCCAGAGTTGCGCCCCAATCACCACCCCTTTGCAGCCCCTGGTTCCCTCCCCAGCGGCGCCCCACCACCAACCTCTCCCCTAAGGCCATTCAACTCAGTTCCTCCTCGCAGCCCCTCAGCTTTTGCCCCTCCAGTTCCTCCGTGTCCTGACTCTCGCCCTCCTGAGCCTCCCACACCTGGCACCGCCCCCACCCTACCCGACCCCGGTCCGGCCTGGCCCCGCCGGCCTTACCTGGCGGCGGCTGCCGCTCGCCCTCAGCCATCTTGCTCTGGCCAGGAGCCGACCCGGATGCCTGCAGTCCCCTCTCGCCTTTCACTCTTGCACCCACCCTTCCTCTCCCCGGCTCCAGCAAAGGCTCCGAGCTTCCTGAAGACAAGTGAGCGCCGGCCGGCTATAACCGAAAACCGAGAGTTAAAGTCACCCCAGCGAAGACGGCCGCCATGTTCGTGCGGGGCGCTCAAGGAGCATGCCTATTAACGGCCGGCGCGCGGCGAACGCGCGGACCCGCGCGACTGCCATGTCAGTGCGGGGCGCGCGGGGCGCATGCGCAACAACGGCCGCCAAGCCCCAGGCCGGCTCACGGCCGCCCGAACGTCGGGCGCCGCGGCTGCCACGATTGTGCGGGGCGTCAGGTTTGGGTTGTGCGCAGCCATGTTTTTCCGGACAGTCTCCTGTCCCGGAGTACCACCTGTCATCTTTGTGGGTGGTACTGACCCTAACCCAAGGAATATTAGAGGACATTGCCCGGTCACCATTGTTGTGTTTTCCTATCACTCAAGAGTTACGCTCAAGGACACCAGACGGAGTTGGAAAGGTGCACACCACTACCTCCAACAGCTTAGAAGACATGTGGGGACAGGGGAGAGACAGCTGGACGGTGACCTCCTCCTTTCCCCTCCACAGGTCTCAATGCCTCGCGGGACCTCCCAACCAATGACTCACCGTCGGCCCTGCCCCTCTGTCCCCGCCCCCGCCCCCGCCGTGGTCCCGCCCCCGACTCGCAGCCAGCCTACTGCGACCCGCTACCGGGCGATGCCCCGCCTCTCCGTCCCCGCCCCTCCTGTCCCTCCCCAAGGAGACCCCGCCCCATCGATGCTCCGCCCCCGCCCCACAGCCAACCTCCCGGGCACCGTTGCCCGCCCGGGGCCCGCCACCGGCCCAGGCCCCGCCTCGCGAGTCCTCCTCCCCGGGTGCCTGCCCGCAGCCCGCCCGGCCCAGAGAGGGTGGGCGCGGGGCTGCCTCTACCGACTGGCGGCGGTAACTCAGCGACCTTGGCCCGAAGGCTCTAGCAAGGACCCACCGACCCCAGCCGCGGCGGCGGCGGCGCGGACTTTGCCCGGTGTGTGGGGCGGAGCGGACTGCGTGTCCGCGGACGGGCAGCGAAGATGTTAGCCTTCGCCGCCAGGACCGTGGTGAGTGCGGCGGAGCCCGGGCCTGAGGGCCCTGGACGGCGTGGGCGGGCCGTGTGGTTGCGTCCGGGAACGGAGACCGCGTCCTGCGGCCGCTGTCCGACCCGGCCTCCAGCTGATGGGGTGGGGTCAGGTGGGCGTCCCAGGTTTGGCAGAGCAGGAGATTGGGGCGCGAGGTCAGAAGCGGGATTGAACCCACGTCCTGGAGCATTCGATTCCAACGACCCGGGAAAGACAAGGGGGACCCCGGATTCAGTTAGCACCCCCACCCTTAGACCCAGAGACAGGCCGGTGGGGGAGAGAGACCAGGAGCGTCCAGACCCTAGCTCACTCTCCCAGTTATTCTCCGATTCACACAGCCGTCGCACGCTTAGGCCAGAGCCACTTCTCCGACCCTGTCCAGTTGGTCAGACTCCTTTGGTTTATCAGATGGTCTCTGGGGAATTGTGTGTGGCCAGAGAAACACGTGGAGGCATCAAGCTAGAAAGGCCTCAGAACTGGCAGGTGGCAGCCCCATGATCTCCCTCCCCTCCAGCCCCCTTCCCCACCCTGGCTATATCCTCCCCTCTAGCCCCCTTCCCCATCCTGGCTATATCTACCCCTTAGTCCTCCCCGGAGGGCAGCCCGGATGCTAGCCTAATTTCAGTCCCTTCCGTCCCTGATCCAAGCATATGTTGCTGGTGTCTCACTCTGTCTCAGACACACACTACGGGGCCAGAGGGCGGCGGAGGGTGCATCCAGGCTCAGGCTTAGAGGCTCTTTTAGGTGTTGCAACACCCTGAGCCTCCACCGCACCCTTGTCACTGTCTCTCAAGCTGCATCCATCCCACAAACAGCCTCTAGATCATCCTCCAGGACCATCCGACTGGCCTGGTTACTTTCCTGCAGGGAAACTGAGGCAAGGAGGGACTTGCCCAGAGTCCCCTGGACCCGCTCACTCAAATCCAGCCCAATCCCAGCGTCCTTTGGTTTATTTTTCATACCAAAAGTCCTCCACTCTTGGACCCTAGCTGAATGAGCCACAGCTCAGGAAAAAATGAGTGTTTGTAGAGGGATGGCTCAGATGGGTCCCAGGAGTCCTGGAGAGAAACAGGAAATAGGCAGGGCTTCTGGCTGTCCCATCCACTGATGGCCTTTTCCTGGTGTCTGCTCCCTTGCACCAACCCTAATTTCAGGACCGATCCCAGGGCTGTGGTGTAACCTCAGCGGCCAGGCAGTCTCTGTCCTCCAGCCAAGTTTTCCCTCATCAAAAAGATCTTCGCAGATTCTGACAGGTGGATTTTTTATTACCTTTTGGCCTGACTCCCTGGCACTGAGCCCATGCAGAGAAGAAAGGAAAGAACTTTCCAGGTTCCCTTCTACTGGAATGCCCCCCCACTAGCCCTCTCACCTGCTCCCCATTCCTCTACTTCTGGGAGCTCGGGAGGGTGGAGCAGCTTCTAGAGTCCAGGAGCTTCCCCTGCCACTGCCACAACCCCCGATGCCACCACAGCCATCGCCACTGCCACCTGCCTCCCCCTGAATCTTGGCTCTTGTCTTCTCTTTCCAGCCCAGGCAAGTGGCTGCCTCTGGCTAGGTTCTGCTCACCCACTTTGTAGCACAGTTAGGCTTAGAGATCCAGCCAAGGCACACAGACAGGGCCCGGAACCTCAGTCCTGCCATGGAGGAGGACGGGCAGCAGAGAGAGAAGGTACGGAACAGAGCTCCTGCCGCTCGCCTGCCCACTGCAAGAGCAGCCTCGGGCCCTCCTGTCTCTTTCTGCGCACTCCAGGGCCTCCCAGACTTTCTCTTTCTCTCTCTGCTGCCCCTCACCCTCCATGCCAGGCCACCCGGCTCTCTCGCCACAGCACTGCCCTCACCCCACCCCTGCCCCATCTTAAAGGCAGGAGGAAGCCCAAGGCCCCTCACCCGAAGGTGCTGCCATTGTCTGGCTCTCTGTGATTCTCTCTTCTTCCCTTCTGTTTCTCAACCTGGAAAGGGTGGGAGAAAAGGAGGTGGGGACCTCCAAGAGGGACAGTCACCACTCTGCTGACTGGCTCCTCTTCCAGGGTGAGAAAGGAGGGGCCTGTGCAACCCAACAGGTGGGCGGTCCCCCTGACCTCTGCCACCCCAAAAGTGCCATTCATCCTGACTTGGTTCCCCTGAGCCTTGCTAAGAACCATGGCCACACCCCACCCTCCCCCATCCCTACCTGCATCTCCAGGCCCCGGAGAGGCGGAGACACCTAGAGCTCTAGGGCTGGGAGGCCAGGGCCAGCCCCACCCAAGAGGCCGTCTCTGCCCCCAAGGGATGGGCACATAAGTGCCCAGGACTACAGCTTTGGGGCTGCCAGGGCTCCAGAGCCAGGGAGGGAATGAACAGGATGTTCTGCTGCCTGCAGGTGAAGCCTCTGGGCTTCCTGAAGCCCTCCTCCTTGATGAAGGCTTCCGGCCGCTTCAAGGCACACCAGGATGCACTGCCACGGCTGCCCGTGCCCCCTCTCCAGCAGTCCCTGGACCACTACCTGAAGGCGCTGCAGCCCATCGTGAGTGAGGAGGAGTGGGCCCACACCAAGCAGCTGGTGGATGAGTTTCAGGCCTCAGGCGGCGTAGGAGAGCGCCTGCAGAAGGGGCTGGAGCGTCGGGCCAGGAAGACGGAGAACTGGGTGAGTGAGGGCGTCCTCACTGTGACCTGCTGCTGGCTGCACATGCACAGTTCTCCAGTGCCCACTGCTCTGGCACGGCCTTTAGTTCGCCGCCCAGAGTTTCGTGAGCACATACTCTGTGTCTGGCACTTGGCAGGGTGCTGGGTGATCAAGAAGGACACAGTCACCAGCTCCTTGGAGCTGACATTCAAGTAGGGAGGAGAGAAAGGTAATGAACAGGATACAGGTTGTGGACAAGGTTTCATGTTCCAGGACAGAGGCAGGAGTCGGGTGCACAGCAGGTACAACCAGATAGAAGATGCCCTTGTGCTCGGTGGGACAGCCTCAGGCAGGGGATACGTGTCACTCAGTGACTGATCGCCCAGGTTCTGTGTCTGATCTGTGACACAGGTGTACCCAGTTTGGAAAATGTGTCTACACCAATGCTTCGTGTGCTTTTCGATTTGTATCTCATACTTGAATACACAGATTAAAAAGGTGGCAGCTGGATGCAGTGACTCACACCTGTAATCCCAGCACTTTGGGAGTCCAAGGCGGGCGGATCACAAGGTCAGGAGTTCGGGACCAGCCTGGCCAACATGATGAAACCCCATTTCTACTAAAAATACAAAAATTAGCTGGGCGTGGTGGCAGGTACCTGTAATCCCAGATACTCAGGAGACTGAGGCAGGAGAATTGCTTGAACTTGGGAGATGGAGGTTGCAGTGAGCCGAGATTGTGCCACTGCACTCCAGCCTGGGCGACAGAGCAAGACTCTGGAAAAAAAAAAAAAAAAAAAAGGTGGCCCAGCTGCTGGGAGGGAGGCAGAGTGGGAGCCAGAGGCGAGGGGGAGGGGTGACATCACCCCCAGGGAGCTGTGGCAGCCTGGGTCTGACACTGGATGGGAGAGAGGGAGAGTCGTTAGGTCCAGGACTGTTTAGGAGGCAGTGCCAGTGTCACTTGCCAATGAGGTGGGGGCACGGGTGGAATTTGCCAAGTCGGGGTTGCCTGAGAGAGAAGCTGCCTGTGGGAGAGCCAGAGCAGGTCCGGCCCTGGAAAATGCTGTGTTATAGGGGGTGCCATGGGGAGGGGAGGTAGAGCTCTAGCCCTGGGGCTTGGCGGAGGCTGGGGGGCTGCACACAGGAGGTGGGAGTTGTGGACATTTGCTGAGACTGGTCAGGTCAGGACTTTGGACTCCAGAACCAAGATGCTTCCCCTGAAAGGTCCTTAGAGCATCTGGGGGCTGGTGGTTTTCCAACTTCATTTAGCCTGGGACTCCTTCAAACAGAAGCTCCTGGTTAAAGGGGTGGGGGCACCCCTCCTTCCTCTCACGGGGCCACTGAAGGGTCTCCGCCACCACCTGGCAGATTCTCGCTGGGGGAGTACCCATACCTGCGGGGTCTCCCCTGGTCTCCCAAGCTTTGGCCAGAGGCTCTGGGATCCCTAGTGGAGTACAGGCCCCTGGCTGTTTCCCCAAGGGAAGGGAGCTCCTGTCTGCCCTTCACTGATCTACAGATGAGGAAAACTAAGGCCCAGAGAGGTGACCCAAAAGCCCAGAGCCACACAGCAGCTCTCAAGGAAGCCCTCGGCCACACAGGAAGGTCTGACTGACTCAGGGACCCAGTTCTTAGGGGCTACCAGTCACCCGTTGTACAACCTGGGGACAAGTCGCCTCCCCCTCACCCCTTGCCAAAGGCTAGTGGCCCAGTGCTGCAGGGGAGTGCCTGTGATGAAGAGGCGCATCCTGCTGCTGTTCACCACGGGTTGAGGGGGTGCAGGTGGGCCCAGGTCTCTGGGGGTGGAAGGCCAGAGAAAGCTGTACTGGCTGTGTGTGGGGAGGGTGGGTGTTGCAGTCAGCATAGAGGACACAGGGTGACAGTCACCTGGGAGTGTGCGCAGCGCTAGACATGGAGCCTTTAATACCACATCCCTGGCTGGTGCCCAGAGACCCCCACCCCCTAGACAGAGGACAGACCATCAGGGCAGAGAGTAAAGATGTGTCACCCACATCCTGTCACTAGCATAAGGATTCATCCTTGCAGGGAGCATCCCCTCAAGATTGCCCTGACCTTGAGATCAAAGTGGGTATCTACTCCCCAAGGCCACAGGTTCCTCAGGCTGCTCTGATACCCCGGTCTCCTGCCTCCTTGGACAATTCTCTGCTGGGGATGGTCAAAAACTCACTTATTGGGCCAGACACGGTGGCTCACGCCTGTAATCCCAGCACTTTGGGAAGCTGAGGCAGGTGGATCATTTGAGGTCAGGAGTTCAAGACCAGCCTGGCCAACATGGTGAAAACCTGTCTGTACCAAAAAATACAAAAATTAGCCAGGCATGGTGGTGCGCGCCTATAGTCCCAGCTACTCAGGAGGCTGAGGCAGGAGGATCGCTTGAATGCAGGAGGTGGAGGTTGCAGTGAGCCGAGATCACACCATGGCACTTTAGCCTGGGTGACAGTGAGACCCTGTCTCAAAAAAAAAAGTCACTCATTGGACTTTGTTTTTGTAGACCCTTCCCTTTTTTCCTGTCTATCTGTTCAGGCGCACATTTTAATTTAACTTACGACAGTCATTGACAGAGGATGTGTAGGATGAGAATTCGTTCACCTGGCCGGGCGCGGTGGCTCACGCCTGGAATCCCAGCACTGTGGGAGGCCAAGGCGGGAGGATCACGAGGTCAGGAGATCGAGACCATCCTGGCTAACATGGTGAAACCCCATCTCTACTAAAAATACAAAAAAAAAATTAGCCGGGCGCAGTGGCAGGCGCCTGTAGTCCCAGCTACTCAGGAGGCTGAGGGAGGAGAATGGTGTGAACCCGGGAGGCGGAGCTTGCAGTGAGCTGAGATCACGCCACTGCACTCCAGCGTGGGGGACAGAGTGAGACTCTGTCTCAAAAAAAAAAAAAGAGAGGCCAGGCACAGTGGCTCATGCCTGTAATCCCAGCACTTTGGGAGGCCGAGGTGGGCGGATCATGAGGTCAGGAGATCGAGACCATCCTGGTTAACACAGTGAAACCCCGTCTCTACTAAAAATACAAAAAATTAGCTGGGTGTGGTGGCCGGCACCTGTAGTCCCACTTACTCGGGAGGCTGAGGCAGGAGAATGGCGTGAACCCGGGAGGCGGAGCTTGCAGTGAGCCGAGATTGCGCCACTGCACTCCAGCCTGAGTGACACAGCGAGACCCTGTCTCAAAAAAAAAAAGAGAGAATTCATTCACCTTGCTGCCCCTCCCCACACCCCAGGTTTCCTCCCGATCTTTCTTTCACATCCTTTCTTAGCAGCAGCGTCTGATTGATCTGGCTAATACTGATCACTCGGGCTAAAGGGAAGAGGCTGGTGGGTTTAAGGTGTAGGGTGGGGAGGGTGGGTTCTGGATCTAAACATTTACTTTGAGAATCTCCATAGCCAGGTAGAGGGCATGGGGGCCAACCAGGTCCCCTAGCCCTGGGGAACAGGGGGCACCAGGGCCCATGCACCCCTCCTGACAGGCTCTGGCCCTTTTCCCAGCTGTCTGAGTGGTGGCTCAAGACCGCCTACCTCCAGTACCGCCAGCCTGTGGTCATCTGCTCGAGCCCAGGTGTGATGCTGCCTAAGCAGGACTTCGTGGACCTGCAGGGTCAGCTCCGGTGAGTGGCTGGGGCTAGGGGGCCGGGAGGCAGCCGGGCCCCTCGAGTCCATTTCCCCCAGCGGCTTGGAGGGGCCCTGACCCTGTTTATCTTTCTGCCCCACAAGCAGCCTTATGAAGTAGGGAGCATCCTCCCTATTTTACAAATGGGGAAATTGAGGCTCGGAGCAGGGAAGGGAGCTGCCCAAGACCCCATTCAGAAAGCAGGGTCTCTCCAGCTCTAAAGCCTCATGGCTGTTAACCACATCTTCACGGAGGCCCCATCCTCCTCCGTACCTGAGGCTTCTCCTCCACCCCAGTTTTAGCACTTCACCTCTCCTTTCCACTCTCCTCAGCTAGCCACAGGGGTGACCTCTGTACACAGTCCTCTTTTCCACATTCGGCCAGGTCACCTGCCCCAGCCCCTATTCCAGTCCTACCAGAGATAAAAATACCAGTGACAAGGATATCCTGCCCAAGGACCAGCCACTGGCTGCCGCCACCTGCTTCTCTTAAAGGGACCAGGGCACCCTGGGAAGGGCCAGGGTTCAGGCCCAGGAACTCCAGCCACTGGTCCCCATGGTGGGATCCAGGGGCGGCCCCAAGCATTGAGGGTGATTGCCATGGGCCAGACAGCCCTGGGAGGGAGGCGGCTTGGGGGACACAGAGGCCCAGAGTGGGGAAGGGACCTAGTGGAGGGAACACCGGAGCCACTGTTCTCCCATTCACACCACCCCAGGGGCCCGGGGCCTCCAGAACCGATGCTTCAGAGCAGATGACACCCCCTCCAGATTCTAGGCTGTGGTTCAGGAGCTCAGGCCCTTTGTGGGTAGACCCAGCCCACTGACCCCTAACCAAGCCACACTCCAGCTGCAGGGGACCAGCACCCAAGTCCTACTAGGCCCTTGGCCACCAGCACTTCCCCGAGCCCTCCCGACCATGCTCCCTCTAGAGGTTATGAAGAAGCACACACAGGCTGGCAAGCTGGGACTCGCAGGCCCCTCCCTTGCACTCCAGGGCTTTCTGGAAGCGGTGAGGGAGGATGGAAGACTAGGCCTCCCGCTCCCCAAGCAGGTGTCCCTAGCCCGGGGCCTCCCTCGGTGTCCATGCAGCTTCTAATCTCTAATCAATCTTTCCAGATTTGCTGCCAAACTCATTGAGGGTGTGTTGGATTTCAAGATCATGATTGACAAGTGAGCATCCCCACCCCTGCCCAGCCCCACACCTGCCCAGGCCTGCCTAATTACCACAGCCACCTCTGACCCCAGCCCTGGTCCGGCATGCCAGCTTGGGCCCTGGGCCCTGCTCCAGCTGCTGGAATCTCCTCTTGGTGGGTGACCCTGTCCCATCCCAGCTAAAGAGGACCCCAGAGTTTTATTCGCTGCCTCATCTCCCCTGTGACAAACCGAAGCCCAGAGAGGGGAAGGGAGGGAGTTTCTAGGTGACTTCTGAACAGGGCCCGTCTGGGGCAGAAAGCGAGCCCCCTGCCCACAGCGCAGCCCTGAGGTGTCCTGCTCATCTTGGGGGGGGAGCAGGGACACTGTGTGAGCCCCCAGCAGTACCTAGCAGGTCCCTGTCTACCCTGCTCTCCTCCCCATTCACTTGCTCAGTGGCGCCCTCACTGCCCCTCTGCCCCGCAGCGAGACCCTGCCCGTGGAGTACCTGGGGGGGAAGCCACTGTGCATGAACCAGTACTATCAGATCCTGTCCTCCTGCCGAGTGCCGGGCCCCAAGCAGGACACGGTCAGCAACTTCAGCAAGACCAAGAAGCCTCCCACGCACATCACCGTGGTACACAACTACCAGGTGGGTGGCCCCCACCCACGCCTACAAGTCCTGGCCCTGCTGCAGGAGTACAGCAGGACGGCCTCAGTCGGCTTCCCCACTGGGGTTCCCCAGCACACGTGCCCACGTGCCCCAGGAATGGGTGCCCCTGGCTTCTCTATTGGGGGCCCAGGGAGGCCAGGAGGGGCCGTGGGCCTGCCCAGCCCAGAAGGGTGATCCAAGGACCTCCTCCCCCTCTCACCCTTGGCCTGACTCCATCCCCTCCAAGGCCAGGAGGAGGCAGGTGTGGGGAGGTGGCTGCTCTCAGCCTAAGGTCCCCACTCAGCTCCCTCCTCTTACCTGCCTGTGCCCCAACAGTTTTTTGAGCTGGATGTGTACCACAGTGACGGGACACCCCTCACTGCGGATCAGATCTTTGTGCAGCTGGAGAAGATCTGGAACTCATCCCTACAGACCAACAAGGAGCCTGTGGGCATCCTCACCTCCAACCACCGCAACTCCTGGGCCAAGGCATACAACACCCTCATCAAAGGTGCCTCTTGGGGGCCGTGCTGGGGCTGCACACCCAGGCCTCTTCCTCTGTTGGGGACCAGCCTCAACACTACCCGTAGGGTACCCAAAGTCCGCTGGCAACAAAGGAATGAGAAGAGACAGGTTAAGAGTTCATAAAGGTGGGAGCCAGAGGCCAGTTGCAAAATGGAGGCTGCAAAAGGCGCAGAGTTCTGGTCTCCACACTATTTATTGAGTGCAATCACTTAGATCTAGGAAGCAGATGTTTAAGGGCGAAACAGTGAAAGGGAGGCAGTGCGTCATAGAAGGCATAATCTATAGCAACAGCAGTTTAAATGAATCTCCTTTGTGCTCAAACAGCGTGTCTTTAACTTATCGGAGAGTAGCTGGTGGGAGCGGGCTTACTAGGAGCCTGCACGTCTGTCCACTTCCCAGTGTTTCAAAGGAGTGTCTCTCCTTGAACACAGTGTTTACAGATAGGAGAGCGGGTCTCACTCTGAGCATGGGAACATGATGGCAATTAGTAGGCTTTCCTCCTCCGTGGCCCCTTCTGGCTTTTCCACAACTTATTGTCCCACATTTTTATGGCCAGTTTATACAGGCAGCCCACAAGCCCTTTTCCCAACATTCCCCTGGCATGCTGGGCCCTGCACAGCCATGGGCAACCATGTTTCCCGCTGCATTCTCTCAACGTGGAGCAGGCAATGTGGGCCCCGTGTCCTAGTTGAGGACACCTCATGGTTAGGGTAGTTTCTGTCAGCTAAATAGCAAGTTAGGATTAGAGTCCAAGTCCTCTGGCTGAGAAGCCCACCTGCCTCCACGCCCCCTGTGCCCCCGAGCACCAGCAATCCTCCAAAGCATGTCTTGCTCAGGGGCACTGACCCCAAAGTCAAACCACCTGTGTGGGATCCCCAGCTGCCACACCAGCTCCCGTGTGACCCCTGGGCTTCAGTTTCCTGTCTAAAGTGGGCCAGGTGTTGGGCCCTGCCTCGAGGAGTGCTGTGGGCCTGCAGGGCCCTGTTGAGTTCGAAGCTCTGAACCCACACCCTGCACTCGGTGAATGCCCTGGAGGGCCGGCGAGGTGGGGGTCTCCTCATCCCAGAGGGGTACAAATGGGTCAGAAGAGCCCAGGGCAGGAGGCTGCGGAGGGGCTGGTCCATCTCTCCCACACCCTGAGACCCCATTTTGCGTCTCCCCGCCCCATGCCACCTGCAGACAAGGTGAACCGGGATTCCGTGCGCTCCATCCAGAAGAGCATCTTCACCGTGTGCCTAGATGCACCCATGCCCAGGGTCTCAGAAGACGTGTACCGCAGCCACGTGGCAGGCCAGATGCTGCACGGGGGTGGCAGCAGGCTCAACAGCGGCAACCGCTGGTTCGACAAGACGCTGCAGGTGAGGCCCGGCAGGGCTTCGCCCACTCGCGCACACCTGAATAGGACCTCCGGGGCCTCGGGACTTCCTGCCCCTCCCCGGCCCTGCATCCCCAGCCTCCTAGCTTGTAAAGCAGGCAGGAAGCCAGCAGGCTGGACGCTGCCGTAATTACCAGGCAGCCAGCCTGTCATCACCAGTCCTGCCTCTGGCCTGGAAACCGCTGTCACCCCCAGCACACCCCCTCAGCGCCTCACAGAGAACCTGGGATCCGGGGTCACCAGTGCAATCCTGGCACAACAATCCCTCTCCACACCTGTAAAATGGGGTGATGGTCGACCTCACCGGTAGAGTAGTTTGAAGGACTCGGTCAGGCATGCTGAGCATGGGATGTGCTTAGCACACCAGGGCACCTGGTGAGTGTCAGCTATTGTTAATAACAGTAATAAGTCAGCATAGCCCCTTGAGATGGCTTCAGAGAGGCCCTTGCCTCAACCAAAGAGTGGTTGGGTGAGGGGCCACCCCCCAGGGCCCTGGGGCTGACTGGGGTCTCCCTTCCCTTCCACAGTTCATCGTGGCAGAAGATGGCTCCTGTGGGCTTGTGTACGAGCATGCTGCAGCGGAGGGGCCCCCTATTGTCACCCTTCTGGACTATGTCATCGAGTACACGTGAGTACAGTCACATCTCTCACCTAGTTCCCCAGCTTCTAGTGACAGGTGACACACAGGTGATAGACCAGCTTATAGGGGAATATCACTCTCCTTTGTGCCTGGGAATCTGTTTTTTCCAAGGAAGCCAGCCAGATATGGTGGCTCACGCCTGTAATCCTGACACTTTGGGAGGCTGAGGTGGGAGGATCAATTGAGGTCAGGAGTTTGAGATCAGCCTGGCCAACATGGTGAAATGCCATCTCTACTAAAAATAAAAAAATAAAAAAAATTAGCCAGGTATGGTATCACATGCCTGGTAATCCCAGTTACTCAGGAGGCTGAGGCAGGAGAATTGCTTGAACCCAGGAGGCAGAGGTTGCGTTGAGCGGAGACTGTGCCACTGCACTCCAGCCTGGGTGACAGAGCAAGACTCTGTCTCAAAAAAAAAAAAAAAATTAGGCCAGGTGCGGTGCAGTGGCTCATGCCTGTAATCCCAGCACTTTGGGAGGTGGATCACCTGAGGTCAGGAGTTCAAGACCAGCCTGGCCAACATGGTGAAACCCTGTCTCTACAAAAATTAGCCGGGCGTGATGGCGGGTGCCTGTAATCCCAGCTACTTGGGAGGCTGAGGCAGGAGAATCGCTTGAACCCGGGAGACAGAGGTTGCAGCGAGCCGAGATCATACCATTGCACTCTAGCCTGGGCGACAGAATGAGACTCTGTCTCAAAAAAAAAAAAAAAAAAAAAAGTTAGCCACGCATGGTGGTGGGTGCCTGTAATCCCAGCTACTCAAGAGGCTGAGGCACGAGAATCACTTGAACCCAGGAGGTGGAGGTGGCAGTGAGCCGAGATTGTTCCATTGCTCCAGCCTGGGCGACAGAGCAAGACTCCGTCTCAAAAGAAAAAGAAAAAAGTTAGCCAAGTGGCGGGCATCTGTAATCCCAGCTACTCAGGAGGCTGAGGCAGGAGAATCGCTTGAACTAGGGAGGCCAAGGTTGCAGTGAGCTGAGATCGCATCACTGCACTCCAGCCTGGGCAACAGAGCAAGACTCCATCTAAAAAAAAAAAGAAAAAAAAGCTGAAGTGAGGGTGGTTTTCAGAACAAACTCACACCTCCCTGGGCCGGCCCCTTCCAGCTTCAGGTACCCATCCTCCCCACCCTGGTCTCAGAATGGACCCAGGCTCTAGAGGCGCCAGCATGAGCCTGAGGCCCCATTTACTGTGCAGGAAGAAACCCGAGCTTGTGCGGTCTCCCATGGTGCCCCTGCCCATGCCCAAGAAGCTGCGGTTCAACATCACCCCCGAGATCAAGAGCGACATCGAGAAGGCCAAGCAGAACCTCAGCATGTAAGTGTCTGCCCCCGCCATCCCCGTGCTGGGTGGGTGAGGCCAGGCCCTTGAGCTTGAGAGGCTCCTGTGCCAGCTGTCATGACACCCAGACCCTCCGTGAGGTTGGCAGGGGCTGCCGGGGCCTGCTCCTCACCTGCTCTTCCCACACCCCCAGCATGATCCAGGACCTGGACATCACCGTGATGGTGTTCCACCATTTTGGAAAAGACTTCCCCAAGTCGGAGAAGCTAAGCCCAGATGCCTTCATCCAGATGGCTTTGCAGCTGGCCTACTACCGGTGCGCCTCTGTGGCCCGCCCATGGAGGAGGGAGGAGACCTGGGGGCAGGGGAGGGGGTGCCCACCTCCAAGGGGCATGCTTAGCCCCATTTCCCACCAGGATCTACGGGCAGGCATGTGCCACCTATGAAAGTGCCTCCCTGCGCATGTTTCACCTGGGCCGCACCGACACCATCCGCTCGGCTTCCGTGGACTCACTCGCCTTTGTCAAGGCCATGGATGACTCCAGCGTCACGGTGAGAGGTCTGGGGCAAGGGTGGGTGAGCTGGACCTGAGCCATCTCCCTCCTGCTCACTCCGTCAACACACATTAATTGAGCACCTACAGGATTCCAGCCCCATGGTGGGCACGGGGAATCTAACAGAAGCTGGAGCCGTGAATCTAGCTCTGAGCTTCCTGGGGGCCAAAGAGGAAAAGGGAGTCATTCATTTGTTCATTCATTTATTCATTGGCAGTAAGCAACTGCCCTATGTCAGGCCCTGGCTGAGGACCAAGGAGTTGGCAGTTGCAATACTCGCTCTTTTTTTTTCTTGTTTTTTTTTAGAAAGAGTCTCGCTCTGTTGCCCAGGCTGGAGTGCAGTGGTGTGATCTCGACTCACTGCAACCTCCACCTCCCGGGTTCAAGCAATCCTCCTGCCTCAGCCTCCCAAGTAGCTGGGACTACAGGTGCCTGCCACCATGCCCGGCTAATTTTTGTATTTTTAGTAGAAACGGGGTTTCACCATGTTGGCCAGGCTGGTCTCAAACTCCTGACCTCAAGGGATCCACCTGCCTCGGCCTCCCAAAGTGCTGGGATTACAGGCAGGAGCCACTGCTCCCAGCCCCAATATTTCCTCTTAAAGAGCTCAGAATCTAGTGCTGGGTGGGGGTGGGCTACTGAGGTGGGCCAGAAGAGAAGGGACAGTGCTTCAGCTCCCTCCGACCCTCACCACTCTAGGAGCACCAGAAGGTGGAGCTGCTGCGGAAGGCCGTGCAGGCCCACCGAGGCTACACCGACCGGGTAAGTGAGCCCGCTTGTGCCTACTCACTTGTCCCTTAGTGTCAGCCATCTGTCTGTCCCTCTGACTGTCCGTCCCTGCAGGTGATCCACCCACCTCAGGCTCCCAAAGTGCTGGGATTACAGGTGTGAGCCACTGTGCCCGGCCAAATATCCTCATTTTAAAGTTGGAGAAACCCAGCCTGGGCCCAGTAACTGCCTTGGTTCCAAGTTCCAGGGCTGGCCTGGGCCCTAGACGTTGGGTCACACTCTCTCCCTGATGCTAGGTATCTCTCCCTGACGCTAGGTTTACGTGGTCCAGCAGACAGCCAGTTTCCTGCCCTCCAGCAGCTTGGGCTGCAGTCAGGAGGTGGCTGTCTGGATGCGTGTCCTGGCTGTGTCTCTGAGCACCTGTGTGTCCAGGCTCTGACTGTGCTACATGCACACGTCCATTTAGAGCTCACCGCCACCCTGCGAGGGGAGTGTAGGACTCACCCCTCTTTACAGATGAAGACACTACAGTTCCAGAACCTAAGCAACCTGCCAAGGCCCTGCAGCCAGGATGGGGCTAGGCCACCCGGCTCCAGGGCCCTGCTCTACAACCCTGCACTTTCCTGCCTCCCTGGGCAAATCCCTGCCCCTCCCTGAGCCTTGGTTTCCCCATCTGTGAAACAAAGGCTCTCTCTGGCCAGAATACTCTGGTCTCGTGGTTCTGAGTGGCCAGTGCCTGCGAAAGGTGGCACTGCCACAGGCTGAATAGGGCAGGGATACCCCGGGGGTCCACAGCCCCTGCTCCTGACGGCTCTCCCACCCCAACAGGCCATCCGCGGGGAGGCCTTTGATCGACACCTGCTGGGCCTGAAGCTGCAGGCCATCGAGGACCTGGTGAGCATGCCCGACATCTTCATGGACACCTCCTATGCCATCGCCATGCACTTCCACCTCTCCACCAGCCAGGTGAGCCACTGCCCCAGGTGCCCCGGGGGCTGGAGGCAGAGAACCCACTGGCAGTTTGATGTGGCCCACACAGGCCCCACTGACCCAATGCCAACACAGCTGAGTTCCAGAGGAGGAGCTGGGGGCAGGGGCCTCTCTGCAGCCCAGGCAGGCTGAGAAGGGGTCAGTGCTCCTCATGGGAGAATCAGCTTCGCTGACTCACTGGTCAGGTATAAAGGAACATTTGATTCGTGCCAGCCTGTACTGGTTGCTGGGATATAGCAGGGGACAGACCATGATCCCTGCCCACAAGGGGCCTGCAGTCTTGGCGGAAGCACAGGCAGCCTGGGAAGTGCTGGCGGCATCAAGCTAGGGGAGCTGAGAGCTTTCATCCTGCCGTCCCCAGGTCCCTGCCAAGACAGACTGCGTCATGTTCTTCGGGCCCGTGGTCCCTGACGGCTACGGTGTCTGCTATAACCCCATGGAGGCCCACATCAACTTCTCCCTGTCAGCCTACAACAGCTGCGCAGAGACCAACGCCGCCCGCCTGGCGCATTACCTGGAGAAGGCGCTTCTGGACATGCGTGCCCTGCTGCAGAGCCACCCCCGGGCCAAGCTCTGAGCCCCTAGGACTCAGGCCTGCCAGTGCCACAGCCAAGCCCACCCTGGGATGGGCCACCCACCAGGGCTCAGCTCCTTGCTTCCCCCTTCCCTGGTTCCCTCTTCCCTGGTCCCCCCAAATCTACTGAGTCACGGACCGCATCCTCCAGGGGGCCTGCAGGCCCCAGCCAAGTGCCTTCCGTGGGTCATCCCAGCACCTGCCAGGGCCCGACCTGGGGCTGAGTGCAGAGGCTGAGCAGGACGTTAGGCCCGGGCCCCTGGCACGTCCTCCACCGGTGCCTCCTCTGGGGAAGGGAACCAGCCCTCCAGAGCAGGAGACTGGCAAGAGCTCTTTGTCTCACCAGCTCAGCCCCAGCCACTCCCTGCCATCTCCATGACCAGGCCAGCATCTGTACCCTGCTTCCCAAACTCCCAGGACCTGGAGACAGGATTGTCTGGGGCCGAGGGGCCAGGGTGTGAGGTTTGACCTCCGTGGCGGCTGTGTTCCTGTGGATAGCATTGCTAGCGAGCCGCCTCTGGTTCCACTCAGCTTGGTTCCTGCCCCTGCCCTGCTGTATGATAGTAACGTGCAAGGCCGTCAATAAAGGGGAATTGTGTTGGTGAAGAGGTGTTTCAGCTGAGAGGCAGGCGGGGGGCGGGGGGTGGGGGGGCAGGCACCTGGCCTTGCCTTCTTCAGCTTTCCCTGGGCCTGAGAGCTGGTGTCCAAGCAGCTGGTGGGCTTGAGGGCTTTGGCCCAGGAGCCAAGGTCCAGCTGTGACCTCGGGGCACTGGGTCCAGAACCATACCAGAGCCAGGGCTGCGTCCTTCACCAGCAGCTTCCCACCTACCTCTGGCTTGGGCCTTCCCAAGTCCCAAGGGTTGTGGGTAGGGGCACACACACAGTCCCCAGGGGACTGTGGGGCCCAGCAGGCCCAGGTCTGGTGGGCTGACGAATGTGGCTGATACCCAGGAGCCCAGGGTGTCATCCTGCTTCCCCCAACTGAGCCCAGCAAAAGTAGGAGTACAGCAGCAGGCTCAGCTTGCCCCAGACCCAGCCACTGCCAGGACAGACATCTTCGGGGATGGGCAGGTGCCATCAGAGCAGAACCACATACCTGCCCATGGCCCCGTGTCCATGGCTGAGGCAGGGCATCCTGGCAAAACCAAGCGTGCAGTTTGTGGAGAGGGGAGAGTCTCCCACTACGACACTGGCCTGTGAGGAAGGCCCGTGTGAAACCCCAAGGGCGGATGCCAGGGTGGGCTGGGGGAGGTTGGCTGGCCTTTGAGTGAAGGGCTCTGTGACCTGACTAAGCTGGGACAGTCACCCGAGAGTGGGGCCTTTGGTTTTCTCCATTTGTCAGATGAGGAAGCAGGCTTAGTGAGGTTAAGGTCACCGGGACGCTAAATGGCAGAGCAGGATTCACAGGGGCCACACTTGTCTCCTCTAGGCCGGGGCTCCAAGAAGCCCCTCCCTAGAGCCAGGTCCCCAGCCCCAGACCACATCCACCTAGGTGTCCCGCAGCAGGGGGTAGAGAAAGGGAGGCTATGGGTGGAAACCCGCCCAGCCTCAGGACCACAAGGAAGCAGGTAAAGAGGGAGGTTGGGCTGAGCCTGAGCTCTAATCAGGCGCAGGGACCTGCCAGGCCTGGCCATTGGTGGTGTACTCAGCGGGAGAGGGCAGCCACTTGCCCAGTGCCCCAAGGGGACAGGAGGTATATAGCCCAGACAATGGGGGGAATGGATGGAGGCAGGGAAAGGGATGCCTCCGGGGAAACATGCAGGCCTGGAAGAGAACGTCACCTGGACCAGCACCCGGACTCTGCTCCTCTCTACACAACAGGGTGCTCACTGGGGGTGACTAGAACCACTAGGAAACAGGGTCCACAGCAGGGCAGAGTGCTGCATGAGCAGCCAGGGATGGACCTGCAGCCAGCCCAGGGCAGGACAGGGAGGGGAGAGCGGACAGTCAAGAGGCTGCCAGACAGACACCCTGGATTCCCAAAACTCGCCTAAGAACCCTACAGGTCTGAATATAAGGTTGGATTTTTTCCCCCAGAATTATCCTTCTGAATTGAGGGACATCCCCTTAGGGTGGCGGCGTTATAGGCCCCATCGCATGGAAGCCCCCTCAATTCCTTGGAGCCAAGTATTGTTCAGGGAGAGCGCATTCAGCATCTGAGCAACCTCAATCATGGTGAGAGGGAATCCCTAGAGGTCCTTTGTGGGGGAAAAAGGCAAAGAAACAAGATTTTGTCATTCGTCCTTAGGGGTAATTCCTGAGACCTCACACTTTCAAGTGTTGGATGTCTGGATAAACCAGCACTTAACGTTGTGCCGGGGGCACTTGTGGCTTGGAATGAAATTTCTAGTGCTAGTGCTGTGCATAAAATCCTACAGGCACTGCTTAAAGGCTAGCATAGCGAAGACAGTGGCCCCAGGAGAGCGGGGTCAGCTGACCCAGAGGGGGCTCCAGGGGTGACCAAACTCTGGCGCCAGTGATGCAGACAAAAAACGTGATTCGTTTTTGCAAAATAAGTGAAAAAAAAGCTGTTCTGAATTGGTATATCTTGAGCAATACATCATTTGACATTTAAATGAGTAATAAATTTTTTTTTTTTTTTGAGATAGAATTTCACTCTTGTCACCCAGGCTGAAGTGCAATGGTGCGATCTCAGCTTACTGCAACCTCCGCCTCCCGGGTTCAGGCAATTCTCCTGTCTCAGTCTCCCAAATAGTTGGGATTACAGGCCTGTGCCACCACACCCGGTATTTTTGTACTTTTAGTAGAGACAGGGTTTCACCATGTTGGCCAGGCTAGTCTCAAACTCCTGACCTCAGGCCTGCCTCAGCCTCCCAAAGTGCTGAGATTACAGGCATGAGTCACCATGCCCAGCCTAATAAGATCAATGAATTCAAGAGAAATAGACGTGTGGCTTTTACGTAGATCCGGAAAGTCTGTACATCCAGCGGGCATGAACTTTTTTTTTTTTTCTGAGACAGAGTCTTGTTCTGTCACCCAGGCTGGAGTGCAGGGGCACAATCTCAGCTCACTGCAAGCTCTGCCTCCTGGGTTCACGCCATTCTCCTGCCTCAGCCTCCCGAGTAGCTGGGACTACAGGCACCCGCCACCACGCCCGGCTAATTTTTTGTATTTTGTTTAGTAGACGGGGTTTCACCATGTTAGCCAGGATGGTCTCAATCTCCTGACCTCGTGATCCGCCTGTCTCGGCCTCCCAAAGTGCTGGGATTACAGGCGTGAGCCACCACGCCCAGCCCCGAAAAGTGGATATTTCAAAGAGGCTTCTGAGGGCTTGAAGAGTTGGGCTTCTGCCCAGCACCGCACCTTGGGCAGGATGGAGTGGGGTCAGGGTGAGCAGGTGAGTGTGGATGAAGTGAAGGCGATGAGTTAGCAGGGGCGGGTGTGCCTGCAGCTGCTCCCGGTAGCTTTCCCACTCCACACTGCAGCCGGGATGTCTTCTGACACACCCTCCAGTTTGCTTTTCCTTTTTAACTCTCTCTCATCTGCTGTTAAATCTACCTCTCAGATCCTTGTTTTTTAGCTATGATTCCAGGCCAGGGCTCGCTTTATAGTTTCCTGTTCCCTGCAGATATTGCCTTTTATTTATTTATTTTTTTTGAGATGGAGTCTCACTCTATCACCCAAACTGGAGCACAGTGGTGCGATCTCGGCTCACTGCAACCTCTGCCTCCCGAGTTCAAGCGATTCTCCTGCCTCAGCCTCCCGAGTAGCTGGGACTACAGGCGTGTGCCACCATGCCCAGCTAATGTTTGTATTTTTAGTAGAGATGGTATTTCACCATGTTGGCCAGGCTGGTCTCGAACTCCTGACCCTAAGTGATCTGCCCGTCTCTGAATTACGGGCATGAGCCACCGTGCCTGGCATTCTCTTTAAAAGTAGTAAAACAGGCTGGGCGTGGTGGCTCACGCCATAATCCCAGCACTTTGGGAGGCCGAGATGGGTGGATCACTTGAGATCAGGAGTTAAGAGATCAGCCTGGCCAACATGACGAAACCCCATCTCTACTAAAAATACAAAAAAATTAGCCAGGGGAGGCTGAGGCAGGAGAGTCGCTTGAATCCGGGAGGTGCAGGTTGCAGCGAGCTGAGATCGCGCCACTGCACTCCAGCCTGGGCAACAGAACGAGACTCCATCTCAAAAAAAAATAGTAAAGCAGTCTGCTTAATCATTCCAGTCTTTGAAGTATTTGTGGGTTTGTTTCTATTATCTGTTTTCTACTGGTTCTCAATCATGGTGTCTTCTTTCCTTTTATAGCTGATCATCTTTGTCCATATATATTTGTTTTTGGGATGGGGTCTTTCTCAGGCTGGAGTGCAGCGGCATGATCACAGTTCGCTGCAGCCTTGACACCCGGGCTCAAGTGATCGTCCCACCTCCGCCCCTCGAGTAGCTGGGACCACAGGTGTGCACCACCACACACGCCTAGCTCATTTTTTTGAAAAATATTTTGTAGAGACAGGGTCTTGCTATGTTGCCCAGGCTGGTCTCAAACTCCTGGGCTCAAATAATCCTCCTCCTTTGGCCTCCCAAAGTGCTGAAATTACAGGCGTGAGCCACTGTGTCAGACCAAGTGGAGATGTTTATCCTGGCACATTCTGAAGGGCACACTGGCTGCCCCTGAGTCCTCAAGGCTGTCCCACAGAGGAGGAACGAGGCTCAGTGAGAGCAGGGCCAGCGCCACACAAGGAGGGAGACTGAGAGTGAAAGAAGGAAAACTTCCTAAGGCTGAGAGTGTCCAGGTTTGGTACGGTGGCCCTCAGTGAGGTCCCCTGGAGGGATGTAATCAGAAGCTGGACAGACCCTGAAGGAAAATGCCGCAGAGTCATTCAGACCCCTGCTGTGGGCTAGAAGGGACTAGATCACTGCTGGTTTTACGATCTTCACCGTTTCCTTGCCCCTAACGGTCATGTGTCCCCACAGCTGCCTCAATCTCCTCTCCTGAGCTCAGTGAGCAAGTGCTCAAGCCGCCAGAGTTTACGGTTTTATTTTAAAACAATAGTAAACAATTTCATTGATTTTTCTTAAATCAAACCACCTCATACTCGGCTTGTCTCAGGCAAAAAGTAAAAAATAAAAATAACGGGAGGGAAACGTGGAAACCGACCTACCTTCCCTAGAAATAAGCCCCTGGTCCTGGCATCTGGAATGGCTTTTGGACACTGCCTTTAACAAATGAGAAAAGAAAGCACCAAAATATTGTGCTTCAGCAGCAGGTTAGGAACCTCCACAAAGAAAGGGGTGGGGAGGATTCCAACACAGATCCCGAGTGACCCAGTTCAGTCCTCAAAACTTCTGAGAGTCTGGAGGCGTCTCCTCTCCACAACTCCCTCTCAGAGTGACTTAGAGATGGGGGTCCCTTTAGGAAGAGCCCTCCCACGAACCGGGCTGGTAGGGATCTGTGAGCCCACACCCCAGACACAGGTTTGAGGGGGACCCCAAGCAGGTTCCCAGCTGGTCAGAGATGGGTCAGGAAGGACAAGGACATATTCAGAGCACACAGAGGGAAGGACGAGGGACTTCGGGCACCCGCTGCCTCACTCCTCTCCTCGCGGCTCCTTCCCATTTTGTTCGCGTGGGGATGAAGACTAACTGCTACTGGATGGCAGGACAAGAAAGAGCTGTAAACAGCTTGGGTCTGCTCACCCACATGTGCAGGCTCCTTTGTCAGAAAGGGATTATTGTCTTAGGGACAGGGGACCAGAGAAAGCCCTTGTGGTGTTGGGTCAATACGGGGTAGAACATGACAGCAGCCGCCAGACGCGTGCTCGCTCTGGGCCCTGCCCCCAGACAGGGAAACACTGACCGAGGTTCTGGAATGGCAACGGTGGCAGGGAGGGTGTGGGGTATGCTCCCCTCCTCCTGGCACCCAGGCCACCCCAGCCCAGGGAGAGGCAGTCTGCCCTCTGGGCATAGGGCGAAGGGCCTGGGAAGCTGACCGGGAGCCCTCTGTTCACAGGGCAGCCACCAGAGAGCAGATTCTTCCAGCTCCAAAATCCTGCCTGCCTCTGACAAAACCAAAAAATAAATAGTGTGTACTTCTCACGCCACCTGGAATTCCTGGCCCCGAGACCAGAGGCGCGAGCCCTCCTCCTCCACCCCACACCCAGGTGCCCATGCCGAGGGCACTTCCTGCCCAGCCAGGGGCTGGCAGCAGCACAGCGAGGGTCTCTGGCCACGGCCCCCAGGCAGCAGGCCCCCCAGGGTCCTGGTTGAGGGGCTGGTTCAGCCCTTTGGTCCACCTTGTTCATTAAAATTAACATAAGAAAAAAAAAGGCTCCACTTGGTGACTTGGGTCTGTAGAGGTCTCTGCTTCGTCCCTGTCTGTCATCCTGTCCATCCTGCAAGGCATCGTGTGGGCCAGATCTGGAGGCTGGACCCAGCCACACCCACTGGTCACTGCAGTTTCGTCCCCAGCTTGCGTTGTCTGTTCCTGCAAAATGGGATGGGGGTCAGATGTGGAGACACCTGGTGTTCAGTGACCTACAGCTGTCCCCATCCCACCCGTAGTCCCAACTAAGTAGGCAAATGCCCACGCCCAGTAGCCAGCGATTGACCTGAACTGGGCCGATCAGAGCGCCTGCCCTGGGAATGGTACCTAGAGAGGGCTGATCTCCCTGGCGAAGTCTGTACTTCAGTTATCTCAGCTCTGCAATCCCGGAAGTGGAGCCAGGGGATTGGGGCAGGGGTAGAGACAAGGATGAGACTACAGAGGCAAGAGGGACCTGGCTGGGTTCCAATTAGTTATGGGGAGTTTCCCTTTATAGACAAGCCAGCACAAGTGGGCTCAGTTGTTATTGATCAAAACAGAAGTACAGAAACGTAGTGAGCTCCCCATCCGGGAGGTATGCAAGCGAAAGCAGGAGAACTACTGATGGAGATTACTGAGGGGATTTCAGCACCCAATTTGGGGTGTGGCTATATCCAGGGTGGGCCCAAGAACCTGAGGGAACCAGGGCCAATCACCCCCATTTTCTAGAGGGGCTGACAGAGACTCAGCAGAGGAGAATGGGGTTTGTCTAAGGTCCTAGTTAAAATCTAGAAACCTGACTGGTCCTGTGTGATCTGGCCCCAGCCTCGTCCCACAACACACTCCTTGCTCCCTGGGCTCCAGCCCCGGCAGCCTCCATCTGGTGCAGTCACCAAGCTTCGTCAGCCTCAGGAGTTGTGTATGCCCTTCCCTCTGCTGAGAACGTTCCCCCCAACCCCCCCACCCCCTCCCTACCCACCTACCCTCCCCATCCCCCAATCCCCACACCTCCCCACCCCCCCCAAGCTCCCACGTCCCCACATAGGCTCCCGACACAAGCTGTCAGGCCACAGCACTGATCACATAGGCAGGTGCGTCGCAGCTCTTCCCTGACTGCCATAAGCACCGTGAGCAGGGGACCATGGCTGTCACTGTGCTTGCCCCCAGCACACAGCCTGGCACAGAACAGGTGTGCCCTGAGATTTTGGTAAATGAAGGCAGGTGGAGGCCAGCCAGGCGGGGCAGGGCAGTGTGAGGCGGGGCAGGCCGGTGAGAGATCAGCGGGGCCAGCTGAGGCCTTTCTGTCTCTAATGGGATTGCCTGCCCTAACCCCCTCCAATCCCCTTTCGTCATGGATCCCCGGCTTTGCTCTTAAGCTCGTTAGGATAATTTGGACCTTGATGCACTAAACACGTTTCCTGGCTGCTAGGACGCCCCACCCTACCCCGCCCCACAGTCCCTCTCAGCCTGCCTAGAAACCTCCCAGCCTTCCTCTGGAGCCTCAGCTCCCCTCTGAACCCAGAGAAGGGCCAGCCTTCAGCCGGGCGTGGTGGCTCATGCCTGTAATCCCAGCACTTTGGGAGGCCAAGGCGGGTGGATCACGAAGTCAGGAGATTGAGACCATCCTGGCTAACACGGTGAAACTCCGTCTCTACTAAAAAATACAAAAAATTAGCCGGGTGTGGTGGCGGGCGCCTGTAGTCCCAGCTCCTCGGGAGGTTGAGGCAGGAGAATGGTGTGAACCCGGGAGGCAGAGGTTGCAGTGAGCTGAGATCGCGCCACTGCACTCCAGCCTGGGCGACAGTGCAAGACTTGGTCTCAAAAAAAAAAAAAAAAAAAAAAAAGAAAAGAAAAGCCAGCCTTCCCACTCCCCTAGGAACCCCACCCAGGATTTGGGGTGAATGAAACAGCATGAGTCAGGAGTCTCCAAAGCTCAGCTCTGTCCTGACTTGCACAACTACAGGCTGGCCTCCTAACTCAATGTGCCTCAGTTTACCCAGGTCTAAGAAAGCATCTGGACTAATCCCTAGGGATGTCCACACACAGAAGCCCTGATAACCTCAGCTGTCCAGCTCTCTGGTTCTGGGCTGCAGAGGTTAAAAGCATGGGCTCTGGGCCAGACAGCCTGGGTTCACCACCATGCTCCCCCACCCACTATCTGCAAGATCTCAAGCAAGTGACTTCTCCAAGCTTCAGTTTCATCATCTGCAAAATGGGGGTCACAGCAGGATTCAATGAATTAATGCAAGAGAAGTGCTTAGGCAGGTGCAAGGCTCCCGGAAAGCCCTCCAAACATGGAGGCAGAGGCTGCCTGTGGCTGGCCCAGTGAGCACTGCTGTCCCCTGAACTCACCTGGCTTCTGCCCGGGTTACCGTGTACTCAAACCAGAGTACGTTGGGAATGAGGCTTGTGTCTCGGATTAGGAAGAACTCGGAGACAGGCCTGGAGAGACAGACATCAGAGAGCCAGGGCCACATCAGGGCATGAGTCTGTTACCACGCCAGACATCCCCACCATTGCCCGGGGCTGGCACGGCACCCGCCCCAACTGCCTAGAGTCTTTGCCTGGCCTGAGACCCCAGAGCCACTGAGAGACCCAGCTATGTCACCTGTGTCACCTCAGGCAGGGGCACTGTCCCACGGCACACACAGCCCAGCAGGACTCAGGCTTCTAAGTCCCTGAGAACCTAGGCGAGGACAGAGGATGGCACTCTGGCTTCCGGGCCTGAGGAAACCCCCTGTGTCTCTGCCACAAACCCTGGGGCACTGGGGCCTTCCCAGGGAGACAGGGGCTGGGGTCAAGACTCCTAGGTCCGCCCACTGATGGCCCCACCCACAGGAGGGGACAGGGCCCACAGTGCCCAGGAAGGCAGGAGGCAGTTACCAGGCTGCTATCCTGGGGAACAGCGGGGTGAGGACCTCCTGGGTGAAGATGAACCAGGCGATGGCCATGAGGCCTCCGGCGATGCCTCCATAGAGCACCTGGCTCCAGGTGTGGTACAGCAGGTAGACCCTGGGCCAAGGCCAGAAGCGAAGTATGTGAGAGCCAGTCAGACACAGGCCCGCACAATCCCCACTGCCCATGTGCCAGCTTCCCAGGGACCTGTGCCCGCACATGTGGAGACACACAGACAGGACACTGACTCCACGGGGCACAGCCTCAGATTCACTTCCAAGAGGGAGGGCACTGGACCCCAAACACAACTCTCCCATCTGTAGCAGTGAAGGCTCAGCTGGGATCTGCCTGCCTCCCATCTAGCCCTTGACCTCTGAATTCGTCTACAGTGAGCTCCTCCGGAACACTGGGAAGAGATGGGCTGATACATGGAGTTGGTCCCAGAATCTTGGGCTCAGTGGGGACTGGGCTAGAAGGGGCAGTTGGAGCCCTGTCCTTTTAAAACTAGAGGTCGGGGACCCCTTATCCAGTCCTGCCCTACAGGTTCTGGGACTAGGGTCCATGGTGGGGTCCCACAGGGACCAGGAACCAGCAGGACACCACATGGGCAGGGTGCAGGCGGGGGCTCTCCCTCCTCCATACCTGCTGTAGGAGACTAGGAAGGCCACAGCGAGGAGTCCCAGGGAGAGCACGTGCCTCCACAGCAAGTCCAGGAACCTGGCGTTGTTTGTTTGGTGCATTCTGGAAAACAGGCCCACCAGATGACCTCAGCCCACAGCCCAGCCCAGGCCTCCCAGTCCCTGGCCCCATCCAAATGCTCCCTGGGTACCTTCTGCCTCCGCTGCAGCCCCTCCCACCCCAGGGGCATCCAAAGGGCTAGCAGTGAGTCCCTAGCAGAACTCAGCCTGAGCCAGTTCAGGGTCATCCCGACCAGGGTAGAAACTTACCTTAAATACAGGAAAAGGAAGGAATAGACGGAGAAGAACCACATAAACTGGGAATGGCTGGAGGGCATCCCGTACTTGGTGCCCACTGCTGTGTGGGGGCCTGGGAGAGAGAGGAGACCAGGGCATCACGGGAGGATGCAGACCTCCCAGTAACGCCCCAACCTGGGGAACCTCAGGCCCTCGCAGCCGAGGCCCTACCTCCACAGGGCCGTGGCTCCTGGATGACGTTTTTGATCAGCCAGTTGACCCCCTCGTTCAGTGCCAGGCCCCCAAGGAAGGAGATCTGCTGGGGAAGATGCATGGTCAGCTGGGCCTCTGTGCACCTGTTGGCTGCTACCTAGTCCCAAAGACCATGGCCTCTGACTGAACCTCCCAGCCCAACAGGTGAGTAACCTAGAACCAGCCGGGAGGCTCCACGCACCTGAAGACAGGTGGACGCAGGGATGAGAAGGCAAACCCTGGACTCCTGGACTGAGGGGCAGACAGGCTTCCCAAAGCAGGGGGGGGCCACTGGGGGTGGGATGGGGAGGGTGTGGGCAGGACAGACTCACCGTGTGCAGCTCCCGCTTAAATATGATGAGGGTCACGAAACCGACGATGACAAATACAGGGCTGAGGCTCAGGTAGGCAAGGAGGTGGCCAGAGAGATCACCTGGCAAGACAGAGAACAGAATCAGGACAGGGCACAGGCATCAGAAGAGGAACCAGCCCCCTACAAGTAAGGCCTGAGCCAGAAAGGCGGTCCCGGCAGGGCCTGGAGAATGGAGGCCAGGCAGCCACGGACACCTGTTTACCAGCCGATCGTGCCAACTCAGTCACAGCCATACGTGATGCTGTCTACTACTTAGCACTAAAGTGCACACAGCATGCGTTTAAAGCAGGTGCCTTGACTGTTCCCATTCTATAGATGAAGAAACTGAATTCCAGAGCAGCTATGTGACTCGCCCAAGGTCACACAGCCAGAAGGAGGTGGGACCAGGACTAAAGTCCAAGTCTCTGACCTGGTCCAGACACTAGACCAATCCGTCCTACCAAAGCAGGAAGGTGAACCCGGCCTGGTGACTCCAGAGGTGGAGCCTGGGACCTACGAGGCAGCCCGGCAGGCACATGAGAGCCACACACTGTTGTGCTGGGGCTGCCCTGGCTGAGCCCTGGGCCTCCAGGGAAATCCGACGTTCTCTGGACACCACACAGACTTGGGTCCACACTGAAGACTCAGACAGAAACCAAGCTCAATAGGGCGACGGTAACAGCCGCGCACTGCTTCTCTGGCAGGAAACTGCCTACCTATTGATTACCAGCTTCTGACACTCCCATCGTGTCTGGGATGGAGGCAGCAGAGGAACACTGGCCCTTTTAGGAGATGGGGACACTCAAGCTGAGAATCCAAGGGTAGGGCAGGCTGAGTCTGAAGGCCACCCTCACCACTTGAGACAGGCAGCTATGTAGCCACTCTGGGGTCTGAGGGCATGGTTCAGCTCCTATGCCCGCACTCGCTGGCTGCATGAACTGAGGCAAGGATTCAAGCCTCAGCTCACCCACTTGTGGAATAGGGATATCAGTGCCTACCTCCTACAGCTGCATGAGACTCGATGAGATGGGACCTGTGAGACACCCAGCTTGGTCCCCGGCAACCAGGACACTTCCATGTTGGGGCAGAGGTGGAGAGAACCCAGTGTGGGAAATGGTCCACGCCACCAGCCTCACACAAGCAGCAGGGAAGGTGTCCACAGAGGGCTGAGCCCAGATTCCAGGGCTGAAGACATAGACACACACATGCCCGGCTTCATCCACACACAGGATCCTACCCACCCCATCCTACCCAGGATCAGGCTGGCCTGGAGTTGGTCTGGGAGAGCTGAGCAGCCCAGCTAAGTGCCTGGGTTCAAGTGCTGGTGATGCCACAGTTCCACTGGGTGACAGTGGGTGAGTCCCTTCTCTTTCCTGGGCCTCTCCACTACGAAGCTCACCCTCACAGCACTGGGCTATGAAGATAGTGAGTGACTGGTACCCCCAAAGCTTTAGCCATCTCCATAGCCTGTCCCAGAGCCAGCACTACCCTGGGGTTTTCCTGAAGATGCTACCAGGGACTCTGGCCTCTCTACTCTCTGATCCAAGGCCCCTCAGGCCTCCCACTGCCCTAAGGACAAGTTCCCCCTCAGCCCAGCTCATCTGGCCCTGCACAGTCTTGGCCCTGCTTCCCTCCCACCCTCTGCTCCAGTTCCAAGGACCAAACTCGAGTTCCCTGAGCGCACCGTGCCCTGTCCTACTTCTGGACCTTGGCACACAGTTTCCCCCGACCTAGGATGCTCTCTGGGTGAACTCAACAAACAACTAAGAACCCACCACAGTGGCAAAAAAAAAAAGACACATACGTCCCTGCTAGTGCAGAGCTTGCAGTCTGATGCGAGAATCTGCCATCCAGACACAGTTCATGATCCACTAGTGTGGATATCAGGACAGCATCTGGGAGTAGAGACAGGGTCTCTTTATACCCCACTCTATCCCCCAAGCCCAGCACAGGGCCTGGCTCTTAACTGGGCTCAAAAACTGTTGAATGAATGAAGTAAGCAAGTGATGGTGTGAAGAGGGGTGTGACGGAGAAGTGCAGGGAACCATGGAACCATTAATAGGGGACTAGACCTCACCAGATGCTCCAGACTCAGCCAGGTCCATCACAGCCTTTATCATGCTGCACACAACTGCCTGCCAGGTTCCTTCTGGCTTGTTGGATTGTGAGCACTCCAAGAAGCTATTCTGAGGCCAGGAGGGGAAGCTGTGAAGGTGCAGAGGCCTTAGCAAGTCTTTCCCCACCTCCAGGCTTTGGCTTTCCTCTTATAAAGCAGCTGGTTTTCATAGTGCAGGAATGCAGGGATATTTCAGGCCTGTTAAGCGTTCTAAAACCAGAGCTAGCCCAGGGCCTAGCACTCAGAAGTGTTCAGTGGATATTGGCTGAATGAATGAATGGATGGATGAATGGTAGACAGGCAGGCAAGCAGGGCCCAGCACCTGGCAGGGCCATACCACCCCTAGTACAACCCAGAACACCAGGGTCAAAGTTCTTTGGCATTCAGTCCTGGTGCCCTCAGTGGAGCCAGGTTCTCACATCTCACAAGACAGCAGCATGAGCAGGCCCTTCCCAAGCAACCAGGGCTCAATGAGGGGCCCCAGCCTTCCCTGGCACTCAACCATCTTACCCTGGGAGGGTCCTGGAAGGTGGGATAACATGAAATGCAGGTATTTACTGAACGCTTATTGCATGCCGGGCACTGTGCTCAGCCCTTCTTGTGCCTCCTGCTATTTGATGCTCACACCATCACCGGAAGGTAAGCACTGTAATCAGTCCCACTTTAGAGATGAAGTAACTTAAGCAGAGGCAGGCACCTGCACAAGGCCTCAGCCTCAACTGGAGCCCAGATGGGTCTGACCCCCACGGCCAGGCTCTGCGCCACTCTTACTAGACAGCCTCCAGAACGCCGCTAATGGACCTCTCAACTGGAAAGCCCTGCGCTTCGAGAGGTGTGTCCGATGGGAAGCTCCAGAAGTCAAGTTCCCGGAGGCTGCCCGCCCCCTCATCGGGTCCTCTCTGTTGTGGAATCGTGCCCTGCTCAGGGCGTGGCACCACAAGTACTCAAAAGCCTGGCTTCAGCTTGCACACTCCCAGCAACGGGGAGCTCTTTCTCTTACAAGCAGCCCAAAGCACTGTTCGAAGGAAACAAGACACTCCCTGCACGCTAGAGCAGGAGTGCGGCCTCTCTGGGACAGGGGAGGGCGGGGAAGAAGGGCCAAGGTCCAGGCCAGGGATCTTTTCTCGCCTCACACAGATCCCCACCCCATTTCAGCCCACCGGCGCCCCGGGACCCGGGGGAGCGCCCTGGCCGCGCAGCCGCAGAGTGCGCGAGCGAGCGCCTCACAATTTCGCCCAGCTCATCCCCGCACCACTGCGCCTGCGCGGCGCGCGCGCCGGCCGAGCCCCTCCATGGTTCACTATTTGACAGTTCCCACCCCGGTCCCCCGGCGCCCTCTCCGCGGGCTCGCGCAGGCCGGAGCGCCCGGGACTGAGAGGCCGTCCCCGGGAAGGCGTCCTTGGAGCCGGGACCGCCTTTTACCTGCAGGATATTCGACGTGGGTGAGGGTCACCGGCCGCCATGAAGCGGGGAGCGAGCACTGTCCGTCCGCTGCCATCTTACCCGGAGACCGGGCTTCTTCGAGCAGCCAATGGGGAGCCAGGGGGGGCGGTGGTCCTGACCTATCACGCCGGGGAGGCGCCGTGCACCCAATCGGAGGCCAATATAGGTAGCGGCGCAGCCATTCAGGGTGCAGGCCGTGGGGCTGGCCCGAGCGGCGAATCAGAGAGCGGGGCCCCTGGGAGCCAACGAGCCGGCCCAGCTGGCGCCCAATCTGGGGCGAGCGCAGGTAGGCGCCTGGCCAATCAGAGAAGGGGAGGGTTCCAGCACAGAACAGGGAGCATAACAGCCAATCAGAAGGTAAGGCTGCCTCAGCCTGTGGGCAGGGCGGGCCAATCAGGCGCTGGCTTTGGGGGCGTGTTGAACTTTGGTGGGAGCTTTGGTTCGGCTGGGACCTGCGCCCTGAATGAAGGCTTCCCTGGCACCCCTTGCCGATCTGCGGTCTTGGGGACCTGCGCGTCCGACAGCGCGTGCTCGAAGAGGAGAGGCAACCTCAGCCCCAGGGGGTTTGAACCGACCCACTTTCAGTTACGAGTAAACTGAGACCAGAGAGCAGAGGGGGCTTATTTCCCTCTGCCCCATACTGGCCGGCGAAAGGGCAAGTCACACAGAGCAGGCGACCTTTTTGTCAAAAGTGTGTGGGGCGGGGCGCGCAGTAGGCGCCCTAAACGCTGGACTGAACAGAGAAGCTTAATTGATACTTAAGAGTGGAAGCTTAGCTACAGTTAAAGACTCCTTCCTCCTTTCATTCATTTAACAAAGATTTATTGATTCAGTCACCTCTATGCTACTTAATGAGGCGTCTTGGGAGTATTTCAAACAAGAAGTCGGTTTTCCACCTACCCCTCAGTTTTCCCAAGACATTCTTGCGTGAACAGCCACACCTTCCCACCCGCCTTCACCTCTTCTACCCGACTCTGTCTCTGGCTGGATTGGATTACAGTCCAGGTAAGGTGGGCTGGGAGGGCTCAGCCTCTTGTTTCCTGCCCCTAGCTTGTGCTGTTTTTGTCTGTTTGTTTGTTTTTTGAGACAGGGTCTTGCTCTGAGGCCCAGGCTGGAGTGCAGTGGAACGATCTCGCTCAGCCTCCTGGGTCCAAGTGATTCTCCTGTCTCAGCCTCCCGAGTAGCTGTGACTACAGGCGCGCGCCACCACATCCGGCTAATTTTTGCATTTTTAGTAGAGACCACGTCTCACCATGTTGGCCAGGCTGGTCTCGAACTCCTGGCCTCAGGTGATCCGCCTGCCTTGGCTCCCAAAATGCTGGGATTACAAGCATGAGCCGCCATGCCCAGCTAATTTTTTTTTTTTTTTTTTTTTTTGAGACGGAATCTTACTCTGTTGCCCAGGCTGGAGTGCAGTGGCACGCCCGGCTAATTTTTGTATTTTTCGTAGAGACGGGGTTTCACCATGTTGGTCAGGATGGTCTTGATCTCCTGACCTCGTGATCCTCCCACCTCGGCCTCCCAAAGTGCTGGGATTACAGGTGTGAGCCACCGCCCTTGGCCACCATGTGCTGTTTTGCTGCATGGGATGTACCGCCTCTCCTGCCCTACTTTGCCCAGCCTGATCTGGCTCAGGTGTCTCCTCGACTTACAGGTTTCCGCAGCCAAGTGAGGGGCCAGTACTGGGCTCTCACGGTTGCATTTCCTGTCCTGTCTCAGCCCTGACCTCACTGGACTGTAATCGGCTCCTTATCCCTCCCAGTCAGCGGCGGCTCTCAGACTTCATAGAGTGCCGAGATCAGCCTGTAGAAAACACAGATTCCTGGGTCGCAGTGGGGCCTGGGTTGATCCAGTAGGTCTGAGTTGGAGCCTAGGTGTCTGCATTCTTATGTGCTCCGGGGGTTCTGATACAGGTGGTTACAGCCACCACTGGAGAAACCCTGGGCAACATGAGGAGAGGGCCTGGTACAACCTGAGCCTAGTCCAGACCAGACGTAGAGCAAGTGCCTGATAAGTGACACGAGCGCCCCTGAGGTGAGTTGAGAATTACCCAGGAAATCCCACTGAGAGTGGCTCTGTCTGCGAGTGGCCAAGCCAGTAGAGCGGGGACCGTGAGCTGGCCTGTGTGGCCGGAGATGATGGTGACTCAGAACCCACCAGAGAGCCCAGAAGGCCCACTGCCCCTAGCCCTGCTGTGCACACTCCCAGCCTGGGCTCCTCGGGGTCAGCTGGCCTCGGTTTCCTCAGGCACTGCCATTATTAGCCTCTGAGAAGCAGGAGGTGTGAGGAGCGGGCCGGGAGCTTCCCAAAATAGTTCCCTGGGACAGGGCAGCCATCCAGGATCTGGGCCACATTGCCGCTCCCAAATAGGCCTTGGGAGCAAAGTCCACGAAATGCAGGCCTGTCAGTGCAGGGAGCCTCCCGAGGGAGGATGAGGATGAGGAACTACGAAATGAGAGGGAGTTACCCAGGGAGGGTTTTCCTGGCAGAGAGAACAGTGTAAGCCAGTGTCCTGGGGCCCAAGTGTGGCTGGATGAAGTGCACAAGAGGGAGAGAAGGGGTAAGGTGGTGGGGGGGGGCCACAGGGGCCTGATCACCCGAAACTATGAGGGCACTGTTAGTGGTGGGGACAGAGGGGAGCTCTGAAGGATGGGTTTGTTGTTGTGTTTGGTTTGGTTTTCTTGTTTAGAATAGAACATTCAGGGCAGGCACGGTGACTAAACCTGTAGTCCCAGCACTTTGAGAGGCCGAGGCGGGAGGATCACTTGAGCCCAGGAGTTCAAGACTAGCCTGGGCAATACAGCAAGACTTCATCTTTAAAAAAAACAAATTTTTAAAAATTAGCCAGGCATGGTGGTGCACACGTATGGTCCCAGTTACTCGGGAGGCTGAGATGGGAGGATCACAGGAGCTGGGGAGGTAAAGGCTACAGTGAGCTGTGATCCTGCCACTACACTTCAGCCTGGGCAACAGAGCAAGACCCTGTCTCAAAAATATGGCTGGGTTGTAATCCCAGCACTTTGGGAGACCGAGGCAGGTGGATCACCCGAGGTAAGGAGTTCAAGCCCAGCCTGGCCAACATGGTGAAACCCCGTCTCTGCTAAAAATACAAAAATTAGCCAGGCGTGGTGGCACATGCCTGTAATCACAGCTACTTGGGAGGCTGAGGGAGGAGAATCGCTTGAATGTGGAGGTGGAGGTTGCAGTGAGCCGACATCACACCAGCCTGGGCAACAAGAGTGAAACTCTGTCTCAAAAAAAAAATATATATATGTGTGTGTGTGTGTGTGTGTGTGTGTGTGTGTGTGTATATATGTGGCTGGGTGCAGTGGCTCACTCCTGTAATCCCAGCACTTTGGGAGGCCAAGGCAGGCAGATTACTTGAGGTCAGGAGTTTAAGACCAGCCTGGCCAACATGGCAAAACTCCATCTCTACTAAAAATACAAAAATTAGCTAGGTGTGGTGGCATGCACCTGTAGTCCCAGCTACTTGGGAGGCTGAAGCAGGAGAATCACTTGAACCTGGGAGGCGGAGGTTGCAGTGAACCAAGATCGTGCCACTGCACTCCAGCCTAGGTGACAGAGCAAGACCGTCAAAAAAAAATTATATATATACATATATATGTATATGTGTATATTTCATACAGAAAATTTCAGAAATCAAATGTATACAGCTTGATGTGGTTTCACAAACTAAGCACACTTGTGTAAGCAGCCCCCACATCAGGAACCAGGAACTTAGGAGCCCTAGTGCCCCTCCAGTCACCCCAGGTGACTTCCAACTTCCAACACCATACCTTCAGTTTGGCTGGATTGTGTAATTTCATTTTTGTTTTGTTTTGTTTTGTTTGTTTTTTGAGACGGAGTCTCACTCTGTCGCCCAGGCTGGAGTGTAGTGGCGTGATCTCAGCTCACTGCAACCTCCGCCTCCCAGGTTCAAGCGATTCTCATGCCTCGGCCTCCCGAGTAGCTGAGACTACAGGTGTGTACCACCATGCCCAGCTAATTTTTTGTAGTTTTAATAGAGACAGGGTTTCACCATGTTGGCCAGGATGGTCTCGATCTCTTGACCTCGTGATCCACCCGCCTCTGAAAGTGCTGGGATTACAGGCGTGAGCCACGGAGCCTGGCCTGGATTGTGGAATTTCTGTCAACGGAAGCCTACAGTCTGCACTTTTTGAGTATGTGGCTTCTTCACTCACATTACGGTTGTGAGCGTTAGCCATGCTGCAGCCTCCAGTGGAAATTTGCTTCCTCTCATTGCTGTGCGGTATTCCATGGTGTGAACGTTCCACAGTTTATTTCTCATTCTAATCTTTTTTTATTTTTTGTAGAGACAGGGTCTTGCTGTGTTGCCCAGGCTGGTCTCGAACTCATGACCTCAAACAGTCCTCCCGCCGCCTTAGCCTCCCAAAGTGCTGGGATTACAGATGTGAGCCACTGCGCCTGGCCCCCATTCTAGTCTTGATGGACATTTGGGTGTTTCTAAGTTTGGGGTGTTAGAAGTACTGCTGCTGTGAACCTGTGCACTGCTATGCATTCGTAGCTGTGGATTCATTTCTGAGGGAGATGTGCCTAGGAGCCCTTGCAGGGTCCCATGAGATGGAAGAGGTGACACAGTCGGACCCAGCTGTTGGACAGGGGCTGGGCAGTGCAGGGATGAATATGGCCAGGAGCCCCAGGGAGGCTGCCCGAGCTGCCTGCCTCCTCTCTCTGAGCTGAGGGTTTGACCAGTGATGTTCTCGACGCTGGCTCTGTGCATCCTGAGAGGTGCTGCGTCCTTCTTGTTACCTTCACAACAGCCCTGCAAGGCAGCCCTAAGTGCGCCCAGCTTGTAGCTGAGGACGGCGAGGCTCAGAGTGGCACACTGTTTGCCACGGCCTCCTGGCCCAGGTTCAGAACCTCCTGTGTCTCATGAACCAAACTGCTGGCCACCTCCTCCCACTGCCCCATAGGTTATCAGACAAGCTCTGAAACCCAGGCTTTTCCAGAGCTGTCCCAGGGCAGGGTCTGGCCTTTTACCTCTGGACTTTCCTCTGGCAGGGAGTTCACAGACAAGGTGGCCCTGAGATTAGAGGTACAGAGTCTAACTGCACCGCACCCCAGCCACGCTGGTCTGTGCTCAGAGTCCCAGCAAGCCCTTAGGAAACAAGGCTCTCTCCCTCTCTTGGTGTCCCATATGGTTTGACTGTGTCCCCACCCAAATCTCATCTTGAATTATCGCCCCCATAATTCCCACGTGTTGTGGGAAGGACCCGGTGGGAGGTAATTGAATCATGGAGGTGGTTACCTCCCAAGCTACTTGGGAGGCTGAGGCGGGAGGATTGCTTGGTACTGTGAGGTCAAGGCTGCAGTGAGCTATCACACACCACTGTACTCCAGCCTGGGTGACAGAGTGAGACCTTGTCTCCAAAAAAAAAAGACCAAAACATTTGCCAGCATTGGAGGTGGCTACTATATCAGCTCATGTCTCTAAAATCTGTAAGATTCAAGCATTTATCCTTCTTTGAGATGAAGTTCATCCCCAGTTGATTGGGAAAAGCTCTTATTTTCAGCAAAGACATTAGAAAATTATTTTTGTTTGTTTGTTTGTTTTGAGACATAGTCTTGCTCTGTCACCCAAGCTGGAGTGCAGTGGTGTGATCTCGGCTCACTGCAACCTCCGCCTCCCAGGTTCAGATGATTCTCCTGCCTCAGCCTTCCAAGTAGCTGGGATTACAAGCATGTACCACCACGCCTGGCTAATTTTTGTATTTTTTTAGTAGAGATGGGGTTTCACCATGTTGGCCAGGCTGGTCTCAAACTCCTGACCTCAGGTGATTCACCCACCTCGGCCTCCCAAACTGCTGGGATTACAAGCGTGAGCCACCGTGCCTGGCCCCGAGAATTTTTTTTTTTTTTTTTTAGGTGTGATCATGGTATTGTGGTTATTCTGGAGAATGACCTTGTTTTTTTAAGTTCAGGGGTACATGTGCAGGATGTGCAGGTTTGTTACATAGGTAAATATGTGCCATGGTGGTTTGCTGCACACATCATCCTGTCGCCTAGGTTTTTTTTTTTTTTTTTTTTTTGAGACGGAGTTTCGCTGTTACTCAGGATGGAGTGAAGTGGCGTGATCTCAGCTCACTGCAATCTCTGCCCACCGGGTTCAAGCACTTCTTGTCCCTCAGCCTCCCAAGCAGCTGAGACTACAGGCGCCCGCCACCATGCCTGGCCAAGTTTTTGTATTTTTAGTAGAGACAGGTTTCACCATGTTGGCCAGGCTGGTCTCAAACTCCTGGCCTCAAGTGATCCACCTGCCTCGGCCTCCCAAAGTGCTGGGATTACAGGCGTGAGCCACTGTGCCCAGCAGTCCCATCATCTAGGTATTAAGCCCAGCATCCACTAGCTATTCTTCCTGATGCTCTCCCTTCTCCCACCCCCTGCCCTCCAACAGGCCCCAGTGTGTGTTGTTCCCTGCAGTGTGTCCATGTGTTCTCATCATTCAACTCCCACTTACGAGAACGTGACTACCTTGTTTTTAAGCTCTGCTTAAAGGTTTAAGAGTAAAGTACATGTCTGAAACTTAGGCTAAAGTATTTTGGAAATACATGAAATAAACATGGCAGAATGTTGCCGGGCGCAGTGGCTCACGCCTGTAATCCCAGCACTTTGGGAGGATGAGGCGGGCGGATCACAAGGTCAGGAGATCGAGACCATCCTGGCTGACACGGTAAAACCCCGTCTCTACTAAAAATACAAAAAATTAGCCAGGCATGGTGGCGGGCGCCTGTAGTCCCAGCTACTAGGGAGGCTGAGGCAGGAGAATGGCGTGAACCTGGGAAGCAGAGCTTGCAGTGAACTGAGATCATGCCACTGGACTCCAGCCTGAGTGACAGAGTGAGACTCTGTCTCAAAAATATAAAAAAGGCAAAATGTTAATTACATGACCAGAGGTGTTGGTTTTATATAGTTTTTTCAATTTTTTGGTACATTTGAAATTTTTTTTTAAGTTTCTTTTTTAAAAACCTTTAAAATAAAACTTGTGATTTCCAGCTGCCCATGAAAACTTGTAACAATCCGGCAGGCTTGGACCTGTTCCCAGTGTTCCAGCCCCTCCCCCTGGCTCTCACAGCTTGGAGGGGGGTAACAACGTTTAAGCCTGTGAGTCTGCACCTTGGCAGGGTCCACTGCCTGCATTTTACAGATGTGGAAACTGAGGGCCAGTGAGAATCGACTTCCCTAAGATGGTGCCTGAGCGGGGTCCACAGCCAGGCCACCCACGTCGCATCCATGGCCTTCAGCGTGGCAGTGGCCGCTCCCCACCCTTCCCCTCGGACCGCCCGGGCCCTCCCTGCCTAGGGATGGCTGGACCCTGTCAGGCAGCCAAGTGGCCCCAAGTAGGATCACAGCCCCCACCAGGCTTCTCCTGACCTTTGTCCCCCTGGAACCTTGACCCACGGCACCCCAAAGAGCAGGTGCCCTGCTCTGCCCCAAGAAGCAAACAGCCATGCACATAACCAACAACATGGCAAAGTGGAAGGAAATCGTCTCAATTGTTTATTCGACTCACAGTCAGTGCACACACTCTGCCATCCAAAAGTCGAAGCTGTGACAATCGACTGCTACAGGCAGTGCACGGATGTGTAAACAAAGACAAATGAAAATGCAAATCAGAGTGGGCGGGGCCAAGGCCCACTGTTACATTCACAGCACAGGGTAAGTGCAAAAGAACAGGATGTCAGGATGGGGGGCGGGGAGCACAGGGTCCTTCCTGCCCTGGAGGCTGCCTCCAGGCATCAGCCTGGGAGGCGGGTTAGTGCCCATGGATCTGGTGTCTGGGAAGGGGCCCACAGAAGATGGGCCACACCCAGCATCATCTCCTCTCTGTGGTGCGCCCTCCCATCCCCAGACCCCTTTCCGATTCAGGGGAGAGGGGCCCTGGTCACAGGAGCCAGTCCTCTGACTCCTGAGTGTGGAAACCCAGGAGGGGAGTCTGTTTCTCCCGCAGGCCTCTCAACCTGGAAAGGGCAGAGCCCCAGCAGAATGCGTTGGGGCCACAGACACCTGCTCGGGTGAAGACACTGGGAAGACAATGCCGGGCTGACAGGACCCCGCGGTGGGGGGACATCGCTGCTAACAGGACTCTGTCTGCAGGCCCAGGGGAGGCTCTGCCCCCATGAGGCCCCAGGAGCGTTTGTGCCTTGAACTGAAGGCAAAGTGCTGGGCAGTTTCTTGTCCTAATGAAGGTAGGGAAGCTGGTCCGGCCACATACATCCTCTGACCTCCCCCAAGTGGTCCCCGGGCCCACGGGTGACAGGGGCCTGAGCAATCCCTGGTCTGAACCCCCAGCTCAGAGCCTAGCACCACCCAGGGAGGTCCAGGCTCATGAAAGGGGGATGGGCAGGGGCAGGAGGGCCCAGCCCCACCTCCGCCCGTCTTTGGTGGTGACAGAGGTGGGAGGAGAAAAGACGATCTTTGGCAGGGCGAGGGAATGTCAAAGGACAGTGTCCTGGTTTGGTGCTTGGGTTTGTCAAGGGCCCAGTCCCTGCCCAGAAGAGAGCACAGGAGTGGGAGGCCCACCTCTGCCCCACCTCTGGATGGCCCGGGCCTGCTGCCCACTAAGGTGGTCCCACTCTCCTCTGGAGTTGCAAACTCTGAGAAGGCGGCTGAGGTGGGGAGGGCATCAGGACAGGCCAGCTGGATGCCTGGATGCTGAGACCATACAGCCACAGGTGGCTTCTAGCTCAGGACACCGTGACCTTCACCACAGGGCTCTAGGCCCCATCCTTCACCTCCACCCTCCCAGCATTCTTGTCAGCAGCTCTGGGGCGATGGGAGGTTTTGGGGTTCCCCACCTGGGGCATCCCGGCTCTGCCTGTCCCAATTCTCCACAACACCCCCCTCTCTCACTGCCTTTCTCTCCCACAGGCCCCACTGGTCCTGGCCTCTGCTTCCCCCAGGAACCGTTCCATTCTTCTCCATGGAAATGTCCCCTCTGGGCCTTGGGGACTCCCAGATGACGGGGGGTGGGGCAAAGTCAGGGGCAACAGCCCTCAGCCACCACAGCTGTCAGATACCAACCCAGGGAAGGGAGGAGGAGCCTTCTCTCTGCCGCCCCCAGCCCGTGCTGCCTCTACTGCAGCTCCCCCAGGGGCCCATTCTCTCGGGGCAGTGCCCCATTCACGCCTGCGCTGCTGGCCGTGGGCACCTCCAGGTACCCCAGCAAGATCTCGCTGCGGCGCCGGGACAGCTGCAGGATGTCGTCTGCCAGCGCGGGCACTGACGTGTAGCGCACATTGTCCAGGTCGAACATGTCCCTCAGGTACTGCACAATCTGGTGCTTGGGGAGCAGGGCTGGTGTCGGGCCTGGCCCAGGCCACTGCCCACCATGATGCCCCCCAGGTCACCCGAAGTCCCCTTGTCCACCACCAGAGCCCCAGCCCGTCCTTTCCATCCCCAGGCTCCTCCCTCCCACTGCTTCCTCTGGACCCATGTGGGTCTGCCTCTGCCCTCTCTCTGGGAGCAGGCCCAGGCCCAGGCCCTCACCCCATTCCTGGCACCTCCCAGGGTGCCTGTGCCCAGGGCAAGAGTCAGGAAAGAACGAGAACTGCTCTCTGTTTACCTTGAAGAAAGCACAGACTTCAGCAAGCTGAGGCTTGGGTCCAAGGAAGCCGAAGGCTAGGACAGGGCTCACATGCTCCGATACGGAGTAGAAATGGGAGATGAAGCCGTCAGGCACCTGCGGTGGGCACAAGGCTGAGGGGCCAGGCTGGGGCCCAGGTAGGATAAGGGCACCAGGCCCAGGTGTCGCATAAAGGGCTGGGCTTTAGAGGTCGCTCCAGCTCGTGTACTTTCCTGCTAGATGACTCTGGGCAGTGACTCGAGCTTTCGAAGCCCATTTTAACTTCTGCAGACAGGGTAACCATGGGCCGCTGTGAGAACTGCAAGAGGTGGGGCCGTGGTGGCTCCGCGGGAAGTGCCTGGAGCACGTGGCCACGGCAGCTGGTATCAGCTAGACAACAGAGCCTGGCCCGCGGAGGGGAACGACAAACCACAGCCCAGAGAGCGCAGCCAGTCGCTGCCTGGGAGCGGAGATTACAGGGGCCTGACTGGGGCGGGGAAAGGGCAGGAGGGACAGGGCTCTGCTTGCTCCTAGGTATCCTGTCCCCACTGAGACGCCTGCACCAGGCCAGCTGCCAGCCCTGTGGCCACTACCCTAGGGTGTCCGTTCCCCTCCCCAGTGGCCTGCTCTGTGCTGGGCCTGGGGAGGAGAGGAAGTGGGTCTACACGTGCCTCCGGGGAGCTCCCGGCACAATGAGAGGTAACAGCGGAACAAGGGGACCAGGGCTGTGAGCGGTGAAGGCCAAGTGGCCCAGCGAGCCGCCCTGCACCCGCTCCGCTCCCCACCATACTGCCTCAGAGCCCAGCTCGTGCTCCCCTGGGCCTGCCAGTCACTCACCATCAGCAGCCTCCTCTTGGCTTTCAGGACCGACCAGCAAGCAGTGGCCAAGGCCTACATCAAAAATAGGATGTCCCCCGGGTTTCAAAATGGGCCTAGCCCACCGCCCCTCACCCTCTGCCAGCCCAGCACCAAGCCCTTAAACCCAGCTCACCCCACTCCAAGCAGGAAGATGGGGCTGGGTGCCTAAGCTCTGCTGCTTTCTCCTCTGATTTTGGACTCAGACATACCTAAACTTGCATCTTGACTCTAATCTTACTGCTGGATCTTCTCTGAGCCTCAGTCTCCTCTTCTGTAAAGGGGCACAACACAGCACTCCCACCTCCTTTGGTGGTTGTGGGAGCAATGCTTCCCGCCTGTAAACCGCCTCACAGAAGCCTGGGCCCAGGCAGCACAGCCTGGCTGCTGGAGCGTCACTGCTTGCCTTGCTGGGGGTCCTGTGCTGGGCTGTCTCTCGCTCTGTGCCTTTTTTTCCTTTTGGTTTTGCTTTCCCCTCTTTTAACTTGATTTAACAGGATGCATTAAAATGGAATCGAATTCATACCGGCACAGAAGTGAAACCATACAATAGGAAGAAAACGCACACCACCTTGGTTCTAAACTGGGGCACCAGGCAGCAACGGGGCACTGTGGAGGCTTCTCCAGAGCAGACTCTGGTCTCCCAGGCCTGGCAGCCGCGGATCTAGGGGGTAGGGGCCCAGCCCTGGTGCCAATGCTAGGGACAGAGGGGACGGAGCCAGGCAACCACACGGGCTAATGTGAGCAAGTGTGGGTCTGAGAGCGGGGCAGCGACCCACCGTCTCCTTGAAGCTGTCTGACAGCCAGCGGTTCCGCAGGACGGCGAGCACCGAGGCCGGGGGGTTCTCCAGGTCCTCAAAGGCGTCCATGAGGATGAAGTCCAGCACGATATCGAAGAAGCTCATGCATACCACCTACAGAGGGTGCCCCCGGGAGGCTCATGCATGGGGGCACTGCCGGAGCCTCAGGGCCACTTTCCAGATGGGGAGACTGAGGCTGGGGTCCAGGGCATGAGCACACGTGTGGGGGACACGTCTTCCCCGCTCTGCTGTGCAACGGGTATAGCTGAGGCCATTCCTCCCTCGGCCTTGGCCTGGGGCAGGGCAGGAACCGGGGGCTATGGGCAGTGATGGAACCGTCTCAGCCGCTTGGAACTGAGGTAGAGCTTGGCACAGGAACCCCCTTGCTGCTCAGATGCAGGGAAGCCCGGGATGTCGGGGTTCAGCACAAAGCAACTCACCCCTCGGCCCTCCAGCTCCAGCCGTGTCGTGGCCCAGGTCTCGGGCCGCAGGGCATAGCTCAGCATCTCCTCGTAGCTCTCCAGGAAGCCTTTGGGGCTCTGTGGAGAATAGCACGGCCCATCCTGTTCACTGGACAAGACCCACAGGGACAGGCTGGCCTGTGGATGGGGGACATGCCCACGCAGCAGGCACAGAGAAAACGCGGCAGAGAAGTGTCTCCTACTCAGCACAGCGTGCTTCTCCAGAGAACCAGGGCACCCAGTCAGGTCTCAAGCCAGCTCCTCTGCTGAGCACCTGCTGCCTTCCAGGAGTGCACAATGTGACAGTGTGATCTCACTTTGGAGGGACACAGGATGTGAGGATTAGAGTCAGGCAGCTGAAGGTTCAAATCTCCATGGCCTTGGACCTCAACAGGAAAGGGGAGAAGCTACAGCCCTGATGAGGCTCTTCTAGGGCAGTTGCCGAGCTCATGTGTGACGCAGTCAGTCCAGCGCCAAAGCCTTCAACAAACAGCGTTTAAAGCGCTACTGCATGGCACGGAGGCTCTCGGCACACATCCTTCACTCTCTGGGACCCTGGGGGTTAGCTGGGGTTTGGGACGCTCTTTTCAGATGTGGGTCTGCATTTATGAATGTAGAAAAACACTGAGTGTTAGGGTCGGTTCTCAGCGTGGATTAACTCGTGATTTTTTTTTTTTTTTTTTTTTTGAGATGGAGTCTCACTCTGTCACCTAGGCTGGAGTGCAGTGGCACGATCTCAGCTCACTGCAAGCTCCACCTCCCAGGTTCACGCCATTCTCCTGCCTCAGCCTCCTGAGTAGCTGGGACTACAAGTGCCTGCCACCACGCCTGGCTAATTTTTTTTTTTTTTTTTTTTTTTTGAGACAGAGTCTCGCTCTATTGGCAGGCTGGAGTGCAGTGGCACAGTCTTGGCTCACTGCAACCTCCACCTCCCGGATTCAAGCAATTCTCTTGCCTCAGCCTCCTGAGTAGCTGGGACTACACATGCATGCTACCACACCCAGCTAATTTTTGTATTTTCAGTAGAGACGGGGTTTCACCATGTTGGCCAGGATGGTCTCGATCTCTTGACCTCTTGATCCGCCCACCTCGGCCTCCGAAAGTGCTAGGATTACAGGGGTAAGCCACCGCGCCCAGCCATGCCCAGCTAATTTTTTTGTATTTTTAGTAGAGACGGGGTTTCACCATGTTAGCCAGGATAGTCTTGATCTGACCTCGTGATCCGCCCGCCTCGGCCTCCCAAAGTACTGGGATTACAGGCATGAACCATCGCCCCCAGCATTTTTTTTTTTTAAGTCTTTGTCTGTCACCCCGGCTGGAGTGCAGTGGTGCAATCTCGGCTCACTGCAGCCTCCGCCTCCCAGGTTCAAGTGATTCTCCTGCCTCAGCCTCCCAAGTAGCTGGGATTATAGGTGCCTGCCATCACACCCGGCTAATTTTTGTATTTTTAGTAGAGAAGGGGTTTCACCATGTTGGCCAGGCTGGTCTGGACCTCAGGTGATCCGCCCATCTTGGCCTCCCAAAGTGCTAAGATTACTGGCAGAGCCACCATGCCTGGCCCTAAATTTTTAAAAAGTATTTACATTTTAAAAATTTGCCAGGATGATCCTGGGCCATCCCTTAACCGCCTGGAGTCTGTTTTCTCATTGGTAAAAGGTGACAATGATGAAGATATGGGCTGGTCCTTGACACCTGAGCATGCCCTGTGTCATCGCATAATGTCCCCAGGACACACCCATCTCCACAGGAGGACACTGATACACAATGAGGTTTTGTGGTTGCCCCACTGACACAAAGTTGAGCGAGTGGCCTGATGCTACAACCCCAGTGCCTGGGTGCCTCCCACAGGGCTAGCATCTTCCCAGGCCAGGGCCTGGCCCCAGTCCTAATAGGGCCACCTCAGTTACTGCTCCAGTCCCAGGGCTTGGTGCAGGCTGTGGCACTCAGGTGCTGCTAAATGGCTTTCGTTTCTTTTTGTTTGTTTTGTTTTTTGGTTTTTTTTTTTTTGAGACGGAGTCTCGCTCTGTCACCCAGGCTGGAATGCAGTGTCCCAATCCCGGCTCACTGCAAGCTCCGCCTCCCGGGTTCATGCCATTCTCCTGCCTTAGTCTCCCGAGTAGCTGGGACTACAGGCGCCCGCCACCACGCCCGGCTAAATTTTTTTGTATTTTTAGTAGAGACGGGGTTTCACCGTGTTAGCCAGGATGGTCTTGAACTCCTGACCTTGTGATCCGCCTGCCTTGGCCTCCCAAAGTGCTGGGATTACAGGCATGAGCCACTACGCCCAGCCTTTCATTTCTTTTTTTTTTTTTGGTCGCCCAGGCTGGAGTGCAGTGGCGTGATCTTGGCTCACTGCAAGCTCTGCCTCCCCAGTTCACGCCATTCTCCTGCCTCAGCCTCCCGAGTAGCTGGGACTACAGGTGCTCACCACCACGCCCAGCTAATTTTTTGTATTTTTAGTAGAGACGGGGTTTCACTGTGCTAGCCAGGATGGTCTCGATCTCCTGACCTCGTGATCCTCCAGCCTTGGCCTCCCAAAGTGCCGGGATTACAGGCGTGAACCACTGCGCCCAGCCTCATTTCTTAATAAAACCAAAGTCCCATACTGGGAAGGTTGCAAAGAGGAGCTCCCCAGAGGGTGGGGCCCTGGCACCCACCTTAACCCTCCTTCACTTGTTCACTCACCCAGCTTCCTGGGGAGGCCCACAGAGACCAAGTCCAGGGCCCAGGCTGGGTCCCAGCCACCTGACTTCACATCCAGTCTACCTTTCACCTGCTCAGTACCCTGGACAAGCCCCCTCCCTTCCTGGGGTCAGTGTCCCCATCCGCCAAGCAGAAACTGCAGTGAGGCTCGAATGAACTCCCCGCAGTGAAGAACCATCGAGTACACACTGAGGTCACCGCCAGGTCAACAGCCACTGCCGGGAGAATATCCGAGGAGTGCTGATGCAGTACCCGCCCTGTGCCAGGCCCTGGATGGGGCACACATCTGTGCCAGGAGAGTTCTGACACTGGCCCTCATGGAGCTAACTGAATAACGGGGGAGGAAGGAAAAGGCAGCCCATGAGCAGGAGGCAGGGTAGTGAGGCCACACCGCCACGGTGAGCCCAAGGGTTCTCTCAGGCCTCAGGGGATGAGTCAGGTGATGACCTCCTGGGGACAGAGAAGGGTACTCAGAAGACAAGTGACCAAGGAATGGGGAGGGAGGAGGACAGAGGAAAAAGTGGTGTGGGGGGCTTCCAGTTACTGGTATATGTCCCACTTCCTAACCTGGGTGCTGGTTATACAGGCCTTGTCTTTCATTAAATCCTATACATAGGCCGGGTGTGGTGGCTCACATCTGTAATCCCAGCACTTTGGGAGGCTGAGGCGGATGGATCACCTAAGGTCAGGAGTTCGAGACCAGCCTGGCAAACATGGTGAAACCCTGTCTCTACTAAAAATACAAAAATTAGCTGGGTGTGGTGGTGCACACCTGTAATCCCAGCTACTTGGGAGGGAGACTAAGGCAGAAGAATCACTTGAACCTGGGAGGCGGAGACTGCAGTGAGTCGAGAACACGGCAAGTCTCTGTCTCAAAAAAAAAAAAAATCCTATAGATACTTTTTGGGTGGTTTTTTGTTTTTTTGTTTTTTTGTTTTGAGACAGGGTCTCATTCTGTTGGCCAGGCTGGAGAGCAGTGGTGCAATCATGGATGGCTCACTCCAGCCTTGAACTCCTGGCCTCAAGAAATCCTCCCATCTCAGCCTCTCAAGTGCTGGGATTACAAGTGTGAGCCACCGTGCCCAGCCAAATCCTGTATTTTTTACACTCTCTCCTATGTGTATTTCATAATAAAGTTAAAAAAAAAAAAAAAGATTGAGGACAGGTGTGGTGGCTCACATCTATAATCCCAGCACTTTGGGAGGCCAAGGAAGGCGGATCATCTGAGGTCAGGAGTTTGAGATCTGCCTGGGCAACATAGCAAAACCCTGTCTCTATGAAAAACACAAAAATTAGCCAGGCGCGGTGACGCATGCCTGTAATCCCAGCTACTCAGGAGGCTGAGGTGGGAGAATCGCTTGAGCCCGGGAGGTGGAGGTTGCGGTGAGCCGAGATCATGCCATTGCACTCCAGACTGGGTGGCAGAAGTGAAACCCTGTCTCAAAAAAAAAAACAAGATTGAGCAACAGTGTTCCTGAGGCAGAGACCAGCATATGCAAAGCCCAGATCAGGCAGCAGGTCTGGTGCACTAGAAGCAGGCCCTTCAGCCAGACAGGACGAAGTCACAGGGCAGCAAACCACCAAACAGAGCTTGGCCTTCACCCCAAGGGCAGCAGGCGCAAGTGAGGGTTGTAGGTAGCTGGCTAGTGAGGTCAGATGTGTGTTTCAGAATCATCTGTCCGACCTGTTCAAAAGCTTTGCTCAAACCCGTTAAAGAAAAAAAAAAAAAAAAGGCCGGGCGGTGGCTCATGCCTGTAATCCCAGCACTTTGGGAGGCCAAGGCAGGCGGATCACGAGGTCAGGAAATCGAGACCATCCTGGCTAACACGGTGAAACCCCGTCTCTACTAAAAATACAAAAAAATTAGCCGGGCATGGTGGCACGCACCTGTAATCCCAGCTACTCGGGAGGCTGAGGCAGGAGAATGGCGTGAACCCAGGAGGCGGAGCTTGCAGTGAGCCGAGATCGCACCACTGCACTCCAGCCTGGGCGAGAGAGTGAGACTCTGTCTCAAAAAAACAAAACAAAACAAAACAAAAAAACAGACGAGTAACAAATCATCAAAAAAATTATGCAACCTCATCAATAATCAGAGATGCAAGGAAACACCCTTATATTGCTGGCAGCGATGTAAGTTGTGAAGGCCTTTTGGAGGGCAAACTAGCAATATCTGCCGGGCTTCTAAATGTCCAGGACCCAGAAATGTCATATCCAGGGCTCTGCCCCACAGAAAACCTCACAAGAGAGCAGTAGAAGGAAGATTATATAATGTTGTCTGTGATGGTGAACCTCAGACAGCCCAGGTGTCCCTCCATCAGGGAATGGAGGCCTCGTGTGGCGCTCTCCACACAATGGGACGCTCCACAGTTGGGGAAAACCCCTCCCGGTGCCGGCATGGAGAGATGGACGCCACATGCCACCACACTCCAGAGGAAAGTGCAGGATGGTAAGTAGGGCACAAAGGCTTAGAAATGGAATAACAATATCCACGGTTGCAGAGTCCACAGAACGGAGTAGGAGGAACGTGTATCAGCCTGTGCACAGGGGTTCCTTCTGGCAGGTGGGGTTCAAGGGGACCCTCTGTGGTTTGCATTTTATAATTTGCCCCCCTACCCTACACCCGCTACCTTCTCAGCCTTGGTCATCAGGCCTGTCACCATCTGTCGGCCCACTTTCCCGAAGAAAAGCTGGTTACTCTTGTCTTCCAGAAGCCCCTAGGGAAGGAGGAAGGGAGGGGAGTGAGCTGCCAGGCATGGCAGTCCCTCAAAGCCCACGGAGAGGGCCATGTAAGAGGCCGGGTAGGTGGCCCACCTGCCACAGAGGAGCCCAGTGTGGGAGCAGGCCTGGCCAGGGACCAGGAGGCCAAGTACATGCCACACAGCCATGGCCAGCCTGACTACCCCTTGCCTCCCACCCCCGAGGAACCCCCAGGCCACACCCACCTCGAAGGCCTGCCGCACACAGTGCAGCTTGGCCAGAAAGTCCTGGTCACTGTAGCAGCCCAGCAGCTCCGTCCTGAGGGGAGGACAGACGGCGTCACACAACCTGGTCCCTGCCCAGCGATGCCCCGGGCGGTCAGGTGGCACCTGGGTGGGGGGGTGGGAGGCTCTGGCTCCAGCCCTGGCCCTGCCTCAGCCTGGCAGTGTGGCCCCTGGCTGGTGCCTGTCTCCCTTGAGGCCTTGGTCTTCCCAGGCCAAAGGACGAGGCTGCCTGGATGATCTCTGAGGACGTGTCAGCCTCTCAGGCACTGGGTGCAGAGATGACCGAGGCCTCCTTAGGCCACAACCAGCCCCACACTTCACTGGCAAAGGACTGAAATGGCCAAACTGCCTCCTGACGGCAGATGTGGCGGATCACCCGGATCACTTCAGCCAGTGTGTGATTCATTTCTGGTCAGTGAACTTTTTTTTTTTTTTAGACGGAGTCTTGTTCTGTTGCTCAGGTTGGAGTGCAGTGGTGCAATCTCAGCTCACTGCAACCTCTGCCTCCCAGGTTCAAGTGATTCTCCTGCCTCAGCCTCCCAAGTAGCTGGGACTACAGCCACGCACCACCACGCCTGGCTAATTTTTGTATTTTTAGTAGAGACGGGGTTTCACCATGTTAGCCAGGTTGGTCTTAAACTCCTGACCTCAAGCGATCTGCCTGCTTCAGCCTCGCAAAGTGCTGGGATTACAGGCGTGAGTCACGGCGCCCAGCCCAGATTTTTTGCTTTTTTTTTTTGAGATGGAGTCTCGCTCTGTTGCCCAGGCTAGAGTGCAGTGGCTTGATTTCCACTCACTGCAACCTCTGCCTCCCGGGTTCAAGCGATCCTCCTGTCTCAGCCTCCCAAGTAGCTGGACTACAGGTATGTGCCACCATGCCCAGCTAATTTTTATATTTTTAGTAGAGATGGGGTTTACACCATATTGGCCAGGTTGGTCTCGAACTCCTGACCTCAGGTGATCTGCCCACCTCGGCCTCCCAAAGTGCTGGGATTATAGGCATGAGCCACCCTGCCCAGCGCCAGATTAACTTTTAAACATACATACTGAAATCTGCAAGCCATGATCAAAAAGCCAAGTTCTCAGGCTGGGTGTGGTGGCTCACACCTGTAGTCCCAACACTTTGAGAGGCCAAGGCAGGTGGATCACTTGAGGTGAGGAGTTTGAGACCAGCCTGACCAACACAGTGAAACCCCATCTCTACTAAAAAAAAAAAAAAAAAAAAGTCAAGTTCTCAGTCTTATCATACAAAAAATTAATAAAAAAGTTAATATAAGATGGTGAAGAAGCCTAAACATAACCACAGACAAAGAAACTGAGGCTAAGAGAAGTTAAGCGACTTGTTCAGGGTGGCAGAACTTGGAGTCCGGGCCTGTCTGTCCCCACGGCCTGAGTTCCTGACCTCTCCATGGAGGAACTGTGTCCAGACACTGCACTTAGGGCCAGTGACCCTGTGTGGCTGTGGCTGTACCCACTGAGAATTTACTTTTGTTTTTATATGGAATGCTTAGTAAATCTGCGTGTTATCCTTATGCCGGGACCACGTTCATCTTCTCTGTATCATTCCAATTTTTTTTTAGTGTATGTGCTGTAGAAGCAAACACTCTCTCAGAATTTAGAACTGGTAGTAACTATTGTTCTTTATTAAGTATGTTCATTTGTTACTGTCATTATTGGTATCAGACCTGCCAGTATGGGTCCATCCAGGCCCTCTGCAGCTGGGGATGGAGCTGTCACCAGCTCACCACGGCCCTCAGGCAGCCTGGACTCACTCAGGCTGAGTCCTTGCCAAGCACCGCTGGCTTCTCCGCCTCCCGCAAGGGCCAGAATCACCCACCGCCTCCTGCTCCCTCCCTCCCTCCACACCTGCTCACCTGAGGGTCCGGCAGGGCACTCTGCCCTCCTTCACCAGCTGCAGGGCCTCCTCGTAGGCAGCAGCGGGTCTGGAGAGTGGGATCGGGTAATCTCCGGTCTGCAGGGACTCAAAGAGCTGGGAGAGGGTGCAGAGGAAGAGACCAGGGAAGCCCATGAGAGCAGCACGCCATGGCGCAAGGGCACCTGCCTGTTGGTCGGCCACAGCGGCCACCCCAGGTGCCTGCCCACTGCCAGCGTCTCTAAGGGGATGTCAGAGGGAACACTGGCCAGGAGGCCCCAGTTTAAGCCCAGCTCTGGCCCTCAGCATCCCCATCTCCAGGGGTCCTTCCCAAAAAGGCCATCTAAAGGACACATACACATGTCCCCCCATCCCAAGGAAGAACACAGTGCCTGATCCACGTGCCCATGGCAGGGGACTGAGGCCAAACAATGGGCACAGCGGTCTGGTGAAGGGAGAGGCCAGCATGGGCTGGAGCCCTTCGGGGCAGAACCCCTGCTCTCACCCACAGGACAACGGCCCCCGATTTCTCAGCACCCCCCATCCCCAACAGCTTCGAGGAGGCCCGTGGGAGCATCCAAATTCTCCCATCGGAGGAAATGCCTCCACTTTCCCATGACCCAGTGCCAGCCCCACGGGCCTGCAGAGGAGGCCCAGCCTTCACCCCACCCTGGGCTTGGTCCCCACCCCGAGTCACCTCGGTGGCAGAGAAGAAGGAATCCTCTGAGGTCAGGCTGTCCTCATCGTCCGCCCGCAGCCGCAGTGAGCCCTCAGTCAGGGGCAGCATGAGCGTCCTCTCTGGGAAGAGCAGTGAGAGAGAGCGGGGCTGAGACTCCCCGCACGGTGCTCGGCCGGAATCCCGGTACACGAAGTCCCCCATCAGGCCCAGGGGAGGCTTCATCCCGAGCCTGTGATTCCCATGCTCAATGGCAAAGCTCTGACATGCCAAGCACTTCTGCGTGAGGACACTGGACTCCTCGCCTCAGTGAGTGACCTCCTTCAACACCCACGACATCCTCGGAGGTTGTCAGCCTCAGGTGTGAGCCCTCGGCTGGTGAGCAGCTCTGCCAGGCTCACAGGTCGCACCGCTGGACCTGAGGCCTGAAGGCCCAAGCTCTGCAGGGGGAGGACCTTGAACTGTGTGGCCCTGGGGAAATCGCCTCTCTCTTCTGACAAGCTGAAACTCAGCCATTGATACCAAGGGCTCGAGAGAGTCCATGGCCACTAACCTGGAGTTCCCCTCCCTGCTCGCCCAAGGGCTGAGGGGTGTGGACCTCCAAGGGTGCTCAGGAAAGGATTGTCGAGCAAGTAAGCAAAGGCCACAGACCTGTGGCGGGCCACCCTAAAGGTCCCCCCAGCTCTTTCTGCCACATAGGGAGGCCACAGGAGGCAGATTCCTCCAACAGAGAAGCCACACCCAGAGCACGTGGGGAGAAGCCAGGGCAGGGTGCGTGGCTCAGCCGACCCACTCTGGTTCTGTGTCCCCACTAGCAGAGCCAGGGAGCTGGACCCTGGGGAGTCTGAGGGTCCCACAGGGCTGAGTGCACAGGGAGGGGCCAGGGTGTCATTCACTGCAGGGGTCTGAAGAGGACAGTGGCTGTTTGGCAGAATAACTTGGTTCCCCCTCAATATGTCACATCATTTCACCTCAATGCAGCCGACAACAGAACTTCTGTTCTTGGCCTTCGGCCTGCTCTGAGTGAACCTCCCGTGAGTCACCCCATCCACCCACCCAGTCTGAGCCACGGGAAAGGACTTGAAGCGAAGGCCTGGGAGAGTCATCAGGGAGATGCTGCCACGCGAACCCCAAGGCTGCACCCAAGGGGATGGAGCCAGGTGCACTTGCTGGGGACTCCTGGGACCTCACCTCAGCTCTGCTCCAGCCTGCCATGGAGAAGGGAACACCTCAGTTTCCCCATCTGTGCCGTAAGGTGCTGGATCACATGAGGTCGGAGAGCCCTGGGGATTCTGATTCATTGGATGCACTGAGAGAACCACGCACCGGTTCTCGCACCTTCTCCTCACCTCCGTCCCTGCCACGCTCCACACCCACCCCGCCTGCGCTGGGCCCAGCTCACCGAGGTCTAGCAGCATGCTGTCCGCAGGGAAGGTCGAGCCGAACTCCTCCTGCAGGTGGTAGGCGCGGTGCAGCAGGGACTCCAGCTTCTCTGCAAACTCCTTCCGCTGTGACTCTGGCTGCCGTAAAAACAAGGACCCTCAACCCAGACCCTCAAAGCTCCCAACGAAAACGGCCCCTTCCCTCACCCCCAGGTCCCTGGGGAAAGGGGAGGAGATCTAGGACCCAGCAGCTAAGCACATAGACTCCAAAACTTCACTGCTCGATAGAGGAGCCACCAGCCACTTGTGGCAGCTGAGCACTGAAAACCTGGACAGTCCCAGAGTCTAAACACACACCAGATTTCAAACACGGCACCAAAAAGCATAGACTGTCTCAGGAATCTTTTCTGTTGATTACATGCTGAAATGATCACATACTGGACATATCAGGTTACATGAAGTACAGCTGACCCTTGAAAACTGTGGACTTAGGTTGCCGGACACAGTGGCTCACGCCTGTAATCCCAGCACTTTGGGTGGCCGAGGTGGGCAGATCACAAGGTCAGGAGTTCAAGACCAGCCTGACCAACATGGTGAAACCAAGTCTCTACTAAAAATACAAAAATTAGCCGGGCATGGTGGCGGGTGCCTATAATCCCAGCTACTCAGGAGGCAGGAGAATTGCTTGAACCTGGGAGATGGAGGTTGCAATGAGCCGAGATCGCGCCATTGCACTCTAGCCTGGGTGACAGAACGGGACTCTGTCTCAAAAAAAAAAAGAAAGAAAGAAAATTGTGGACTTAGGGTAACTGACTCACCCCTGTGCCCACATAGTTGAAAATCTACATAAAAAAACTTTTTTTTTTTTTTTTTGAGACAGGGTCTCATTCTGTCACCCAGCCCGCAGTGCAGTGGCGCAATCACATCTAACCACAGTCTGTGTGATCCTCCCGTCTCTGCCTCCCTAGTAGCTAGGACTACAGGCATACATCACCATACCCGGCTAACTTCTGTATATATTTTTGGTAGATACAGGGTTTTGCCACATTGCCCAGGCTGGTTTCAAACGTATGGGTTCAAGCAATCCTCCTGCCTCAGCTTCCCAAAGTGCTAGGATTAGAGGTGTGAGCCACCGTGCCCGGCCCACATATAACTTTTGACTCCTCTAAAAGTAAGGGGAGTTATTAATAGGTTATTAACTACTAATAAGCTATTGTTGACCAGAAGTCTTACTGAGAATGTAGTCGATTAACACATATTTTGTATGTTCTATGTATTATATTCTGTATTCTTACACCAAACTAAGCCAGAGAAAAGAAAATGTTATTAAAGAAATCATAAAGAAGAAAAATGGACCGGGTGAGGTGGCTCACACCTATAATCCCAGCACTTTGGAAGGCAGAGGCAGGAGGATCCCTTGAGCCCAGAAGTCTGAGACCAGCCTAGGAAAGACCCTATCTCTACAAAAAATACAAAAATTAGGCCGGCGTGGTGGCGTGTGCCTGTAGTCCCAGCTACTCAGGAGGCTGAGGTAGGAGGATCACGTGAGCCCGGGGAGGTTGAGGTTGCAGTGAGCCATAATGGTGCCACTGTACTCCAGCCTTGGTGACAGAGCGAGACTCTGTCTCAAAATAAATAAATAAATGAAAGGAAATCACTGGGCCAGGCACAATTCCTCACACCAGTAATCCCAGCACTTTGGGAGACCAAGACAGGTAAATCACTTGGGCCCAGGAGTTTGAGACCAGCGTTGGCAACATAGTAAAACCAAAAATATAAAAATTAGCCAGTTTCGGCCGGGTGCAGTGGCTCACACCTGTAATCCCAGCACTTTGGGAGGCCGAGGCAGGCGGATTACCTGAAGTCAGGGGTTCGAGACCAGCCTGGCCAACATGGTGAAACCCTGTCTCCACTAAAAATACAAAAAATGAGCTGGGCAGGTGGTGCACACCTGTAATCCCAGCTACTCCGGAGGCTAAGGTACGAGAATCACTTGAACCAGGGAGGAAGAGGTTGCAGTGAGCCAAGGTCGCGCCACTGCACTCCAGCCTGGGTGACAGAGCAAGACTCCATTTCCAAACAAACAAAAACAAACAAACAAACAAAAAAAATTAGCCAGTTTCATAACATGGTCTCAAAATAAATAAATAAGAGATTAAAATTTAAAAATACAACTAAAGGCCAGGCGTGGTGGCTTATGCCTGTAATTCCAGCACTTTGGGAGGCCGAGGCAGGCGGATCACCTGAGATAAGGAGTTCGAGACCAGCCTGGTCAACATGGCGAAAGCCCATCTCTACTAAAAATACAAAAATTAGCTGAGCATGGTGGCGCATGCCTGTAATCCCAGCTACTCGGGAGGCAGAGGCAGGAGAATCGTTTGAACTCAGGAGGTGGAGGCTGCAGTCAGCCGAGATCGTGCCATTGTACACTGGGCAACAAGAGTGAAACTCTGTCTCAAAAAGAAAATATACGCTGGGCGCGGTGGCTCACGCCTGTAATCCCAGCACTTTGGGAAGCCGAGGCGGGGGGATCACGGGGTCAGGAGATCGAGACCATCCTGGCTAACACGGTGAAACCCCGTCTCTATTAAAAATACAAAAAATTAGCCGGGCATGGTGGCAGGCGCCTGTAGTCCCAGCTACTCGGGAGGCTGAGGCAGGAGAATGGCATGAACCCGGGAGGTGGAGCTTGCAGTGAGCCGAGATCATGCCACTGCACTCCAGCCTGGGCGACAGAGCGAAACTACGTCTCAACAACAACAACAAATACATATATATATATTTAATTTTAAAAAAGAAAATCATTGAGGAGAAAGGATATCTGCCTGAATAGGTTTCTAATGCGAATGAAAGAGCCCTATTCTGGAAAAAAATGCCACAAAGGACATTTATTAGTATGGAAGAGAAGTGAGCACTAGATTTAAGGCAGGAAGGAATAGACTAACTCTACTGTTTTGTACAAATGCAGTCAGGATTTTCATCAGGACTGTCCTTTCTTTTTTTTCTTTTTTGAGATGGGGTCTCGTTCTGTTGCCCAGGCTGGAATGCAGTGGCGTGATCTCAGTTCACTGCAACTTCCAACCCTCAGGTTCAAGCAATTCTCCCATCTCACCCTCCTGAGTACTTGGGACCACAGGCACGGCCACCACACCCAGCTAATTTTTGTATTTTTAGTAGAGATGGGGTCTCACCATGTTGCCCAGGCTGGTCTTGAACTCCTGAGCTCGGCTAGGTGCAGTGGCTCATGCCTGTAATCCCAGCACTTTGAGGGGCTGAGGCAGGCAGATCACTTGAGGTCAGGAGTTCGAGACCAGCCTGGTCTACTTGGTGAAACCCCGTCTCTACTAAAAACACAAAAATTAGCTGGGCTTGGTGGTGTGCGCCTGTAATTCCAGCAACTTGGGAGACTGAGGCAGGAGAATCGCTTGAACCCAGGAAGTGGAGGTAGCAGTGAGCCGAGATTGTGCCACTGCACTCCAGCCTGAGCAACAGAGCAAGAGTCTGTCTTAAAAAAAAAAAAAAAAAGTAATTATTACAATATTTATTCTAAGAGCTACACTTACTGGTGGCCACCATGGGCCAGTCTTGTGTGAAGTGCCTACTGTAGTTCTTTAAGTTATCCCTGAGATCTCAGGAGAAAGACACTCTTATTTCCCTTGACAGATAGAGAAACTAAGACAAGGCTCGGAAGGGGGAAATGATTTCCCTGAGGGCACAGTGTGGAACTAGTGGTGCTACAAACTGAATCCAGGTGTGTGTGGCTCTAGAGCAGTGCTGTCCAGTGGAAAGCCACGTGCAACATTCAATGTTTGCTACAGACCACCATAAATAGCACAAAGTAATGGGCAAAATTAATTTTAATAATACACATGTGACCCTTGAACAACATAGGTTGTTTTTGTTTTTGTTTTTTCTTGAGACAGGGTCTTGCTCTGTTGCCCAGGCTACAGTGCAGTGATGAGATCATGGGCTCAGGCGATCCTCCCAACTCAGCCTCCTGAGTAGCTGGGGCTACAGGTGCCCACCACCACGCCTGGCAAATATTTTTGTATTAATTGTAGAGACAGGATCTCACCATGTTGCCCAGGCTGGTCTTGAATTCCTAGACTCAAGTGATCCTCCCACCTTGGTCTCCTAAAGTGTTGGGACTACAGGTGTGAGCCACTACACCCGGCCAGACTTTTTTCAATAAATATATAGGAGAATTTTTTGGAAATTTATGACAATTTGAAAAACCTCAGAGATGAACCCACTTAGCCTAGAGATACTGAAAAAATTATGAGAAAGGTATGTCACGAATGCATAAAATATATGTAGATACTAGTCTTTATCATTTACTACCATAAAATATACACAAATTGGCTGGGCGCAGCAGCTCACACCTGTAATCCCAGCACTTTGGGAGGCCGAGGCGGGCAGATCACCTGAGGTCAGGAGTTCAAGACCAGCCTGGCCAACATGCTGAAACCCCGTCTCTACTAAAAATACAAATTTTAGCTGGGCATAGTGGCTGGCACCTGTAATCCCAGCTACTCAGGAGGCTGAGGCAGGAGAATCGCATGAACCCTGGAGGCAGATGTTGCAGTGAGCTGAGACCGTGCCATTGCACTTCAGCCTGGGCAACAAGAGTGAAACTCTGTCTCGGAAGAAAAAAAAAAAAAGGCCGGGCGCGGTGGCTCACACCTGTAATCCCAGCACTTTGGGAGGCTGAGGTGGGTGGATCACGAGGTCAGGAGTTCCAGACCATCCTGCCCAACATGGTGAAACCCCGCCTCTACTAAAAATACAAAAATTAGCTGGGTGTGGTGGTGTGCGCCTGTAATCCCAGCTACTCGGGAGGCTGAGGTAGGAGAATCACTTGAACCCGGGAGGCAGAGGTTGCAGTAAACCAAGATAGCGCCATAGCACTCCAGCCTGGTGACAGAGTGAGACTCCGTCTCAAAAAAAAAAAAGAAAAAGAGTGCGCAGCATCCTGTGGCCTAATGACCTTGTCACTACCCTTGGGCCACCAGGCCGGGTGAGGGAAGAGGGGGCGGGCACTCCTCCCTGCACCCCAGGAGCTTCTGGGCTGAGCGCTGAGGGGACGTATGAGCCAGCCTCACTCTGTTTTCCACAAAGGCTGCCAGAACCTGCAATTGCCTGTAACTGGATCCACGGGGAGATAAGGCACTGGGTAGAAACAGTCAGAAATGCTCAGAAAGGGATGGAAATGATGGAAATGGCAGCCATGCACTGAGTGCCACCTGGGGCCAGGTGCCTCATCATTCAGCCTCACAGTGTCCCTCTGAGGCCAGGATTACTAGGACCCCATTTCACAGATCAAACTCAAGGTTAAGTGGTCCACATGACCAGCAAGAACCTGGCAGAGCTGGGATGCAGCCCCAGGCCTGCAGGACCCTTTGCTCAGTTTTCCGGCAGGGCCGGGACGCACCCCGTGTGGCCAGCAGATAACTTGCAGTTTTGGCACAAATCTGTGTCTCTGTGAAATGGTCTCAAGTAAGGTAACGGTTCTTTTTTTTTTTTTGAGACAGTGTCTCGCTGTGTCACCAGGCTGGAGTGCTGTGGCACCATCTCGGCTCACTATAGCCTCTGAGTCCCTGGTTCAAGTGATTCTCCTGCCTCAGCCTCCCGAGTAGCTGGGATTACAGGCATGCACCACCACACCCAGCTAATTTTTGTATTTTTAGTAGAGGCAGGGTTTCACCATGTTGGCCAGTATGGTCTCGGTCTCCTGACCTCATGATCCACCCACCTTGGCCTCCCAAAGTGCTGGGATTACAGGTGTGAGCTACCTCGCCCGGCCAAGGTAATGGTTCTTAGATGTGACATCAGACGCACACTCAACAAAAGGAAAAAACAGATAACCTTGACTCTCAAAAAACTTTTGTGCTTCAGGGGGCACCAGCAAAAAGTGAGGCCAGGCGCAGTGGCTCACACCTGCAATCCCAGCATTTTAGGAGGCCAAGGCGGGCAGATCACCTGGGGTTGGGAGTTCGAGACCAGCCCGGCCAACATGGTGAAACCGTATCTCTACTAAAAATATAGAAATTAGCTGGGCATGGTGATGGGCACCTGTAATCCCAGATTATCAGGAGGCTGAGGCAGGAGAATCTCTTGAACCTGGGAGGCAGAGGCTGCAGTGAGCTAAGATCGCACCACTGCACTCCAGCCTAGGTGACAGAGCGAGACTCTGTTTCAAAATAAATAAATAAATAAATAAATATGAAATAAAAAATACATAAAGGTGAAAAGACAACTCACAGTATGACGGAAAATACAGAAAATATCTGCAACCGCATCTGATAAGGGGCTTTCTCCAGAATATGAGAAACCCTTAGAACTTAATAAACACACAAATAACCCAATTACAAAAGGCATCACAATAGACATTCCTCCAAATAAGATGTAATAATGGATAAGAAGTACATGAAAAGATGCTCAACATCCGTAGCCATCAGAGAAATGCAAATCAAAACAACGAGAAGCCACCTGCACCCGCCATGATGGTGATAACCAAAAAGACAGGAACAAGTGGTGGTGAGCGTGTGGAGAAACGGGAACCCTCACGGGCTGCTGATGAGAACAAAAAACGTGCAGTCGCTTTGAAAACAGTTTGGTGGTTCCTTAAAAAGTTAAACATGGAGGCCGGGCATGGTGGCTCACGCCTGTAATCCCAGCACTTTGGGAGGCCAAGGTGGGTGGATCATCTGAGGTCAGGAGGTCGAGATCAGCCTGGCCAACATGGTGAAACCCCGTCTCTACTAAAAATACAAAAATTAGGCCGGGCGTGGTGGCGGGTGCCTGTAATCCCAGCACTTTGGGAGGCTGAGGTGGGCGGATCACGAGGTCAGATCGAGACCATCCTGGCTAACAAGGTGAAACCCCATCTCTACTAAAAATACAAAAAATTAGCCGGGAGTGGTGGCGGGCGCCTGTAGTCCCAGCTACTCAGGAGGCTGGGGCAGAGAATGGTATGAACTTGGGAGGCGGAGCTTGCAGTGAGCCAAGATCACGCCACTGCACTCCAGCCTGGGCGACAGAGCGAGACTCCATCTCAAAAAATAAAATAAAATAAAATAAAAATACAAAAATTAGCCAGGCGTGGTGGCGCATGCCTGTAATCCCAGCTACTTAGGAGGCTGAGGTAGGAGAATCATTTGAACCTGGGAGGTGGAGGTTGTGGTGAGCCGAGATTGTGCCACTGCACGCCAGCCAGGGCGACAGAGCAAGACTCTGTCTTAAAAAAAAGTTAAACATGGAGTTATCATGTGATCCCCGCAATTTCACTCCTAGGTATATACCCAAGAGAAATGATAATATATGTCCACACAAAAACTTGTACATGAATGTTCATAGCAGCATTATGCATAAGAGCCAAAAAGTGGAAGCAACCCAAATATCTACCAACTGATGAACAAATAAACAAAATGTGGTCCATCTATACAACAGAAACAAAACAGTGATTCATGCTGCAACACGGATGAACCTTGGAAGCACCCTGCTATGTGAAAGGAGGCAGTCACAAAGGGCCACATATTGTGATCCCATTTCTAGAAACATCTGTGATAGGCAAATCCAGATGTAGAGAAAATAGATTTGTGGTTGCCTAGAGCTGGGGGGAAATGAAGGAATGTGAAGGGAATGGCCAAAGTACATGGGGTTTCTTCATTGTTGTTTCTTTGTTGTTGTTATTGAGTCAGGGTCTCACTCTATTGCAGAGGCTGGAATGCGGTGGCACAATCATGGCTCACTGCAGTCTTGACCTTCTGGGCTCAAGGGATCCTACTGCCTCAGCCTCCTGAGTAGCTGGGACTACCACATGGTGTGCGCCACCATGCCCAGCTAACTTTTTAATTTTTTGCAGAGATGGGGTCTTACTATGCTGCCCAGGCTGGTCTTGAATTTCTGGGCTCAAAAAATTTTCCTCCACCTCAGCCTTCCAAAGCACTGGGATTATAGGTGTGAGCCACCATGCTGAACCAGGGGTTTCTTTTTGGGATAAAAATGCTCCAAAATTGACTGTGATAATAGATGCACAATTTTGTGAATATACCAAAAGCCACTCAATTGTACAGTTTAAATGCTATGTGAATTATATCTTTTCTTTTTCTTTTTGTAGAGACAGGGTTGCCCAAGCTGGAGTGCAGTGGCACAATCATAGCTCACTGCAGCCTTGAACTCCTGGGCTCAGGTGATCCTCCCACCTCAGCCTCCTGAGTAGCTGGGACCACAGGAACATGCCATGACACCCAGCTAATTGGTCATACCACTGCACTCCAGCCTGGGCAGCAGAGTAAGACCCTGTCTCAAAAAGAAAAAAATTTTGTGAGACAGAGTCTCACTATGTTGCCCAGGCTGGTCTTGAACTTCTCCCTCACTGGCTCAAACAATCCTCCCACCTCAGCCTTCCAAAGTATTGGAATTACAAGTGTAAGCCACTGTGCCCAGCCTATATTTCAATAAAACTGCTTAAAAATTAGAGCAATAGGCCAGGTGCAGTGGCTCATGCCTGTAATCTCAGCACTTCGCGAGGCCAAGGCGGGCGGATCACCTGAGGTCAGGAGATAGAAACCAGCCTGGCCAACATGGTGAAACCCCATCTCTACTAAAAACACACAAAAAATTAGCTGGGCGTGGTGACACATGCCTGTAATCCCAACTACTCGGGAGGCTGAGGCAGGAGAATCGCTTGAACCCGGGGGGCAGAGGTTGCAGTGAGCCAAGATTGTGTCACTGCACTGCAGCCTGGGCAACAAAAGTGAAACTCCGTCTCAAAAAAAAAAAAAAATTATAGCAACAGACAGAAAAAAATGCCTGGAGGAATAGAAAGTGGTGATGCCTGGATGAAGGGCTGCAGGCACCCCTTGTAGGATTGTAGGGTTGTAGGCGTCCTGGCATGTGGACATGCCACAGATCATTAACTGAGCACCTACTATGGACCAGGCCTGAATGGCTGGTGCTGGTGCCCCCACAGAGCGCCAGTGCTCCAAGAGGCCGAGGGCCCCACACTACACAACCATGGGCTGTCTGATCAGAGTCTGGGATCAGACTATTTTACACCCCCTTCTCTTTCCTATTTCTGTGCTTTTCATTATTTGATAAGGAATATGTAATTGCTTTCACAACAAGGAAAACAATGCAAGTTCTATCATTTTCAGATATAGTTTTTAGCAAGAAATATAATTTGGGAAATAAAGCTGCCTCCCTTGAGTCCCCCTCACCAACACACTCCTACGGGTGCCCGTTCCCTGCCGACTCGCAGACAGGACCTGACGCAGCTGCAACTGCAGGCACTCAAGGGTTTGAGTCACTTCAAACCTCAGGTATTTCCCTGACCTTCACATCCTGAGCTCACGCCCCAGCAGGGACAGAGAGCATGGACACCTTCAACTTGTTACCAGCTGTGCCAGACACAGCCCTACCCTTGTTCTGCAAGCAGTTTCCCAGGTCCCCCTGCCAGCTGGCTTTCAGCCAATGGAAGACACGGGTAGAGGAATGAAGGCAAGGGTGAGGGAGGCGTAGGCAGAGAAATCCTCCCTCCTCCTTCTACCTCCGCTGCCAAAAGTGGCCACATCCCCTCAAATTACTGGGCTCAACTGGTCCTTCTGCCTCGGCCTCCCAAAGTGCTATGATTACAGGTGTGACGCACCATGCCTGGCCACAAAAATTTAAATTTTAGCCTTTTAACTTCATTTTCCTTTCCTGATATTGAAATAATAAATATTCACTGTAGGCTGGGTGTGGTGGCTCAAGCCTGTAATCCCAGCACTTTGGGAGGCTGAGGCGGGTGGATCACTTGAAGTTAGGAGTTCGAGAGCACCCTGGCCAACATGGTAAAACGCCGTCTCTACTAAAAATACAAAAATTAGCTGGGCGTGGTGGCAGGCACCTCTGACTCTGGCTTCTCAGGAGGCTGAGACAGGAGAATCGCTTGAACCCAGGAGGTGGAGGATGCAGTGAGCCAAGATCGCACCACTGCACTCCAGCCTGGAAAACAGAGTGAGGCCACATCTTAAAAATAAATAAATTACGGGCCGGGCGCGGTGGCTCACACCTATAATCCCAGCACTTTGGGAGGCTGAGGCGGGTGGATCACGAGGTCAGGATATCCAGACCATCCTGGCTAACATAGTGAAACCCCGTCTCTGCTAAAAATACAAAAAAATTAGCTGGCCGTGGTGGTGGGCACCTGTAGTCCCAGCTACTCCAGAGGCTGAGGCAGGAGAATGGTGTGAACCCAGGAGGCAGAGCTTGCAGTGAGTCGAAATCGCACCACTGGACTCCAGCCTGGGAGACAGAGCGAGACTCCGTCTCAAAATAAATAAATAAATAAATAAAAATAAAAAATACATAAATAAATTAATTAATTACATCCTGGCTAACATGGTGAAACCCCGTCTCTACTAAAAAATACAAAAAATTAGCCGGGCGTAGTGGCGGGCACCTGTAGTCCCAGCTACCAGGGAGGCTGAGCCAGGAGAATGGCGTGAACCTGGGAGGCGGAGCTTGCAGTGAGCCGAGATCATGCCACTGCACCTCCAGCCTGGGCAGCAGAGTGAGACTCCGTCTCAAAAAAAAATAAATAAATAAAATAAATAAATAAATAAATAAATAAATTAGCCAGGCATGGTGGCTCACGCCTGTAATCCCAGCACTTTGGGAGGCCAAGGCGGGCGGATCATGAAGTCAAGAGATCGTGACCATCCTGGCCAACATGGTGAAACCCCGTCTCTACTAAAAATACAAAAATTAGCTGGGCGTGGTAGTGCGCACCTGTAATCCCAGCTACTTGGGAGGCTGAGGCAGGAGAATCTCTTGAACCCAGGAAGCGGAGGTTGCAGTGAGCCGAGATCGCGCCACTGCACTCCAGCCTGGCGACAGAGTGAGACTCCGTCTCCAGAAAAAAAAAAAAAAAAAATTAATAAATAATTCACTGTAGAAAACTTGGATGGTGCCCAAAAGGTCCCCAAAAAAGTATATTAAAGAAAAAAAAGCCCAGGCACGGTGGCTCACACCTGTAATCCCAGCACTTTGGGAGGCCAAGACAGGCAGATAACCTGAGGTCAGGAGTTCGAGACCAGCCTGACCAATATGATGAAACCCCATCTCTACTAAAAATACAAAAATTAGCCAGGTGTGCTGGCATGCGCCTATAATCCCAGCTACTCGGGAGGCTGCGACAGAAGAATCGCTTAAACCCAGGAGGCGGAGGTTGCAGTGAGCCAAGATCGTGCCGTTGCACTTCAGCCTGGGCAACAAGAGCGAAATTCTGTCTCAAAGAAAAAAAAAAAAAGAATAAAAAAGGGCGCAGTGGCTCACACCTGTAATCTCACCACTTTGGGACGCCAAGGCAGGTGGATCATGAGGTCAAGAGCTCAAGACCAGCCTGGCCAACATGGTGAAACCCCATCTCTACTAAAAATACAAAAATTACCCGAGTGTGGTGGCGAGCGCCTGTAATCCCAGCTACGCAGGAGGCTGAAGCAAGAGAATCACTTGAACCTGGCAGGTGAAGGCTGCAGTGAGCCGAGATTGCGCCACTGTACTCCAGCCTGGCAACAGAGCAAGACTCCATCTCAAAAAAAAAAAAAAAAAAACAAAGCAAAGGCCGGGCAATGCAGCCACCCCTCAACAGAGGCGCCTTCCCTTCCAGCCTTTCAGGACCACACGTTGCCCTTCACAGGGTTGAGGCGGGTGTGAGTCTCAGTACGGCTGTTTTTACCGAGCGCCGGGCATTGTGCTGAGCACGTGACATGAATTGTTTTGTTTCACATCATGACACCCTCATAGAGGGAAATCAGCAGTCCCAGAGGACAGGAGCCTGCCTCCCAAGGTGTGGCCGCCCCTCTCCTGTGCTGCCAACCTTCTCCCATGGGCGCAGGGGGATGCAGAAGACCACCTACCTCAGACAGTGGCTCTGATGCAGTCTCCGGGTTCCGGAGGCCGTCCCTGGGCATGGGGGTGCTGCCGCTGTCCCCCCGCTGGCCCACGCTCAGCGCCTGCTCCCATTTCTGCAGAGCTTCCTCGAACAGCTCCATGCCTGAACACAGGTGAGGCGAAAAGCGTGAGTCAGCACCTCCACAGTCTCACCCAAGAGGGGGCTCAGAACATCAAGGAGGCAGGAGGGCCTTGAAGGGCAAGAACTGGGTGGGACCATGTGGCCTGGGCTGCTCAGGTTCCAGGCCTTCTTTCGGACCAGGTTTGTTCCTAGACACTGTCCCTTGTTCAGAAATGGCAGGAAATCAACCAATTGGGATTTGGGGCAGGGTAGTGAGGGGCAAAGTGACCCAAGACTGGCCAGGCTCCTAGGAAGGGACTGTTCCTGCCGCCCACCCTGCCCTCGAAGCTGAGGCACCTCCTGGCCACACCTTGCAAGTATAGGCTGTCTGCGTTGCCGTCGCTGGTGGCCAGAGCCTCCTCCATCCCTCTGGCATCCCATGGTCCCGAGCACGCGGCTGTGGGGCTGGATGAGTTCACTGCCATCATCTGGGCGCCAATCAGTGCAAGAAGAAAGAGTGAGGGCTTCCCGGGCTCTCTGCAAGGCCCCCCTGAGGCAGGGCCTCCCCCACTGCCTGACCCTGGGCCACACGCCCCCTCCAAATGCCATCCCTGAGCTTGTTCCTAGCCACAGCGTCCACACCCTCAGAATGGCCTGGACCCACAAACTGCCTGATGGTGCTTCATATAAGCCACCAAAGTGGGAAGGAATCCCGAGACCAACGCCCAGCCCAGGAACCTGGGAACCCCGCTGAGCCCTGCTCATGACTGCTTTATCCATCCCCTACGCCAGGGCTCCTCTATCACTTGAACAAGAAGACAGAGAGTAACCATTCTGTGCCAGGGTCCTGCCTCTCATCCACACGAGTGGCTGGCCGCCCCAGGGCAAGAACCAGCTCTTGCTTGCCCCTGTGCCAGCCTGGCTCAGAGCTGGGACTCTGCTTGCTAGACGAGTGAATGAACCAAAAGCCACACCCCAGAAGAAGCCAAGCTTCTGCCTTGTTTATCTCTACACCTCCAGCGCCTGACAGAGTCCCTGGTATAACGCAGGTGCTTGTCAGTGGCTGACGAATGAATAACCTGCACTTTCACAGGTACGGGTCTCCCCAGGAGACCATCAGTTTCTCTCCTCTGCACCAGCCCACCTTTCTCCCACCAACACCTGGCACAGTAAGTGATTAGGGACAATCCCTGAAAGCCCGCGTGGGTGGAGGAGTGAGCAAGAGAATGAATGAATGAATGGACTCTACCAGTCCATAAGCTTGCTGAGGGCAGAGTCCTCAGCAGGGGTAAGCCCAGACCAGGAGCCCTGGAGCCCTGGCACCTGCTGCTCACCGAGGCCACACTGTGGGAGGAGCCCGAGTGCTTGCTGGGCTCAATGGAAGAGATGCCACTCAGGGTGTCATTGCTCTTGCTGCTGGGGCTCTGGACTCTCCGGCTGGAGTATCCTGTGAGGAGCAGAAAGGCAGGCGTCACACAGGCATCCCATGTGGCCTTTACACAGGCTGCTCCCACTCTGGACCACCTTCCCCTTCCTCATCTGGGAATCGGTCCTGACCTTCTAAGTCAGGGGAACAGAGGGACCCCGAGGGTGTGCACTCAGGAGAAGAGCGCGGGGCCCTCCATGTCCCGCTCATGACCACATCCCTGCCATATCTCTGCCACAGGGCACAGGGCCAGGCCGAGGGGAGGAGTCCAGATCTGCCAGATAAGCCGAGAATGAGGTCCATCTGCTTTCCTGCCTCCTTGCTTAGCCTTCTCTGGGCTACTGATTGAGAGAATGGTTTAGAATTCTCCTCCTTCCAAAAGAGATGTGAGACAACAACTTTTAAAAATATACAAAAGGCTGGGCACGGTGGCTCACGCCTATAATCCCAGCACTTTGGGAGGCCGAGGTGGGGGAGGACTGCTTGAGCCCAGGAGTTCAAGACCAGCCTGGGCAACATGGCGAAACCCTGTCTCAACAAAAAATACAAAAATTAGCCAAGTGTGGTGGCGCAGCCTGCAGCCCCAGCTACTTGGGAGGCTGAGGGTGGGGCATCACTTGAGCCTGGGAGATCGAGGCTGCAGTGAGCCATGATTGCAATACTTCATTCCAGCCTAGGAAGCAGAGTGAGACCCTGTCTCAAATATATATACATATATATAAAAATTTTTTTAGGCTGGGCTGGGTGGATCATGTCTGTAATCCTAGCACTTTGGAAGGCCGAGGTGGGTGGATCACTTGAGGTCAGGAGTTCGAGATCAGCCTGGCCAACAAGGTAAAACCCCATCTATAATAAAAATACACAAATTAGCCAGATGGGGTGGCGCACGCCTGTAATCCCAGCTACTCAGGAGGCTGAGGCAGGAGAATTGCTTGAACCTGGGAAGCAGAGGTTGCAGTGAGCCAAGACCATGCCACTGCACTCCAGCCTGGGCAACAGAGCAAGAATGTCTCAAAAAAAAAAATTTAATGAAATACACAAAACGTTATTTTTTAAAATAGAGATAAAGCCGGGCACAGTGGCTCACACCTGTAATCCCAGCACTTTGGGAGGCCGAGGTCAGCAGATCACATGAGATTAGGAGTTCGAGACCAACCTGGCCCACGTGGTGAAAGCCTGTCTCTACTAAAAACACAAAAAATTAGCCAGGTATGGTGGCACCTGTTTGTAATCCCAGCTACTTGGGAGGCTGAGGAGGAGAATCCTTGAACCCGAGAGGCAGAGGTTGCAGTGAGCCAAGATTGCACCGAGCCAAGATTGCACCATTCCACTCCAGCCTGGGCGACAGAGTGAGACTCTGTCTCAAAAAAACAAAACAAAATAGCCTGGGCACGGTGGCTTACGCCTGTAATCCTAGTACTTTGGGAGGCCGAGGTGGGTGGATCACCTGAGGTCAGGGGTTCGAGACCAGCCTGGCCAACATGGAGAAACCCCGTCGCTACTAAAAATACAAAAATTAGCCAGGTGTGGTGGCACATGCCTGTAATCCCAGCTACTTGGTAGGATGAGGCAGGAGAATCGCTTGATCCTGGGAGGTGGACGTTGCAGTGAGCTGAAATTGTGCCACTGCATTCCAACCTGGGCAACAGAGTGAGACTCTGTCTCAAAAAAAAAAAGTAAATAAAAAATTTTTAAAAATAATAAAATAAAACAAAGAAAGCTGGGCGTGGTGGCATGCACCTGTAATCCCAACTTTTGGGAGAACGAGGTGGGCAGATCACCTGAGGTCAGGAGTTCGAGACCAGCCTGGCCAAAATGGTGAAACCCTGTCTCTAGTAAAAACACAAAATTAGCCAGGCGTGGTAGCACTCCCAGCTACTCGGGAGGCTGAGGCATGAGAACTGCTTGAATCTGGAAGGCGGAGGTTGCAGTGAGCCAAGATCGCGCCACTGCACTCCGGCCTAGGCGACAGGGCGAGACTCTGTCTCCAAAAAAAAAAAACAGAGACAGGGCCTCCACATAACACCCAGGCTGGTCTCAAACTCCCGGGCTCAAGTGATCCACCTGCCCCAAAGTACTGGGATTACAGGTACAAGCCACCATACATGGCCAATATTTTGTTAGAAGTGAGAAAAGTAGGGAAGGGAAAATAAGGTGAAATGAGAGCAGGCAGAGTGGGACAGGGCACAGAAGCTAAACGCTGTGCAGATGACTCCAGGTTTCCCAGGACAGACACAAAATTCGGCTGCCTGAGCGTCTCTCAGGGTCCTCTTCCATATTACTCTCAAGACTTCTTTTTCCAATTCTAGGCCGGGTGCGGTGGCTCACACCTGTAATCCCAGCAATTTGGGAGGCTAAGGTGGGCGAATCAGGAGGTCAAGAGATGGAGACCATCCTGGCCAATATGGTGAAACCCTCTCTCTACTAAAAATACAAAAAATTAGCTGGGTGTGGTGGCACGCGCCTGTAGTCCCAGCTAATCAGGAGGCTGAGGCAGGAGAACTGCTTGAACCCGGGAGGCGGAGGTTGCAGTGAGCCAAGATGGCGCCACTGCACTCCAGCCTGGCGACAGAGCGAGACTCCGTCTAAAAAAAAAAAAAAAACACTTATTTTTCCAATTCTAAAGATAATACTTTCCTTTTGCAACAATAAAAATAAAACACAATTAAAATGTATTTTCACAGGAGAATTTTGCTTCTTATTTTTTTAACAGAGTCAGGGCCTCTCTATGTTGCCCAGGCTGGTCTTGAACTCCTGGCCTCAAACAATCCTCCTGCCTCCCAAATTGCTGGGATTACAGGTATGAGCCACCACACTCAGCTAACTTATGTTCTTTCTCTTTTTAAAAAAATATTATTTATAAAGACACGGTCTCTCTATGCTGCTCAGGCTGGTCTCAAACTCCTGGACTCAATGATTCTCCCGACTTGATTTCCCAAAGTGCTGGGATTACAGGTGTGAGCCACCACACCCGGTCTACTTTTGCTTTTTTTTTTTTTTGAGACAGAGTCTTACTCCATAGCCCAGGCTGGAGTGCAGTGGTATGATCTCGGCTCACTGCAACCTCTGCCTCCCGGGTTCAAGCCATCCTTCTGCCTCAGCCTCCTAAATAGCTGGGATTACAGGTGTGCACCCCCATGCTTGGCTAATTTTTGTATTTTTAGTAGAGGGGGGGTTTCATCATGTTGGCCAGGCTGGTCTGGAACTGCTGTCCTCAGGTGACCCGCCCACCTCAGCCTCTCAAAGTGCTGAGATCACAGGCTACTTTTGCTTTTTTTTTTTTTTTTTGAGACGGAGTCTCGCTCTGTCGCCCAGGCTGGAGTGCAGTGGCACAATCTCGGCTCACTGCAAGCTCCGCCTCCATAGGCGCGTGCCACCACACCCGACTAATTTTCGTATTTTTAGTAGAGACGCGGTTTCACCGTGTTGGCCAGGCTGGTCTCAAACTCCTGACCTCGGGATCCGCCTGCCTTAGTCTCCCAAAGTGCTGAGATTATAAGCATGAGCCACCGCGCCTGGCCTTACTTTTGCTTCTTAAAACAAGTTTCACCTGGGCACGGTGGCTCACACCCGTAATCCCAGCACTTTGAGAGGCCAAGGCGGGAAGATCTCTTGAGGCCAGGAGTTCGAGACCAGCCTGGCCAACACAGTGGAACCCCATCCCTACCAAAAATACAGAAATTAGCTGGGTGTGGTGGCTCATGCCTGTAATTCCAGCTACTCGGGAGGCTGAGGCAGGAGAATTGCTTAAACCCAGGGGGCAGAGGTTGCAGTGAGCCGAGATTGTGCCATTGCACTCCAGCCTGGGTGACAGAGTGAGACTGTATTTCAAAAAAAAAAAAAACAAAAAAACAAGTCTCCCAAGACGAGAACTCCTTGCCTTGGAAAGAGATCAAGACAACGTTCCAATGTAGCAAACACCGGGTCTCTGTATTACAAGATTAACGGGAGCCATAAGAGTTTTTACAGCCACAGCAGCAGCCACAAAATACAGCAGTGTAGCAAACACCAGGTCTCTGTATTATAAGATTAACGGAAGCCCTGAGAGTTTTTACAGCCACAGCAGCAGCCACAAAATACAGCAGTGGCTACCAGAGCTGATACAGAAGGACACAGGGCATTTAGAGAGTGATAGAACAGTTCTTTTTTTTTTTTTTTTAAGACTAGTTAAGTGTAGTAGTGAGAAGTAGGGAAAAAGAGTAGAAGAAGGGGCCAGGCACGGTGGCTCACGCCTGTAATCCCAGCACTTTGGGAGGCCGAGGCGGGTGGCTCACGAGGTCAGGAGTTCGAGATCAGCCTGGCTAACATGGCGAAACCCCATCTCTACTAAAAACACAAAAATTAGCCAGGCGTGGTTGCACGCACCTGTAATCCCAGCTACTCGGGAGGCTCAGGCAGGAGAATTGCTTGAAACCAGAAGGCAGAGGCTGCAGTGAGCGGAGACCAGACCACTGCACTCCAGCCTGGGAAACATGAGCGAAACTCTGTCTCAAAAAAAAAAAGCCGGGCAGGTTGGCTGATGTCTGTAATCCCAGCACTTTGGGAGGCCGAGGCAGGCGGATCACGAGTTGAGGAGATTAAGGCCATCCTGGCTAATATGGTGAAACCCCGTCTCTACTAAAAATACAAAAAATTAGCCAGGCTTGGTGGCACGCACCTGTAGTCCCAGCTACTCCAGAGGCTGAGGCAGGAGAATCGCTTGAACCCAGGATGCAGAGGATGCAGTGAGCCAAGATCGTGCCACAGCACTCCAGCCCGGGCGACAGAGAGTGAGACTCTGTCACAAAAAAAAAAAAAAAAAAAAAGAGTAGAAGGATGGCCAGGGCCCGGTGTGGTGGCTCACACCTGTAATCCCAGGACTTTGAGAGGCTGAGGTGGGCAGATCACTTGAGCTCAGGAGTTCGAGAGCAGCCTGGCCAACGTGGCGAAATCCCGTCTCTACTAAAAATACAAAAATTAGCCAGGCATGGTGGTACGTGCCTGTAGTCCCAACTTTTCGAGAGGCTGAAGCAGGAGAATCTCTTGAACCTAGGAGGCCAAGGCTGCAATGAACCGAGATTGTGCCACTGCCCTCCACAATGGGTGGCAGAGCAAGACTCCGTCTCAAAAAAAAAAAAAAAAAAAAAGAGAATAGAAGAAGGAGTGTGATCTGTGACTGTGAGCAACCGACTGAGTGAACTCACTACCTTCCAACCAGCTGAATGATTCCTAACTATGGTGGTGGTCGGATGACTCTATGTGTCAACGATCACAGAATAGTATGCTAAAAAGTACGAATCTTACTGCATGCAAATTAACCCTCAATTTTTTTTTTTTTTGAGACGCAGTCTCGCTCTGTCACCCAGGCTGGAGTGCAGTGGCACAATCTCAGCTCACTGCAAGCTCCGCCTCCCGGGTTCACGCCATTCTCCTGCCTCAGCCTCCTGAGTAGCTGGGATTACAGGTGCCCGCCACCACGCCCGGCTAATTTTTTGTATTTTTAGTAGAGACGGGGTTTCACCGTGTTAGCCAGGATGGCCTCGATCTCCTAACCTCGTGATCTGCCCGCCTCAGCCTCCCAAAGAGCTGGGATTACAGGCGTGAGCCACCATTCCCGGCCTAAACCTCAATTTTTAAGAGAGAAGGGGATGGGAGGAATACCGCGTGGTTCAAGAACCACATGGCCCTTCGTGCTCCTCAGCCTGGGGAATGTCCCTCTCTGGACCCAGGAGCCACAACCCTGACCCCCTCTGGACCAAGGTGCTCCCAACGGGTCATTAGCCAATGAGAACAACCAAAACCACCTCCACCAACAGAGCATGCACATCCAACCACATTGCCCTCCAGTACAGTGACTGGAGGGAGGGACGCTACTGTCATCCCGCTCACAGATCAGGAGACCTTGGCTCTGAGACAGGAAGACACTGGCCCAATATCCCCAAGTAGAGAGTGACCCAGCTGGGATATGACCCCAGGATATGACCCCAGGTCAGGCCTATGCCCACCACCTCACACCTACCTTTCTTCACTGAAGGGACCTTCCTGGCCAAGAGGATAGGGAGGGGCACCGTGCCCAGCTGCTCCCCTCCCATCTCGGGACCAACCTGCTTCTTCCTCCTCCGTCGCCTTTTCAGCTGGTGGGCAGCCAGGGCCAGGGCCACAGTCCCCAGGGCCGTGGCAAAGAGGACTTTCCGCAGGCCTGGCGTCAACCGTAGCTGGGAGAATGCAGACTGCAGGGAAGAGGAGATGCTGCTGGTTACACCTCCCTGGGGAAGGTCCAAGACAGCAGGACCGCCCCAGAGCACCTCAGGGACGGGACATACACCGGCTCTCCGGCACATCTGCCAACCAGATGAGAGACTGAGAGGCAGCCGCCCTAGACAGGGAACTTGACCAGCCTCCCTGAAACACAGGCCACAAAAACCTAAAGATGGCAAGATGCCAGTGCCGAGGAGGTGAGGTCTAGGGGCCAGCACCCTCAGTCATGAGCACACAAGCCGCAGTGAACGAGCACCAGCTGTGCCCAGCACTGCACTAGGACCTAGCCTGGGGTACCCATCTGAGTCCCTGTCATTTCCAGACGAGGAACCTGAGGTTCACCCAGGTGAAGACACATGCTCAAGGCGACAGAGGCAGACATGAAACCCAGATCTGCTGACCCCCCTTTCTCAGTGATGCCTCAAAGATGATGACACTCACTCACCTGCCACCCCATCTGAACACTTCCTACTGCTGCACTTCACCCTCTGCCCCCCGGGCCTGGGAGCCCCTCAAGTGGGACTGCACCCCACAGGACAGATCTTCGGTCAAGAGCTCAGTCAGCCACAAACATGTGAGTCGTCAGGGAGGGCACTGACCCCTTTTACAGACTGAGTAACTGAGGTCAAGAGTTCATATAGGACCAGGTGCAGTGGCTCATGCCTATAAACCCAGCACTTTAGGAGGCCAAGGTGGGTGGATGGCTTGAGCCCAAGAGTTCAAGACCAGCCTGGGCAAAATAGCAAGGCCCTATTTCTATTACAAAAAACTTTTTTTTTTTTTGAGACGGAGTCTTACCCTGTTGCCCAGGCTGGAGTGCAGTGGTGCGATCTCGACTCACTGCAACCTCCACCTCCTGGGTTCAAGTGATCCTCCCGCCTCAGCCTCCCAAGTAGCTGGGATTACAGGCACCTGCCACCACGCCCAGCTGATTTTTTTTTTTTCTGAGACGGAGTCTCGCTCTGTCACCCAGGCTGGAGTGTAGTGGCATGATCTCAGCTCACTGCAACCTCCGCCTCCTGGGTTCAAGCAATTCTCCTATCTCAGCCTCCCAAGTAGCTGGGACTACAGGCACACACCACCATGCTTGGCTAATTTTTGTACTTTTGGTAGAGACAGGGTTTCACCATATTGGTCAGGCTGGTCTTGAACTCCTGACTTCAGGTGATCCACCCGCTTCAGCTTCCCAAAGTGCTGGGATTACAGGCGTGAGCCACCGTGCCCAGCTCGCTCGCCTAATTTTTGTATTTTTAGTAGAGACAGGGTTTCACCATGTTGGCCAGGCTGGTCTCGAACTCCTGACCTCAGGTGATCCGCCCGTCTCAGCCTCCCAAAGTGCTGGGATTACAGGCGTGAGCCATCGCACCTGGCCAAAACAATTTTTTTAATTAATTTAAAAAAAAAAAGAGTTCATATAGTCTCAGGCTAAAGAACAGGCCTGAAGCCTCAGACAACAAACCCAGTTCAAAGAGGAGACACCAGAGGTCTGGCAAAGCAAGAACGAGGGCTCAGTGTTCCTGGACACGGAGGAGCCCTTGGCTGAGCATGGAGTGTTTCACAGACCAGAGGTACAACCCACCCTGATCCTTACCTGCCCGAAGGTCGTGTACAGGAACACGGGGATCTCGGCCACTGTCATGGCCAGGGCCTGGATCATAGATGTGCCCTCGGCCCTCCGGAACGCCATGGCAGGGCCAATGCCCCAGGCAAAGTCCTCAGGGCCAAGAGCTTCCAAGGAGAACGTCTTCAACTGGTTGCCAGCTGGGTCCCGGGCACCATCCACGCCCCAGAAGGACAGGGACACACATACCAGAGGGCCCCTTCACAGAGCTAAGAGACAGAAGATCAAGTCAGACAAGAGAACGTGCACACGGGAACATGCAGAAATGCACACAAGAGCATCCATGGGGGAGGAGGCGGGAGGAAAGCTTGCCTCCGGAACCCCAGGCCTGGAATCAGGCCCCAGGCCTCTGCATCTGCCCACCAGCAGGCAGCCCCATGCCCACAGACCCTCTGCCTACCAGGGGCCCTGCGAGCGGAAACATCTCTGGCCAGCCAGCCCAGGAGAGGACCCAGAACCTGGGAGATGGACAGGTCACTCTCAGACTTAGGGCTTTAACCCACATTTTCTCTACCTTTTTCAACCCATGGACCATTTGCTAAGCAAAAATCTTAGGCCCCAGACTGAGAATCATTGCATCTTTTTACCTCCCACAAAGTTAAGAATGTTTTCTTGCTGGGCACGGTGGCTCACGCCTGTAATCCCAGCACTTTGGGAGGCTGAGGTGGGTGGATCACCTGAGGTCAGGAGTTTGAGACCAGCCTGGCCAACATGGTGAAACCCCATCTCTACTAAAAAATACAAAAATCAGCTGGGTGTGGTGGCGCATGACTGTAATCCCGGCTACTGGAGACGCTGAAGCAGGAGAACCGGCTTGAACCTGGGAGGTGGAGGTTGCAGTGAGCCAAGATGGGGCCACTGCGCTCCAGCCTGGGCAAGAAGAGCAAAACTCAGTCTCAAAAAAAAAAAAACAACTAGCTGGGCATGGTGGTGCACACCTGTAATCCCAGCTACTCAGGAGGCTGAGGCAGAAGAATCACTTGAACCCGGGAAGCAGAGGTTGCAGTGAGCTGAGATCATAACAATGCACTCCAGCCTGGGCTACAGAGCGAGACTCTGTCTCAAAAAAAATAATAATAATAATATTAAAATAAAGAGGCTGGGCACGGTGGCTCACACCTGTAATCCCAGCACTTTGGGAGGCTGAGGAGGGAGGATCATGAGGTCAGGAGATCAAGATCATCCTGGCTAACACAGTGAAACCCCATCTCTACTAAAAATACAAAAGATTAGCTGGGCGTTGTAGCGGGCACCTGTAATCACAGCTACTCTGAAGGCTGAGGCAGGAGAATGGCGTAAACCCAGGAGGCGGAGCTTGCAGGGAGCCTAGATCACGCCACTGCACTCCAACCTGGGCAATAGAGTGAGACTCCATCTCAAAAAATAAATAAATAAAAAACAAAAAAAAAATAAAATAAAACACACACACACAAAAACAAAAAGCTACTCCACACTACGTATTTTGTGCCGCATTCTTTGCATCCATCATCTCACTAAATCATTAGAATCTTGTGAGGTTGGCTGGGGTGGCTCAAGCCTGTAATCCCAGCACTTTGGAAGGCCAAGGCGGGTGGATCACCTGAGGTCAGGACTTCGAGACTGGCCTGGTCAACATGGTGAAACCCCGTCTCTACTAAAAATACAAAAATTAGCCAGTGTGGTGGCATGTGCCTGTAATCCCAGCTACTTGGGAGGCTGAGGCAGGAGAATCGCCTGAATCCAGGAGGCAGAGGTTGCAGTGAGCCTAGATCGTGCCACTGCACTCCAGCCTGGGTGACAGAGCAAGACTCTGCCTCAAAAAAGAAAAAAAGACAAACGAAAAAAAGGATTCTGTGAAGTTGATGCCACCCACCTTCCCCCCAGCCTCACCTCTGGTTTCCAATGAGGAAACTGAATCTCAGACAAGCTAAGTCAGGAGTCCAAAGTCACACAGCTGATACATGGTAGAGTCAGACTTTGTGCTCAGTGCAATGCTTTTGCTAAATTTGACATGCGGCAGGAAGTAGCAAGCCCCAGCAGACCACAGAGGACTGGGCAGCTTTCCCCTGGACCTTGGGAGATACTCCCCTCCCCGCCAGGGTACCCCATTGCCCCTTCCCAAGGCCAGGAAATAAGTGGCTTGATCACACCTAGCCCGGACCCCAAGACCCGGCAGGGTCCTCCCCCACTTCCAGCTCCAAGCCGAAGGATGCCTTCAAGGTCTCCCGGGACCTCAAGCGGAAGGAACACACAGGCCAGGACAGACCCTGTCTCCCTGGGATGGCAGCCAAAGTCACTAGGCGAGCAGAAGAAACAGCTTCTCCCCCAGTGAGTGGGAAAGACTGAGGAGCCTGTCAGTCTAGCTCTAGGGCTGCGGGGTGTGTGTGAGAGGAGGCACGGGCAGGGTGATGGTCTAGGGCTAAGGAAGCTTCCAGGTTGTCAAGGGTAGAGACATCCGCCCAGGAGGCTGTGAATTGAGCTACGTGAGCTGCAGTGGTCAGGACCTAGGTTAATACTGTAAGCCACGTCCCCCTACCCTTCACCCCAACCCCAGGCTGGCTCAGGTCTCAGAAAGAGGGAAGACAAGAACATCAGAGAGCCAGCAGCTACTATTTCCCAAGCCCTTATTCCAGGCCAGACTCAGAACAGGCTCTCCACCACAGGCTTTGGGTCCAGTCCTCTCAGAACCCTCCCAATGACCAATGTTTATCTCAAGGATGGGGAAACGCGGAGGCTCTGAGATGAGGCAGCCTGCCTGAGGTCACCGAGTACTAAGCGGCCAAGCTCTGGGGGATCTCAAGGCTGTGGTAGGGTTTCCCAGCTGCTGCCTGCTACAACTGCCACTGCTCCTTCCAGGCCACACCTGTAGGACTTCTGGGCCCCCAAGTGAGAAGCCCACGTGGTGTTAAAGATGAGCCTGAACAAATGCTCCAGGGAGACTGAGGCCCACTGTTTGCGGGAGAGTCCAGAGCAGCCCCTGCTGTCCCCACTGGGAGTTAGAGCCTGCAGGTTCGAGGTAACACCACCAGCCCCCAAGCCTGCTTCACTCCAGGGATGGATCCAAATCCAGTCAACCCACACTCTGTCCGTCCCCCTGGCACTCTGTCCGTCCCCCACGGCCTAAGCTGAGACCCCTCCACCTTCTCTCCACAATGAAAAGTCCACGGCAAGGTCCCCTACCAAATGGACACTTCTACTGCTGTGCAGGGCCTGGCCCCATTTGGGCAGCCATCTCTCGTGCCCTACAATCTTAGGCGGACACCTCCTAATTCCACCGTCACCACAGCACTTACAGCACCCTCAGCCTGGGTGCCTAAGCTTATCATCCCACGCGCCTCCTCCCCTGCGCTAGACAACCCCACTAATGACTCTGGCCTGTGCACTCACTCATTCCGCCTGGACCCCAACAACGTCCCTGACTCCCTTGAGCCATTCTGCCCAGTCTCCTATTCACCCCATGCCGGACCCCTCAACAGTCCCACCATGCCGGGCACTGGACATCCCCGCCTTGGACCTCAGCAATATCCCCGTCTTCAGAAATTGCTCACTCCACCCCAGACATCTTGGGCAGCCCCTTCTTCTCTTGCCCCCACCCCGGAATATCCTTGAAACTCACCCAGGTACCCTCTGGCGCCGCTCACGGCCCGCACACCTGCTCCTTCCATCCTGGGTGCTTTCCCCGCCTCGGATCGGGTACCTGCGCGCCTGCTCCAATCCCCGCCACGTTCCAGGCCTGGGCATCACCTCCCTGACCCAAGTACCTTCTCGTTCCACTCCCAAGCAAGGCACCCTCTCGCACCGTCCCCGGCCCAGGTACCCACTCATTCCAACCCCGACACCTTCCTGGTCCAGTTGGGCCCGGACACCTGCGCCTACTCGGTCCTCCGCTTAAGTCCCGGGGCCTGCTGCGCTGCCCGCCCGCCTTGGGGGCTCAGCCCGGGCCGATACTCACCCGGGATCCCATCGCTGCGGAAGGGCAGCGTCTCCTTCCCCGGCGGCTGCGCAACCAAACGGCCGCCGGGGGCGTGGCCTAGCGCCAGGCCCCCACCCTTTTCTGGCCAATGAGCATCTCTGAGTCGCTCAGGGCCGCCGCAGCTTCTGGCCAATTAGGCGGGTCATGTGACCAAGCTTATATTCCTCCTCTCCCGCCCTCTTCCACGCCCCCTAGTGCGGTTGAAGCGCGAAAGTGGTCTCTTCTCTCCTACTATTGGCCATTCAGATTAGATCGACATGGGCGGCTGGGTGGGGCGGGGCCACTCTTAATGGGGCTGAAGCGGAGCAGTCAGGCCTCCAAGGGACTTTCTTGGAGGACGCCAAACAGGCTAAGCCCTCGTATTAAGATCCTCTACTCTTGTCGTTCCCCACAAGGACAAATCCTTCCCACTCTCCAAGCGCCCATTTTCAAATACTACCGCCCCTGACTTCCTGCAGCATGCTCTTATACTGTCGCCACTCTCCCCCTTGTTCTGGAGTTGTTTGCAAAAGTGCCAGGTCTCGCCGCTAGACAGTGTCTCTCTGAGAGCTGGAGTCAAGGGGTCTTCAGTTCTGGCCACCTATCTGGGTCTTACACTAAATACCAGGATTGAGATCAGGCCGACCTGAGATAGAATCAAGTGTTGCCACTTCAGCTCTCTAGAGCTTACCCCTCTATGAAATAGGGATGAGGCCGGGCGCGGTGGCTCGCACCTGTAATCCTAGCACTTTGGGAGGCCGAGGTGGGTGGATCACGAGGTCAGGAGTTCGAGACCAGCCTGGCCAACCTGGTGAAACCCTGTCTCCACTAAAGATTAAAAAAAAAAAATTAGCCAAGTGTGGTAGCACACACCTGTAATCCCAGCTACTCAGGAGGCTGAGGCAGGAGAATCTCTTGAACCCGGGAGGCAGAGGTTGCAGTGAGCTGAGATCCAACCATTGCACTCCAACCTGGGCCACAGGGTGAGACTCCGTCTCAAAAAAAAAAGAAAGAAAAAAAGAAATAGGGATAAAATCTTCCCTTTCCCAAATCACAGGGCTTTGGTGAGGATGGAAAGAGGACGGTGTGTCAGCCCTTCCATAACTGCGAAGAGCTGGGCACAACTACGTTTTAAAATTGTAATTGTCGGCCGGTAGCAGTGGCTCATGCCTCTATTGCCAGCACTTTGGGAGGCTGAGGTGAGGTCAGGAGTTCGAGACCAGCCTGGCCAACATGGTGAAAACCCGTCTCTACTAAAAATACAAAAGTTAGCCGGGCGTGGTGGCACACACCTATAATCCCAGCTACTTGGGAGGCTGAGGCAGGAGAATTGCTTGAGCCGGGAGGAGGAGATTGCAGTTAACCAAGATCACGCTACTGCACTCCAGCCTGGGCAACAGAGCAAGACTCCATCTCAAAAAAACAAAACAAAAAAAAGCCCAGGAACAGTGGCTCACGCCTGTAATCCCAGCACTTTGGGAAGTCAAGACAGATGGATCATGAGGTCAGGAGATCGAGACCATCCTGCCCAACATGGTGAAACCCCATCTTTACTAAAAATACAAAAATTAGCCCAGCATGGTGGCGTGTGCCTGTAGTCCCAGCTACTCAGGAGGCTGAGGCAGGAGAATCGCTTGAAACCGGGAGGCGGAGGTTGCAGTGAGCCGAGATTGCACCACTGCACTCCAGCCTGGGTGACAGAGCAAGACTCCATCTCAAAAAAAAAAAAAAAAGGAAAATTATAATTGTCGGTAAAGCCAAATTCCTTCATTCATTCAACTAATTATGTGTGCCAGTCCTTTGGCTGGACATGGGAGCTCAGTGGTGGACAAGAGACAGGTATGTGGTGGCCCCAGGGAGCTCATTGTCTGGGGAGCAGATATTTAATCACAATCCCCTGTGATGGTTACTCTAATGGGGGAATGTGGGATATCAAGGAGACACTTGGGCTTGCCTGGGGAGGTGAGAGGCTCCAGAAAGAAAAGGGGTCCAAGGCCGGATGTGGTGGCTCACGCCTGTAATCCCAGCACTTTGAGAGGCCGAGGCAGGCGGATCACCAGGTCAGGAGTTCGAGACCAGCCTGACCAACATGATGAAATTAGCCAAGTGTGGTGGCATGCGCCTGTAATCCCAGCTACTCAGGTGGCTGAGGCAGGAAAATCATCTCTTGAACCCGGGAGGTGGAGGTTGCGGTGAGCCGAGATGGTGCCACTGCATTCTGAGACTCCGTGGGGAGGCGAGGGAAGGGGAAGACAAGGGAGGGGACGGGAGGGGAGGGCAGTCCAAACAGGGGATGCCCAGTGCATGGTGGGACTGGTGAGGGGTCTGGCATGGGGTGAATAGGAGACTGGGCAGAGTGGCTAAAGGGAGTCGGGGACGTTGTTGGGGTCCAGGTGGGATGAGTGCACAGGCCAGAGTCATTAGTGGGGTTGTCTAGCACAGGGGAGAAGGCGCGTGGGATGATAAGCTTAGACACCCAGGCTGAGGGTGCTGTAAGTACTGTGGTGACTTTGTAATATAAAATTAGCCGGGGGTGGTGGTACCTGCCTCCAGATACTTGGGAGGCTGAGGCAGGAGAATCGCTTGAATTCAGGAGGTGGAGGTTGCAGTGAGCCAAGATTGTCGTGCCATTGCACACCAGCCTGGACAACAAGAGTGAAACTCCATCTCAAAAAAAAAAAAAAAAAAAAAGAAAAGGGGGGCCAAGGGCCAGGCGTGGTGGCTCATGCCTGTAATCCCAGCACTTTAGGAGGCTAAGGCGGGCAGATCACCTGAGGTTGGGAGTTGGAGACCAGCCTGACCAACATGGAGAAACCCTGTCTCTACTGAAAATACAAAAAATTAGCTGGGCATGGCGGCAGGTGCCTGTAATCCCAGCTACGCAGGAGGCTGAGGCAGGAGAATCGCTTGAACCTGGGAGGCGGAGGTTGCAGTGAGCCGAGGTCGTGCCACTGCACTCCAGCCTGGTGACAGAGTGAGACTCCATCTCAAAAAAATAAATAAAATAAAATAACTCCTCTAACTGGCAAAAGGTGTTTTTTTTTTTCTCTAGCAGCCAAATAAGCACTGGCTTCCAATGAAGGATGTATTAAATAAATAAATAAATAAAAACAAGCATTGACCTCGAGATAAGCAACACTCAAACAACTGCAGCTCCTTCAGCTCCCAGATGCTGACTAACTGAACTCCTGTTCTACCAACCTAACTATAGCTTTCATTGGACAAAAGACTAATTTCAGTTACTCTTCTGATAAGACCAACAGCTGGGTGCGGTAGCTAATGGTTGTAACCCCAACACTTTGGGTGGCTGAGGCAGGAAGATCACTGGAATCCAGGAGTTGGAGATCAGCCTGGTCAATACACAGCAAAACGCTGTCTCTATAACTTGTGGTCCCAGTTCCTTTGGAGGCTGAGGCAGGATGATCAATCGCTTGAGCCCAGGAGGTTGAGGCTGCAGTGAGCCGTGATTGTACCACTGCACTCCAGCTGGGTGGCAGAGCCGAGACCCTGTCTCAAAAAAAAAAAAAGAATTAGACCACTGGCCATGGACCAGTTCTGGCCAGTTTGCAGAGATTGCCAGTTGTGTGCCTTCATGTCCCTAAAAAATTCTCTTGACATATAGGGCCTAATTGTAATACATCTAAACATTAATTCACCACAAAGTGAACATGGGACCACCTTGATGAATATTCATAGCACCTCCTGTAACCTGTTGAATACGTATGTTTAGTCAACCTATTCAACATAAAGCTCCTACCACAAGTCCTCCTCCTTCCTGGAGGCGATGCAGGATTTTTCTTGACTTCTTTGTTGGACTTGCAATGGGGGTGCCCTGTCTATGTCGGCCCGCCATGCTCAACCCCTTGCGGGAGGGAGCATGTGGGCGAGCAAGTGCAGGATCCGGCTGGCTGCTCTGGGCATGGATAGAAGGAGGCTCCATGCAGGCCCCGTGGCGGTGCCCAGGTCGGGGTGCCTGCAGACCGTGAAGCCCCAGAGGACATGTTACAGTGCTCTCTTAGCTCTGCTGTCCATGGACGGTAGTGTGTTATCAGCTCGGTAGGCTCCTTGCTTTGCCACGTGGGGTGTCTGCTCTCTGCCAGTGAGGGCAGAGGGCCAGTATGACGACCTTTTTCAGGTACCTGCACTTGGTGGGTCTCGAGCTCTCGTCTAGTGTCCAAGAAGAATGAGGTCACCTGGACACTTGAAGGATAGTGAAGGAGGAGAATTTTATTTTATTTTATTTTTACTTATTTATTTATTTTGAGACAGAGTCTTGCTCTGTTGCCCAGGCTGGAGTGCAGTGGCCTGATCTTGGCTCACTGCAACCTCTGCCTCCCAGGTTCAAGTGATTCTCCTGCCTCAGCTTCCCAAGTAGCTGGGATTACAGGCGCCCACCACCACCATGCCCAGCTAATTTTTTGTATCTTTAGTTGAGACGGGGTTTCACTGTGTTAGCCAGGATGGTCTCCATCTCCTGACCTCATGATCTGCCCTCCTCAGCCTCCCAAAGTGCTGGGATTACAGGTGTGAGCCACCACGCCCAGCAAGAATTTTATTAAGCAGTAGAAATGACTCTCAGCAGAGAGGTGAACTGGAGAGGAGATGGGACGGGCAGGTAATCTTCCCCTGAAGCCTGGCCGCTCTGGATGGCTCTTCCCTGTAGTCAAGCCATTTCTCCTCTGAAGTCTAGCTTCTTCACTCTGAAGTAAAGTCGCCTCTCTCCAGTCAAGCCACTTCTCTCTCCCTACCAACTGAGTCTGGGGTCTGGGGGGGTCTTTATAGGTACAGGATGGGAGGTGGGGTGGGCTGTAGGTAGTTTTGGAAAAGGCAACATTTGATTGGTTAAAAGGCACTATTCAGAAAGAACCAATCAGGAGAGAGCAGGCAAACGGATGGATAGAAGTTCTCACTTTGGGCCACAGGATTCAGGCTTTTCAGCTGGAAGGTAGGGTTTTGCCAGGGACCCGCCCCTGTCTGCCTAGTATTTCTCTGCCTCCTGCCTCTGTCAGAGGCATGCTTCCCAGTTTGTGGGATGGTCACCTTGCCGTCTATACCCTTTTATAAGAAATAAAATCTTCTTTCCTTCTCTAAATTTATACATCTTGATTTTTTTTTTTTTTTTTGAGATCGAGTTTCGCTTTTTTTTTTCCTTTTTTTTGAGGAGAAGTCTCACTCTGTAGCCTAGGCTGGAGTGCAGTGGCATGATCTCGGCTCACTGCAACCTCTGCCTCCTGGATTCAACCTATTCTCCTGCCTCAGCCTCCCTTGTAGCTGGGACTACAGATGCACACCACCTCGCCTGGCTAATTTTTGGATTTTTAGTAGAGAAGGAGTTTCACCATCTTGGCCAGGCTGGTCTTGAACTCCTGACCTCATGATCCACCCGTTTTGGCCTCCCAAAGTGCTGGGATTACACGTGTGGGCCACCATGCCTGGCCGGAGTTTCGTTCCTGTTGCCCAGGCTGGAGTGCAATGGCGTGACCTTGGCTCACTGCAACCTCTGCCTCCCGGGTCCAAGCTATTCTCCTGCCTCAGCCTCCCTAGTAGCTGGAACTACAGGCACACACCACCACACATGGCTAATTTTTGGTATTTTTAGTAGAGAAGGGGTTTCACCATGTTGTCCAGGCTGGTCTCGAACTCCTGACCTCAGGTGATCCACCTGCCTCGGCCTCCCAAAGTGCTGGGATTACAGGCGTTTGCCACCGCGCCTGGCCTACATCTTGATTTCTTTGTTGTTTTTTTTTGAGACAGAGTTTTGCTCTTGTTGCCCAGGCTGGAGCGCAATGGCTCTATCTCAGCTCACCACAACCTCTGCCTCCCGGGTTCAAGCAGTTCTTCTGCCTTAGCCTCCCAAGTAGCTGGGATTACAGGCATGCGCCACCACGCCTGGCTAATTTTGTATTTTTAGTAGAAACAGAGTTTCTCTATCTTGGTCAGCTGGTCTTGAACTCCCGACCTCAGGTGATCCGCCCGCCTTGGCCTCCCAAAGTGCTGGGATTACATGTGTGAGACACCATACCTGGCTAGATTTTTTTTTAAGTTAACACTGGCTAAATGAATGATACAGTCAGCTATAAACAGATAATAGTAAATAAGTCCATGATCAATACAGACAAATAGAAACAAACACATAGTGAACACAGAAACAGAAACACAGAAACAGAGTTGAAGGATTGCAGATGTGTGAATGACATGAAAGTTGAGGAAGGCAACATGTACATACTGGCCCAAGTACATGACAGGAGGGCCCAGATAGGTGGAGTTTTGAAAGCTCCCAGGTGATTTAATGTTAGAGCCATTGACTTGTTGACCCAGAACCAGGGCTGGGAGAGGGAACAGGGTCTGGATTTTGAACAAGCCCCCAGGTGACTTGAGGCTCACCCTGCAGAGCCATGCTGGGATAGGTGATAGAAACTGGGGTAAGTATAGACAGATGAACAAAGCCAGAGAGAAGAGGGTACAGCTCGGGAACAGAGCTCTCCACTGGGTTCAAAGGTGAAACCTAGGCCGGGTGCGGTGGCTCACACCTGTAATCCTAGCACTTTGGGAAGCGGAGGCAGGTGGATCACGAGGTCAGGAGTTCAAGACCAGCCTGACCAACATGGTGAAACCCCGTCTCTACTAAAAATACAAAAATTAGCCGGGCGTGGTGGCGCACGCCTGTAATCCCAGCTACTCTGGAGGGTGAGGCAGGAGAATCGCTTAGACCCTGGGAGGCGGTGGCTGCAGTGAGCCGAGATGCTGCCACTGCATTCCAGCCTGGGTGAAAGAACGAGACTCCATCTCAAAAAGAAAAAAAACAAAAGATGAAACCTAGAGGTAGACAGCAAGGAGAGGTGAAGACCAGTACAAAGCCTCCATCTGAGCCCTGAGGGAAGGCATTTGGGGGCAGGAGCACCTGTAGGTCATCTTCTTGCCTGGGGCTGTGAGGAGCTGGTTTCAAGGTTATCACACATTGGTGCTCCCAGGGCAGCTCATTCTCTCCACCCTGACAATGACCCAACCTTTGATCTCCTCCTCTCACCACACAGGGGGCTCCAGGCCCCAGCCCCAGAACCCCCTCCCTTCCTGTGACCGCCACCCCAACCCTCCTCCAATTTGGGGAAGCCACAGGGCCTCCCAGGCTGACAAACAGCTGTTCCAGCGGTGGAGGACAAGTCCCAAGCCTGACTCCGGCTCAGTCACCAAGGTCAGGGCAGAAGAGAGGAGGAGAGGTTAGAGAGGAGGAGTAACGGGAGGAAACCCAAGGGAAACAGAGTGGAAGAAATAAGAATGGGAGGGAGGGGGTGCGAATAAAGAGCGGAGATGAAGAGGCACAAACAGGGGAGAGGCAGCAGGCCTGGGTGGCAGGAGGAGAAAGCAAGAGAGGCCCATTTTAGAGATCTATTGCACATATTGGTGACTACTCAGTCACTTAGTGACTTTGGGAGACTGAGGCAAGCAGATTGCCTGAGATCACGAGTTCAAGACCACCCTGAGCAACATGGCGAAACCTCGTCTCTCCTAATTTAGTACAAAAAATTAGCGGGGCATGTTGGTGGGCGCCTGTAGTCCCAGCTACTCGGGAGGCTGAATGAAGCAGGAGAATCGCTTGAGCCTGGGAGGTGGAGGCTGCAGTGAGCCAAGATCGCGCCACTGCACTCCAGCCTGGGCGGCAGAGCAAGACTCTGTCTACAAAAAAAAAAAAAAAGTATTGCATATTTCAAAATTGCTAAAAGAGTAGGTTTGAAGTGTTCTAACCACAAAAAAAAGTAGGTGAGGTGATGGATATGTCAACTTGATTTCATCATTCCACAATTTCATCACCTTGTAGGCTGTAAATATATATTTATCAATTAAAACTTTTGAAAAGCATTGGTAAGATGGAAAATAATATGTAATTATGGTGTGTACCTGCAATCATCTAAGAGCGCATGTGTTCCAGTTTTAATAATTTTAGTAAAAGGAAAAAAAGAGGCCGGCCCAAGCGGCGGCGGCAGGCGCATGCGGGCAGCAGCGAGCACTGCCCAGCGGGACAACCTGCTGCCCGGACCAACCCCCGCTCTGGCCGCGCCAAGGCCTCGCCCCCACCCATGTAGCTCCGCCCCATTGCCCTCTCGCCCCGCCCCTTCCCCGCCCCCTCCGACTCCGCCCGGCTTCCGCCAACCCGCCCGACCCTTGCCCGGCCCCCGCACCTCTAGCTCCGCCCCATTGCGGTCCCGCCCCGCCCCGGCACCGCCAGCTCCGCCCCCGCCCCTCTAGCTCCGCCCCGCGGCCTCCGCGCCCCGCCCTGCGCGCTCGGGCTGGCTCGGCGGCTGCTGCGGGCGGGCAGGCGGGTGCGCCGAGGGCCGGTGCCCCGCAGCAGGTGGGCGGGGTGCGGTTGACGGCGGCGGCTGGGCCGGGGGCTGCCGGCTGCGCTCGGGCCGTGCGCGGCGGCGGTGCGGGCGCGCCATGGACTTCAACATGAAGAAGCTGGCGTCGGACGCGGGCATCTTCTTCACCCGGGCCGTGCAGGTGAGGCCTGGCGTCGCGCCGTGCGCCAGGGGCCCGGATGTGCGGCGGGCAGGGAGCACCCTGCGGCAGACGCTTGGGGACGCGGGGAGGCCCTCCCGGGCTGCTGCCCCCGTCCCCGCCGCGGGCGCACCTCTGCCTCCCTGAGCCCTTGCTGACCGGAAGAGGGAGAGAGCCCGTGCGGCCCGAGCCGGGCCTTGGCCCTGCTGCTTGGGGCGAGGCACCGGTGCCCACCCTTTGGGCTGGCTCGGTTACCCTGCTCCTCTGGCGCCTGCCCGGCTGAGGAGGGGAGGAGGCACCGGCTGGGTGCTACCTCCCTGGCCTTGTCCAGCAGTGACTGGCGCCTGGCGGGGCATTTAGCGACCTGGGTCCCAGGCCCAGGGACTCATGCGTCCTCCACAACCCCTTCTCCGAGCCTCAGTCTCCGCACCTGTGCAATGGGCGGCTGGTGCCATGAGTCCCTCATGGCCATTTCACACGCTTGGATAGTCAGGCCGGAAGCCAGGAGCTGTTTCTTTTCTGCTCCACGGGAGGTCTGTTTCCTTCGTCCCTAGGCCTGGGAGATGGGGAGAGGGCTGGGGTCTGGCTGGGAAGCTGTGCAGGCCCACGTTGCTGAGATTGGAAGAAGTCCTATCCGTTTAGGGGCAGAGAGAAACAGGCAACTCAACATCATGGGAAGACCTAGGGTCAGGTGTGGGTGGGAATGTGTCCTCCTGTGACCTTGGGGGAGGGGCCTTCACCTCACTGGGCCTCAGTTTCTCAGTCTGAAAAATGGGATCAGTATTCCTGCCTCCCAGGACAGATGCGAGGATTCTGTGGGACTCTGCATATGTGTGCTCACCAAAGGCAACCTCATTATTGGTGTCAACGTGGTTAATATTGCACCTGTGCAGCATGTGACCTTGGACAAGTCACTTCTCTCAGAGCCCCGCCCTCCCCTTCTGTGAATCTGGTGTAACACCGTGGTTATGGGATTCAGTGGGATTCTGCAGGCTCGGGGCTGGCCCATCCCAAGGTTCTGGGAGCAGGTCCTGTAGTCTTGTCTTTGTCGTTGTCATCGTTGTTGTTTCTGTTGAGTACAGTTCTCTCCCCACCCCCAACCCGGGCACTCCCCTCCCCAGGAGCCCACACCCAGCCAGCAACCCATGTAGTCATGTTTACTAGAAAGTGCTGTGTCCCGCTGAGGATTAGCATCCCAGCGAGAATTCACTGCTTAATGTGTTCCAAGTCTGGTGGGCAGCCCCAGCCCTAGTGGAGATGCCAGGATCCCAGAGCCCCTCGAATTGGACGGCCCCAGTCCATCTGGGAGGGGGGAACCCACTCTGCTGTTGGTATGGCAACCACACTATCTCCCACATCTGGGAAGAACCTGATCTGCCAGTTCCCTGCTAGGGCTGGGGCCCTGCTGCCTGACCTGGCCAGGGCTCTCAGGACCTAGGCAGAGCAGGGCCTAGGTGTGGCTCTGCTTGGTGGAGGATGCCCCATAGGGTCACTGTTACTGGAGTGGGAGCCAGCAGTCAGGCCCCAGCCTCGGGGTGGGAGGGAGGGAGCTGAGAGCTTTATAAATAGAGGCTTTCTCTGCTCTGCACGCCCACCCCACTGCTGCCATTTTCCTGGGAGCAGCCTTGGACTCCAGCACAAAACCCCTTCCCCTTGGCAGGATTGGGGCAGAGTGGCAGGCCCAGGGGATAGAGAGGCCTGAAATGTGACCTGGCAGGAGAAGCCACAGAGGGGCTCTGCCTGAGACCAAGCTGGCCTGGATGGGAGACAGCCAGGAGGGATGGGAGAGGGGTTCTTTATGATCAATACATGTGATGGGCTCAGGAACCTCCCAGTCCCTGCAGGTACAAGAAACAACTTTAAGAGCCTCCCCGGTCCAGCAAGGAACAAGGCCTTGGCCCTGAGATGAGGATCCAGAGGGCAGGATCCCTTTTGTATGGGTCATTCTGGGATGGTCTCCTACATGGAGGGCCCCTGAACTGTGCCCAGAAAGTAGGGAGGGGCTTGTGACATTGGTCCAAGTGGCAGGAGCAGCCCAGATAAGGGCACCAAGGCAAGAAAACCTAAGGCAGATTTGGACAAGACGCCAGTGGGGGTGGGAGAGGGCAGGAGGAGTGATAGTACTAATACTATTAGTAGTAATTGCAGTAATAATAATAGTAGTGGTAGAAGTAATACTTATAAAATCCAGAGAGGTGGTGGCATCGTCATCATGGAGCTAGGCAGACTGCAGTGGACATGGGATGGATGCCCTCTAGTTTGGGAAAGCTTGGTAGAACTTCTCACCTGGGCAGATGTGGCCTGTAAGGGAGGGCGGGGTGGGGTGTGCTGCTGTCAACCTTGGTAAGGAGGGGAGGTATTGAGGTGCACATTTTTTGGTACCATCAGGGTAGCTCCTGAGAGCTGAGGAGGGATGTGAGGGAGGCCGGCCAGGCTGCCTGCCTGCCTTCCTCCCTCCCTCCCTCCCTCCCTCCCTTTCTCCTTTCTTCTTTCCTTCCTTTTTTTTTTTTTTTGAGACAGGGTCTCATCTTGTCGCCCAGGCTGGAATGCAGTGGCACAATCTTGGCTCACTGCAACCTCCACCTTTCAGGTTCAAGTGATTCTCCTGCCTCAGCCTCCCGAGTAACTGGGATTATAGGCACCTGCCACCACTCCTGGCTAATTTTTTTTTTTTTTTTTTTACTTAGTGGAGACAGGGTTTCACCACGTTGGCCAGGCTGGTCTCAAACTCCTGGGCTCAAGTGATCCTCCGGCCTCAGCCTCCCAAAGTGCTGATATTACAGGCATGACCCACCATGCCTGGCCTTTTTTTTTTTTTTTTTTGAGACGGAGTCACTTTGTCACGCAGGCTGGCACAGTCTCAGCTCACTGCAGCCTCCACCTCCCCGGTTCAAGCAATTCTCCTGCCTCAGCCTCCCAAGTAGGTGGGATTACAGGCCCCCACCACCACGTCATGCTAATTCTTGTATTTTTAGTAGAGATGGGGTTTTACCATGTTAGCCAGGCTAGTCTCGAACTCCTGACCTCAAGTGATTCACCTGCCTTGGCCACCCAAAGTGCTAGGATTACAGGCATGAGCCACCATGCCCGGCTTGCTTGCTGTCTTTCTTTTTTTTTTTTTTTTTTGAGACAGAGTCTTGCTCTGTCACCCAGGCTGGAGTGCAGTGGCGTGATCTCGGCTCACTGCAAGCTCCACCTCCCAGGTTCATGCCATTCTCCTGTCTCAGCCTCCCGAGTAGCTGGGACTACAGGCGTCCACCACCACACCCGGCAAATTTTTTGCATTTTTAGTGGAGATGGGGTTTCACCATGTTAGCCAGGATGGTCTTGATCTCCTGACCTCGTGATCCGCCCGCCTCGGCCTCCCAAAATCTTTCTTTTTTTAAGGTAGGTTCTTGGTCTGTCACCCAGGCTGGAGTGCAGTGACATGATCTTGGCTCATTGCGACCTCCGCCTCCTGGGCTCCCACCTCAGCCCCTTGAGTAGCTGGGACTACAGGTGGGTGCCACCACGCCCAGCTAATATATATTTTTATTGAGACTAATATATATATATTTTTGAGACTGAGTCGCCCTCTGTGGCCCAGGCTGGAGTGCGGTGGTGTGATCTTGGCTCACTGCAAGCTCCGCCTCCCAGGTTCACGCCATTCTCCTGCCTCAGCCTCCCGAGTTACTGGGCCTACATGCACCCGCCACCACGCCCAGCTAATTTTTTGTATTTTTAGTAGAGAAGGGGCTTCACCTTGCTAGCCAGGATGGTCTCGATCTCCTGACCTCGTGATCCGCCTGCCTCGGCCTCCCAAAGTGCTGGGATTATAGGCATAAGCCACTGCGCCGGGCCTTTTTTTTTTTTTTTTTTTTTTTTTTTTTTGTAGAGATGAGGTCTCACTATGTTGCCCAGGCTGGTCTTGAACTCCTGGGATCAATCCATCCGCCCACGTCGGCCTTCCAAAGTGCTGGGATTATAGGCATGAGCCACTGCACCCAGCCAAGGCTTTTCATTAATGATGGTGATAATAATACTAGCTAACATGTATCAGCCCCATACTGTGTGCTGGCCAAATAGCCAATGAGCTAGATCCTGTTATCTGCATTCTCCAGGCAGGGGCTCTCAGGTCCAGAAGGGAGACTTTGCCTCTTCGAGCCTTGGTTTCCTCATTTGGGAAATGGGGTGAACGCCACCCCCCTCAAAGGACTGGGTGAGGTGATAGAGCCATGATGGGCCAAGGAAATCTGAGCCTCTGCTCTGGAAGGTCTCATTTTGGGGAGTGTGAGGAGGAAGAGGAGGCAGAGCCAGCCAGGGTGGGGGAGGGAGGAGGAGGCCAGGAGCAGCCGGCCCCAGGCAGGAGCTGAGGCCATACCCCTGGCAGCTGGGCCCTCCCAGCCTTGCAGGGAGAAACCCAAGCTCTGCTACATAATTGATGGCTGCTGAGCTCCTGGTGGCCGCCCAGCCTGCCACCCTCCCGCCGCAGCTGGAGCCGACTGCAGCCAGGGATGATTCATGGCTGACCGACTCCTGCATGGCCCTGCCCCTTGCTCAGCCTCAGTGGCAGCATCTGTGAAATGGGAAACAGCCCTCCTTGCGTTAGAGGTTGATGAGGTCATGAGGAAACCCTTAGGACAGGGCTGGCCAGCAGTGTTTGTTGTTCCTTACCTTACTCCTGCAGGTCTTCACCCTGGCTGTGACCTTGGGCAAGCCCTTTCCCCTAGCTGGAGAAGGCCTTGGTGTCCCTGTTTGGAAAATGGGGACATGTGTTTCAGGACCCTCTTAGATAAGAGGGGCCAGGACTTGGACCAGTTTCTGGTTGTTCCTAGGTAGCCCCCATGGCTTCTGCCAGCTTTGATGGGGACTCATGCAACATCCGAGCCCTGGGTGTGCCCAGCTGCTGGCTCTGATAGGCTGGCAGTGTTTCCGTCTACCCTACCAGGTGGCCAAAGCCAACCGTTTGGCCATCCTCCCTCCCTGCATTCCCCTTCCTTCCCAGACGTCTCTGCACCCATTAGCTCATAGCACCGGTGCCTTACGTGGGGCAGCAGCACTGTAGCAGACCCAGTCTTTATGTCTAACCCACATCTTTCCTCTTTCATCCTCATAACCTATGAGGGAGGTGCTATTATTCCCTTTTTTCAGCTCAGAAAACCAATGCTCAGAGAGGCAGAGCCCCTTGCCCAAAGTCACACAGCTTGACAGTGGCAGAACTAAGACTTGAATCAGGTCCTTCTGAACCCTGACCCTGGGTTCTTCCCCTCCCTCCTCTGGCACCCTCTCCCTAGCAGCTCCCAGCTGCCCATGGAGCCCCCTGATAACCCCAGACCCTGCTCCCTCCCCTGTTTGTCCTGAGCACTTTCTACCAAGTCCTCTCCTTCAGAGTCAGGCTCAAAGGACCCTAGGGCTGGCCTCTCCAGGGTTCCTCCCCACACTAAGCTGTGTGCCAGATTGTGTATGAATGTGCAATTTTGTGGTGAGAGAGTGTAGCTTTCATTGGATTTCCAAAAGAAGCTGTGATTCCCACACTCTGGCCCAGCCACCTCATTTCACAAAGGGGAAAACAGTGAGGCCCTGCCAGGTCACACAGTATCACCCTTGGGGCCAGTTCCTTGACCCTGGGGACTGCCTGGGTTCCTGCTGGTGGGGAGGGGCAGTCCTCCCTTTCCCCACCACTCCCCCACCTCCTTCTGAGCCCTCCCCACCCCTTGGCCTTCCCCTCTGCGTAGTTCACGGAGGAGAAATTTGGCCAGGCTGAGAAGACTGAGCTTGATGCCCACTTTGAAAACCTTCTGGCCCGGGCAGACAGCACCAAGAACTGGACAGAGAAGATCTTGAGGCAGACAGAGGTGCTGCTGCAGCCCAACCCCAGTGAGTGTGTGTTGGTGGGCCCGGGGAGGGATGCAGTCGTGGGGCAGGGATGCAGTCGTGGGGCAGGGATACAGTAGGAGACCTGGCCCTGCTGTGGCACAGGTGGGGCGGGGCTGCAGCCAGGGTTTCAGCTAGACTCTTGGGCTCGAGGCTGTTGAAGAGGGACAGTTAAAAGAAAATGGGGGACTCTGTGTTGGGCTGCCAGACACTCCAGGGCAGTGGAAATACTGAGTTTTGCACAGAAGAGTTAAAATGCCTGGAAGCTAAAACACATGTGGGAGAAGAGGCAGGCAGAACACACACCTGGTTGGTCACTCTCTTTTTTTTTTTTTTTTTTGAGATGGAGTCTTGCTCTGTCGCCCGTTCTGGAGTGCAATGGTGCAATCTTGGCTCACTGCAACCCTTGCCTCCTGGGTTCAAGCGATTCTCGTGCCTCAGCCTCCTGAATAGCTGGGACTACAGGCACACGCCACCACGCCCAGCTAATTTTTGTATTTTTAGTAGAGAAGGGGTTTCACCATGTTGGCCAGGCTGGTCTTGAACTCCTGACCTCAAATGATCCACCCACCTTGGCCTCCCAAAGTGCTGGAATTATAGGCAGAAGCCACCGTGTCCGGCCCAACCTGGTCACTTTCAAGAGGTCAGCAAGGCCCAGAGATGAAGGGACTGCCTGGAGCACACCCAGGCAGGCCCCCAAGGTCAAGCAGAAGCGACCTGCAGGACTTCCGGGGAAAGTAGGGTGGCTCCGGGTCGTGCTGTGTGTCTGCCTGTAAATCTACTCTGTGGCTCATTGAGGGGCCAGATAACTTTTGGGTGCCAGGAGCAGAGAATTGTGCAAGCATGTATTATGTTCTGTAATCATATTAATAAGGGAGAAGTGGACGGGCCCTGGCTTCCTCCTCTGTATAGTGCTGGGTCAATCACAACAGTCTCAGGGTTGGGCATGAGCAAGAGAATATTCTGGAAGTCAGCAGGCCAGGTGCACCTGTGGGCAGGGCTGGGTCTGGGTCTGTTTCTGTTTCATTTTTGGGCTTGAACTAAGGAGCCCTGGGGCTTTGGCTGCTGTCTCCCCACAGGTGCCCGAGTGGAGGAGTTCCTGTATGAGAAGCTGGACAGGAAGGTCCCCTCAAGGGTCACCAACGGGGAGCTGCTGGCTCAGTACATGGCAGACGCGGCCAGTGAGCTGGGGCCGACCACCCCCTATGGTGAGCAGGCCTCACAGCCAGGAACTAGGGTCATGGTCTTTAGCTCTGATTCTCCCTCCCTCACTTTCTTTTTTTACTTAAAAAAAAATTATACAAATAATACCTGAATTCATTCTAAATGTAAAAACTCTACGCAGAAAAAAAGAGTAAAAAATGGAGTCCTCTCTTAACCAGTTTTGGTTTGTGTGTATGTGTGTTTTTGGTTTTTTTGTTTTTTTTTGAGATGGAGTCTCGCTCTGTCGCCCAGGCTGGAGTGCAGTGGCACGATCTTGGCTCACTGCAAGCTCCACCTCCCGGGTTCCCGCCATTCTCCTGCCTCAGCCTCCCAGGTAGCTGGGATTACATGTGCCCACCAGCACACCTGGCTAACTTTTTTGTATTTTTAGTAGAGAAGGTGTTTTACCATGTTGGCCAGGCTGGTTTCCAACTCCTGACCTCAGGTGATCTGCCCGCCATGGCCTCCCAAAGTGCTGGGATTACAGGCATGAGCCAGTGCACCCGGCCGGAACCTGACTTTTTAACTTGACATCATATTACAGGTATCTTTTCACTGAAGCATTTATAGAACCATATCCATCTTTTTTTTTTCATCTTAAAATTTTATCCAAGTATAAGCTATATATTATAAAATGTGTTTAAGTGTATAATTCAATGATTTTTAGTAAATTTACAGAGTTGTACAAACATCTCCACAATCTAACTTTTTTTTTTTTTTTTTGAGGCAGAGTCTCACTCTGTCACCCAGGCTGGAGTGCGGTGGCGCAAGCTCGGCTCACTGCAACCTCCGCCTCCTGGGTTCAAGCATCCCGGGTCCTCCCTCAGCTACCCGAGGAGCTGGGATTACACGCGCCCGCCACCACTCCCAGCTAATTTTTGTATTTTTAGCAGAGACCGGGTTTCACCATGTTACCCAGGCAGGGTCTCGATCTCCTGACCTCCGGTGATCCACCCACCTCAGCCTCCCAAAGTGCTGGGATAACAGGCGTGAGCCACTGCGCCCAGCCAAACTTATTTATTTTTTATTTTCTATTATCTTTTTTGTGACAGGGTCTGGCTCTGTCCCCCAGGCTGGATTGCAGTGGTGCAATCTCAGCTCACTGCAACCTCTGCCTTCTGGGCTGAAGGCATCCTTCCACCTCAGCCTCCTGATTAGCTGGGATTGCAGGTGTCCACCACCATGCCCTTCTAATTTTTATATTTTTCTGTAGAGATGGGGATCTCGCTATGTTGCCCAGGCTGATCTCAAAGTCCTAAGCTGAAGCGACCTCCCACCTTGGCCTCCCAAAGTGCTGGGATTACAGGAGTGTGCCACCATGCCCGGCCCACAGTCTAATTTAAAGAGCATTTCCATCACACCCCAAAAGTCCTTCATGTCTATTGTCAAGCCCCATTTTCACCTCCAGCCAGCCAACCACTAACGTGTTTTCAGTCCCTATAAGTTCTTCTTTTCTGAACATTTTATATAAATGGAATCATATGACATGTTGTTTCTTGCATTTAGCTGTTTTTACCTAACATAATTTTTTTTTTTTTTTTGAGACGGAGTCTCGCTCTGACGCCCAGGCTGGAGTGCAGTGGTGCAATCTCGACTCACTGTAAGCTCCGCCTCCCGGGTTCATGCCATTCTCCTGCCTCAGCCTCCCAAGTAGCTGGGACTACAGGCACCCGCCATCATGCCAGGCTAATTTTTTTTTTTTTTAGTGGAGACGGGGTTTCACCGTGTTAGCCATGATAGTCGATCTCCTGACCTCGTGATCCACCCGCCTTGGCCTCCCAAAGTGCTGGGATTACAGGTGTGAGCCATCATGCCTGGTGTATTTTTTGTATTTTTAATAGAGACGGGGGTCTCACTATGTTGGCCAGGCTGGTCTCAAACGCCTGATCTCAAGTGATCGCCTGCCTTAGCCTCCCAAAGTGCTGGGATTACAGGCATGAGCCAGCACACCCAGCCTCATATTTTGTATTGTTTTAATCCTTTTAAATTTATTGAGACTTGTTTCATGACCTAGTATATGGTCTATCTGGGGAATGTCCTAGGTTCACTTGAGAAGATGTTATATTATGCTGTTGAGGGTGCAGTGCTGTATAGATGTCAGCGAGGCCACATTGGTTAATAGTGTTCAGGGCTTGTATGTCCTAGCTGATTTTGTCTTGTCCTATTCATTATCAAGAGTAGACTATTGAGGCTGGGCATGGTGGCTCACGCCTGTAATCCCACCACTTTGGGAGGTCAAGGTGGTTGGATCACCTGAGGTCAGGAGTTCAAGACCAGCCTGGCCAACACGGTGAAACCCTGTCTCTACTAAAAATACAAAAAATTAGCTGGGCATGCTGGTGCGCGCCTGTAGTCCCAGCTACTCGGGAGGCTGAGGCAGGAGAATCACTGGAACCCGGGAGGCATAGGTTGCAGTAAGCCAAGAGTGCGCCACTATACACCAGCCTGGGAGACAGAGCGAGACTCTGTCTCAAAAAAAAAAAAAAAAAAAAAAAGAGCAGAATATTGAAGTTTCCAACTATTACTATTGAATTGTCTATTTCTCTCTTTGTCAGTGTTTGCCTTATGTATTTTGGAACTGTCTTAGGTCTGTATGTTTATATTTGTGCATCTTCCTGATGAATTGACTCTTTTATTATAAAATACTACTCTTTGTCTCTAGTACTATTTTGTCTTAAAGTCTATTTTGTATGGTAGTAGTATAGCCATGTTAACTCTCTCGTGGTTACTGCATACATGGTGTACTTTTTTCAGCCCATTCATGTCTTTAAAGTGTATCTTTGGATTTTTTTTTCTGTCACCCAGGTGGGAGTGCAGTGGTGCGATCTTGGCTCACTGTGACCTCCACCTCCCGGTTTCAAGCGATTATCCTGCCTCAGCCTCCTGAGTAGCTGGGATTACAGGTGCTTGCCACCATGCCTGGCTAGTTTTTGTATTTTTTGTAGAGACAGGGTTTCACCAAGTTGGTCAGGCTGGTCTTGAACTCCTGACCTCGTGATCCGCCCGCCTCAGCTTTCCAAAGTGCTGGGATTACAGGTGTGAGCCTCCGCGCCCGGCCGTATCTGTTTTTTTTTTTTTTTTTTTTTTAAGACAGTCTTGCTCTTGTTGCCCAGGCTGGAGTGCAGTGGTGTGACGTTGGCTCATTGCAACCTCCGCCTCCTGGGTTCAAGCAATTCTCCTGCCTCAGTCTCCCAAGTAGCTGGAATTACAGATGCATACCACCACACCCAGCTAATTTTTGTATTTTTAGTAGAGACGAGGTTTTGCCATGTTGTCCAGGTTGGTCTCGAACTCCTGACCTCAAGTGACCCATCCACTTTGGCCTCCCAAAGTGCTAGAGTTACAGGCGTGAGCCACTGCACCTGGCCTTGCCTTCACTTTTGAAGGATTGTTTTGCTATATATAGAATTCCTGGATGAACAATTTTTTCTTTACTTTGAATATATTATCTTACTGCTGTCTGGCTTCTATTGTTTCTAATGAGAAGACAATTCATCTTATTGTAGCTCTCTTGTATGTGATGAATCAAACCATGTTTTTTCTTTTCTTTTCTTTTCTTTTTTTTTAAAGACAGGATCTTGCTCTGTCACCCAGACTGGAGTGCAGTGGTGCAATCATAGCTTACTACTATAGCCTCAAACTCCTGGGTTCAAATGATCCTTCTGCCTGGGCCTCCCAAAGTATGGGGATTACAGGTGTGAGCCAGCACGCCCAGCCTCTTATTGTTTCTTCAGATATTTTTTCTGCCTTATTTTCTCCTCCTCTTCTGGGACTCTTGTTACTCATATGTTGGTTCACTTGACAGTGCCCCATAGGTTCTGAGGCGCTGCTCATTTTTCTTACTATTTTTTATTTATTTTTTATAAAGATGAGGTTTTGCCATGTTGTCCAGGCTGGTCTTGAACAGCTGGGCTCAAGCAGTCTGCCCACCTTGGTTTTCCAAAGTGCTGAGATTACAGATGTGAGCCACAGCATCCAGCCCAGTAGTTTTTCTTGATTAAATGCTTTTCAATTTGTTTTTTGCCTTGGTCAATTTGCAGAGTCCAGAAATGGATGTTTTTGACAATTGTGTCCAGTTTTCTTTCAATTTGTTTTATTTTCAAAGAGATAACGTCTCCTTATGTTGCCCAGGGTGGTCTCGAACTGCTGAGCTCAAGTGATCCTCCCGTCTCGGCCTCCCAGAGTGCTGGGATTATAGGTGTGAGCCATCGCACCTGGTGTGGTGTCCAGTTTTATTGTTACTTTCTTTGGGAGGGGATTTGTTGAGCTCCTTTCTCTGACATTCTGGAAGTCTAACCCACATCTTTATAATGGCTGCATTGTGTTTCATATTTTGGCTGTCGCATTGTTTATGTGTCAGTCGCCAGTTGATGGTGTAGTGTAGGTTGCTTCTGCTTTTTCCCAGGCAAAGCATTCTGCACTGAGCACCCCGGCCCTTGTTCTTCAGCAAGCTCTTCCTGAGCCCTCTCCTGCTGCCTGTAGATCAGAGTAGCCTGAGCCTGACCTTCTTCCTCACCCTTCAACTCTGTTTTCTCAGGGAAGACACTGATCAAGGTGGCAGAAGCTGAAAAGCAACTGGGAGCCGCAGAGAGGGATTTTATCCACACGGCCTCCATCAGCTTCCTCACACCCTTGCGCAACTTCCTGGAGGGGGACTGGAAGACCATCTCGGTGAGGGCCCTGGGACTATTCCGCTTCCTGGTAACCATGGCAGTTCCCTCCTCAGAGCCTTTGAGCACAGGCTCTCTTCCAGTGCTGGGGCTACAAAACTCCTGAGGCCTCCCCAGAGAGGGCTCCTTTGGACTGAGTGACCTCCTATCTCTGGGCCTCAGTTTCCCTGTCTTGGCTTGATGGTCCCTGGCACCAATCTTGCCATGCATGGCTCAGGGTCTCCCAGGGCAGCCCAGGGTCTCACTGTCCCCATGCCCTGCCCTGTAGAAGGAGAGGCGGCTCCTCCAAAACCGGCGTCTGGACTTGGATGCCTGCAAAGCGAGGCTGAAGAAGGCCAAGGCTGCAGAAGCCAAAGCCACGGTAGGTGTCCCCGCTCCCCGCTGGCCTCCTGGCCCAGGCTCTGGCTGGAGCCAAGGGGTGGCGGCATGAAGGGACCTGGTATTTGGCATGATCTCTCTCCCCTCTCCCTGGCTGGAGATGCCTGGCTGGGGGCTGCTGGGCTGAGCCTCTCTGTCCCTGCCCTCAAGGGAGCCTTGGTGGCCCCCGAGCTCTGGTTCCCGGGGAGACATCTACGGTGTGGGTGGAGCAGCAGTGCCCCCAGTTGGGTGCACCACCCCGCCAGGCAGCTGGAGTCTCCTGCATGCCCTGCCCTGCCCTCCTAGATGCTCGGCTCTGTCCCCGGCTCTGCCCGGGCATGGCACCTTCTTACTAACTCTACTACTTGCTGCTTGAACGTCAGGCCCAGGGTCCCTGTGCTCAGGCGCCCCCACGATGGTGTGGAAAACCTGGGAGCTGGACTGCCCGCCCGCTTGCTCAGGGCTGTGTCTGAGGGGCCCCATGAGATTGGATAGGGCCTGGGCCATCTGGCGCCCCCTTCACTCCCAGCTCACTGAGGCCTGTTCAGCCTGGCTGGGTCAATGGGACGCAGCCTGGGACAATGTGCCCAGGGCGAGGCCAGGATTGGAGGAGCTGGGCCCAAGGGTGAACACCCTCCTGGCACGAGAGGTTGCTCGGGGGTGCCGGGCCTAAAGGCTGCCTCACACCTTTCAGAGGGAACTCCCAGGCCCAGGGCCTACTAGGGACATGGCTACCTGTGGCTGCCAGGTGATTAGCCAAGGGAGGCCAGGCCTAGCCTGGGCTCACAGCTGCCCATGCACCTTGCGTCCCCCTCCCACAGTGTGGCCCCAGAGCCAGCACTGCCCCTGGCGAGAACCGTCTCAGGTCACTCAAGTGTGTGGGGTCTAGATCAGAGGCAGGGGTGTAGCTGTTTCAATCTTGGGGTTGGCTAGGGTGACCTGTGCCTATTGGGATGACCTCTTCTAAGGCACCTGAACAGGACAGTCTCCCCCATCACTCAGGGCCAGACTATGTCTCTGGAGTAACTCAGCTAGAACACACTCTCTCCATCAGCCAGGCCAGGGGAGCCTTTCCTTAGTCATTGCAGTGGTGTGACCTCTCCCTCACCTGGTGGGCCTGGACAACCTCACATCCTGGGGTTGGGCCAGGCCACCCTTTCTAGTGCTAGGACTTGGGCAACCCCGGGAACAGCATTCCAGAGGACTCAAGCTCCACAGCTCTGTCCCCATAAGCACGCACATGTTAGGACTCTTCAGGAGGGCAGGCTGTGGTGCCTCCCTCCGCCTGACCGCCTGGTGTCCCCTCCCACTGGGGCCTGGGGGGCCTGCTCCTGCCTGCGCTGTGGACTCACTAACTCTTTGTTTTTGTTCCTTTCCGTCCTGCTTTGGGTAACTTGGCTCAGTGTGAGGGAGATGTGAGTATACCTGTCCCACGCGCTGTGCTGCTTCCGGTCTGCCCATCTTGCCCGTGGACCCACGGTGCCGTGGCCAGCCCACGTCCTTGGGGCATTTTGCAAGCAGCTGGTCTCCCCGCCAGAGCCTCTACTGTGCAGGGCCTCTGGTTTAGGGGGGATGCCAGGCGTTGGGGCCTGTGAGTCAGCTTTTTGCAAATGTTGGACGCCTGTCACTCTGTCTGCCCATGCATCCATCTGTCCACCCTCATTGTCGGGAGGGGCCTGGCCCTTGATGCAGGAGCGAGAGATGTGGTGTGCGGATTCTGGGATGGAAAAAGCCATCCCAGGTTGGGGTGGGCTGTGTTTGCGGGACCCTGGGGCATCTGAGTGCCACTGGTCTGGGGAGGAGGGGGCTGTGGCCCCTGGCAGGGGACAGCCCAGCCTGTGACTTGCTCAGGCAGCCTCGGCCATCTCCTCACCGCATTTGCTCTCCTGGGCTCCAGTGCCTGCAGCCACTTGATCTTTATCTGGACTCTCCAAGTCCCTAGGCCCCTCATCTCCAGGTGGTTGGAGTTGGGAGAAGGGGGTTTGTGTTGTGTTTGTATCCCCCTGTCCCTGAGGTCAGGCCTCCTGGCATCTCCTTGTGCAAGACTCTGGGGTAGCCTCCTGACCTCGACCCTGGCCCTGGCCCAGGGTGACCCCCTTCCCACATGAACTCTGTTCCCCGCCAGACGGTGCCTGACTTTCAGGAGACTAGACCTCGTAATTACATTCTCTCGGCCAGCGCCTCCGCGGTAAGCGCACCCCACCCCCACCCCACCCCTCGTCCTCCTCTCTCCCCACGTCCCACGCCACTGCCTCTGACTGCCACAGGAGCTAGAAGCCAGCGGGTAAGGTGGGGGCACTGCCATGTGATCAGGTCAGTCCTGAGACACTGGGGAGGGGCAGCAGCCCCCACCTCTGTTCATGGCCTGGCCCGGGTGCCCTGTGGCCATGGAGCTGGACTTGTTTCCCTCTGCAAAATGCTGGAGCTGGCGGCAGGGCCAGCTGCACTGAGTAGTGTGGAGAACTCAGGGCAGCACCTGTCCCATCCCCAGGGCCCCTCCACCTCCTGCTGTCTCTGAATGCCAGGCCCTGGGGAGGCCCTGAGGATAGAGGAGGAGGCCTGGCCATGCCTTTCCGGAGTTCACAGACCCCTAAAGACAGGAGGCATGGACGGCGGTGTAGGCCTGGAGAGCGCCTGAGGGGCGGGAGGGCCTGAGGCTGTGCTAAGGCCCAGAGGTCCTGGAGCAGGGCATGTCTTGTTCTGAGGAGGCTTAGGCAGGGCCCCTGGGGGAGTTGGGGCAGGAGGTGGGGAGGACAGGATCGTGGAGTCTTCGCATGTCATGGTGTCTGTTGGTTTTTAAGCTTTCTTGGGAAGTCTGGTGTTTCCTGTGTAGTCTGGGGACTAGGCCACACCTCTCCCTCATGCTTGTCACCACTGCTGCACCTTGTCTGCCCACTTTCTCTCCTTCCCGCCCCTGGGGGTGAGACCCTCACCTCTCTCGTGAGCATGCTGCCTCATGTCTTTCGTGCCGTCGTTCTGTGGCTGGGTGACTGTTCCTCAGGCCGCCAACCCTAGTTGGCTCTCACAGCAACTTCCAGTGCTCCTGGACGGGGACTTCCTAAGCAGCATGGGGGCCACACGGGCGGGCCACACATACTGGCCTGGGTCCGCATTCCCTGTTTCAGGCTGTTGTCTCGGGTCATCTCCGGAAGCGGCAGGAGCGCTGGGTCTCCTGGTCGTGGCCGGGCAGCGTCTTTCTTCTTCAGGGTCTGGATGCCACTTCCCGCCTCCTCCCTGTGCCCAGTGGAAGGAGAAACATCCTAGAGGGTGGAGACTGCCCTGTTTTTCTTTTGCCATTGAGTCCCAGTGTGACTCAGGCACGAGGCTGCCTTTCTCTGCCAGAGGACAGAAAGGTTCAGTGACTGGCCCAGGGTCACACAGTTCTGCCTCCCAGCCCACCAGCCTGAGCCAACAGTCAAGATGGGGTGGGGACACTCAGTCTCTCTTGAGACCCCACTAAAGAGTCTGGGGCTGACACTGTAGGAGAGATATAAGCAGGACTTCTGCTGGCTGCTCCCCTCCTGCATGAGGCATGTTAGAGGGACTGGGACCGCCAGCCCCCAGCTCCCATGCCGGGCCTTGGCCCAGTCTCAGCTCCTGTTTGGGAGGGTGGGGCAGAGGGGCAGGGGGGCAGAAGTTGAGTCTGGGAGCTGGGGCGGGGCACAGGCTCTAGGGTCCAGCTGTCCTCCTCTCCCCTCCCCTGCTGGCCACTCCTGCTGCCGTCTCCACAGCTTTGGAATGATGAAGTGGACAAGGTAAGTTGGGGCCTGGGGGGCTGGGCTCGGGGAAGAAGGGGTGGTGGGGTGTAGGCACACTTGCTGCTGTGGGGTCTGATCTGTTTCTCACTCTGCCCCACACCCACTGTGGAGGGGTTACTGCTTTCCCTCCCTGGGCCTCAGTTTCCCCTCTGTGGGGAAATGTTTTCTCCACAATACCCTGTAGCACACAGTAGGCCCTCAGGATGCACTTGCTGGGTGGATTTCTCTGATGGGTGATGGAGGGTCTGTCACTGCAGCTGCCTGTGGGGTCCTGAGTGGGGCTCTAGCTTCTCTGGGGTTGGGGCTCCAGGTGTGAAGTCAGGCATAGACCCAGAAGGCTCTCTGTGTTCCCAGGGGAAAGGGACAGGCGGCTCCCAGGTAGGCTCCAGGGGAAGACTGCGGGGAAGCTGGTGGGTGGTGCGTGGGTGCTCATGGCTGCCCTGCCCTGCCCTGCCCAGGCTGAGCAGGAGCTCCGCGTGGCCCAGACAGAGTTTGACCGGCAAGCAGAAGTGACCCGTCTCTTGCTGGAGGGAATCAGTAGCACTCACGTGAGTCCCCCTGCCCACCCTCACTAAAGCCCAACCCTCAGCAGGCACCAGGTGTGCCTGAACCACAAGGTCAGCAGGGCTGCCCCAGAATGGCCCTCACAGAGCAAGTCCCACCGGGGAGGGTGTGGGCACAGGGGCAGGGCACCCTGGAATGCCGGAGCAAGGTCTGGTAGAGGACGGGGATGGGGATGGAATTTTTTGCTCTGAGGGCGGGAGGTTAGAAGTCAGCCTCTGGCCTCTTCCCCACAGGTGAACCACCTGCGCTGCCTCCACGAGTTCGTCAAGTCTCAGACAACCTACTACGCACAGTGCTACCGCCACATGCTGGACTTGCAGAAGCAGCTGGGCAGGTGCGGGGCCAGCACTGCTGAGCCCACTGGGGCCCCCTGGCTCCCATACCCCGTCCGTGGGCAGCATGAGCTCCTCTGGGCAAGTCCTGTGACACAAAGCTGGGTTGGAGGGCTCTGCCAGAACCCACTCTGGGCCCGGGCACCTCATGTGTATGAAGGTGGAGGGCCTTACTGATGGCTGAGTCCCCTGGAGCCCCTGAGGGTTTCTAGGGAATGCCTGGGTGGGGAGGATGGCAGGGACCAGGGGGTGGGGCCATCTCACCCTTCCCTTGCTTTGCTTCTCCCTTTGTGCTGCCAGCTCCCAGGGTGCCATGTGAGTAGCTGGGGCTGGAGTGGGGCTCCTGGGGCTGGGGAGGAGAGTTTGCCTCTGGGGTCCCTTCTGGGACTCCCACCTGCTAAGATGTATCCCTCCTCTCCAGATTTCCAGGCACCTTCGTGGGCACCACAGAGCCTGCCTCCCCACCCCTGAGCAGCACCTCACCCACCACCGCTGCGGCCACTATGCCTGTGGTGCCCTCTGTGGCCAGCCTGGCCCCTCCGGGGGAGGCCTCGCTCTGCCTGGAAGAGGTGGCCCCCCCTGCCAGTGGGACCCGCAAAGCTCGGGTGCTCTATGACTACGAGGCAGCCGACAGCAGTGAGCTGGCCCTGCTGGCTGATGAGGTGGGCCTGGTGCCACAAGGTGGGGCAGGAATGGGCTGGGTGAGGAGCAGCCTGGGCGCTGGGATCAGGCACATGAGGCCTGGAGGGGCCCTGTTGGGAAAGCAGGGACCAGCAGGTTAAAGAGGGCATCTCCAGCTCTGAGGAAGCAATCCCTGCTCTGCTGGGTCTCTGTGGAGCAAGTGAGATGAGCACCAGCCACTGAAGGTGTAGCACATGCCACGGGCCATGGGGAGGTGGCAGCTCTGTCCCCACTTAGTCCTGGGGCCAGTTCCACCCTTGGCCAGGCCATGACCGTCCTCTACTGCCATCTCTGCAGCTCATCACTGTCTACAGCCTGCCTGGCATGGACCCTGACTGGCTCATTGGCGAGAGAGGCAACAAGAAGGGCAAGGTCCCTGTCACCTACTTGGAACTGCTCAGCTAGGCAGGCCCCCCATCCCCCCGCATTCTGGCCTGGGCAGGAGAGGATGGGCGCAGCCCTGCCACTTAACTTGTTTGTTGGTGACACAGCTGTTCAGAGTGGGGAGAAGAATTTACCCCATTCTGTCCCTGCCCCTAGTCACCTAGCTGTGAGGGTGCCTGAGGCTGAATGGCCCCACCCCTCCCCTAGCCCTGCTTCTGACCTACGGCTCTGGAGCCCCTGCCCCTGCCTGCATCCCCGAGCACCCCACTCTCCCGGCTCCACTAAGGAGGGAGGGGCTGTCTGCAGCAGCTGCACTCAGCACCTAGGCCAGGGTGGGGCCGCCGCAGATGGGCGCAGGAAGCCCCAGGTGCCCTCAGCAAGAGCCTTGCCTTTCAGTTGCCAAAAGCTGTCGGGGGAATGCGGCAAGGCACACAGGGCTCTGGCAGCCCCTGGGGACTGGGTGCTGCCCCTGGGAGGGGAGAGCCTGGCCAGGGCTGGTGTTGGGCCCGGAGCAGCATCTTCCGGTGCTATCCTCCCCTCCCACCCCTCACGGCTCAAGCCAAGTCCAGCGGCCGCAGCCTCCACCTCTCCACACTCACTTTTTATCTGGTGTTTTTACTTCTGTCTGCGTTTGCTCTCTAGCCAATAAACCCTCCTTGTGTGCGAGTCACCTGGGCTCCTGTCAGGGCCTGGCCCTGAGGGTGGGAAAGGGAAGGGTAGACTCACCCTCTGCCCCACTCTTCCACAGAGTGAGCAGGGGCCTTTCGGCTGCCCCGGCCCCCAGCTCTCTAAGTTGGGAAGTGCAGCCCTCCCTGTCTTCCGTGGGGCCTGTGCCTCTCAGAGGGCAGTGCTGTTCCTGGACATAAAGCCGCACAAGGAACGTTTTATTCCTAAGAAAAAGTTTCCTAAATTTGGATTGTGGAGCGGACTGTAGAATGCACCTGACAGTTCAAGCTCAAGACGTGGGTAGCGGTCAGTGCTTTCTGCAGGCCGGGCGTTTTGCCCAGCACGTGCCCCTGTGCCGTGGGTTCTCATGCCGTTCTCGGTGTCCACATTTCACAGATGAGATCAACAAGACAGTCACCTCCTCAAGGGACCACAATTGGCAAGCGGCCAAGCAGGGACTGAAGCCCGGGCAGCCTGATTCTAGAAGCCCTAAGTGGTGGCTGTGTTTTAGATGGCCCCTAGCAGGACCTAGCATTCTGACTTCGGTCCTGAGAAGGCCAACAGCCAGTAGGCCCCACTGCTGGGGCTTCTGAAGAGGGGATCGGGGGATGACAGGGGCACAGGGCTATAAATAGGAAGGCACAGAGCTTCAAGAAAGGCTCACCCAGGGATGAGCTCAGCCCACTGGGCCAACGAAAGCAGGGCCAGGGACAGGACCAGTGCAGGCCAAGGAAGGGAGTATCTGACAGCGCCCACCCAGCCTAACCCTCAGCTCAAGGACAGGAATGAGGAGATGCTGGTGAACTGGCCATCCATCAGTACCTGCCTTCCCCTGAGGCTGCAGCCCCACTCCCAGGCGCCTGGCCAGGGGAGTTTTCTAGGTTCTGAGAGCCAAGTTGTCATCCCTGGGCTTTGAAGTTAAACATCACACAGCTGTCTATAAACAGGATTTTAATATTTGTATAAATAGGCCACAGAATTACCAAAACTGCAAGGACAGAGCATGGAAAACAGGTTTGAAATCCGTGCATAGAGCCCTCTGCTGGGCTGCCGCCTCTCCCCTGGCCGGCCGTGCTGTGGGGAATGCTGGAAGGGAAGGAAAGCTCCTCTAGGGGGCGTCTGCAGCGTGAGGACCTGAGCACAGAAGACTCGGCTCCCCATGCCTGCTGTTGACCTCTTCATCTAGTATAAAAATAACGTCAGTGGGCGGTGGTTGGAGTCTTGGCTACTCCAGGAGGGGGGTGACAGGAGGTGCCCTCCATTGTATAGGCCCTGGCAGCCGGCAACACCCCTGCCAGCCAGGGTGCAGTGTAGGCTGGTGGAGAGGGGCAGGTGGGCAGCACAGCACTGCCCTATCTTTGCACATGCCGGACAAACGCCTGCACCAGCTGGATCAGAGGCTCCTGACTCTCAGGGCTGGCTTTGGAGAGAGAGGTGGACTTGCCCTGCGGCGAGGGGAGGACACCAGTGGCAGGGGAGCTGGGGGCACCCCGGCGGAAGTAGCGTGAGAGGCTGGAGAGCAGCGTGCTCTACAAGAAAAAAAGTGGCTTGGTGAGGCTCAGCACATCTGGCCACTGTTCTGACCCTTGGGGGTTACCAGGCAGGACCCCACAGGGCTCTGGCCCTATTGGCCCAGCCCTTCCTATCCCTATCCATCCGTACCAACTCAGAGCTGAGCTCCTGCTTCATCCGCTGTTTGTCCCGGGGGTGCACAGCCGGGTCCCTAAGGTACCGCATTGCCTGAGAGATGAGCAGGTAGAAGCAGTTTTCCATGGTAAACATCAGAAGGGACCTGGGAGGAGACACAGGTTTTTGGCACTGCTGCAGAGGGCCAGGCTGGCCAAGCCTGAGAATAGTGGGCCCATGACTGCCCCAGCCCCTTATCAAATCCCAGAAAGAGCGCTTACTTTAACGTCCTGGTCCCTTCTGCCTGTGTGCTGAGCCCCACTGCCTGGGTGAGGGGCTCCTTCTTCTTGTCCAGCTGAAGAGAAGCAAGGGTAAAAAACTAAGACAACAGGAACAGCTCCCACTTACTGAGAGCTTCCTACCTGCATGTCCTGCACTAAGCAAATTTAATCAGTTACCTCATTTAATCCTCACAGTAATTCTCAGAGGTGCGGTCATGTTCAGTTTACAGAGAGGAGCAGGCTCAGGAGGCTAGGTACCATGCCCAAGGTCGGCTGGGAAGTGGGAGGCTGGGGGAGGAGCCGGGGGGAGAGGACAGTGTCTGACAGAACCAACTTACCTCTCCAAGCATGTTGAGGGCCACATTCACTGTGGCCAGAAGGGTCCCAAAGGAGGGGGCCACTTCGGAGTCAAAGGTGGGAGTGGTAAAGCTCAGGGCAAACAGGAAGTTGTATTCAGCAAGGTCCAGGGACTGCGAGAAAAGACAAGAGCCATCCAGGACCCAGTTAAGGCCCCAGGTAGCTCTTGGTACACAGCAGAGCAGAGCCTTTAGGGGAGGTGGTGCTGAACAGATGATGGCCAGTACCTGATCCAGCAGGATCTGGCAGACATCTGGGGTGAAGTGGCGTAGGGCTGCCAGCGTCCTGCTGAGGATCTTGAGAAGGCCATACTGGACTGTGTGCAAGGCCCGCTGCTCTGATGCCTCTGTGTCAGCAGCGGGCTGCTTGGAGGAGGAGGGGGCAGCAGAAGCAGCAGACGGTGGCCTCTGGACTCGCTGGGCAACGGCCGAGGGGAGGCCATCCCCATTTTTGTTCTAAGGAGAGTCAAGAAATGAAGGTGGAGCTCGGGAAGCCAGCGTGAGGTATTCCAGGCCCTCATGGCATAGGACGCTTACCTGTAAGTAATGCTGCAGCATCTTTCGACTGTGCAGGAGGGAGGTGCATGCCTGGCACAAGTAACCCAGGTTGACCTGGGAGAGACACAGGAGAGATGAGGGGATTCTCTTGTCAGCAGCCCAGTCACCCAACTAGACCAAACCAATAGCCCTCCATGTAACACCCACGCGCTCCTCTCACTCACTGCTGCTCTTCTCTCCTTCCCTCGTGCTCCCCTGGCCACTTTCCAGCTTAAAGCCCTTATAGCCACTAAGTACTCAGGGCTACAAACTTGGGGCCAGCAGGGCTCAGGACTGGACTGTCTCCTTGAGACCCAGCTAGGTGCCTGGTATATTGTAAGGTCCTAAAATAAAGAAGATGAGGCCGGGCGCGGTGGCTCATGCCTGTAATCCCAGCACTTTTGAGGTCGAGGCAGGTGGATCACAAGGTCAGGAGATCGAGACCATCCTGGCTAACACAGTGAAACCCCATCTCTACTAAAAATACAAAAAATTAGCCAGGCGTGGTGGCGGGCGCCTGTAGTCCCAGCTGCTCGGGAGGCTGAGGCAGGAGAATGGTGTGAACCCGGGAGGCGGAGCTTACAGTGAGCCGAGATCACGCCACTGCACTCCAGCCTGGGCGACAGAGCAAAACTCTGTCTCAAAATGAATAAATAAATAAAATAAAGAAGATGAGGATTATGGCTGATTCCATTTTATAGGAAAAGAATAAAAGGTTACAAATAACTGAAGTGACTTGGCCAAGGTCATACAACCAGCAGATAAGAGAAGCCTGCTTGGCTCTGGAGCCTGTGTTCTTTCCTCACCCCTTCTCCAGCTGGTTCCCACCTCCAGTTGTGTGTGTTTTTTTGGTTTTGTTTAGTTTTTTTTTTTTTTTTTTTTTTTGAGACGGAGTCTCGCTTTGTCGCCAGGCTGGAGTGCAGTGGCATGACCTCGGCTCACTGCAACCTCCACCTCCTGGGTTCAAGCGATTCTCAGCCTCCCCATCCTGAGTAGCTGGGACTACAGGCGCATGCCACCACACCCAGCTAATTTTTGTATTTTTAGTAGAGATGGGGTTTCACCATGTTGGCCAGGCTTGTCTCGAGCTCCTGACCTTATGATCCGCCCACCTTGAACTCCCAAAGTGCTGGGGATTACAGGCGTGAGCCTATTGCACCCGGCCATTTTTTTTTTTTCTCTTTTTTTGGGACGGAGTCTTGCTCTGTCACCCAGGCTGGAGTGTAATGGTTCGATCTTGGCTCACTGCAACCTCTGCCTCCCAGGTTCAAGCGATTCTCCCACCTCAGCCTCCCAAGTAGCTAGGATTACAGTCACGTGCCACCACGCCCAGCTAATTTTTGTATTTTTAGTAGAGACAGGGTTTCACCATGTTGGCCAGGCTGATCTCGAACTCCTGACTGCCTCCCAAAGTGCTAGGATTACAGGCGTGAGCCACCACGCCCAGCCCCAGGTGTATTCTTAAGGGATCTGAACCAAGATCTAACTGATAAAAGTCCAAGTTCTTAACCTACATGGCTGCCCTTGACTATGGAAGGAAACATTTAGCCAGAGTAAGCACATGACAGCAAACCCTCTGCTCCCCAAGGGAAAAGCCCCCGTTTAGGAACATCCTGCAATTCACTAGGGGTGCCCCAGCGAGAGCTCACAGCCTCCCTGTCTCCAAGCATTACCCCAGACTCCAAGACACCATCTGGGGCCCCCACCTGGATGTCACGCATGAGCTGAGGCAGGTGGAAGTGCCACTCCTTCATGAAGTTAGAGAGCTGCAGAATAAAACCCACGGTGTGGTCCGCCTCCTCCAGGCAGGCCAGACTCTGCACTGTCCTCACTGCGTTGAGGCACTGGGAGGAAAGCAGACATCAGGGATAGATGGGGATGGCTGAGGGACCTGACATACCCACACCTACCCTCCTGTGGAGAGGAAACGTCCCGGGCCCCCAAATGCTGAGGTGGCAAATAAATGGCTTAGTGGTACAACCAGGATTCTGACCCGAGACCGTTCCCATCCCCCAGCAGACTGGCTGGCCAGTGAGCCAGCAGAGTACTTAGAGCATCTCAGAAATGAAGGCATCGACAACCCTCCGCTACTGAGGCCCAGGCTCCACACCCACCTGCCCCATGAATGGCCCAGAACCCTTTTTACCCTGAAACTCCCACCCCTGCGATGCAGGCAGCCCCTCACCTGTAAGGTCCGCTCCTGGTGGACACCCACGAAGTCCAGGGCCTCAGTCAAGAAGTTGTAGCGCAGAGTTTTGAGCAGCCGCTCCATCAAGGACATGCACAGGCGGTAGACTCCTGGCCAAGAGGGGGCATCCAGGGACTTCCGAGAGGCACTAGGTGTCTAAGACACAAACAGCAGACAAGCTCAGGAACCCTGCTGAGAGGCAGGACCTCCTTGTAGTACAGCAAATAAGGCAGCCCAGCTGCGCTAAAAGGAAAAGATCTCCCAGAATAGACACAGCCACTGCCTGGCCACCCGGGCCAGAAAGGGGCCAAGGCCAGCAGATTCAAGGAAAGAGCACCAGGCTGAGACACAAGACCCAGGGTTCCAGACTCAGGTCTACCACTGACGAGCTATGCGAACCTGGACATATCACTGCCCTGCTCTGGCCCCTACATGCTTCCTCTAAGGGGTAGCTGGGCTAGATGACCAAATACTTCACGACTCTCATGAGAGAGAGAGGTTCAGGTGAAGACTACTCTTTTGAAGTTAGGAGATATCTGTTAAACTAGAAATAACCAAGGGACACAGAGGGCAGGGTGCTGAGGCCCCATCAAGCCCCCAAACCACCCACTTCCCTTCTCCCAGTCCTGGTCTGGTGGTGCAGGGGTGGAGAAGTCACAATGACACACTGTCTTTGGGAATGACAGGAGAGGACAGCTGCCTTGGCTAGAGGCCTGGTCCAGGGATGTGTTATCAATCTGGTTTAGTCTTCCTCACACCTGCAACGGGAAGAATCCATCCCATCTCCCAGAGGTAGTGCACAAAGGCCAGGCGGTGCCTTTTAGTGGTGAGTGTTTCTTTTGCTAGAGATCCGCCTGGGGGCAGGGAAGATTCTTCGCAACTAAGAGGAAAGCAACTTCCGGGGAAAGGTAGGGGAGGACACTTTTCAACTGGAACTGTAGGTTGGCCAGGCTGGGCCTCCTGGCAAGCTCCTGACACTCACCTGTGCTGTGCCGTTGGTGCTCAGCTGGTACACACTCAGAAGGGGCAAACAAATGCTCTGGGTGATGCCAGCTCCAGCCACTGCTGTGGCTCCCTGGGAGGAGGGAAAGACAGGGAATGAGATGGAGCCTGCCCCTGCCCTGCCCAGAGTAGGTAGGGCTCTCAGGCTAGATCACAGCTTCTGGGATTGTCAGAACCCACCCAGGCAAGCAAGGACGCTGCCTCCTGCCTTCGGGCTGGCCTCCTACCTGCTGAGTGCGAGCCAGGGTGAGAAGCAGATGCAGTGTGGCCTCAGTGAAATGCAGGTTCTGCTTCATGCGAAGGCTCACCTCTAGAGTGGTGAGGAGGGTGGGTAGGATGGGGAGCCTGCGGGTTACCTGCAGCCAGGAGTCACCATCCTCGTCTACCTCACACAGCTCCTTGGCCAGGTGCAGGCCCAGGACACATACCTGCTGGGGCCCAGGGGCAAAGATGAGTAAAAGGGGGAAGAAGAAGAGGAGGAGGAAGAGGATGACAGGCAGCTGTGGGCCTGGTTGCCCAAGACCTGCTTGGGTACGCACATTGCTAAGTGAGCTTGAGTAACACAGAATGCACTCTCTCCCATCCTGCCCCTCTCCTATGTCCAGCTCTCAATGAATAGCAGCAACTCCAGCCAATCTAATGACCAACCCTAAACTGACTGGAGCCACCCCCGCCTCTTCCCTCCCACCTCCCACACTGCCACCACCCTTGTCAGTGCCACCTCTTGTCCCATGTTGGACACTCCAACCAACTCTGCCACATGGAGTCTGAGGGACCCCTACGACCCTGCCCGATGCCACCTCTTGCTTTGCTACTGCAACCATCTCCTAAATGGTCCTGCTCCATCCTCTCTAATCTATCCTTGTACCAGTGGCCTTTCAAACTTCTTTTTGGCCATGACCCAGAGTCATAAAGTCTTTTTTTTTTTTTTTTTGAGATGGAGTCTCGCTCTGTCCCCCAGGCTGGAGTGCAATGGCGCGATCTTGGCTCACTGCAACCTCCGTTCCCGAGTTCATGCCATCCCCCTGCCTCAGCCTCCCAAGTAGCTGGGACTACAGGTGCCCACCACCATGCCCAGCTAATTTTTTGTATTTTTCATAGAGACAGGGTTTCACCGTGTTAGCCAGGATGGTCTCGATCTCCTGACCTCGTGATCTGCCCACCTCGGCCTCCCAAAGTGCTGGGATTACAGGCTTGAGCCACTGCACCTGGCTCATAAAGACTTTTTAAGACTGTACCCTCATGTACACGTTTACAGTTTTTCACTAATAATACCTACCCTAACATCACACAAAGCACAGTGATATTTTCTTAAACATTTTATTCTACTTTATTTTAAAAGAATGCTGGTTGTCGCCAGGCATGGTGGCTCACGCCTGTAATCCCAGCACTTTGGGAGATCAAGGTGGGCGGATTACGAGGTCAGGAGATCGAGACCATCCTGGCTAACATGGTGAAATGCCATCTCTATGAAAAATACAAAAAGTTAGCCAGGCGTGGTGGCGGGCACCTGTAGTCCCAGCTACTCGGGAGGCTGAGGCAGGAGAATGGCGTGAATCCGGGAGGCGGAGCTTGCAGTGAGCCAAGATCGCGCCATTGCACTCCAGCCTGGGCGACAGAGCAAGACTGTCTCAAAAAAAAAAAAAAACTGGTTGTAACAAAATGTGCTAATTTCAAGATTCTCTCTAATAGGTCATGATCCCATAATTTGAAAAATACTATTCAATACTGCATCCAGAGTGATCTTTCTTGGGCATGCCTGTAATCCCAACACTTTGGGAGGCTGAGCTGGGAGGATGGCTTGAGGCCTGGAGTTTAAGTCCAGAGTGATCTTTCTAGAGTAAAAATCAGATCAATTTTTTCCCCTGCTTAAAAGCCTTACATCATTTCCTATTTCACTTCGGATCCTGCATTTGCCCGCCACTACAATCCCTAAGTCATTGCTGAAAAGGCACCTAAGTCCCAGATCCGGTTAGAAGTGAGACTAGGCTCTCCCTGCACTTCTCTCATGCAGTGCAATGGGCTGCTTCTGCTCTTCTGCAGTGTCTCATCTATTAACCTTTCCCACCAGGTCGTGAACTCCAGAAGTGCAGTGACTATCTGTCTTGCTCACTAGTTATCCCCAGAGTCAGGCACAGAGCTGGCGGGCAGCGGAAAGGACGGATGGCCTTCTAGGGCACTCTCTCACCCCATCACGCTGGTCCCTGTGCCGGGACCGAGAACAGTCGTCAGTCTCCATGCTGTCCTTGTCCTCTGTGGCACTGCCTAATGCCAGACTGTGGCGGGTCTGGTCGAAGAGTGCAATCACTTCCTCTTGGAGGGTCTCACAGACATTCAGCACCAGCTGGGAGTACTGGGGGATGTCACTTACTGCAGAATAGACAGGGAGGGACGCTGTCATGCTCACCAGGCCAACTCTCACTGTATACCAAGGTTTCCTTCCTAGGAAGGGGCTGGGGATGTAGTAGGGAGCTAAGAGGGACAGCATATGTCCAGTGGGAGAGGAGGGAGAGACATGTGAGGGGAAAAAAATAGCTTTCTTGGGGTAAGAATTCCAAGACTGGAAACTCAAAAGTCCCAGAAGAAACGTGTGGCCCTAAGCTGAAGGAAGCCCCGCCTGGCTGTCAGCAGGAGTGGGCAGACTGCAGCTGCTGCTCCCCCTGCCTCTGCCCCTCACCTCTCATCTCCTTCATTTGCAACACTGTGATGAATGCTGAGAACACCTTGGCCTTGGTCTTCTCCATGAGTTGCTGGTCGGCCTGCAGCACTCCCTCCAGGATCTCCGTCAAGGGTCCAAGGATTTCATCCACAGAACCTAACTCTCTAGAAAGAATACTGAGTGGGCCAGGTGTGGTGGCTCATGCCTGTAATCCTAGCACTTTGGGAGGCCAAGGCGGGTGGATCACCTGAGGTCAGGAGTTCGAGACCAGCCTGGCCAACATGGTGAAACCCTGTCTCTACTAAAAATACAAAAATTAGGCATGGTAGCGCGCGCCTGTAATCCCAGCTACTAGGGAGGCAGAAGAATCACTTGAACGTGGGAGGCGGAGGTTGCAGTGAGCCGAGATCGTGCCACTGCACTCCAGCCTGGGCGACAGAGTGAGACTCCATCTCAAAAATAAGAAAAAAAAAAGAATACGGGGTGGGGAGGGAGACAAAATACCTCATAAAAGGCCACACACTGCCCCTGCTCCATCTCAGTCTGCCTCACCTCCTATCTGCTATGTCACTCCCATTCCTCAAGATGGAAAACCAGCCCAGCTTCCACCCACTATTTCTCCCTTTCAGGAAGGCAAGCAGGCACTGACAAGAAGGCTCTGGCCTTGGGCTTGCCTCTCCTGGCACAGCCTCACCTCTTCCACTGCCGGAGGAGGATAAGCAGCAGAGTGCACTTCATGGAGCCAAGGCGAAGGCAGTTCACTGAGGATGGAACTAGGAGCTGAGAGGAGACAGCACACCAGTCATAAGTCATTGGAAAGATTCGCATGCCATCCACAGGGCACCTCTGGCCTCATTGCCTTTCTTCCCCAGCAGTGAGCTCACAGGAGTGGAGTGGAGGGGGAGAAGCCAGGATTGGCATGGCAGCAGCAGAGCTCTGCTGGCCCACTACAGCCTCAGGCCTCCCAGGCCAGCGTGAGCCCTGTGACCTGACCATTTGTGCGGCTGGCTGGCAGACTCATGACCTCTGCTATTTGACTTCAAAGACAACCTCCCTGGGAGAAATGTGAAATCTCCCAGACACACTTACTAAGGCTTTGGTTCCATCAAGCACGTCAAGAAAGAGCTGACGACGCACCACAGAGTCAGTCAGGTGCATTATATCTGCCTGCAAAGGAACAGAAAAAGGTTTCAGCTGGGAAAATTTTCCAGATTTTAGAGGCCAAGAAACATGGGGTCCTTTGCTAGGCAATTAGTCATTGGTAAAACAGTCTCCCTGATTTAAAATAGGGCTTATATAGACCGGGCGCGGTGGCTCATGCCTGTAATCCTGACACTTTGGGAGGCTGAGGTGGGCGGATCATGAGGTCAGATCAAGACCATCCTGGCCAACATGGTGGAACCCTGTCTCTACTAAAAATACAAAAATTAGCCAGGTGTGGTGGCGCGCACCTCTAGTCCCAGCTACTTGGAAGGCTGAGGCAGGAGAATTGCTTGAACCCAGGAAGCGGAGGTTGCAGTAAGCCGAGATCGCACCACTGCACTCCAGCCTGGTGACAGAGCGAGACTCTGTCTTAAATAAATAAATAAAATAAAATGGGGCTTATAGTCTGGGCAACATGATGAGACCCTATCTCAACAACAAGAAATGTTTAATTAGCTGGGTATGGTGGTGCATGCCTGTAGTCCTAGCTACTTGGGAGGCTGAGGTGGGAAGATCACATGAGCCCTGGAAGTTGAGGCTGCAGTGAGCCATGATCGCACCACTGCACTCCAACCTGGACAACATAATGAGATCGTGTCCCCTAAAGAATAAAGTAAAATAGGGCTTGAAGGCCCTGCTGTTCTTCTGTCGACCCTTAGATATGGTCAGAATCAAGCCCAGGTTCACCTCCTCTTTGAGACTCTGTCCTCCCTCTGCTTAGAATCCTTGAAAGGCTTCCCAGTGCCCGGGAAACGCAAACCAAGCTCTTCAACATGGTACAAAGACCCCAAAGGATCTGGTCCAACTGACTGTAGTATCAGTCCCATCTGTGCTCACTCCAGTCCAACGCTGCTTGCCTCTTTCGTGAACATATCAAGCTCTTTTCCACTGCTGGAACTTTGCACTTCCAAGTCCATCTGCCTAGACTTCTCTCCTCCACGGGCTCCACCTGGAAGGCTTCTTCACACATTCAGCTCTCAGATGGGACATCACCACTCAGAGAAGGCCACCCTGACTACTTCTATCTCATGTGTTCATTACCACAGCACTTTAATTATTTCCTTCACTGCAAATTATCACTATCTGAAACCATATTTTTTATTGGTGAATTTGTTTATAATTTACCTCCTCCATCATAGGACACTCTCTATGCGATCAAAGATCTTATCTGCCTTATTCACTGCTGTATCCCAATGCCTGGAAGCATTCCACTAATGCCATTAAGAGAATAAATGGGTGACCAACATCCTGGACTTAGGTTTCTTTCTCTTTTTTTTTTTTCTTTTCTTTTGTATAGGTAGACAGGTGAGACAGAGAGTCAGATAGGTTTCCTTTGGGGAAAGAGGACGGTGCGATTTTCAGAGCTACAATTCAAGAACTGCTGCCTAACTAGGGCCTAAAAGGCAGGTGACATAAAGGTTATACCCTGGGGAATCAACCATTCTCAAAGACAGGTGAGCCTTTAAGTGTGTATAGAGTCTTAAGGGTCCAAAACCACTATGCCACAGCAAGAGTAGCCACAAACCTGCCCCTCCTAGGCTCAAAGCTCCAAGCATATGGGCAGTCTGGCACTAGGCAACAAATCTCACAGATGTAGGAGGTGCTTGGAACAAGTAGGCATCTATCAAGCTGAAGTTGTTCATGAAGTCAAAAGATTAATCTGGGCCAAGCGTGGTGGCTCACACCTGTAATCCCAGCACTTTGGGAGGCTGAGGTGGGTGGATCACCTCAGGTCAGGAGTTCGAGACCAGCCTGATCAACAAGATGAAACCCCATCTCTACGAAAAATACAAAAATTAGCTGGGTGTGGTGGCGGGCACCTATAATCCCAGCTACCTGGGAGGCTGAGACAGGAGAATTGCTTGAACCCGGGAGGCGGAGGTTGCAGTAAGCCAAGATCGCACCACTGCATTCCAGCCTGGGTGACGGAGCAAGACTCCGTCTCAAGAAAAAAAAAAAAATTAATTTCGATACCCCAAGGAAGAACACTTCAATACCAAGTCCTTATGATACAGCGTGATGGTGTCAAACCACAAAAAAGCCAAGAACAATGCGTTACTTCCAGATGTTATCTCTCTCTCTCTCAAAACCAACTCCCAGTAGAGTACAGAGACAATGGCCTCTGTTCTTTTTCTAAGACCAGGAAATGCAGTTTCTAGAACCAATGACAAACTGCTTTTTAGAGAGGGTGCTGCTACAGCTGTCACAGCTCCCTGCTGACTAGTCAACAAGTATTTATTGACCTAGCGTCTACAAGGTACACAGCACGAGAAGACAGTTACAGTTACACCTTTGCACAAGAGGCAGATGCAGCCAGGGAGCAGCTAAGACCCAGCCAAGGCCTAAGGGAGGTACAGGAGACTTTAGGATCTCTGAAAGGATTTCAAATCACTTCTCTGCATTCCTCTTAATGGTCTCTTGGACCCAACACCCTCAAATACCCCACAGTCCCAATCTCTAGGCATAGAACCTATTACAGTTTAGCTCTCAGGGATAAACCCTGATTAATTCTTCCTCACAAGGAGCTTTATCTGCTAGGCATCTCAACGCATCATTGCTAAGGTACCAAAGTGAAAACTCTCCCCAAAAGGGTCTTACATGAGTGGTGGCAATGATGAGAAGCATCCTCCAGGCGGACACCAGCATCTGGTACTCTGACAAGGAGGTGCAGCTGCTGCCTTCTGTTTCGGCCACGTGAACTGCCAATGACTTGACATACCCTGACCAGTAGGCAAAGCGTTTCTCGATGGAAAATTTCTTCAGTGTGTCTTTTAATGACTGGTCTAATGAACCCCTACATTGTCAAGAAAAAACCTCCAGTTAGATTTTCAAAGCAGATGGGAATATAATGGGTACAGACCCTTGCTGAGGCAGAGAAAACAACCTCGCATGGGCTTAAAGGCAGGCGGCTCCAGGACACCTTCAACGTGTGGGTTAGGCTGAGGCCTTTCCAGGATTCCTCCTCCATAAAATCCCAGTTGCATGGAGTTTGTTTCACAATAACTCCTTCTGACAATCATAAATGCCTTCGGTGGATTGGCCAGGAACACAGCTCACTGGCCCTCCATGAATGGTTCCAAACCAGTTCTCTCCTCTGCCTTGGCTCTTCCAGCCATGCACCCAGTGGTAGGCCACCAACTCCCACTCCCCCAACCTTCAGTTAAAATCTCAAGAGGGGAAAGTACTCACTTAACTACATAGTATATCTCCAAGCAAATTATCTTCATGATTAGGGCACAGGTTTCCAGGATGCTGGGCTGTGGAGACAGATGGCAGAACAGGCAATTATCACATCTCTGATCACTAATCTCCCCCAGTATATCAAACAAGGAACAGAGCAGGGGCCCAACACTTGCAGAACAAGTTAGTACAACCCCTGTTGAATGTGAATGGCCTGACTTGCAAGAGCAGAAGCGTTAGGTCCACAATGTCTCCAACTGAATGGAGAAGACCACAGAGCCACCAACACACAGTACTGCAAACCACTTTCCTTCCCAAAGCAAGACATCAACGGGACAGAAAGCAGGCACTTCCCTGAGAAAGACGTTTCTAGTGAAGAGAACATTCTGTTGTTTAATTAGGGGAGGTATCATTGTCTACAGCCCCATCTCACAGCCCACAGCCTTTCCTCCCAGGGACTTGCAGCCACCATCCTGCCCTCTGCCACAGCTTACCTCTGATGTTTCAGAGGGAGGAGAAAGGGTTCCAAACAGCGGACTGGTTAAATTTTCCCAAAACTTGGGTCTAAAAAGGAAATAAATGTTTGAAATCGTAACTTTTTCCCTCTCACAGTCATTTTCTCCTCTCTCAAGCTCCCTTTGGTGGTCACTTCATATTTTACCAGTCTCAATCCTAATATGTGTCTGATAAGTCAGTTGTTCCTATATAAATGAAAGGTTTCCATAGATAAAATTACATTTTCCTCTTATGAATCACACTTGTGCATTATAGAGTTGATCAACAAAAACTCCAAGATTCCTTCCACTGTAGATTCCCAAAAGCCCCACAGAAGAGGAGGGAGGGAGATAAGACAGCAGACTCCCAAATTTAGCCTTTTAACACTCCTTCCCTTTGTGCCAGCAGGTCCAATAGAACAGAATGTTTCATTCAATCCAGTGACTTGAGCAAGCCCCTCTCTCCTGAATCTACTGTTTCTCAAGAATAATGAGTTTTGATGCAGCTAGTTAGCAAAAGGCAGGAACACAAAAGCAACTGAACCTTCCAGGTGCTTAATATTTAAAGATCCTTAATACTTGCAGCAGCATTAGAAAGAGAATTAGTGTAAAACTCCCAGGTATTGAACTAGGACTAAGCACTCTTATTCCCAGTGAACTGTCACAACAAACCTCTGGGATAAGAGCTATTGTTACTCCCATTTTATAGACCAGAACAATGAAACTACTCCCAGAGGCAGACTTACTTGGTTCGGAGGACCAGCATGGCACTGTCCCTCCGATCCTGCCACAGAGCATGCAAAAAGGCAATGGCGGCACGATGCAGCAGGGGTGGGCACCAGTATCGATCTTGCTGTTGGGAATCAATTAGCTCCAGCACTGCATGGAGACAGCTCCACATCCCAAGGCTGAATTCCTGCAAGAAGGGACAGGTAAGAGTTCAGTTCCACAGCCACTGCCAGCAGCTGTACTTGCAGAGCCCAGCATCTGCCTCCCAGTGAGCCAACTCCCAGCGTCATCCCAGGTTACAGGCTTACCTTTGAGCCATCACTGCCATCCTTAACTTCCAGGTTCAGAAACAGTTCGATGAGGCCTGGCTGGGTCTCTACTGCAACCGTGAGGAACTCTAGAATCATGACTTTGATGCGCATGTCCTCAATTTTGCTCTGCAATCGGGTCAGGAAGGCATCACGAATGGCAGCCGCATCATTGCCCAGACAAGCATACACTGACATTGGGGCCACCTGGGGGAGACCGGAACACACAGGCTTAGAGCTCTGCTTCCACAAAAACCTCAATGGGCTCCCGCAGAACGGCACTGAAGAGCTCCCAGAAAATTGGCAGAAAGGGAAGCATCCAGACTACAGCTCTGGGCTAAAAGGGACATCACCACAAACAAGCATGAGATGCCCCCAAATACACAGGAAAGACAGTAATCAGTATAAAGAAATGCTCAACTTCCCTCATGGTTAAATAAATACAAACTGAAAAGTGAAACTTTTTTTTGCTTATTAGATTGGCAAAGACTAAACAATGATGAAGCCCTTGCAGCAAGGACAGAATACTTGGTGTTAGAAGTATAAACTGTTACAATGTTTTTTGGAAGGTAATTTGGAAATATCTAATAAAAAATATCATGTTCATTTATACCTACCTAAATCTTTGGAACTGTAAACAAATGTTTACAGGGTGGTAGGGATAATAATGTTCACTGCAGCACTGCTTGTAATAGTGAAAGACAGAAAGTAGCCCAAATAAATCAGGATGCATCCATTCTAGGATGTGATATGCAAACATTAAAAAGAATGAAGGAAGTCCAAATTAAAAAAAGGAAAAAAGACAAAAAAGAATGAAGGAAATCCAAATGTCCCCATGTGGCATCAAGCATATCAAGACTGCTTGATATAGTATCAAGTGAAGGAAGCCAGTCATAAAACAGTACCAGGGGCCAGGCACAGTGGCTCACGCCTGTAATCCTAGCATGTTGGGAGGCTGAGGCAGGCAGATCACTTGAGGTCAGGAGTTCGAGACTAGCCTGGCCAACATGGCAAAACCTCGTTCCTACTAAAAATACAAAAAATCAGCTGGGTGTTGTAGTGGGCGTCTGTAATCCCAGCAACCTGGGAGGCTTAGACAGGAGAATCGCATGAACCTGGGAGGTGGAGGCTGCAGTGAGATCATGCCACAGCACTCCAGCCTGGGTGATGGAGTGGGACTGTCTCAAAAGAAAAACAGTACCAGGAAGGGCCAGGCGCGGTGGCTCATGCCTGTAATCCCAGCACTTTGGGAGGCCAAGCGGGCAGATCACAAGGTCAGGAAATCGAGACCACGGTGAAACCCCGTCTCTACTAAAAAAAATACAAAAAATTAGCCAGGCGCAGTGGCAGGCGCCTGTTGTCCCAGCTACTCGGGAGGCTAAGGCAGGAGAATGGCGTGAACCCGGGAGGCGGAGCTTGCAGTGAGCCGAGATCGCACCACTGCACTCCAGCCTGGGCAACAGAGCGAGACTCTGTCTCGAAAAAAAAAAATAGTACCAGGAATTCTGCTTTTATAAAGAACAAAAGTACACACTCAAATTTTTTTTTTTTGACTCTGTCGCCCAGGCTGGAGTGCAGTGGCGCGAACTCAGCTCACTGCAGCCTCCACCTCCCGGGTTCAAGCAATTCTCCTGCCTCAGCCTACTGAGTACCTGGGACTACAGGCGCACGCAGCCACACCCGGCTAATTTTTTTGTATTTTAGTAGAGATGGGGTTTCACCGTGTTGCCCAGGATGGTTTCAAACTCCTGAGCTCAGGCAATCCACCCACCTGAGCCTCCCAGAGTCCTGGGATTACAGGCGTGAGCCACCACGGCCAGCCCCAAATACCTTTTTTATTTATTTATTTTTTTTGAGGCGGTGTCTCACTCTATTGCCCAGGTTGGAGTACAGTGATGTGATCTCGGCTCACTGCAACCTCTGTTGCCCAGTTTCAAGCGATTCTCCTGCCTCAGCCTCCTGAGTAGCTGGGATTACAGGCACCTGCCACCCAGCAAATTTTGGTATTTTTAGTAGAGATGGGGTTTCACCATCTTGGCCAGGCTGGTCTTGAACCCCTGACCTCGTGATCCACCTGCTACAGCCTCCCAAAGTACTGGGATTACAGGTGTGAGCCACAGTGCCCAGCCAATACTTTTTAAAATACAAGAACACAGATAAGAAATGTGGAGCACAGCCTTGGAGACATGGCCAGACCCTGTTTCAAAAAAAAAAAAAAGAAATCTGGAGCATGGCATATCCCCCTGCCCATAGGGATTCTTGGAATAAGGAGGTCATAGGGCATCTTAACTTCCTGTTACATCTATTTGTAACATTTAAATATTTTACAATAAGCATGTCTTTTTTCTCCTTTTATCCTGAGACGGAGTCTTGCTCTGTCGCCCAGGCTGGAGTGCAGTGGCGTGATCACGGCTCACCGCAACTTCTGCCTCCTGGGTTCAAGCAACTCTCTGCCTCAGGCTCCCGAGTAGCTGGGATCACAGGCACCTGCCACCATGCCTGGCTAATTTTTGAGATGGAGTCTCGCTCTGTCACCGAGGCTGGAGTGCAGTGGCACGATCTCAGCTCACTGCAAGTTCCGCCTCCCTGGTGCACGCCATTCTCCTGCCTGAGCCTCCCAATTAGCTGGGACTACAGGCGCCCGCCATAATGCCCAGCTAATTTTTTGTATTTTTTAGTAGAGATAGGGTTTCACCGTATTAAGCCAGGATGGTCTCGATCTCCTGACTTTGTGATACGCCCGCCTCCGCCTCCCAAAGTGCTGGGATTACAGGCGTGAGCCACCACGCCCGGCCCCCTAATTTTTGTATTTTTAGGAGAGATGGGGTTTCACCATCTTGGCCAGGTTGGTCTTGAACTCCTGACCTTGTGATCTACCTGCCTCAGCCTCCCAAAGTGCTGGAATTACAGGTGTGAGCCACCGCACGCAGCCTTTTCTCCTTTTTTCTATATTAGAGATGGGGTCTCACTATGTGGCCCAGGCTGGTCTTGAACTCCTGGGCTCAAGTGATCCTCCCACCTTGGCCTCCCAAAGTGCTGGAATTACATACAGGCGTAAGCCGCTGCACGTGGCCTGAGCATGTCTTTTGTAATCAGGGGGAAAAAAACACCCTCATATAAACAGCGTGTGTGCATGAAGTACGATCCTACCGTGGCCAGACGTTTCAGCAGCTGAATGGCAAGACGTGGCAAAGCAGGGTCGTGTTTGTGGTAGATGTATTTGGCTAGAACAGCAATGAGGTTGTTTCCATGAGCACCTAAAGCAGCACAGGAAACAGTTTAGATATCAAGTGTGCCTAATTCAAGTCCTTAGAGCATTGGCTGTTCAAAAAAGACCCATAGTATGTATGTGAAGGAATTTACCCTCAAGTACTTGGAGGGCTACAGCAAACCTAGGTGGCTGTATCCTTCTCTTATTGAGGAGCAAAAGAATAGTCAGAATTTGGGGATAAACAGTTCAACCCAATTCATCAACAGCAAAGATACGTTTTGAATAAAATAGGTGCTTATTTTATTAATTTTTATTTATTTATTAATTTTTATTTATTTATTAATTTTTTTTGAGACAGAGTCTCACTCAGTCACCCAGGCTGGAGTGCAGTGGCGCGATCTCGACTCACTGCACCTCCACCTCCCAGGTTCAAGCAATTCTCCTGCCTCAGCCTCCCGAGTAGCTGGGATTACAGGCGTGCACCACCACGCCCAGCTAATTTTTAAAATTTTTAATAGAGACAGGGTTTCACCATGTTGGCCAGGCTGGTCTCGAACCCGACCTCAAGTGATCCACCCACCTCGGCCTCCCAAAGTGCTAGGATTACAGGCACCCACCACCACACCCAGCTAACTTTTGTATTTTTAGTAGACATGGGGTTTCACTGTGTTGGCCAGGCTGGTCTCAAATTCCTGACCTCATGATCCGCCCATCTCGGCCTCCCAAAGTGCTGGGATTACAAGTGTGAGCCACTGCACCCAGCCTATCTTTTTTTCTTTTTGAGAAAGGGTTTCACTATGTTGCCCAAGCTGGAGTGCAGTGGCAAAATTATGGCTCACTGCAGCTTTGACCTGCCAAGCTTCAAGCAATCCCCCCACCTCAGCCTCCTGAGTAGCTAGGACCACAGGCATATGCCACCAGGCCCAGCTACTTTTTTTTGTTTGTTTTGATATAAATGGGGGTCTCCTTATGTTGCCCAAGCTGGTCTCGAACTCCTGGACTCAAAGTATCCTCCCCAGCCTCACCGTCCCAAAGTGCTGGGATTACAGACGTGAGCCACCATGCCCAGCCCTTTATTATAATCTTATTAGGAAGATACTACAGGCATCCATAATCTGAAAATCTGAAATTAGAGCACGGTGGCTCATGCCTGTAATCCCAGCACTTTGGGAGGCCAAAGAGGGCAAGTCACCTGAGGTCAGGAGTTTGAGACCAGCCTGGCCAACATAGCAAAAGCCCGTCTCTACCGAACAAAACAAAACAACAAAACAAAACAAAAATTAGCCGGGCGTGGTGACAGATGACTGTAATCCCAGCTACTCAGGAGGCTGAGGCAGGAAGATTACTTAAACCCAGGAGGCAGATGCTGCAGTGAGCCGAGATTGCACCACTGCACTCCAGCCTGGGCAACAGAGCTAGACTGTCTCAAAAAAAATAAATAAATAAAATAAAAAAAATTTAAAAAAATCTGGAATGTGTCAAAATCTCTAACTACAGCTCAAAGGAAATGCTCACTGGAACATTTTGGATTTATGCTAAACTGGTGAGTATACTGCAACTATTCCAAAATATGAAAAAAAAATCTGAAACCCAAAACACTTCTGGTCCCAAGCATTTCAGATAAGGGATACTCAACCTGTACCATTATCCCCATTTTACAGATGAGAAATCAGAGGCAGAGTTGTTTAATAATGCACCCAAGGTCACACAGTTGATTGGATACAAAATTTGAACCAAGGCAGTCTGACTTCAAATCTGCATTCTTAACTATTATTCTATCATCAATAGGAGGCAGAAATAAAGTACCATCTAGTCCTTTTGTTTCCAATTTCAGGAAAGGAGCTGGTAATCATTCCCAAACTTCCTCAAGAAGCAGAAAATACTGTTGACATCCAAAAACACTGCCTAAGATACGTATTTATGAGCAGAAATGACGGGGAGAAAAATACATACCATGTTGTGACTGGAAGAGAAATACATACCATGTTGTGAGAGAGCCTGTTCCAGGGGGGACACCACATTAGAAGGAGGTTTCAGCCGAATAACATTGTTGGTGACGGAGAATGCCAGTTTCACTGTCTTGATCAGCAGCTGGCCCTGCCCCTGGCCCTCTGCCCCATCACTAGGGTGCCAAATGGAAACCAAAGATGATTCAGACAGTATGACTTCATTCGCAATATATGTGCTCTCATGAATTAGATTCCAACAATAATCCCAGAGTTCAACAGCTTCTGTTAGAGGCCCCAGTCCAAACTAGGAGAGAGGAGGAGTAATCAACTCCTTTCGCTATATGCCAGTCTATACAGCAGCCACTAGGGTATGTAAAGGCTATGTCCTAGGAAGAACAATGTCATCTTCTAAAAGCTACTGCAAGTTAAGTTAAACTGGAGTTATTAGTAACATGCAGGCACAATAAAGACAAACAAAGGGAACGTGGAGAAGGAGCCCTACCTTCGAGGCTGAGCAGCCATCACCATGTCAATGGTGTCCACGCCAATGCCCATGATATTGATAACTGTCTGTCCTGCTTCTGTGTATGCCAGGCTGCAGATGCAGAGAGACTGCAGGCTGGGAGTATGACTGGAAGACAGAGGTGTTCTGAGTTACCAGGGAACCACTCAGTGTATCTTGGAAGGAAGGGCATTGTCCAATTAGGCTAGGGTGGCTAACCTAACCTACTGGACACTGGAGACCAGCTCTCTGCAAGCTGAAGGCACTCTGATCACTTTGCTGAAATAGACTTGATCACCTAAAGATCACCCTGAGAAGCAATCTAAATGCCCATCAAGTAACAGATACAGCTACTGAAAAGGATCATAATTAATCCATACGATGGAATGCATGGAACCATTAAAATAAGACATCTTTAAGCAGTGGCATGGAAAGAAAGTTACAGTCATGTATTGAAAGAGGAAAAAACTGAGAATACATAGTAACTGGCCCTGGGAAGCAGATATATATGAAGAGTGTCTTGTCAGGAATGAACTTTTATAACGATCATAAAGAATGATTAATATATTAGTGTATGTGTACACACACACAAACACACACACACACACTCTCTCTCTCTCTCTCATTCCTACTTCTCTGTCCACAGTGAGAAATGATAAACAGGCCAATGGAAAGCAACTAACAACCTTAAGATTACTGAGATCTGGGCTCAAGCAAGGTAAATTCTCTGGAAGAAATGAGATGGCTTTGCACAGCAAAAGCCTGTGTCTTGCCTTGGCGAGCAGCAAGCTCTAGTAATCAACCCTTCATTACCTGCTGTGCAGGTCTGTCTCGTGGCACAGGTTCAGTATCGCATGAATCAGCTCCAGGATCAGGCAACCTGGACTCCAGAAAAGACAGAGGAATGATGTGGCCTTGTGAAATGACCCCTTATCTCAAGAAAGGGAAAGAAAAAAGCTCTCCAGGGGGGCCAGAAATCCCCAGGTCTTCCCTGCCCATGCCAGGTCTTCCCTGTCCATGCTGTCCTTACCAATCTGTTCCCTCACTCCATGAGAGTTGTAGCGCCACTTATGGTAGCTGGGAAGCATCTCCTTCAGCACAAACATTACACAGGGTACAAGTCCTTGGCTCTGGGTACTACCAAGTTGCCCCTACAAGAAACCATGCAGTGAGGGCTTCCGCACATTTAAGGAAAAGTCATTTAGTTACCTAGCGATTTAATTCCAAAACCATAGATAGGTCCAAAGGAAATCTAGGCAAACCTTGGTCATCAATGAAAAAAAAGAAACATCAAAAGTCCTACTTTATAGTTGAGCCCAAGTTGTGGGTCTTTTCTAGAATAGAAAAAGTGATGAAAGAGAATGTCACAAAAGGCACCAACATGAAGAAAAGGGATGCAGGCTAAATCTGGACAGAAGGGAGGTACCTTAAACATAAAGGATAGAGGATTGCTGATGATGAACAATGCCACTTCACTATCATGATTGCCAGCCGTCCCTAACCTCAATCCCATCACTGAAATACTAGAAAGGAGATCTGATATGCAAAAATCTGATACCCAATGATATCTGTTAACTGTAGCATCCTTCTATTAAAAATGGGGACTCTTTAGTTATATATAAATACCTATATTTATATTCCTATCTCTACATGCAATCTTTTTTTTCGCCCCCGAGATGGAGTTTCACTCTTGTCGCCTAGGCTGGAGTGCAATGGCGTGATCTCGACTCGCTGCAACCTCCGCCTCCCAGGTTCAAGCAATTCTCCTGCCTCAGCCTCCTGAGTAGCTGGGATTACAGGCGTCCGCCACCACGCCCAGCTAATTTTTGTATTTTTAGTAGAGATGAGGTTTCACCATGTTGGCCAGGCTGGTATCAAACTCCTGACCTCAGGTGATCCATCCGCCTTGGCCTCCCAAAGTGCTGGGATTACAGGCATGAATCACTGCACCCAGCCTACAATCACTTCTTTTTAAGCATTCATTGATTCCTGCAGGCAGGAAGTATAGTTTTTTTCATGCATGACCCTCTTCTCAGTCCCATGAGGTAGAGACCATATAGCATTCTGTTTTAGAGACTCTAAGATATTCTTTACTTGCTCAAGGTCATGCAGCTAGTAAGCTGTCAACCTGAATGTAAACCTAATTCTGACTCCAAAATTTATGCTCTATGTATTTTTCAAACCGAGTTGTAACCCATTAGTAGATTATGAGATCAGTCTATGGTCAAAATTCACTTAAATAGGAAGGAGAATGAATAGAAAATATCAGGGTACAACTTGTGTGGTAAGAATAAATGTTGTGAAATAAACTGTGAAATTTTGCTTCAGGAATATACACACATGTATATATACTGGGATATGATATTATCTCGGGTTACTGTCAAAATAGCTTGACAGTCACTGCAATACCCTTTTGGCCTCTTCCATTCTACTTCATAAATCTTCCAATCATTAAATAAATTCACATAATTAAGCACCTAATAGAGAACATACTGGCACATAGTAAGTACTCAATACATAGAAACTGTTGTCACTATAACTTCGAGATGGCTATTCTGCCTACAGACAAGAAGATTACAGCACCAGGGGCCAGGGAAACTATTTCAGAGTCATCTGACCAGACTGGACCTTTTCTTTTTCTGCCCTTTGTGAACAAAATCAGTCTGTACCTTGACAAGGGTGGTGATCAAGCGCAGAAAGGCAATAGTAACCCCATACTCGCCCTGAGGCTGTTCACTATTCATCAAGAGGTTTCCATACCCTCCAGCATTCATCCCTTCCGCACTGGAAAAAGAAGTAGAGGGAAAAAAAAAAATGATAGGGAAATTTCAAGGTTTCAAGAAACTAATCATAGAGCATTCTTGTTATAGTCCAGATGACTTGAATATAAAATAGAAAAGCTCTCCAATGGAAATAATCCAATCGAGACAGTTCTGTACCCAGGGTAAACATTAAGAACATGTTTTATTGATGTAAAACCTCAGGAGATTGAAAGTAAAAAAATCAAAGGAACATCAGGGAAACATTTTTGTCAAGAGAGAGCAAGGCGAGAATGCTCAGGTAGTAAGACGGAGCCTGTGTACTGGTAAGTGGTCTACTGGCTGAGCTCCAGAACCCATGAAATGAGAAAAAGTACAGAGTGATTGTGGCTTAATAACGGGACACCAAGTCCCTGAATCTAGAAACCTCTGGATTTTCTGGGCTGGAAAGTAAATGCTCACATACTAACGTGATTGATGTTGGATAAGAAATCTCTCTTGCTCTCGGCCGGGCACCATGGCTCATGCCTGTAATCCCAGCACTTTGGGAGGCCAAGGCGGGCGGATCAGTTGAGGTCAGGAGTTCGAGACCAGCCTGGCCAACATGGTGAAACACCATCTCTACCAAAAATGCAAAATTACCAGGGCATGGTGGTGAATGCCTGTAATCCCAGCTACTCGGGAGGCTGAGGCAGGAGAATCACTTGAACCTGGGAGGCGGAGGTTGTGGTGAGCCAAGATCACGCCATTGCACTCTAGCCGGGGCAACAAGAGCGCAACTCCATCTCAAAAAAAAAAAAAAAAAAAAATCAGGCTAGGTGCAGTGGTTCACGCCTATAATCCCAGTACTTTGAGAGGCTAAGGCGGGCAGATCACTTGAGACTAGGAGTTCCAGACCAGTCTGGCCAACATGGTGAGACCCTGTCTCTATTAAAAATACAAAAAATTAGCCAGCCGTGGTGGCGCACATCTGTAATCCTGGCTATTGAGGAGGGTGAGGTGGGAGAATTGCTTGAAGCCGGGAGGCGGAGGCTGCAGTGAGCTTAGATCGTGCCACTGCACTCCGGCCTCGGCAATAGAGCGAAACTCCATCTCAAAAAATAAAAAAAAGTAAATAAATAAATAAATAATACAAAAATTAGCTGGGCGTGGTGGCTCAAGCCCATAAACCCAGCTACTCGGGAGGCTGAAACACAACTGCTTTAACACGGGAGGCGGAGGCTGCACCACTGCACTCCAGCCTGGGCAACAGAATGAGACTCCATCTCAAAAAAATAAACAAACAAATACATAAAAATAAAATTAATAAACCTAGGCTAGATCTGAGACATATGTGGTTCTTACTAGGGAATATGGCCCACCACCCTAGGACCTGGCTCACCTAATCATCTGACTCAGGCTGGAGACAGGATGGGCCACAAATGGTAAAAAACCTGTGTGACGAAGATCAGTCCAGACCTGAGAAGGAAAAGGAAGAGTTAAATGTCCACATATCTTCAGGTATTGCCAAGTGCTACATTTTTGGCTGTTGGGAAGATCTGGCATCTCACCTTTGCTGGATTGCGGGCAGCCAAAACAGTTAAGCAGTTGACACAAGAAGCAATGATATCCACAGGTGGGGAGATCACTGTCGTTAACCTGGTTGGAGAACAATACGCTATACTCAATAAAGCAAATAATACAACTGGTTCCCTCACAAACATTTTTCCAGTTCTCTCTCCCCAGTCTCTCCCCTCAGCAGACATATAAAAACAGGAAAACCCTCACGAATATAAAAACAGGAAAACCAAGGAACATGCGTGAACTTTAACACAGTGGGTATGTGTCCAGGTTCCTGCAAACTGAGGGCACAAGTGCTGAGATCTCTACTGGGTAGCTGAGGGTCAGCCAAGACAGACTCACCGCTGCAGCAGCATGTAGATGCGAGATGTGATGGGCAGGAGACAGTCTGCTATCGACAGGTCTGTACTGATGACCTTATGGACGAGATCAATGATGGGTTTGACTCGCTGGCAGTGCTGAATCACATCTGAGAAGAAAGACAGCCTGTGACCTCACGGCAAACAACCCCTTTAAGATCACTGAACAGTCTCTGAGACCCAGATATACAAATCAGACAAATCACAATCTTGATGGTTCTAAATTTTATGTAGATATTCTATTTTCTAAATCCTCCAAGCATATGCACTTTTCCTCCTCGTAGTGACGTTTCCGAAAGCTGACCTTACCTGCAGTTGAAACAACATGAAGCAACATTTCAATCTCGCAGGTAAAGAGGGTCCAGCTGCTATAGGAGTATTCCCAGCGTACCAGGTATGCCCTATCATCCAACATTACTTGGCCCACAGTGCCTTGAGGTATGCGAAGGTTGGTTTGACCCCCTAAGAGAGAAAGATAAATTAGTCTAATATCTGAGGATAAATAAAAAATGTAACACCTCTACCAGACATCAATATTTTAAACACACAGAGATACACAAACTCACAGACTTTTTTTTTTTTTTTTTTTTGAGACAGAGTCTCCCTCTTCCCCAGGCTGGAGTGCAGTGGCGCGATCTCGGCTCGCTGCAACCTCCACCTCCTGGGTTCAAGTGATTCTTGTGCTTCAGCCTCCCAAGTAGCTGGGACTACAGGTGCACACCACCACTCCTGGCTAATTTTTGTATTTTTAGTACAGACGGGGTTTTACTATGTTGGCCAGGCTGGTCTCGAGCTCCTGGCCTCAAGTGATTTGCCTGTCTTGGCCTCCCAAAGTTCTGGGATTCACAGGCTCTCTTCTTAGTAGCTAACATTCCTACAGCTTTTTCAACTAAAATACCCAAAAAAGTTCTTGTCATGTAGACAAGTGTCTTTTTTTTTTTTTTGAGATGGAGTTTCACTCTTGTTGTCCAGGCTGGAGTGCAATGGCGCGATCTCAGCTCACTGCAACCTCTGCCTCCCAAGTTCAAACGATTCTCCTGCCTCAGCCTCCCGAGTAGCTGGGATTACAGGCATGCACCACCACGCCCGGCTAATTTTATATTTTTAGTAGAGATGGGGTTTCTCCATGTTGGTTAGGCTGGTCTCGAACTCCCGACCTCAGGTGATCTGCCCACCTTGGCCTGTAATCCCAAAGTGTTGGGATTACAGGCGTGAGCCACCACACCTGGCCGACAAGTGACTCTTTCTACATGTCTGAAAATCACTTGAATGCAAAGAACAGTTTTCCATTCAAATGATGATAACAACAATACCTCATAGGACTGCTAGTGCCTACATGACTGGAGAAGTCAGTGGTGATGATGCCACGATTAAAACAGTGAGGCTATTCCCTCTACATTTTCCTCTTTGAGCACCTGGAATAGATGTGAGCCTCAGAGTGTAACTGGCTGGATGCATTGGCTCACGTCTATAATCCCAGTGCTTTGGGAGGCTAAGGTGGGAGAATCACTTGAGCCCAGGAGTTTGAGGATGCAGTAAGCTACGATCTTGCCACTGCACTCCAGCTTGGGTGACAAAGCAAGACATCAAAAAAAAAAAAAAAAAAAAAAAGCTGTCATAGAAGGGGGATCTCTTTATCTCACCAAGGGGATAAAGGAGTTTGGGTGTTTGTCTCCGCCAAAGAGTTCCATCTTCATGGGAGATCACATCATGAGGTTTGTGTTTATAAAGTTCATTGTAGAAAGACATCTTATCCAAGAAGCTATACACCTGCCAAAACAGAAAAAACCATCACACATTCTCCTCTAGGATAAGCAAGGGAAGGTCCCACAGTCTGCTCTTTCAACCAGACTCTCAAACTTCTTGCAAGCCCACCACTGTGACTGTTCTTGGAACTGCCTTCTGCGCCCCTTGCCAAATCTTCACTGGGCTTTAACACTCAACTCAAGTCCCCATCACTCCACAAGGGCAGTTATCTCTCCTGAACAGTATGGTCTTTATTGCTCAAATGACATTTACTCTGTACCACCTGACTCTTAGCTATTTATTTCTTATATCTAGTAACTTCCAACTAGATATTAAGGAACTTTATACTTAGTCTTAGTTCCACAGTATCTACAATAGGTACTTAATGAAAAGATTATTTAATTTTATAGAATTGAGGTGCTATCTTTGGTATCTTTCATTCACCTTCAGACTAACTTTTGTCATGGCAGTAGAACTGCAATGTGGAAAGCAAAAAAAATTCCTAATAAAGTCTCCATAAAGAATCTCCCATTCTCTTTACTTATCTGACTGAGCAACTTACCTTTTTGGCTGTGGACTTCCCTGATACCAGGGCTCGGAGCAGTTGCAGGAGTGGGGAGAGGAGGTGGGGAAACATTCCACACACACTGTCCAGAATGATCCCAAGGCCAGAAGTTGGCTCCTGTGGTGGAAGGGGACAAATCACTGATCTTCACATTATCCACAAATTAACATCTCTCCAAATTTCCCAGCAATCATGAGAAAACTTAGAATTAATCCTTCCTTTTAGATAGATATCATCCCTCCTTAATAATTTAAGACTTTCATATTTCCACTGAAAAAGGATATAAAACAATTGATTTAGTGAGGGACCTAAAAAAAGACTACTATTCTATCCAGTGACCTCTTCCCAGCCATCCTTTCTATGGGAAGACAGTATTGTTCACCTGTGCATTACATGTTTCCACTAAAGTGCAAATTACCCAACTATGTCAGCAGTTGGCTACCACACAGCAACCACAGATCCTCACTCTAGATACTGTTTCATACCAGCTTCTCCCAGGAGCACTGTGGTTCTATAACATCAGACGGCATCTTACAAAAAAGAGGGTAAAATATACAGGTAGATCATCAGTTGGATCTTGAGGTTTGAGACTGCTGTCAATGCTCAGAGCAAGTACTGGTGAGAAATTGTTCTTTTCAAAGCCAAATTCTCACTCTAACTAGTTACAATACCCTGACAACTCATAGGCTATAGTTACAATCTCCTAAAAGCACTTTCAAGAGCTGCAGGAACACTGGTGTCTAAAACACTGCCATATATGAAAACAAAAAACTGGTGGGTTGGAAGGCCGGGCTCAGCGGCTCACGCCTGTAATCCCAGCACTTTGGGAGGCCGAGGCTGGCGGATGACGAGGTCAGGAGATCGAGACCAGCCTGGCCAACATAGTGAAACCCCGTCTCTACTAGAAATACAAAAAATTAGCCAGGCATGGTGGCGGGCGCCTGCAATCCCAGCTACTTGGGAGGCTGAGGCAGGAGAACTGCTTGAACCCGGGAGGCAGAGGTTGCAGTGAGCCCAGATCACGCCATTGCACTCCGGCCTGGGCAACAGAGCAAGACTCCATCTCAAAAAACAAAACAAAACCAAAACAAAAAAAACCCTGGTGGGTTGGAGACAGCACACTGGTAATAACGTGGGCTGCAGACTCAAGTCAGACAGAACTGGATTCTGGCTGCCTCTTTCTATGTGTGACTTTGAGCAAATCCCTTCACATCTCTAAGTGTCATGTGTCATCACATTAAAAGAGGGACGGTAATAGTATCTACTTCATACATTTTTATGAAGATTAAATGAGAAAATACACATGAATGCTTAGTACAAAACCTGTAAGAAAACAAGTGTTTGAACAATTCTTTTGCTATACAGTGACTCTCTCTGACATACTTACTGTTCCCCAGAACAGTTCTGGAAGAGAAGGGTCGGCCAATACTTCACATGCTGTATCAATTATATCCTGTTTGAGGAGGGAAGAAAAATGGATCATTTTCCCTAGCTGAACCAGTCTATCTTTATTATTGTATTCTGTTGAAATAAAAACACCAAAACACCAATAAACACTAAAGTGGGAAGACCACTTCAATCCAGGAGTTCCAGAGCAGCCTGGGCAACATAGTAAATCCTCTTCTTGAAAACAAATAAATAAATAAAATAAAATAAACACCTTAATATAGAAAGTCAGAAAGAACTGGTTAAGAATTGGTTGGTTGGCTGGGTGTGGGGGCTACCCCTATAATCCTAACACTTTGGGAGGCGAGGCCGGCAGATCACTTGAGGTCAGGAGTTCGAGACCAGCCTGGCCAACATGGTGAAACCCCATGTCTACTAAAAATACGAAAGTTAGCCAGGCGTGGTGGCGCACACCTTATAATCCCAGCTACTTGGGTGGCTGAGGCATGAGAATCACTTGAACCCAGGCAATGGAGGTAGCAGTGAGCCGAGATCATGCCACTGTACTCTAGCCTGGGCAACAAAGTGAGGCTCTGTCTCAAAAAACAAACTGCTTAAGGGTGGATGGGTTGGTTGACTGATTTATTTATGTTTAGAGAAGACAAGGTCATGCTCTATCACCTAGACTAGAGTGCAAGAATTCTGGGTGAGTGGGTTGGTTTCTTTCTTTTTACCTTTTTTTTTTTTTTTTTTGAGACGGAGTCTCACTGTCGCCCAGGCTGGAGTGCAGTGGCGCGATCTTGGCTCACTGCAAGCTCTGCCTCCCAGGTTCACACCATTCTCCTGCCTCAGCCTCCTGAGTAGCTGGGACTACAGGCGCCTGCCACCATGCCCGGCTAATTTTTTGTATTTTTAGTAGAGACGGGGTTTCACCGTGTTAGCCAGGATGGTCTTGATCTGACCTCGTGATCCATCTGCCTCGGCCTCCCAAAGTGCTGGGATTACAGGCATGAGCCCAGCCTCTTTTTACCGTTTTTGTATATATGTATGTAAGTAGATATGTATCTATTTTTAGAGACAAGGTCTTGCTCTGTTGCCAAGACTGGAGTGCAGTGGCACCATCATAGCTCACTGCAGCCTTTAACTCCTGGGTTTAAGTGATCTTCTCACCTCCGCCTCCCAAAGCACTGGGTTACACGAGTGTACCACCATGCCCAGCCAAGAACTCTGGGTTGAAAAAGTAAGATTATATCCTGTCCAGGGTGTGTTGTGTCCGCTGTATGATGTTAGACAAATTCATCTCTCTGAACCAGAAATGCTTTATCTGTAAAATGGGAACAGTAATATCTGCTTCAGAGTAGGATTATAAGTAAGGATTATAAATAAGGATTAAATGAGATAATGTATGAGGAAGTAGACTGTAAATTCAAAAATGCCACATAAATGTAAATTATTACTAGGCTCAGCTAAACTGCTCTCCTAGAGGGCAAAAACAATGTCTTTCTTTTTTTTAGACAAAGTTTTGGTCTTTCACCCAGACTGGAGTGTAATGGCACAATCTCGGCTCACTGCAACCTTCGCCTCCCCAGTTTAAGCAATTCTCCTGCCTCGGCATCCCAAGTAACTGGGATTATAGGTGCCCACCACCACGCCCAGCTCATCTCTGCATTTTAGTTTCGCCATGTTGGCTGGGCTGGTCTCAAACTCCTGACCTCAGGTGGCCCGCCTGCCTTGGCCTCCCAAAGTGCTGGGATTACAGACATGAGCCACTGTGCCTGGCCAAGAACAATGTCTTTAATTGTTCTATCCTTAGAGCTTAGCACAGAGCTTAGCATACACAGGGAATCTAATAAATGCTCACTGAATGATTTCTTTAAAATCCAAGTACCTGGCCAGGTGCAGTGGCTCATGCCTGTAATGCCAACACTTTGGGAGGCCGAGGCGGGCGGATCACGAGGTCAGGAGATCAAGACCATCCTGGCTAACATGATGAAACCCCGTCTCTACTAAAAATACAAAAAAATTAGCTGGGTGTGGCGGCGGGCACCTGTAGTCCCTGCTGCTGGGGAGGCTGAGGCAGGAGAATGGCGTGAACACGGGAGGTGGAGCTTGCAGTGAGCCGAGATCGCACCACTGCACTCCAGCCTGGGTGACAGAGCGAGACTCCGTCTAAAAAAAAAAAAATCCAAGTACCAGGACTCCTGCAACTCTATGTTTTTTTTGTCGTTGTTGAGATGGGGTCTCACTCCGTCTCCCAGGTTGGAGTGTAGTGACGCCATCTCAGCACACTGAAACCTGCGTCTCCCAGGCAAGTGATCCTACCTCAGCCTCCTGAGTAGCTGGGACTACAGGTGTGCACCACCACACTCAGCTAACTTTTTGTATTTTTGGTAGAGACAGGGCTTCATCATGTTGCCCAGGCTGGTCCTGAACTCCAGAGCTCAGGTGTTCCACCCACCTTGGCCTCGGAAAGTGCTGGGATTACAGGTGTGGACCACAGTGCCTGACCCTAATATGTTAATACCAATCCTCCAGGTGTAAGGTTGGGTCAAAAGTAACCAGAATTCTCCCAAAGTACACAAAACTTGTTCTATGCCCATGACCTTTAGAAATTGAGTCTTTTTTTTTTTTTTTGAGACAAAGTTTCGATCTTGTTGCCCAGGCTGGAGTGCAATGTCACAGTCTCAGCTCACTGCAACCTCCGCCTCCCAGGTTCAAGCAATTCTTCTGCCTCAGCCTCCCAAGTAGCTGGGATTACAGGCACCTGCCACCATGTCCGGCTAATTTTTGTATTTTTAGTAAAGATGGGGTTTCACCATGTTGGCCAGGCTAATCTCAAACTCCTGACCTCAGGTGATCTGTCCTCTTTGGTCTCCCAAAGTGCTGGGATTACAGGAGTGAGCCACCACACCCAGCCTCTAGAAACTGAGTCTTTCAATTCAACACAAACTCATTTCTCTCTAATGATAAAAAATTTTCATTTTCACCAAGTTAGTCAATTTACAAAACAAGTTCCTAGTCACTAAAAATGAACAGAGTGATTTAGTTTTCAGGATACTCATCAAATATCATTTCCCACTAAAAATTACCAAGGCTATTAGAATAAACAGATTCCAGGTCTGACGCAAGAATCTTACAAGATAATCCTGTAACATCTTGTACCAGAAAGCAACAGAGAAAAGAGGCAAGGCACAGTGGCTCACACCTATAATCCAAGCACTCTGACAGGCCAAGAAGGCAGGCAGATCACTTGAGGTCAGGAGTTTGAGATCAGCCTGGCCAACAAGGGGAATCGCTGTCTCTACTAAAATTACAAAAACTAGCCAGACATGGTGGCGCACATCTGTAATCCCAGCTACTCAAGGGGATGAGAAAGGAAAATCACTTGAACCCAGGAGACAGAGTTTGCAGCTATCTGAAATCGCGCCACTGTACTCCAGCCTGGGCGACAGAGTGAGACTCCATTTCAAAACAATAAAAAATAAACATAGGCCTGGTGCAGTGGCTAATGCCTGTAATCCCAGCACTTTGGGAGGCTGAGGCAGGCGGATCACTTGAGGTCAGGAGTTTGAGGCCAGCCTGGCCAACATGGCAAAATCCCGTCTCTACTAAAACTACAAAAATTAGCCGGACATGGTGGCGTACACCTGTAAACCCAGCTACTCAGGAGACTGAGGCAGAAGAATTGCTTGAACCCAGGAGGCAGACGTTGAAGTGAGTGGAGATCACGCCACTTACTCTCCAGCCTGGGCGACAGAGCGAGACTCCGTCTTAAAGAAAAATAAATAAGGCCAGGTGCAGTGGCTCACGCCTGTAATCCCAGCACTTTGGGAGGCTGAGGCGGGTGGATCACGAGGTCAGGAGATCGAGACCATCCTGGCTAACACGGTGAAACCCCATCTCTACTAAAAATACAAAAAAATTAGCTGGGCATGGTGGCAGGCACCTGTAGTCCCAGCTACTCGGGAGGCTGAGGCAGGGGAATGGCATGAACTCAGGAGGCAGAGCTTGCAGTGAGCCGAGATCATGCCACTGCATTCCAGCCTGGACAAGGGTGAGAAATTAATTAATTAAATTTTAAAAATTTAATTAATTAATTAATTAATTTTAAAAAATTTAATTAATTAATTAATTTTAAAAATTTAATTAATCAATTAATTTTAATTATTGGCCTCCCAAAGTGCTGGGATTACAGACATGAGCCACTGTGCCTGGCCAAGAACAATGTCTTTAATTGTTCTATCCTTAGAGCTTAGCACAGAGCTTAGCATACACAGGGAATCTAATAAATGCTCACTGAAGAAATTAAATTTAAAAACGAAGCAACAGAGAAAATAGAAAAGAAAGCAACAGAGCTATTAAAATATATAAGGGTAGTGTCAAACAGATTTAGAAAGCTGTTACAGGCCAAATATGGGACTGAGCATAAGAAAAATAACTTCAGCCAGGCATAGTGGCTCACACCTATAATCCCAGCACTCTGGGAGGCAGAGGCGGTGGAATCACCTGAGGTCAGGAGTTTGGGACCAGCCTGGCCAACATGGCAAAACTCTATCTCTACAAGAAAAACACAAAAATTAGCTGAGCATGGTGGCACACACCTGTAGTCCCAGCTACTCAGGAGGCTAAGGCGAATGGATCATCTAAGCCCAGGGGGTGCAGGTTGAAGTGGGACGAGATCGCGCCACTGTATTCTGCACTCCAGCCTGTCTCTGAAAAAAAAAAAAGAGACAATGTTTTCTGGGGGGCTTTTGTGTGATAATGGTTGTAATGTTAAGTTTTGTTGAAATGTTTGTAGATTAAGCTAAATAGTATCTGACATTTGCTTTGAAATAATCAAGGAGGGAAAGGGCAGAAAAAGGATTATCCATGAGATGACAACTGGTAGAAGCTGGTGATGGGCTCATGGGGTTCATTATGTAATTTTGCCTTTTCTGGTATAAGTTTGAAATGTTTCATCTTAAAAAACATTTTAGGCTAGGTGCCATAGCTCACACCTGTAATCCCAGCACTGTGGGAGGCTGACAGGGATGGACAGCTTAAGCCCAGGAGTTCAAGACCAGCCTGGGCAACAGATTGAGACCCTGTCTCAAAAAAACAAAAAAAAACAAAAAAAAAACCTGCTGCAGAAGACTTACTAGCACCAACAAATGTCTGGGACAGATGTACTACAGAGTAAAAAAAATGAGGTTACAAAATGGTATATATTTGGGAAGCCGAGGTGAGAAGTCCTGGAGTTCGAGACCAGCCTGGGCAACATACTGAGACCAGGTCTCTTAAAAAATAAATAAACAGGGCCGGGCGCAGTGGCTCACACCTGTAATCCCAGCACTTTGGGACGCCAAGGCAGGTGGATCATGAGGTCAGGCATTTGAGACCAGCCTGGCCAAGATGGTGAAACCCCGTCTCTACCAAAAATACAAAAATTAGCCGGGCGCGGTGGCAGGCACCTCTAATCCCAGCTATTTAAGAGGCTGAGGCAGAAGAATCGCTTGAACCTGGGAGGCAGAGGTTGCAGTGACCTGAGATCGCATCACTGCACTCTAGCCTGGGCAACAGAGCAAGACTCCACCTCAAAAAAAATAAATGCATAAATAAATAAGTAAACAGAAATTTTAAAAATAGTATATCCATTGTTGTTCCATTTCTAGAGAAGAATTACTATATTTTCATGTATATACGTATTTGGAAAATGGAAGGGAATACATCAAACTGTTATCAAGTTATCTATGTGATAGGACTATACTTTTTTCTTTTTATCAGCATTTTCTGTTTTTTCTACAAGTAACATTTATCACCTATATAACAGTAAATGAAGACAAGGCCGGGTGCAGTGGCTCACGCCTGTTATCCCAGCACTTTGGGAGGCCGAGGTAGGCAGATCGCCTGATGTCAGGAGTTTAAGACCAGCCTGGTCAACGTGGTGAAAGCACGTCTCTATCAAAAATACAGATATTAACTGGGCGAGGTGGCGGACGCCTGTAATTCCAGCTACTTAGGAGACTGAAACAGGAGAATCGCTTGAACCCGGGAGGCGGACGCTGCAGTGAGCCAAGATCGTGCCACCACACTCCAGCCTGGGCGACAGAGCAGGGCTCTATCTCAAAAAAAAAAAGAAAAAAGAAAAAAGTAAATAAAAAAATGAACACCAGTAAACAAATTAACACATGAGGTAAATAGTATCAGATCCAATGGGGGTATATTTTTGGGACTTGATTGCAAAGCTGGGCAGTAGAGACAGCTTCATGAAAGCCAGACACTGACCTGCTGATTGCCCAGTGTGTGCAGCTCCAACGAGGTCAGAACGAAAGAGAGCAGTCCATAGACACACATGCATGCAGTGCTGGTGGTGCACTGGAATGACAAAGGAGTCAGTGAATCATTCTGAGTAATACAACTCTTCCCCAGGTTCAGCATAATCCCATCGCATTCATATATTCTTTGTAAACAAATGGGAAGGAAATCTGAAGCTTCATAATTTTCCTAATTTAGTTACAAGATCAGGAAGATAAAGGGAGAAAAGAGAAAGCAGGAACCACAAATATTACAACAAAGTCAAGAATAAAATCAGAAGCGAATTATTGCCAAAATCATCAAAGTTTGTGTGGGGAAGAAGAAAACCATATCCAGCCTACAGTAAACAGTCTGCATGTGGTAATGGGAATTGATATAGCACCTGAACGGCCACCAAGGTAAGCCAACCAGTGACGAGTAGGGCCTGCTGGCTGAGTTTTCTTCCTTTTAAATAGGCTTTGTTTTGTAGAGCAGTTTCAGGTTCATAGCAAAACTGAGCAGAAAGGTACAAAGACTTCCCATATATCCTCTGCCTCCACACATAAATAGCATCCCACCAAAACAGTACAATTGTTACAACTGAATAACTTCAATTGGCATTATTATTATCACCCAAAGTCCACAGTTTACACTAAGGGTCACTCTTGTGTTGTACATTGTATGGATTTTTGGACAAGTATGACATGTATCCACCATTGTAGTATCACATGGAATAGCTTCACTGCCCTAAAAATCCTCTGTGTTCTACCTAATTCAGACCTCCTGCTCCACTAGACCGTTGGCAATCCACTATTCTCTTTAATGTCTCCAAGGTTTTGCCTTCACGTAGTTGGAATCATATACTATGAAGCCTTTTTAGATTGGCTTCATTTACTAATATGCATTTACTGTTTTCTCCATGTCTTTTCATGGTTTGATGGCTCATTTAGCAGTATATAAATATTCTATCATCTAGATGTACAACAGTTTAGTTAGACTTACTGAAGGACCTTTTAGTTGCTTTCGAGTTTTAGTAATTACGAATAAAGCTGCTATAAAGGTCTGTGTGTATGTTTTTGTGTGGATATGTTTTCAACTCCTTTGGGCAAATGCATACAAAGGCGTATAACTGCTGATTTGGCCGGGCACGGTGGCTCATACCCGTAATCTCAGAACTTTGGGAGGCTGAGGTAGGCAGATCACTTGAGATCAGGAGTTTGAGACCAGCCTTGCCAACGTGGTGAAACCCCATCCCTACTACAAATACAAAAAATAGCTGGGCATGGTGGCAGGTGCCTGTAATCCCAGCTACTTGGGAGGCTGAGGCACGAGAATCACTTGAACCCGGGAGGCAGAGGTTGCAGTGAGCTGAGATCCACTGTACTCCAGCCTGGGCAATAGAGCAAGACTCAGTCTCAAAAAAAAGAAAAAGGAAAAGAAAAAATAATTGCTGAACCTGAGGTTTCATTTTACCACGTCAAAACGAGCTCACTAGCTGGGCACAGTGGCTCACGCCTGTAATCCCAGCACTTTGGGAGGCCGAGGCGGGTGGATGACGAGGTCTGGAGTTCAAGACTAGCTTGGCCAAGATGGTAAAACCCCGTCTCTACTAAAACTACAAAAAATTAGCTGGGCGTTGTGACAGGCACCCGTAGTCCCAGCTACTTGGGAGGCTGAGGCAGGAGAATCGCTTGAACTTGGGAGGCAGAGGTTGCAGTGAGCCAAGATCGCGCCACTGCACTCAAGCCTGGGTGACAGAGCAAGATTCTGTCTCAAAAATAAACAAACAAACAAACAAGCTCTCTAAACCACGCCACTCAAACCCCAACATAAGACTCAAGAGAATTTCTAATTCATCTTGTTACAGTCGATTAAGTCCCCTGAAAGTGACTTCTCCAGTCAATATGGCCAAAGCTATCTTCTTAAGATATACTTTACTGGCAAAGAGTTCAAACCGTATCTACCATTTACTGGCATTTTTGTTGCTTTGGGCAAATTACATCTCTCTGAGTCTCAATTTCCTAATGTATAAAACAGAATGATAATCTTTAACACGAAGAAGTGTTATAAGGATTCAAAAAGATAATATTCATAAACATTATAAGTACTGTCTGATGATGTCTAAACGCTCTCCAAAGGTTAGTTACAACATGATCCCATTATCCACACCACCATTATAACTATTACATTATTATAATGCTTCTGCCGGCTCACTCCCATGCTCACCACCCAGAGCCTTAAACTCACATCATTTCCCCCACTTGCAAGTGACTGGAGCAATCGAGTCAAGTACTGAAACACATTCAGCTGGATGGCTGTGCCACCTATCTTCCGGACCACACTGCTTGTCTCTTCTGGGTTCAGAGTGTGACGGAGGAGAGCCCAGGCCAAAAGCACTGGGGCATGATGTGGAACATCCCCAAAGGTCAACATTAAACAGTCCATATCCTAGTGAGAGAAGAAAACACATCTACATCTCCGAACAGAAAGTGTCAACATCCCTCGACCAGATTCTTCATCATGCTCAATAAGCAAGCCATAAAGAGTGGCCTCACTCTCTCATTCTGATATTTCACTCATCTCAAACCCCCACCACCTCAAACCCCTCAATTACAATTACTCTTCCTTTTACCCACAAAATTTGTCTACTAATTTTATGTAGTCTTAAGATTATAAAATGCATGTTAAAATAGACACTTTAGAAATTTTATCCTGATCCTTCTCAAACTTTCTACGCTCTATCTTCATTTTCTATCTTCCTAACCATCTCATCTCAATGTTTTTCCCCTTTCCTCTTCTTTCACAGGCTCCCTAAATGCAGTCAATCCCCAGGGTTTTCTCCTTGGGCCTCTTTTGTCCTTGTATCATCTCCATGAATGAATCACTCTCACAGACTCAATTATCACCTTGGTATAGATGCCAGGTCTAATCAACTGTTTAACATTGTAGAGGCCAGGCACGGTGGCTCAAGCCTGTAATTCCAGCACTTTGGGAGGCTGAGGCAGGTGGATCACTTGAGGTCAGGGGTTCAAGATTAGCCTGGCCAACATAGTGAAACCGCATCTCTACTAAAAATATAAAAATTAACTGGGCGTGGTGGCGTGTGCCTGTAATCCCAGCTATTCCAGAGGCTGAGGCACGAGAATCGCTTGAACCCAGGAGGTGGAGGTTGCAGTGAGCTGAGACGGCACCACTACACTCCAGCCTGGGTGACAGAGCAAGACTCTGTCTCAAAAAAACAAAACAGATTGGCCATGGTGGCTCACGCCTGTAGTCCCAGCACTTTGGGAGGCTTAGGCGGGAGGATCATGAAGTCAGGAGATCGAGACCACTTGGCCAAAATGGTGAAACCCAGTCTCTACTAAAAATACAAAAATTAGCTGTGATCCCAGCTACTTGGGAGGCTGAGGCAGAAGAATCACTTGAACTCGGGAGGTGGAAGTTACAGTGAGCCAAGACCGCGCCACTGCATTCCAGCATGGTGACAGAGCAAGACTTCGTCTCAAAAAACCAAAACAAAACAAAACGAAAACATTGTAGAACCTCCACATCACTGAACAATGTAGAGTTCCACAACACTGAAAATTTTATGCAGCAGTTCAATAATTGAAAGCTACTACTAACTTATAAACCCTCTGGAAAAAAAGAGGCTATTCCAAGTTCACCTGACAAATAAGCCCATCCTGCGCAAACTGATGCAGTTCTCTTCTGTCATCCAAAGCACACTTATGCAAGGACTCAATATCCATGCCCTCCACCAGGATGAGCGCACTGAAGTAGCTAGAAAGAAAAATAGTATCACCATGTTATATATCCCGTTCTGAAACTCACTAGAGACAAAGATGAGATATAAGACACTGCAATATCAAAAAAACCTATTGGGCCAGGCATAGTGGCTAACGCCTATAATCCTAACACTTTAAGAGGCAGAGGTGGGAGGATCACTTGAGGCCAGGAGTTCAAGACTATCTTGGACAACAAAGTGACACCCCATCTATACCACACACACACAAAATTAACTGGTATATCTTTGCTCACAGAGTGACCAGGCCCCCAATTGTGGATATATCCATGGTCATAAATATAGAAAAAACAAGAAATTTAAAGTCCATAGACTATCACCTGAAAGAGAACAGTGAGCATATATGCCTTATTTATCACTATCTTGTTAGCATTTGCATAGTGCTTGGCCTACAACAGTTGTTCAATGAATTTTTGTTGAATGAATGGATGAACCCCTTAAATGAAGACAGTAAGTAAAAGAGCAGATTACAATACTCATTTTGAGAGTCCTCTCTCAATCCCAGTCTTTACTCCCTGCATGAAAGGGAACGTGGCAGTAGACCTATTTCTCCACCCATTAAGTGAAAAGTACACCTACCTCCCACCTGCTCACATACCACTATAGTATCAATGCTCTAAACACCGCAAGTTCCATGATGTTCAATTCACTGACTTACCCAATCCGATCTACAAAAGGATCCATAGTCTCATCCACCAGGTGCCTATTGGTCTGCCTACTACCAAATCCTTGCTCTTTAAACATCTTGGTTAATACAAGTAAGTCACTGGGTGCCATCTCAAAGTATGCATAATAAAGGAAAATAATTTCTAGCAGCATGGACTGTTCCCGAAGGCACTGAACAAACCAGCGAGACACTTGGCGCTCTGTCTGTACAACCAATGAAAACAAAATGGGAGAAAAATAACATGAGATTAAAAACAGTACTTAAAAACATTTTTTAAAGAAAGGGTCTCAATCTGTCACCCAGGATACAGTTCAGTGGCAGATTATGGCTGCTCAAACTGCTACAAACTGATCCTCCTACCTCAGCCTCCTAAATAGCTGAGACTACAGGCGCAAGCCACTGCACCTGGCCCGTATTTAATTTTTTTTTTTTTTAAGGGACAGATTTTTTGCTTTTTTTTTAAGAGACAGGGTCTGACTCTATCACCCAGGCTGGAGTGCAGCGGTACAATTATAGCTCATGGCAGCTGCCCTCTCACCTGAGCCTCTCGAGTAGTTAGGACTAAAAGTGAGCACAAACACGCCCGGCTCATTTTTTTTTTTAAATTTTTGGAAGAGAAAGGGTCTTGCTATGTTGCACAGGCTGGTTTTGAATTCCTAGCCTCAATCGATCCTCCTGGGAGGCCAAAGCACTGGGATTAAAGGCGTAAGCCACTGTGCCCAGCCAACCAATATATCTTTTGAGAGAGGGTCTCACTCTGTCACCCAGAGTACACTGGTATGATCACAGCTCACCGCAGCTTTGACCCACCAGGCTCAAGCAATCCTCCTGCCTCAGCCACCCAAGTAGCTGGAACTACAGGTTAGCACCATGTCCGGCTAATTCGTTTAATTTTTTTTTTTTTTTTGAGACGAAGTCTTGCTCTTATCCCCCAGGCTGGAGTGCAATGGCGCAATCTTGGCTCACTGCAACCTCCGCCTCCTGGGTTCAAGCAATTCTCCTGCCTCAGCCTCCCGAGTAGCTGGGATTACAGGCGCCTGCCACCACGCCTGGCTGATTTTTTTCTTTTTAGTAGAGACAGGGTTTCACCATGTTGGCCAGACTGGTTTCGAACTCCCGACCTCGGGTGATCCGCCCACCTTGGCCTCCCGAAGTGCTGGGATTACAGGTGTGAGCCACCGCGCCCAGCCAATTTTTAAAATTTTTTGTAGAAGCAAGGTCTTGCTATGTTGCCAGGGCTGGTCTTGAATTCCTGGGCTCAACCAATCTTCCCACCTTCACCTCACAAAGTGGTGGGATTACAGGCCTGAGCCACCATACACCCAGCTGCAACAATGTATCTTAAAAATTGTCTCCTATAAAGGTAGAGTAAAAATTTTCTGGACTAGCAGGGTGGCTCACGTTATAAGCCTAATACTTGAATACTTTGGGAGGCCAAAGTGGGAGGACTGTTTGAGGCCTGGAGTTCAAGACTAGTCTGGGAAACACAGTGAGACTCCATCTCTAGAAAAAGTTTTAAAAAATGAGCCAGGCATAGAGGTGCATGCCTGTAGTCCCAGCTACACTGGAGCCTAAGGCAGGAGAGTCACTTGAGCTGGGGAGGTTGAGGCTGCAGTAGGCTACGATCATGCCCCTGTACCCCAGCCTGGGTGACACAGTGAGACTCTGTCACAAAAAAAAAAAAAAAAAAAAAAAAAAACCTCCCTATTTTTAATCCTTTTAATTGCATAATAATTCATTATGTGGATATGCCATAGATTATTCAACCAATACACTCAATATTTTTAATACTACGTAGTATTCCACTGCACATAAATGCTATCATTGATTTTACCTGCTCACTTGGATAGATGAGCATTTAGGTTATTACCAATCCCTTGCTAATAAACTCATACTATTCAACTGAAAAAACAACTAGACATTCTTTCCAGGTGTACAGGCACAATCACCAAGAAAGACCATAAGGTGGGCCACAAAACATGAGACAGTAAAATGACAAAGAATGTATTCTGTGATAACAGAATCAAATAAAAACATTGGGAACAATAAGATGTTTCATCTGGTATAGTACTTCACACCTGTAATCCCAGCACTTTGGGAGGCCAAGGTGGTCAGATCCCTTCAGTCCGAGAGTCCAAGACTAGCCTGGGCAACATGGCAAAACCTGAAGCATCTTGTAGTCCTAGCTAGTTGGGAGGCTGAGGTAGGAGGATTACCTGAGCCCAAGAGGTTAAGGCTGCAGTAAGCCGTGATTGTGCCACTAAACTCCAGCCTGAGCAACAGAGAAAGAACCTATCTCAAAAAAAAAAAAAAACCCAGATATTTACGAAAAACATCCAATATTTGGACATTAAATCCAGAGATACTCACTCTGTGTGACAGTGAGACTTCCAACACATACACACAAACACACACACACACACAGACACAGAGAGAGACAGAGACAGAAATCCATTTAAAAAGGGAGAAAAAAAAATATATATATATAAAAAATAAATAACAAGGCTGGGCACATGCGCGCAAGCATGCGCACACACACACACACGGAGGCAGAAATCGATTTTAAAAAAAGAGAGAGAGGCCGGGTGCGGTGGCTCATGCCTGTAATTCCAGAACTTTGGGAGGCTGAGGTGGGCAGATCATGAGGTCAGGAGTTCAAGACCAGCCTGGCCAACATGGTGAGACCCCATCTCTACTAAAAATACAAAAAATAGCTGGGCGTGGTAGTGGGCGCCTGTAATCCCAGCTACTTGGGAGGCTGAGGCAGGGGAATCATTTGAACCTGGGAGGCAGAGGTTGCAGTGAGCCAAGATCACACACACCATTGCACTCCAGCCTGGGCAACAAGAGTGAAAATTAAAAAAAAAAAAAAATACACAACAGAAATCAATTAAATATAAAACAGACATTACAATAAAGAAAACTGGCCAGACGTGGTGGCTCACGTCTATAATCCCAGCACTTTGGGAGGCTGAGGGGGCCGGATCACCTGAGCTCAGGAGTTCGAGACCACCCTGGGCAACATGGTGAAACCCCGTCTCTACTAAAATACAAAAAATTAGCTGAGCTTAATAGTGCACACCTGTACTCCCATCTACTCAGGATGCTGAGGCACAAGAATCACTTGAGCCCTGGAGGTGGAGGTTGCAGTGAGCCAAGAATGCACCACTGCATTCCAGTTTGGGCTACAGAGTAAGACTCTGCCTCAAAAAAAAAATTTTTTTAATAAAGAAAATTGAAGACAAAAACTACCACTATCAGAAATGAGTAAGGGCACAGCACTAGACTCTAAAGAGAGTAAAAGCATAAGAAAATAATATGAACAGCCTTATGTAAATACATTTCACCAGTGAAATGAAATGAACAAATTCCTTAAAAGACACAAATTACCAAAACTGTCCCAAATAGAAACAGGAAACTTGAATAGCTCTGTATCAATCAAGGAAAACAATTCAGTATTTAAAACTTTGTTAGAAACTTGATGAAAATTTTAAGAAGAGATCAAAAAATTTTAATCAATAAATAAAAGAATTAAAAACCTTCCCACAAAGAAAACTCCAGACCCAGATGGCTTCACTGATAAATTCTATCAAACATTTAAGGACAAGCTCCAAAAGGCAGGAGCCATAACAGACAAAACTGACAAAAACATTTATCAAAACTTAAAATTTTGGCCGGGTGAGGAGGCTCATGCCTGTAATCCTAGCACTCTGGGAGGCTGAGGCAGGTGGATGACCTGAGGTCAGGAGTGAGACTAGCCTGGCCAACATGGCGAAACTCCATCTCTACTAAAAATAACACAAATGGCCGGGCGCGGTGGCTCATGCCTGTAATCCCAGCACTTTGGGAGGCCGAGGCGGGCGGATCACAAGGTCAGGAGATCGAGACCATCCTGGCTAACACGGTGAAACCCCGTCTCTACGAAAAAATACAAAAAATTAGCCGGGCGTCGTGGCGGGCGCCTGTGGTCCCAGCTGCTCGGGAGGCTGAGGCAGGAGAAGGGTGTGAACCCGGGAGGCAGAGCTTGCAGTGAGCCGAGATCGCGCCACTGCACTCCAGCCTGGGCGACAGACCGAGACTCCGTCTCAAAAAAAAAAAAAAAAAAAAAACCACAAATTAGGCAGGCGTGGTGGCACATGCCTGTAATCCCAGCTACTCGGGAGGCTGGAGGCAGGAGAATCCCTTGAACCTGGGAGGCAGAGATTGCACTTAGCCAAGATCGTGCCACTGCACTCCAGCCTGGGTGACAGAGTGAGAGTGTCTCAAAAAAAAAAAAAAAAAAAAAAATTAAAATTAAAATGTTGGCTCTTGGAAAGATACAGTCTAGGAGCAGTGGCTCATGCCTGTAATCCCAGCACGTTGGGAGGTGCCAAGGCAGATAAATCATTTGAGCTCAGGAGCTTAAGACCAGCCTGGGCAACATGGCAAAACCATCTCTACAAAAAAAAAAAAAAAATACAAAAATTAGCCAGGTATGGTGGTACCCGCCTGTAGTCCCAGCTACTTGTGGGGCTGTGGCAGGAGGGTCACTTGAGTCAGGGAGGTCGAGGCTGCAGTGAACCATGTTCCCACCACTGGATTCCAGTCTGAGTGACAAGCCGAGACCTTGTCTCAAAAAAAAAAAAAAGATAGAATTAAGGTGGGAAAAGACAAGCCACTAGGTGGAAGAAAAAAGTTGTAAAACATCTATCTGGTAAATAGCTTATATTTACAATACTGTATATAAAGAACTCTGACAATTTGATAAGACAAACATCCACAAAAAACAATGGGATAAAAATGTGAACAGACACTTGACTGAAGAAGATTTAAGTAAATAAGCACGTGAAAAGATGTTCAACATCACTAGTCATCAGGGAAATGCAAATTAAAACCACGATGAGGCCAGGTGTGGTGGCTCACACCAGTAATCCCAGCATTTTGGGAGGCCTAGGCGGGTGGATCACAAGGTCAGGAGATTGAGACCATCCTGGCTAACACGGTGAAACCCTGTCTCTACTAAAAATACAAAAAATTAGCTGGACATGGTGGCATGCCTGTAGTCCCAGCTACTCGGGAGGCTGAGGCAGGAGAATCACTTGAACTCAGGAGGCAGAGGTTGCAGTGAGCCGAGATCGTGCCACTGCACTCCAGCGTGGGCAACAGTGCGAGACTCCGTCTCAAAAATAAAACAAAACCCACAATGAGACAGGCATGGTGGCATATGCCTGTAATCCCAGCCTACTCAGGAGGCCAAGCAGAAGGATCACTTGAACCCAGGAGTTCAAGGCCAGTTTGGGCAAAATAGCAAGACTCTATCTCAAAACAAACAAACCACAATGAGATATTACTATATACTTATTAGGATGTTTAAAATTAACAACCATACCAAGTGTTGGTGACAATGTCAAACAAAAAGAATTCGCATACATTTCTGGTGGGAATGCAAAATGGTATAGCCACTATGGATAAACAATTTATCAATTCTTTATAAAAATTTCCATTTACGGCTGGGCACGGTGGCTCATGCCTGTAATCCCAGTATTAAAAATACAAAAATTAGTCAGGTGTGGTGATGCGTGCCTGTAATCCCAGCTACTCAGGAGGCTGAGGCAGGACAATCGCTTGAACCAGGGAGGCAGAGGTTGCAGGGAGCCGAGATCGCACCACTGAACTCCAGCCTGGGTGACAGAGCGAGACTCTGTCTCAAAAAAAAAAAAAAAAATTTACATTTATGACTCAGCAATCTCACTCTCAGGTATTTATTTACCCAGGATATGAAAACTTATGTCAAAAAACCTGTAGGCTAATGTTCATAGCACATTATTCCTAATAGTCAAAAAACAAAAATGACAAATGGCTGGCTATCAAATGAGAAACGGATAAACAAAATATGGTATATCCATACAATGGAATGTTTACTACTCAACCATAAATAAGAATGAAGTACTAGTACATGATATAACATGGATGAATCTCAAAAACATGACACTAACTGAAAGAAGCCAAACAGAAAATTCTACATATTGTGTGGTTCTATTTATATGTAATTCCAGAAAAAGTAAAAGTATAGTCACAGTTACTTTAAAATAGTTAAAATGGTAAAGTTTATGCTATGTCTATTTTATCACAATTTAAAAAATCATAATTAAACAAACAAAAAACTGCTGAATCAAGAAATATGTACTTTGTAAATTTTTAGATATTGTCAAAATGCTTCCCATTAAAAAGTATATCAATTTAGTCCGGGAACAATGGCTCACACCTATAATTCCCGCACTTTGAGAGGCTGAGGCGGGAGCACCGCTTGAGCACAGCCAGCTATTCTTATTTTGCATATGAATTTTTTTTGAGACAGAGTCTCGCTCTGTGGCCCAGGCTGGGGTGCAAGTGGTGTGATCTTGGCTCATCACAACCTCCATGCCTAGCCTGGTGTTTAAGTTTTTATACTCAAGAATATGGTGTGCTCGGCACAGTGGCTCACGCCTGTAATCCCAGCACTTTAGGAGGCAGAGGTGGGCGGGTCACGAGGTCAGGAGATCGAGACCATCCTGGCTAACACGGTGAAACCCCATCTCTACTAAAAATACAAAAAAATTAACTGGGCATGGTGGCGGGTGCCTGTAGTCCCAACTACTTGGGAGACTGAGGCAGGAGAATGGTGTGAACCCGAGAGGTGGAGCTTGCAGTGAGCCGAGGTCGTGCCACTGCACTCCAGCCTGGGCGACAGAGCGAGACGCCGTCTTACACAAAAAAAAAAAAAAAAAAAAAAAAAAGAATATGGTGTGTCGGCTGGGTGCAATGGCTCACCACCGTAATCCCAGCACTTTGATGGGTTGAGGCAGGCAGATCACCTGAGGTCAGGAGTTCAAGACCAGCCTGACCAACATGGAGAAACCCCATCTCTACTCAAAATACAAAATTAGCCAGGCGTGGTGGCACACGCCTTTAATCTCACCTACTCGGGAGGCTGAGGCAGGAGAATTGCTTGAACCCAGGAGGTGGAGACTGTGGTGAGCCAAGGTCCTGCCATTGCACTCCAGCCTGGGCAACAAGAGTAAAACTCCGTCCAAAAAAAAAAAGAGTATAATATGTCCTAGGTCTGGCATGGTGGCTCACGCCTGTAATCCCAGCACTTTGGGAGGCCAAGGCAGGCAGATCACCTGAGGTCGGGAGTTCCAGACCAGCCTGACTAACATGGAGAAACCCCGTATCTACTAAAAATACAAAATTAGCCAGGCGTGGTAGCTACTCAGGAGGCTGAGGCAGGAGAATCACTTGAACCTGGGAGGCGGAGGTTGTGGTGAGCCAAGATCACACCATTGAACTCCAGCCTGGGCAACAAGAGCGAAACTCCGTCTCAAAAAAAAAAAAAAAAATATATATATATATATATAGTGTGTGTGTCTTTCCCTTTGGTTATTTATTTATTTATTTTTTATTTTTTTGAGACAGAGATTGCTCTGTTGCACAGGCCAGAGTGCACTGGCGTCATCTCAGCTCACCGCAACCTCCACCACCTGGATTCAAGCAATTCTCCTGCCTCAGCCTCCTGAGTAGCTGGGAGTACAGGCGCGTGCCACCACGCTCAGCTAACTTCTGTATTTTTATTTTTATTTTTCTGAGACAGAGTCTTGCTCTGTCGCCTAGGCTGGAGTGCAGTGGTGCAATCTCGGCTCACTGCAACCTCTGCCTCCTGGATTCAAGCAATTCTCCTGCCTTAGCCTCCCGAGTAGCTGGGATTACAGGCACACACCACCATGCTCAGCTAATTTTTTTTTTTTGTATTTTTATTAGAGACAGGGTTTCACCATATTGGCCAGACTTGCATTTTTATTTTTTATGGTTTTTTTTTGTTTTTTTTTTTTTGAGACAGAGTCTTGCTCTGTCACCCAGGCTGGAGTACAGTGGCACAATCTTGGCTCACTGCAACCTCTGCCTCCTAAGCTCAAATGATCCTCCCACTCCAGCCTCCTGAGTAGCTGAGACTACAGATGGGTGCCACCACACTCGCCTAATTTTTGTATTTTTAGTAGAGATGGGGTTTCACCATGTTGGCCAGACTGGTTTTGAACTCCTGACCTCAAGTGATCTACCCACCTTGGCCTCCCAAAGTGCTGGGATTATAGGCCTGAGCCACCGTGCCCCGCCAATTTTTGTATTTTTAGTAGAAACAGGATTTTACCATATTGGCCAGGCTTGTCTTGAACTCCTGACCTAAAGTAATCTGCCTGCCTTGGCCTCCCACCGTGCTAGGATTACAGGCATGAGCCATTGTGCCCAGCCTCAGTTATGTCTTCTTTTACACCTTTTATAGAATTTTTAAAGTTCTCTTCATTTAAATTTTAAATTGTCCTAAACTTATTCCTGGGAATTTTATGCTTTTATTGCTATTTCATGCTTCTGACTGAAAACTTTCTGAGACAGAAATGTTATATGTATAAATGGGTCCTTTTCATCTATTAAATATTTTTTAAGTAGCTGTGTTTTTGATGTGTTTTAATAAGAATGTATTATTTTTAAAACAAGGTCATGCTATAATCTATAGATGCAAATTGGTTTAGAAATTAGGATAAAATAGCCAGGCGTGGTGGCTCACGCTTGTAATCCCAGCAGTTTGGGAGGCTGAGGCGGGTGGATCACGAGGTCAGGAGATCGAGACCATCCTGACTAACACAGTGAAACCCTGTCTCTACTAAAAAAAAAAAAAAAAAAAAAATACAAAAAATTAGCTGGGCGTGGTGGTGGGCACCTGTAGTCCCAGCTACTCGGGAGGCTGAGGCAGGAGAATGGCGTGAACCCGGGAGGTGGAGCTTGCAGTGAGCGGAGATCTCACCACTGCACTCCAGCCTGGGCAACAGAGTGAGACTCTGTCTCAAAAAAAAAAAAAAAAAAAAAATTAGAATAAAATAATCAGACTAGTGTTACACACTGAGCAGAAAATAATAAGATGAAATATTAGGTTCAGAATTCTATTAACCACTAAACAAATTTTAGGTAAGAAATGAAAGTAAACTAATGGGATTGAAAAAAAGTCAAAGTCAGAATTAAGTACTATTAATTAATGTCATCAATATTTTTATTTATATGACATGTTTTAACTTTTCTCAATAACCTAGGTCAGGCACAGTGGCTCATGCCTGTAACCCCAACACTTGGAGGCCAAGGCAGGTGGATCACCTGAGGTCGGGAGTTCGAGACCAGCCTGGCCAACATGGTGAAACCCTATCTCTATCTCTACTAGAAATACAAAAAATTAGCTGGGCGTGGTGGCAGGTGCCTGTAATCCCAGCTACTTGGGAGGCTGGGGCAGTAGAATCGCTTGAACCTGGGAGGCGGAGGTTGCAGTGAGCTGAGATTGTGCCATTGCACTCCAGCTCGAGCAACAGAGGGAAACTCCATCTCACCAAAAAAAAAAAAAAAAAAAAAAAAAAAAAGATAATCTATATGTTTTAAATGAATGAATAAATAATTTAACTTGCAGCTCTATAAGCAAGGGCATACAATTCTCCTAAGAGTTATAGTCCAGGTGTAGTCGCTAACGCTTGTAATCCCAGCACTCTGGGAGGCTGAAGTGGGCGGATCACCTGAGGTCAGGAGCTCGAGACCAGCCTGGCCAACATGGTGAAACCCTGTCTCTACTAAAAATGCAAAAATTGGCTGGGCGTGGCGACGGGTGCCTGTAATCCGCTGAGGTAGGAGAATTGCTTAAAACCAGGAGACGGAGGTTGCAGTAAGCCGAGATCACTCCACTGCACTCCAGCCTGGGTGACAGAGGGAAACTCCATCTTAAAAAAAAAAAAAGTTACAGGAGAGCACAGTAACCACATACCATGAGATTTCCATGTGTCTCCCAAGTTGGTGCTTCAGTTTTATAAAGCTCTTCAAACTGCTGTCTGTATTTTGAAACTAGTTCCTTCTCCAATTTATCAACACAGTCTGCATATTCAACCTTTAAAAAATCAAAAGAGTAAATTATACCTAGAATAAAAGGTAAATATTCAAATAAATATTAATAAAATTATTAAGATGATACAGTATAAAGAGAAGCAAGAAGACTAAACAAGCTTACCCTATAGGGGTGTCTTTCATCTTGGAAGTAAGTGAGAAGGTGTAAGACACAACGAAGAATACAGGTTCTTTCTTCATAATAATAATCTGCAATCTGAGGAACCCAAAATTCAAAATCAGTTACTCACCTTTGCACATAGGAAACTCAAGTTTCAATTTACTGATAATTTCACTTAAAGATGTGGATGCAAAAGTTCAATTTATATAAATAAGGAATCACAGAAATGCAAACATCCTGAATTAGGCCAAAATAAAGCAAAAGACATTCATAAACCAGAATACACAGGATGAAAGGAATTGTTTAATAATATACACAAGCTTCCAAAAATGTTTTCTAGCATAATTTCTCAGAGCATTCATGTAGCACACAATGCTATCAACTGGCAGGCCAAACACATAAAAACAAATATAAAAATTCCACTGATATACGTCCTAATTGCTTCTAACTAATGTACTTAGTTCTCACTAAATATAAAATAGGAAACTTCTTCAGAAGTCACAAATTACATTTTAACACGAGATCCTAAGTGAGAAGGCTGCTGGAAAGGTACTGAAGAATAAAGAAATAAAGACATACAAATTAATCCTGTTGGACTTACACCTAAAGAAAAAATATCCATGAACTTGTTCTCACCACCAGTAGCTGAAGAATCTCCTTGGGAGAAACTTCTCTACTGGGTCCAGTGGATAAAAGCATCATTTCACAAATGAGTTAATATGCTTCTTCATAAAGACCTCCATGCTTACCCAACAAAGAGTCAAAAGCCAGCAATGCTCAGGAAAATGAGGTCAAGAAGCTGTTACTCAATTTTACATCAAAGAATAGAAATGGTGACTACTACTGACCTTCAGGATTAAGGCCTGGCTCTGCCTCTCATCTTGCAGTACTGTCTGAAAAGAAAAACAGAGCAGTTAAGAGGCCATCTTTTAGGCAAAACTCAAGTAATAAAAAGATAGATACCTTCACTTCATCCTTCAAGATTATAATTGCACATTTGTTTCTACATATACTTTCCACCTTACTTTTTACCCAAATGTACCCAAACCTGTGCTCAAATCCCTCCCCTTCTCCTCTGGCCTCAGTCCTCTTATGTAAAATGAGGGGCTGGACAGGCTAGAAACTCTACCAAATCCTGGCCGGGCGCGGCGGCTCACGCCTGTAATCCCAGCACTTTGGGAGGCCGAGGCAGGCGGATCATGAGGTCAGGAGATCGAGACCATCCTGGCTAACACGGTGAAACCCCGTCTCTACTAAAAATACAAAAAATTAGCCGGGCGTGGTGGCAGGCACCTGTAGTCCCAGCTACTCGGGAGGCTGAGGCAGGAGAATGGCGTGAACCTGGGAGGCAGAGTTTGCAGTGAGCCAAGATCACACCATTACATTCCAGCCTGGGCGACAGAGCGAGACTCCATCTCAAAAAAAAAAAAAAAAAAAAAAAAGAAACTCTACCAAATCCTTATCACCTCTAATAGCCCAAGATTCTATGATTAACATGTCAGTCTTTGACCTCTCCACTCCTCCAAGTATGAAGACAGATCTCAGCTTACGTGCATATATATTCTTTACTTTTTAAAGAGATAGGGTCTCACTCTTTTGCCCAGGCTGGAGTGCAGTAGTGCGATCACAGTTCACTGCAGCCTCAAACTCCTGGACTCAAGTGATCCTCCTGCCTCAGCCTCCCAAGAAGCTGGGAGTACAGGCACAAGCCACTGCACCCAGGTCATGTTTTTTTAAAGCCTTTAGTAGGTCTTCCCTGAAAATGACTGTACCTGATCACCTACCACCAATAAAAGAATTGGTGCCAAAATCCTACATTATCTAAAACCAACAGGGAAAAAGGATAAAGGCAGAAGAAAAGAGCTGACATAAACCACAAACCTTTACTGAGTTCCGAGTACCCCTGTAGTCCTCTTGCAGGTAACACTGGAGTAACTGCACACTCTGTTCTTCATCAAGACCCTGAAACACAGAGATTTTAAGTAAGGAACAGCTCAGAAATTGCACACAAGATGCAGAGAATTTAAAGATTTGTCTTCTACAATGAACACAGGACTTGAATAAACAAAAATGCTTCTCAAAGATTCATAAAACATAACAATTCTGACTCTAATAGAAGACAAGAGCCAGTCACTGACATACAATTTTTATTACAATTAAATGTACATGCCAGAAACAACGATGCTTATTCACCAAGCACATTAATACAGCAGTAGGCATGATGTGAGCTTCCAAAATGACAAACTTAGTCACCTTAAAGACCACCACATGTCTGGTGAAGAAAACCCTATGATATGCAGTGAATGGATCAGGCAACTTTGACCTGTAACTTTTAGGGAGAAGAGCTGCAACCTGTGTATTTATAAAACAATTTAATCCCCAAAACAAAAATAAACTGAATTTTCACTATCACTAGCAACATAACCACGCACATCCACACTGCAAGTAATAAATTGAGCGAGTGCTAATTTTTACTCACCAAAAACTTGCTGATTCTTAAACCCAGTTCCTTCAATGGTGAAGCTACATCTTTATTAGCTTTCACTTTTTCAGCTGAACTTGGACTATGAAAAGAACAGTGAATCATTTCTTCATTCTCAATAGCCCACTGAGTTTAAAATAAAAATATTTTAAAATATTTTTCGTACAGACTATTTTCTGCCCTTCAGATGCCTATACACACACACAAACACACACACGCGTGCACGCGCACACACACACACACATTCACCTCTACAGACTTCATAACACAGAACTGATTATGCCTAAGTAACAAAACAAAACAAAAAAAGTGGTTAAATTACAGTTATAACAATGTTATTTGTAAACACATTAAGTTACATTATTTTTGATCCCTACTACTACCCTAAAAGGCAAATATTACTATTCTCCTTTTACAAATGGAATTGCCAGCACTTAGAAAGGGTAAATAACTTACCAAAAATCCCACAGCTCATAAACAGTTGCTAAAATGTAAAACCAGGTCTGTGGTATACATACATATATTAATATATTATCTGTAATAGCTCCGTCTACTGAGAAGACCTAGGATTTCTAACACTCCAATAGCAGGAGGCACATGCAGTGCCCAGATCCTGCTTTATAATACCATTCTCTAATAACAGGATTCCTTGGAGAACTGGTTGATTCTAGAGCCAGGGCAAGGAAAATACAAGAAAATCTTGAAGCATCTTATAGTGAAACGAAGTACAGAAGGGCTTAAGAAACCAAAGTCCTTTCGGTAGGAGATGACGTAATAGAAAAAAAGAAAAGAAAAAAAGAAAAAAGGAAGGACACGCCCAAAGGACAGAGGCCAACCTAAAAGAATGCCCAATGGCCAAAGTTGAAACAAGGTATAAACAAAGTATAAGATAAATAAAATAAATATATTTGAGTCCATACTGATATAAACTAATAATAAATAAATAGGGTAGGGAGGGGCCAGAACAATGGCTCATGCCTGTAATCCCAGCACTTTGGGAGGCCAAGGCAGGAGGGTAGCTTGAGGCCAGGAGTTTGAAACCAGCCTAGACAACAAAGTGAGACCCTCATCTCCACCAAAAATGAAAAAAATTAGCTGGACATGGCTATATTTAGTACTCACTTCCAAAAAATAAAACAGAAAAAGAGAAAAAAGTAACTTTACAGAGGAGAAACTTGGCAAATGCCTCCTTAACTGAGTGACCAAGATTAACATCACCAGTGACTGCATGTGGACAGCACGTATTCTCTGCTATGATGTGGTAAGAAGGGTAGCTCGGCCAGGTGCGGTGGCTCACGCCTGTAATCCCAACACTTTGGGAGGCTGAGGTGGGCGGATCACCTGAGGTCAGGAGTTCAAGACCAGCCTGACCAATATGGTGAAACCCTGTCTCTACTAAAAATACAAAAATTAGCCAGGCATGGTGGCATGCATCTGTAGTCCCAGATACTTCGGAGGTTGAGACAGAATTGCTTGAACCCAGGAGGCAGAGGTTGCAGTGAGCTGAAATCGCGCCACTGCATGCCAGCATGGGCAACAAGAGCGAAACTCCATCTCAAAAAAAAAAAGAAGAGCACCTCACCTCTGTGTATTTTTCCCAAAAACTCACAACCCCAGTCTAATAATAAGGAAAACATCAGACAAACCCAAATTGGGAGCATACTACAAAATAACTGACTAGTCCTCAAACTTGTTCAAGGTCATGAAAATCAAGGTAAGACTAAGACATTGTCGACATTGTCGCCGGGCACGGTGGATCATGCCTGTAATCCCAGCACTTTGGGAGGAGATCCAGACCATCCTGACGAACACAGTGAAACCTCGTCTCTACTAAAAATACAAAAAATTAGCTGGGCGTGGTGGCGGGCACCCGTAGTCCCAGCTACTCGGGAGGCTGAGGCAGGAGAATGGCGTGAACCCAGGAGGCGGAGCTTGCAGTGAGCTGAGATCGTGCCACTGCACTCCAGCCTGGGCCACAGAGCGAGACTTCGTCTCAAAAAAAAAAAAAGACTAAGACATTGTCACAGCTAAGAGGAGACTACAGGCACTTGACAACTAGGTTGGATCCTGGAACAGAAAAAAGATAGTAAAGAAAACAGTAGGCTGGGTATGGCGGCTCATGCCTGTAATCTCAGCACTTTGGGAGGCCGAGGCAGGCAGATCACTTGAGATCAGGAGTTCAAGGCCAGACCGGCCAACATGGTGAAACCCCATCTCTACTAAAAATACAAAAATTAGCAGGCATGGTGGCGGGCGCCTGTAATCCCAGTTACTCAGGAGGCTGAGGCAGGAAAATCGCTTAAACCCAGGACGTGGAGGTTTCAGCGAGCCGAGATCGTGCCACTGCACTCCAGCCTGGGTGACAGAGGGAGACTCCATCTCAAAAACAAAAACAACAACAACAACAACAAAAAATAACAGACACTGGGGCCAGGAGTGGTGGCTCACACCTGTAATCCCAGCACTTTGGGAGGCTGAGGCGGCAGGATCCCTTGAGGTCAGAAGTTCAAGACCAGCCTGGCCAACATAGTGAAACCCCATCTCTACTAAAAACAGAAAAAAATTAGCTGGGCGTGGTGGTGGGCACCTGTAATCCCAGCCACTTGGGAGGCTGAGGCAAGCGAATCACTTGAACCCGGGAGGTGGAGGTTGCAGTGAGCCGAGATGTGACACTGCACTCCAGCCTGGGCGATAAGAGCAAAACTCCATCTCAAAAAAAAAAAAAAAAAAAAAAAAAGAACAGACACTGGAATGAGACCACCAGGGTCAAATCCTGGTTCTATCACCTACTAGCTGTGTGACCACGAGAAGTTACTTAATCTCTTTGTGCCTCAGTTTCCCCATTGGTAAAATGGAAACAATGATAAGAGTACCTAAATGTGATAATATAGTGATTATCTTTTTAAAAAGTTCATGTATCTTAGATACATAGTCAAGTATTTGCAGATAAAATAACAAGGAATCTGGGATTTACTTCAAGGTAATTACGGGGGAAGAATTAACAGACAGATGAATAACAAGGAAAAGTTCATCGTTAACCTAAGAGAATGAAAATGGAAGGTAAAGATGTAATACATTCAAAAGAAGTACAAAAGTAGAAGGGAAATGAGGGTGACTTAGACTATAATGCATAATAGAATGAGATCTGGACTAGGAATCAAGATCAAATAAGCCCAGCCCCACAAGTTGCATTCTCTTTATTTGTAACTACTTTATATTTTATTACTATGTTTTCCACTACCCAATAAAAAGATCTATATATTCACCCAAAGAATAAAAGTAGTAACTATCTCAAAGGGGTGTTGTGGGGATTAAATAACTTTTGATAAGTCAGGTGCTTAGAGTAATAATTGTTACATAGTTAACACTACACAAGTGTCAGTTGTTAGTATCATCCTTCACTGCTATCTCCCACCAATTAGTGCTCACACAGACACTGTGGACTCTCAATAAATATTAGAAAATTCGTTCAATGTTTAATAAATTCTCATCCCCACACATAGATCATAATTATATTCTACAATACTGTATTTCTAGAAGGAATTTCCTTTTCTTTCAGTCAACGAAAAAACAAATGTACCGTACTGTTTTCCACTGGTAAACTAAATTGTATTATCTCTGGTATGTATAACCCTACAATATCATCAAAGCATATAGGAGGATGGTTTTATCCATGTCAGCTTCCTTAGGGGAATTACTTTAACCAGACAGCTGGAATTGCCATACCTGGGAGGTCTGTAGTAAGAAAGTCCCTCTAACAATCGCCGCCAATGTTTATTCAGTTCTGCCTCAATCTGACTCTGGAAAAGAACAAGGCAATTATACAAATGCAGTATTTTTTTTTTTTTTTTTTTTTTTTTTGAGATAGAGTCTCACTCTGTCACCCAGGCTGGAGTGCAGTGGCACAAACTTGGCTGACTGCAACCTCCGCCTCCCAGGTTCAAGTGATTCTCGAGCCTCAGCCTCCTGAGTAGCTGGAATTACAGGTGCCAGCCACCACACCCAGCTAATTATTGTATTTTTAGTAGAGATGAGGTTTCACCATGTTGGCCAGGCTGATCTCGAACTCCCCACCTCAGGTGATCTGGCCGCCTTGCCTCCCAAAGTGCTGGGATTACAGGCGTGAGCCAAGGCACCCGACCGCAAATGCAGTTTTTTGTGGTGTTTTTTTTTTTTTTTTTTTTTGAGACGGAGCCTCACTCTATCGCCCAGGCTGGAGTGCAGTGGCACAATCTTGGCTCACTGCAACCTCCGCCTCCTGGGATCAAGCAATTCTCCTACCTCAGCCTCCTGAGTAGATGGGACTACAGGTGCACGCCACCACGCCAGTCAGTTTTTTTGTATTTTTAGTAGAGATGGGGTTTCACCATATTGGCCAAGCTGGTCTTGAACTCCTGACCTCGTAATCTGCCCATGTCAGCAAAGTGCAGGGATTACAGGTGTAAGCCACTGCGCCCGGCCCAAATGCAGTTTTATTAATAATCAGACTCGGCCAGGCACGGTGGCTCACGCCTGTAATCCCAGCACTTTGGGAAGCCAAAGTGGGCGGATCCCCTAGGGTTGGGAGTTGGAGACCAGCCTGACCAACATGGAGAAACCCTGTCTCTACTAAAAAATACAATTAGCTGGGCGTGGTGGTGTATGCCTGTAATCCCAGCTACTCGGGAGGCTGAGGCAGGAGAATCACTTGAACCTGGGAGGCAGAGGTTGTGGTGAGCCGAGATTGCACCAATGCACTCCAGCCAGGACAACAAGAACGAAACTCCGTCTCAAAAAAAAAAAAAAAAAAAAAAAATCAGATTCCAGAATCACACTAAGTATTACACATTCCTTTGAATGTTTTTAATATGCATTTTTCCCCACAGTTGAAATCATTTTGAATACAGAATTCTGTAACCTTTTCTTTGCTTAACATTATAACATACTGACTTAACCTTATTATGAAAGTCTTGATAAACATACTTTCAAGTTGCTGCATAATACTTGTATCAAGTTGGTAGATCATAATTCATTTACCATTCCTCTAATGTTTGATATACTTAAGCTGACTGTAATTATTTAAAAATATAAATGAGGTTGTGGTGAAGTTTGCTTTGTTGTTTTTTGAGACAGGGTCTTATTCTGTCACCCAGGCTGGAGTGCAGTGATGCAATCATGGCTCACTGCAGCCTTGATATCCTGAGATTAAGCGATCTTTCCACCACAGCCTCCTGAGTAGCTGGAACTACTAATACAAGCATATGCCACCAGGCCTGACTTTTTTTTTTTTTTTGAGATGGAGTCTCGCTTTGTCACCCAGGCTGGAGTACAGTTGCGTGATCTCGACTCACTGCAACCTCCACTTCCGGGTTCAAGCGAATCTCCTGCCTCAGCCTCCCGAGTAGCTGGGATTACAGGCATGCACCACCACACCCGGCTAATTTTGTATTTTTAGTAGAGACAGGGTTTCTCCATGTTGAGGCTGGTCACGAACTCCTGACCTCAGGTGATCCGCCCGCCTCGGCCTCCCAAAGTGCTGGGATTACAGGCATGAGCCACCGTGCCTGGCCAAGAATCTTTCTTAGGTTGAGGTAGCAGAATGATATTTGTACCCCTACTCTCAGCAGCCAATCAATGAACACAGGTATCTTTTCATAAAAGGAATCAATGAAATACAAAGGTAGATTTAAAAGACTTCAGTGGCTAGGCTAGGTAGTCTCATTTCAGCAAAGAAGTAGGGAATGCATAACGTTTATAAAGCTTTTTGCTTTTTTGAGCTGGGGTCTCGATGTGTCTCCCAGGCTTGAGTTCACTGCAGCCTCAACCTCCCAGGATCAAGCAATCCTCCCACCTCGGACTCCTAAGTAGCTGGGACTACAGACATGCACCACCATGCCTGGCTAATTTAAAAAAAAATTTTTTGTAGAGACAGGGTCTTGCTATGTTGCCAGGGCTGGCCTTGAGCTTGTGCACTCAATTGATCCTTCTGCCTTGGCCTTCCAAAGTGCTGGGATTACAGGCAAGAGCCACTGCATCTGACCACGTTTATAAAGTTTTAGGAATTAAAAAAAGTGTTTACACCAGAAACAGCGGCTCATGCCTGCAATCCCAGAACTTTGGGAGGCTGAGGTGGGCAGATCACCTGAGGTCAGGAGTTCGAGACCAACCTGGCCAACATGGCAAAACCCTGTCTCTACTAAAAATATAAAAATCAGCAGGGCGTGGTGGTGGGCACCTCTAATCCCAGCTACTGGGGAGGCTGAGGCAGGAGAATCACTTGAACCCAGGTGGCAGAGGTTGAAGTGAGCCAAGATCGAGCTACTTACACTCCAGCCTGGGAGCAAGACTCTCCCCTCAAAAAAAAAAAAAAAAAAAAAAAAAAAGTGGCCGGGTGCAGTGGCTCACGCCTGTTATCCCAGGACTTTGAGATGCCAAGGCAAGTGGATCACCTGAGGTCAGGAGTTCAACACCAGCCTGGCCAACATGGTGAAACCCTGTCTCCACTAAAAATACAAAAATTAGCCAGGTGTGGTGGCATGCACCTGTAATCTCAGCTACTCGGGAGGCTGTGGCAGGAAAATTGCTTGAACTCGGGAGGCAGAGGTTGCAGTGAGCTGAGATCATGCTATTACACTCCAGCCTGGGTAACAAGAGTGAAACTCCATCTCAAAATAAATAAATAGGCCAGGCGTGGTGGCTCACACCTATAATCCCAGCAATTTGGGAGGCCAAGGAGGGCAGATCACCTAAGGTCGGGAGTTCGAGACCAGCCTGACCAAAATGGAGAAACCCCATCTCTACTAAAAATACAAAATTAGTCGGGCGTGGTGGTGCATGCCTGTAATCCCAGCTACTCGGGAAGCTGAGGCAGTAGAATCGCTTGAACCTGGGAGGCGGAGGTTGCGGTGAGCCAAGATCACGCCATTGCACTCCAGCCTGGGAAACAAGAGCGAAACTCTGTCTCTAAATAAATAAATAAATGTGTTTACTTCCTACATTAAAAAAAAGTGTTTTTTTGTAACAAAAGCTACACAAAGAACCCAGAGAACTCACTCAAGAACACCACCACTTACCAGCTCTCTCAGAGCTGACCTTCCAAGCAGAATAGTCCACAGTTCTCTACTGCTCCTGCAAAATGAGAGAACAGAGGTAATTTTGCTCTTTTTGATCATACAAACTTGTACACTGCCTCATAGCCATTTTGTCTACTCTCTGAAAGCAAAAAATCTCAATATACAAAATGATTTGTTAAATTTTTGGAAAGTAATCTTGTTATATAATAATATTGTTAGGGCCGGGAGCGGTGGCTCATGCCTATAATCCTAGCACTTTGGGAGGTCAAGGTGGGCGGATCACGAGGTCAGGAGATCGAGACCATCCTGGCTAACACAGTGAAACCCCGTCTCTACTGAAAAAAAAAATTAGCCGGGCGTTGTGGCGGGTGCCTGTACCCCCAGCTACCTGGGAGGCTGAGGCAGGAGAATGGCATGAACCCAGGAGACAGAGCTTGCAGTGAGCCAAGATCGTGCCACTGCACTCCAGCCTAGGCGACAGAGCAAGACTCCGCCTTAAAAAAAAAAAATTTTTTTTTTCAGAAGGTTAATGTTCAAAATAAAAATTAGGAAACTAAAACATGAGATTTTAACCTGGTCAGGCGCGGTAGCTAATGCCTGTAATCCCAGCACTTTGGGAGGCTAAGGTGGGTGGATCACCTGAGGTCAGGAGTTTGAGACCAGTGTGGCCAACATGGCCCCATCTCTACTAAACAAAAACCTCGTCTCTACTAAAAATATAAAAATTAGTCGGGCATGGTGGCGGGTTCCTGTACTCCCAGCTACTTGGGAGGCTGAGACACAAAAATCGCTTGAACCCAGGAGGTGGAGGTTGCAGTAAGCCAAGATCACACCACTGCACTCCAGCCTGGGTGATGACGTATCTCTGTCTTAAACAAACAAAAAAGGAAATTCCCTCAGTAAATAGTTATTTTTAAAAAAGTTATTAAAGGGACAGAGATTGTATTTTGTCAGATCCTAAACCAACACCTAGAATAGTAATCTGTAATAATCAACACTGCTTAGAAAGCCTATTTGCAGAGAGAAGGGATGAAAAGGTCCTAAAATATCCTTAACATTTTGCAAAAAGGATGCAAGCTATGGCTGGACGTGGTGGCTCACGCCTGTAATCCCAACATTTTGGGAGGCCGAGGTGGGCGGATCACGAGGTCAAGAGATCGAGACCATCCTGGCCAACAAGGTGAAACCTCGTCTCTACTAAAAATACAAAAATTAGCTGTGCATGGTGGTGCGTGCTTGTAGTCCCAGCTACTCGGGAGGCTGAGGCAGGATAATCGCTTGAACCTGGTAGGCAAAGGTTGCAGTGAGCCGAGATCACTTCACTGCATTCCAGCCCGGAGACAGAGCGAGACTCCTTCTCAAAAAAAAAAAAAGAAAAAAAAAAATGAAAGCTATGTTAACTACAAGTTTTGTAAAACTGAAAAACAGGCTGGGCATGGTGGCTCACACCTGTAATCCCAGCACCTTGGAAGGCCAAGGCAGGAGGAGTACTTGAGCCCTGGAATTTGAGACCAGCCTAGGCAACATGGCGAATCCGTCTCTACAAAAAAATACAAAATTAGCTAACATGGGCCAGACACAACAGCTCACACCTGTAATCCCAGCACTTTGGGAGGCTGAGGCAGGCAGATCACTTGAAGTCAGGAGTTCGAGACCAGCATGGACAACATGGTGAAACCCCCATCTCTACTAAAAGTACAAAAATTAGCCAGGCATGGTGGCACACGCCTGTAGTCCTAGCTACTCGGGAGGCTGAGGCACAATAATCACTTGCACCCAGGAGGCGGAGGTTGCAGTGAGCTGAGATCACACCACTGCACTCCAGCCTGGGCGACAGAGCAAGACTCTATCTCAAAAAAAAAAAAAAAAAAAAAAAAAAATTAGCCAGTGTGGTGGTCTGCACTTGTGTTCCCAGCTCCTGGGGGCGCTGATGACGTAGGAGGCTCCACTGAGCCCCAGAGGGTGAGGCTGTAGTGAGTCATAATCACGAGTGATCAAGGAGGATCACCTGAGCCCAGGAGTGCAAGATTAGCCTGGGCAACACAGTGAGACCTTGTCTCTACAAAAAATACAAAAATCAGCCAGGCATGGTAGAGTGTGCCTGTAGTCCTAGCTACTTTGGAGACTGAGGTGGGAGAATCAATTGAGTCAGGGAAGCAGAGGTTGCAATGAGCCAAGATCCTGCCACTGCACTCCAGCCTGTGTAACAGAACAAGACCCCTTCTCCAAAAAAAAAAAAAACAAAAAAAAAAAAACAAAAAACTAACACAAAGCTCTAGCTCTGTTTTAAAATTGTCAGCCTGTAATCCCAGCACTTTGGGAGGCCGAGGCCAGCGGATCACCTTGAGGTCAGGAGTTGGAGACCAGCCTGGCCAACATGGTGAAACCCTGTCTCTACTAAAAATACAAGAAATTAGCTGGGTGTGGTGGTGGGCGCCTGTAATCCCAGGTACTCAGGAGACTCAGGCAGGAGAATCCTCTGAATCCAGGAGGCAGAAATTGCAGTGAGTGAAAATCGGGCCAGTGCACTCCAGTCTGGGCGACAACAGCAAGATTCTGTCTCAAATAAATAACTAGTCTTTCAGGATTTTCTCATCAAAAGAAGTTTAAACACACCTAAAAGTTACATATCTCTTTCCTATTGGTTAATGCTTTAAAAGCAACTTCAATTCTGCTCAATGAATAGCCACCAACTCCCACATGGCACACTGGAATCACTAATCATTTTTCTGATAACAAGACAGTATTCAGGCCGGGCATGGTGGTTCATGCCTGTAATCCAGCACTTCAGCACTTCAAGAGGCCGAAGAGGGCAGACCACTTGAGGTCAGGAGTTCCAGACCAGCCTGGCCAAAATGGTGAAACCCTGTCTCCACTTAAAACACAAAAATTAGCCGGGTATGGTGGTGTGCACCTGTAGTCTTATCTAATGGGGAGGCTGAGGCAGGAGAATCACTTGAACCCGGGAGGCAGAGATTGCAGTGAGCCGAGATCGCGCCACTGCACTCCAGCCTGGGCAACAGGAGCGAAAAAAAAAAAAGGAAGGAACAGTAGTGACAACACTGCCCCAACACTGCTGGCACAAAACGGCAGGGGAGGAAAAAGCAAACTGTTCCTCACAAGGTTCATTCCTTGTCCGGTGGAAATTGCAAAGACATCTCAATTCCAGCTGAGAGGTGAAGGAAGTCATATCAGAGAGCATGGGCAATATGTGTAATAAGTATTTACTGACAGCCTATCATACATGCTCTTCTGGGTGCTGAGAATACAGTGGTGGCCAGGCGCAGTGGCTTACACCTATAATATCAGCACTTTGGGAAGCCAGCAGGATCACTTGAGCTCAGGTGTTCGAAACCAGCCTGGGCACCATAGCTAGACCCACATCTCCAGAAAGCATCTAAAAAAAATTAGCCAGGCGTGGCGGCGTGCGCCTGTAGTCCCAGCTACTCAGGAGGCTGAGGCAGGAGGATGGCGTGAACCCGGGAGGCGGAGCTTGCAGTGAACCGAGATCGCGCCACTGCACTCCAGCCTGGGCAACAGAGAGAAACTCTGTCTCAAAAAAAAAAAAAAAAGAGAGAGAGAGAGGGAGAATACAGCGATGAACAACGTAACAAAAAAGTGGGGAAAACGGTTGGGCGCAGCGGCTAACACCTGTAATCCCAGCACTTTGGGAGGCCAAGGAGGGTGGATCACGAGGTTGAGAGACTGTGACCATCCTGACCAACATGGTGAAATCCCGTCTCTACTAAAACTACAAAAATTAGCTGGGCGTGGTGGCAGGCGCCTGTAGTCCCAGCTACTTGGGAGGCTGAGACAGGAGAATCGCTTGAACCCGGGAGGCGGAGGTTGCAGTGAACCAAGATCGTGCCATTGCATTCCAGCCTGGGCGACAGAGCGAGACTCCGTCTCAAAAAAAAAAATGGGGAAAACACTGCTGGCACAGGGAAGGATAAGAGACGGGGATGTTTAATTTTAAGGAGAGAGGGTGGTGGGAAGAACGAACACCTTCGAGCTGCAATGTGGAAGACAGAGGGAGGCGTGGTGGTCTGGTTATAGCACTGGAGGCACGCAGACTTCAGCCTGAATCCTCTCTTTAACACTTGGCTAGCTCTGCGCTGGACTTCTGAGTCATCTGTGAAATAGAAGGCGCCTCTCGGAGTTGCGAGAATTGAATGAGATAACTCATGGGAAGCGCTCCACCAGGGTCTGACGCTAGAAAGCACTTTGTCAGAATTGTAGCTTTCGTATATAATATTTCATCTTCTTGTCCCTAAAGCCTAGTTCAATCCCTGAAATCTCTTGGAGGATTTGGACATGCTGGCTGACTGATTCAGTGCAAGAAAAGAACGATTCCAGGCGCGGAGAAGGCAGAAGCCGCAAGCGTGGCTCCGCTCAACGCGAAACAAAATCCTAAGAAGAACAGATCGCGGGAGAGGTTGGGGAGCCAGCAGGGCGCACTCGACGCCGGGGCAGGACACTGGGAGCCTGCAGCAGGGACGTGGGTGGGGGGTACCCCAGGCGACCGCAAAGCTCCCCGTGGCTCGAGGGAGCGTCACGGCCAGAGAAGGAAGGGCGGGTGAGGCGCCAAGAGACGCGCCGGAGGTGAGAGAGAAGGAAGGCAAAGGGCCCTGGGTGAGGAGATGGGAGGCCGAGCGCGGAGGGAAGGGGTGAAGAGCCGGCCCCCCTCCTGAAGAAGACTCTTCAGATCCCCGCGCGCGGGGACCGTTTGGACGTAACCGCCTCCCGTCTCGGTGCCCGTCCACCCAGCCGGGGTTGGCCCTGCCACCGTCGCCACATCCCGCCTCCAATTCCCGCCCCGCTTCCGCTCGGCTTTGACCCCGCGCTTCACAGCCACCCCGGTCCACTCTACCCGCTCCGCACCTCACACACGGCCCGCCGGCGGCCGCCGCCATCTTCGCGCGCGCGCGCGCCCTAACCCCGCCCCCAGACGACATGCCCACGTGACCGCTCGCCCCCGGATCCGGAGTGTGGGCGGGGATTTCGTCACGTGACGTTGCCGCGGGGCGGTGCCAAGATGGCGAGGCCCAAAGAGGTGAGGAGCCGGCAGCGGGGGCGGCTGTAACTGTGAGGAAGGCTGCAGAGTGGCGACGTCTACGCCGTAGGTTGGAGGCTGTGGGGGTGGCCGGGCGCCAGCTCCCAGGCCGCAGAAGTGACCTGCGGTGGAGTTCCCTCCTCGCTGCTGGAGAACGGAGGGAGAAGGTTGCTGGCCGGGTGAAAGTGCCTCCCTCTGCTTGACGGGGCTGAGGGGCCCGAAGTCTAGGGCGTCCGTAGTCCCCCGGCCTCCGTGAAGCCCCAGGTCTAGAGATATGACCCGAGAGTGCCTATCTCCGGCCCCGGGGCCTGGGGCTCTGCTGAGTGGATCGGTGCTGGCAGAGGCGGCAGTAGTGTTTGCAGTGGTGCTGAGCATCCACGCAACCGTATGGGACCGATACTCGTGGTGCGCCGTGGCCCTCGCAGTGCAGGCCTTCTACGTCCAATACAAGTGGGACCGGCTGCTACAGCAGGGAAGCGCCGTCTTCCAGTTCCGAATGTCTGCAAACAGTGGCCTACTGCCCGCCTCCATGGTCATGCCTTTGCTTGGACTAGTCATGAAGGAGCGGTGCCAGACTGCTGGGAACCCGTTCTTTGAGCGTTTTGGCATTGTGGTGGCAGCCACTGGCATGGCAGTGGCCCTCTTCTCATCAGTGTTGGCGCTCGGCATCACTCGCCCAGTGCCAACCAACACTTGTGTCATCTTGGGCTTGGCTGGAGGTGTTATCATTTATATCATGAAGCACTCGCTGAGCGTGGGGGAGGTGATCGAAGTCCTGGAAGTTCTTCTGATCTTCGTTTATCTCAACATGATTCTGCTGTACCTGCTGCCCCGCTGCTTCACCCCTGGTGAGGCACTACTGGTATTGGGTGGCATTAGCTTTGTCCTCAACCAGCTCATCAAGCGCTCTCTGACACTGGTGGAAAGTCAGGGGGACCCAGTGGACTTCTTCCTGCTGGTGGTGGTAGTAGGCATGGTACTCATGGGCATCTTCTTCAGCACTCTGTTTGTCTTCATGGACTCAGGCACCTGGGCCTCCTCCATCTTCTTCCACCTCATGACCTGTGTGCTGAGCCTTGGTGTGGTCCTACCCTGGCTGCACCGGCTCATCCGCAGGAATCCCCTGCTCTGGCTTCTTCAGTTCCTCTTCCAGACAGACACCCGCATCTACCTCCTAGCCTATTGGTCTCTGCTGGCCACCTTGGCCTGCCTGGTGGTGCTGTACCAGAATGCCAAGCGGTCATCTTCCGAGTCCAAGAAGCACCAGGCCCCCACCATCGCCCGAAAGTATTTCCACCTCATTGTGGTAGCCACCTACATCCCAGGTATCATCTTTGACCGGCCACTGCTCTATGTAGCCGCCACTGTATGTCTGGCAGTCTTCATCTTCCTGGAGTATGTGCGCTACTTCCGCATCAAGCCCTTGGGTCACACTCTACGGAGTTTCCTGTCCCTTTTTCTGGATGAACGAGACAGTGGACCACTCATTCTGACACACATCTACCTGCTCCTGGGCATGTCTCTTCCCATCTGGCTGATCCCCAGACCCTGCACACAGAAGGGTAGCCTGGGGGGAGCCAGGGCCCTCGTCCCCTATGCCGGTGTCCTGGCTGTGGGTGTGGGTGATACCGTGGCCTCCATCTTCGGTAGCACCATGGGGGAGATCCGCTGGCCTGGAACCAAAAAGACTTTTGAGGGGACCATGACATCTATATTTGCGCAGATCATTTCCGTAGCTCTGATCTTAATCTTTGACAGTGGAGTGGACCTAAACTACAGTTACACCTGGATTTTGGGGTCCATCAGCACTGTGTCCCTCCTGGAAGCATACACTACACAGATAGACAATCTCCTTCTGCCTCTCTACCTCCTGATATTGCTGATGGCCTAGCTGTTACAGTGCAGCAGCAGTGACGGAGGAAACAGACATGGGGAGGGCGAACAGTCCCCACAGCAGACAGCTACTTGAGCATGAAGAGCCAAGGTGTGAAAAGCAGATTTGATTTTTCAGTTGATTTAGATTTAAAATAAAAAGCAAAGCTCTCCTAGTTCTAGTTTTGCTGATATTTATTTTATTATTATTATTTTTTTGAGACAGTTTTGCTCTTGTTGCCCAGGTTGGAGTGCAATGGTGCGATCTCGGCTCATTGCAACCTCCGCCTCCCAGGTTCAAGCGATTCTCCTGTCCCAGCCTCCTGAGTAGCTGGGATTACAGGCATGCGCCACCATGCCCAGCTAATTTTGTATTTTGAGTAGAGACGGGGTTTCTCCATGTTGGTCAGGCTGGTCTCGATCTCCCGACCTCAGGTGATCTGCCCACCTCAGCCTCCCAAAGTGCTGGGATTACAGGCATGAGCCACCATCCCAGCCTTGCTGATATTTAAAAAGAAAAGAGTCTTAAGGGATAGTCCAGCAACTCAAAGAACCTGAGTGTGCTATAGAGCCCCCTCTTTCACCCTGCAGCCTCAGAGGAGGCTAGAGTGGACACTGGAGGGAGTAAAGCATAATGGTTAACACTTTAGTCTCTGAGTCAAACTAATCTGGTCAGAATCCTTGGCTGCACAGCTTCTTAATAACTTTGTGACCTTGAATGGCTGGGCGTGGTGGCTTATGCCTGTAATCCCAGCACTTTGGGAGGCCGAGGCGGGCGGATCACCTGAGGTCGGGAGTTGGAGACCAGCCTGACCAACATGGAGAAACACCGTCTCTACTAAAAATATAAAATTAGCCAAGCATGGTGGTATATGCCTGTAATCCCACCTACTAGAGAGGCTGAGGCAGGAGAATCACTTGAACCTGGGAGGCGGAGGTTGAAGTGAGCCGAGATCGCGCCATTGCACTCCAGTCTGGGCAACAAGAGTGAAACTCCGTCTCAAAAAAAAAAAAAAAAAAAACTTTGTGACCTTGGGTGAGTCACTTAGCCAGGCTGAACCTCAATTATCTTGCAGATGGGAGTAATGACAGTCCACACCTTGCGGGGTGTTGTGAGGGTCCAGCCTAGAGCCCACCCTTGATAAGCAGTCAGAAAGGGAGTCATTTTTACCAAAGACCAGTCCTCATCTTAGTGAAAAGCTGAAAAGCTGGGCAAACCACTTGGAAACCAGAGTGACCTTTGCTCTCCTGGCTTCACTTGGAGGTGGAGAACCCCCGAGGGAAAGAGCAGAGGGCTAGGAATTACTGAAGGGAGAGGTGGGTCAACTTTGGCGGGGTTGAGGGAGGATCAGATCCTGCTTGGGCTGGATCTTGTTTTAGCCGACCCCACTCCGCCTCTGGTGTCCCACTGAGTGGTGTCCATAGAGAAAGATGGGCTGAACAGCACCAGGACCTCATCAAGGGGTCCTTCTTAAGACCTTTCCATGTTCCAGTCCTATCCAAACCTGTGTTTGTCTTTTCCCAAGGTAGGAAAGATCTACAGGGGCTGGGGGAGTTTCCTGAGAGGTAAAATGACTCTATGAGGGGTCCCCGCTGCAGCCTTGCTCTCTGGGAGGACAGGCTCCGGGACTGCCTCATTCCCCACCCCATCCCCCAAGGCTGGCACAGGGCACTGACAAGGAGCAGGAAATCAGTAGATTTGGGAGTCCATCTGCACTGTGTCCCTCCCAGAATTGTACACTACACAGATAGTGAATGGATAAACATTTTCCATCACTAGGAAGATAGCACAGCAAGATTCCTGAGGCTGGACAAGGTTCTCTCTTTCTCCTCAAGCTTGGGAGGACGTCAGAGGAGGTGAGAGCTTTGGTCCACCAAGGCCAGAAGCCGGGAGCAGAGCTCCAGGGAGCGAAGCTTCTACTTGAGAATCTGCCATGTCTTTTCCCTCAGAGGAAGAGTATTGAGACATTTCTTTGGGACTCAATGGCGACGCTTCCCTTCTCTCAGGCTCCCTCCTATTGCTTGCAAAAGGAGGCAACAAAATGGTGAAAGAGCACCAGCTTTGCCCCACGACTCCCAGGGTGGCCTTGGGAAAGAGTTCTATCCTCTGGGCCTTGGGTTGTCTATGTATATAGTTGGGGGATAGGCTACATCAGGGTCACAAACTCAAATGACTGCCAAGGCCAAGCAGGTAACGCAGTAAACGACAACAGGGGACCACACTGAGCCTCTAAGGGAGCTCCAGCCAGTAGCCACCATGCTAGAGTGTAGGCCCCGCGTTGTCAATTGCATGCTCATTCGAGGAAGCTTAGGAACCTGGATTGTTATGTGGAATCTTCAAGTTTTTTCTTGAAGGCACGGTGGCTCACGCCTGTAATCCCAGCACTTTGGGAGGCCGAGGCGGGTGAATCACAAGGTCAGGAGTTCAAGACCAGCCTGGCCAAGATGGTGAAACGCTGTCTCTACTAAAAATACAAAAATTAGCCGGGCGTGGTGGCGGGCTCCTGTAATCCCAGCTACTTGGGACACTGAGGGAGAAAATTGTTTGAACCCGGGAGGTGGAGGTTGCAGCGAGCTGAGATCTTGCCACTGTACTCCAGCCTGGGTGACAGAGCAAGACTCTGTCTCAAAAAAAAAAAAAAAATTGCTGAGGCCCAGACAAAATGCATCTGTGGGCTAGAATCAGCCTGTGTTCCCCAGTTTGTAGCCTCTGGGCCAAACCTCAGCTAAGGAGGTTTTAGATTTGGCAGTTGTTCTGAAGGTCTGAGTGCCTGCCAAGCATTCCCAAACAGGAAGGGCCCCTGAAGGCCCTAGTCTGGCCCCCTTACTGGACATGGAGGAAACAGGCCCAGAGGAAGGAAAGGCCCTGGCCTGAGACCAGAGAGCAAGTTGCTCAGAGCCAGGACCAGAACCTGGAACTCTGGATTCCTAGCTCTGGGCATCTCTGGATTCCTAGCTCTGGGCATCTCTGCTCCCCAAGAAGAGAAGACGAGGCAGTGTCAAGGTTAGGAGCACGGGCTCTGCATGAGGCTGACCCTGCTGAACAACCGAGCAGCCATGTGACTTGGGCAGGTCATTTACCCCCTCCTTGGTTCAGCATCTTCTGTAAGTACAGATAATAACAGCACTTACCTCTCCGAGTGAGGATTCCATGAGATAAAGCCTGTGAAGGTCTCAGCACAGAGTGGGGCACACAGTCACTGCCCACTAAATGTTACTTATTAAAATCATGCAAGCCACGCCAAGCAGGGCTGGGGTACCTGGGATGCATTTTAGCATCTTGTCTGGAAAGCAATTTTTTTTTTTTTTTTTTTGAGATGGAGTTTCACTTTTGTTGCCCAGGCTGGAGTGCAATGGCGTGATCTCAGCTCACCGCAATCTCCACCTCCTGGGTTCAAGCTATTCTCCTGCCTCAGCCTCCCGAGTAGCTGGGATTACAGGCATGCGCCACCACGCCCAGCTAATTTTTTGTATTTTTAGTAGAGACAGGGTTTCTCCATGTTGGTCAAACTGGTCCCGAACTGCCGACCTCAGGTCATCCACCCGCCTCGGCCTCCCAAAGTACTGGGCTGGGATTACAGGCATGAGCCACTGCACCCGGCCTGGAAAGCAGTTTTCTTCTCTGGAAAGCAATGCTGCTTGGGAAAGAAGGCTCAGTAGGGAAGCTGCATTCTGAAGTCGTTTTTATTCGATAACTAACACCGTAATAACCAGAGTTCCATCTGAGAGGAGAGGAGAGTGAGAAGGGGCCAGAACCCTTTGGTGGCTGAGAAGCCTCCTCAAGGCTATGTTGGGGCAGTAGGGAGGCAGACAGATGAAGATCTTAGGGAAGCCCCTGACCCAGCCTAGGCTGCTGCCCACAGGGCAGGAGGAAAGCCCAGGAGGGGAGACAAGACCTCCCTGTTGCAACCAGGAGGCCGAGCAAGGCACTGGTGTTTACAACCCACAGCTTCACCCGGGAGGGGCCAGGGCTCCTGCCCTGCAAGAGCCTTTAGGTGTACAGTGGGGGAAAGGGCAGTTCAGCTGTTGGCTGGAGCCTGCAGAGGATAGAGGAGAAACAACCTTGAGGTGCAGGGTCACTGCTCCCAGCCTTCAGGGGACTGTCGGGCGCACACGCCCACCCTGTCACCTACCAGTTCTCTGGGCTCCAGGTGGTGCCAGAGGCCTCCATGAAGTGGAAAGTGTAGGCGTGACGTGAGCGGTCAGAGAGGTTCTGCTTGCTCTTGTGTACCACTTCTCCATGGATGAGGACCAGGGCCCCTGGCAGAGACACAAGCAGGTCAGGAACCCACCAGCCCCACATCCCCCCTCCCCAGGGCAGGAAGGGACATGGGCCCTCCTCCCTCCAGTGATTCTGTGGCCCCCATCCATCCCCATTCCCTTCCCTGAAAGCTCAGGTACTTGCAGCCTCCCACAGGGTCAGAAGCTAAGCTATTGAGATGCATGTTCCTCTGGGATCAAGCCCCCTCTGCTGTGGACTGTGGCCTTGGCAAGCCTTAGGAAGGCCTCCCCTCCCGAGGTCTTTGCAGGATCAGGCAGAAGCCCTCTGTCCTGTGCCAGTCCACTGGGGCCTCTCCGGTGATGCTGAGTTAGACACTGGTTTTCCCTTTTCATAAGAAAAAGGGCCCGCCCAACAGCCAACATTTGTTTAGCAGTGGCTATGCACTAGGCAGACTCTATATCAACATATTTATCATCTCACTGACTTTCCACTTTATGTTTGGGGAAATTAAGGCTCAGGGAGTCAGTCATTTGCCCAGAGAAACAGCCCATAAGTAGCAGAGTGTGGATTCCAGGGTGATCTGGGTCAGCCTGCAGGAAAACATGCCGCTTCCTGACTTCCCAGCGCCCATCCAGCCCCTCCTCCTCTTTCTGTGACTTCACTGCCCTCAGATGACCCCGAGGGCAACCTCTTGGACACTGGGTAGTCGAGCAAGCACAGACCGATGGACTCAGCCCCCTGCCTCTCTGCCCTCTGCATCTGCCTACCTCTCTGCACTGGGGTGGGCACAAAGAGGCTATTATCCCGGGCTGGCTCTGACCCGAGGAAGCTGGTACCAGGAGCTGAGCCAACAGGGGCCCGGACCATCCTTCTTGACACGCCACCTGCAGGCCAAGATGGAGAGCCTGAAACTCCTCCTTTCTCAAGGTCCCTCTCCCTAGGGGATGGGGAGTCCCAAGTGGGCAGAGGAGACAGGGTTCCTCACTGGTGTGGGAGCCAGGGATGAACCAGAGACAGCCGTTCTCCAGCGTGGCATCCTCCACTGCAATCCACACGCCCAGCACCCGGCCCAGGGGCTCCGTGTACAGGAAGGAGGCGTCCTGATGAGGGGAGACTACAGCAGGCCACAGGGGGTGAGGAGCCCATCCTTTTGCTTGTTCCCACCTCACCTTGGCCTCATTACCCATTCCTCAGTCCTCTGGGTGCTCTCCAGGGCCAGCCTTCCCATGATCAGTCAGAATCTCATCACTTCCTGGCCCAGGACCCTAAGGCAAGCAATTTCACCTCTCAAAGCCTCAATTTCCTAAACCGTGAAGTGGCTCCAACAACAACCTACCTCACAGGGTGCTGGAGGATTCTATGAGATGATGTATGAAAAGTGCTTAGGGCCCAACAATGTAACTGCTTGATATAAAGTAGCGCTACTGTTTAATTCCAGTGAGATAACTCAAGCCACCCTTCTTAACCAGGGACAAGTTGCCCCCAGCCACCAGATGGTTCACCCAGTGGCCTAAGTTTGGGAGGTTGGGGCTTGGCACAGTGGCTCACACCTATAATCTTAGCACTTTGGGAGGCTGAGGCAGGTGGATCACCTGAGGTCAGGAATTCGAGACCAGCCTGGCCAACATGGTGAAACCCCGTCTCTACTAAAAACACAAAAATTGGCCATGTGTGGTGGCAGGCGCCTGTAATCCCAGCTACTTGGGAGGCTGAGACAGGAGAATTGCTTGAACTTGGGAGGCAGAACTTGCAGTGAGCCGAGACTGTGCCACTACACTCCAGTCTGGGTGACAGAGCAAGACTCCCTCTCAAAAAAAAAAAAAAAAATTGGGAAGTTGGGTGCGAAGCAGGGAGATGCTATGATCAGGCATCCACATTTCTTTTTTATTATTATTATTATTTTTTTTTTTGAGATGGAGTCTGGCTCTGTCGCCCAGGCTGGAGTGCAGTGGCACGATCTTGGCTCACCGCAACCTCCGCCTCTCAGATTCAAGTGATTCTTCTGCCTCAGCCTCCCGAGTAGCTGGGATTACAGGTGCCCACCACCACACCCAGCTAATTTTCATATTTTTGGTAGAGATGGGGTTTCACCATGTTAGCCAGGCTGGTCTCAAACTCCTGACCTTAGGTGATCTGCCCCCCTCGGCCTCCCAAAGTGCTGGGATTACAAGCATGAGCCACCGCTCCTGGCCAGCATCCACATGTTTAAAAACCTCCCCACACGATGCTGGGGCACAGTTAGGATGCAGAACCACCAAACAAAGGAACATGGTCCTCAACAACAGAATAAACAGGCTGCTGTCTCACCTCCTTCCTTCCTGGGCAACTGCGTGTTTTCTGAATACCAAACTTTAAGACAGACCTCCAAAGGAACATTTGAAATGGAAGGGGCTTTGAAACATTTGGGAGAGGAATGGTGGAAGGAACTGGGAGAGCTGGACTCAGGCAGAGAAGGCTAAGGGTGGGGATGGTCATCCCTTTGGGGAACTGCTTACAGGCTGAATGGTGGAAGAAGGTGGTCACAAGGAGGCCGACTTGGGCTCATGCAAGGAAGGAAAGGGCTTCGGGAGGTATTTGAGCAGAAGTAGATAATCCCCTACCAGGGAGGCTGTAAAGGGTGACTGCATGGTGTAGGGTGTGGAACTAGATCAGCAATTTCTATGCTGAATTCGTCCTCCAGGAAACTTGTTAGAAATACAGATTCCAGGGCCGGGCGCGGTGGCTCATCCCTGTAATCCCAGCACTTTGGGAGGCAGAGGCGGGTGGATCACCTGAGGTCAGGAGTTCGAGACCAGCCTGGCCAACATGGCGAAACGCTGTCTCTACTAAAAACACAAAAAATTAGCTGGGCGTGGTGGCAGGCACCTGTAATCCCAACTACTCGGGAAGCTGAGGTAGGAGAATCACTTGAACCGGAGAGGCGGAGGTTGTAGTGAGCCGAAATTGTGCCATTGCACTCCAGCTTGGGCGACAAGAATGAAACTCTGTCTCAAAAAAAAAACAGATTCCCAGGCCCACGCAGCCCTATTGGCTCAAGATCTTAGGGACTAGGGCCCAGGAATCTGTTTTTTTGTCTGTTTGGTTTGGGTTTTTTTTTTGTTTGTTTGGTTTTAAGACAGAGTCTCACTCTGTCACCCAGGCTGGAGTGCAGTGGTGTGATCTTGGCTTACTGCAACCTCTGCCTCCTGGGTTCAAGTGATTCTCCTGCCTCAGCCTCCTGAGTAGCTAGGACTACGGGTGTGTGATACTACACCCACCTAATTTTTGTATTTTTAGTAAAGATGGGGCTTCAGCATGTTGACCAGGCTGGTCTCGAATTCCTGACCTCAGGTGATCCGCCCACCTCTGCCTCCCAAAGTGCTGGGATTACAGGCATGAGCCACCACGCCTGGCCTAGGAAATCTATATTTTTAACAAGCTGGGGTTGCTGGCAGGCTCCGGACCCACTATGCCAAGGACGCAAGGTTTCCCTACCAATCCACTATCAGAGGAAGGAATGGAAGGTGGCTCCTCCTGTCCGGCCCAGGCTCCTACAGCAGACAGGAGCAAGCACTTTCCCTCCTTCTGAAGATCTGAGAACCACTGCTGTCTTAGATGTCCCACCCATGGCCTTTTCAGGGGCCCACAGCTCTCAGCTCACCTTCACCGCCAAAGTGAGGTTGCTGCAAGAGAGAGGAAAAGCCTGGTGAGGACAGAGGAGAGCAGAGAGGAGCTGGGCTTGCTGAGACTCGCAGGATGCTGCTGCTCTGGCCACAGGCATTTTCCTCTCGGGATTCCACGTCAACACCCAGCTACTGAGCACCTACCGTGTGCCAGCCCCAGGAGGGGTGCAAAGAGAAAACCCCCACCCCTGCCCAACAAGCCCCTAGCATGTGCAAGCACACACATGCCTAACAAGATCACAGAGCAGAGCAGGGCAAGGACTGGAGGGAGAGGCTAGGACACAGGCCAGCAGTTGAACCTTCCAGCCCCAGAGTCAGATGGGTCCGTCTTTTCTCAGGGGTTCTGGAAGGCTTCTTAGAAGAGATAGCACTGAGCTGGCCCTTGAAAGCTGCGAGCACAGCATTTCAATTGCCAAAGAAAGGAGGAGGGAGGCCGAGGGAGGCCTGGGGATGACCCTCCCTCCTACCACCCAATTTTTTTTTTTTTGTCTTTTTTTTTTTCTTCCTTTTTGTGGAGAATGGGGTCTCGCTATATTGCCCAGGCAGGTCTCGAACTCCTGGGTTCAAGCTACCCTCCCACCTCTGCCTCCCTGAGAGCTGGGATTACAAGCATTGAGCCACTGCGCCTGGCCAAATTTTTCTTTTTTTTGAGATGGAGCCTTGCTCTGTCCCCCAGGCTAGAGTACATTGGCGTGATCTCCACTCACTGTAACCTCCACCTCCTGGGTTCAAGCAATTATCCTGCCTCAGCCTCCCGAGTAGCTGGGACTACAGGTGTGTGCCACCACGCCCGGCTAATTTTTGTATTTTTAGTAGAGATGGGGTTTCTCTATGTTGGCCAGGTTGATCTCGAACTCCTGACTTCAGGTGATCTGCCCGCTTCCGCCTCCCAAAGTGCTGGGATTACAGGCATGAGCCACCACGCCTGGCCCCTACCACCAAATTTTAACTGAGGATCAACTAAGTTCCAGGTGCTTTAGCCAGAGGAGACCGATTTTCCATGTTCTCCCACCAACATAATAATTCCAGCAACTTTTGGCCCATTGTAAGGAAGGGCTTGGTATGAGCAGTCTGCCCATTTTACAGACAGTAAACTGAGGCAAGGACAAGGAGCTCACCTTAAAGATGTACATGCTCTGCACCACCACGGGCATCTGGAGGCCCAGACTTCTGGCCAAGGTCTGGAGGGGGGCAAAGGTCATGCTGCCAGCCTGCCACACATGGCCCACCCTCCTGGCCCTCACCCCCACCTCTGCTCACCTGAACCTTGGGGGAGTGTGTGATGCTCTTGAAGACGGGGTCGTGGGCATGCAGAGCTATGGGACAGAAGGAGGCTGTCGGCCCCATCTCAGGCCCACGTGTCCCTCCACACCCAGCTCTGGGCACCCACACTCAGGCTTACTTTGACGTTCTCACCTATTTTGTATGCATTAGCCCTTCTGCTTGTTTACAACTGAGTAATCAGCTCCACAGAAGCCTTGCCCCCACCCCAGGCCCTATGCCGCCCATGCGCTTATTCTTGACCTTCTGGGAAGCTCAGTCCAGCCCCGACTCCCCACCCCTCACAGACGACTAAGGGCTCCAAGGCACCAATCATGTGGAGCAATCTCGGTACCACCATTTGCTCTGTGTGGCCTCGGGTAACCATTTCTCTCCTGTGAGCCTCAGTTTCCTCTTCTGTCAAATGAGGATTAGAAGAACCTGGGAGGCAGGACTGGTGTGGGACCCGATGGGCTAATGAATGTGCAGGGACAGCCCAGGGCCTGGCATGGAATAGTCCCTCATTGTCATAAACATAAGATTGAATGCATTTAATACCACTGAGCTACGTACTTTTTATTTTTATTTATTTATTTATTTTTGAGATGGAGTCTCACTCTGTCGCCCAGGCTGGAGCGCAGTGGCATGATCTCGGCTCACTGCAACCTCCATCTCCCGGGTTCAAGTGATTCTCCTGCCTCAGCCTCCTGAGCAGCTGGGACTACAGGCGTGCGCCACCATGCCCAGCTAATTATTGTATTTTTAGTAGAGATGGTTTTTCACCATATTGGCCAGGCTGGTCTCAAACTCCTGACCTCGTGATCCACCTGCCTCAGCCTCCCAAAGTGCTGGGATTACAGGCATGAGCCACCACGCCCAGTCGAGCTACGTACTTTAAAAGGATTATGATGATATGGTAAATCTTTTTTTTTTTTTTTTGAGACAGAGTTTTGCTCTGTTGCCCAGGCTGGAGTGCAGTGGCAGTAGCTGGGACTACAGGCACCCACAACCACGTCTGGCTAATTTTTTGTGTTTTTAGTAGAGACGGGGTTTCACTGTGTTAGCCAGGATGGTCTCGATCTCCTGACCTCGTGATCCGCCCGCCTTGGCCTCCCAAAGTGCTGGAATTACAGGCGTGAGCCACCGCGCCCGGCAATGGTATGGTAAATCTTACGTGTATTTTACCGCAACTTGTCTACAAGCTTACCATGATATAACTTCAAGTTTAACAATAAGCATTCTAGGCCAAGTGCAGTGGCTTATGCCTATAATCCCAGCATTTTGGGAGGCCAAGGCAGGAGGATCACTTGAGCCCAGTAGTTGAAGACCAGCCTAGGCAACATAACGAGACCTCCTCTCAATTTTATTTAAAAAAATAAATATGCAGTCTATGAAACAAATTATAATGTATGATCCTAAAGAAAAAAAGTGAGGGTTTTCTTACTTGACTTTGGGGTGTCAGAATAGGGACCCTGTCAGCAGGTCAGGTGCCCTTTAAGGTGGCTCTAGGGAGCACTGAACCCAGGAGCTCCCCCAGGCCAGGCAGTAGAGAGCCTGCACATGCCCATCTATTAGGGGGGATCAGGTGGACCTCCTATCCCCAGTGCTGTGGCAGCAGTGTCATGATTAGCAGAGGGGCCCAAGACCAGAGGGGAGCCTGAAGCCACAAATGCCATTCACCCGACCACTAATTTACTATGGGCTTGCTTTCCTTTTTTTTTTTTGAGACGGAGTTTCACTCTTGTTGCCCAGGCTGGAGTGCAATGGCATAATATTGGCTCATTGCAGCGTCAGCCTCTCGGGTTCAAGCTATTCTCCCGCTTCAGCCTCCCGAGTAGCTGGGATTACAGGCATGCACCACCATGTTCAGCTAATTTTGTATTTTTAGTAGAGACGGGGTTTCTCCATGTTGGTGAGGCTGGTCTTGAACTCCTGACCTCAGGTGATCCGCCTACCTTGGCCTCCCAAAGTGCTGGGATTACAGACGTGAGCCACCGCGCCCAGCCACTATGGGCTTTCATTAAGGCTCCTAAACTCTTCAGGCTTCAGTTTCCCCAGTTTCCCCATTCTGTCTGTTTCCTTTTCTTTTCTTTTTTTTTTTTTTTTTTTTTTTTGAACAGGGTTTCACTCTGTCTCTGTCACCCAGGCAGGCTGGAGTGCAATGACACGATTTCAGCTCACTGCAACATCCGCCTCCGGGGTTCAAGCAATTCTTCTGCCTCAGCCTCCTGAGTAGCTGGGACTACAGGTGTGCGTCACTACACTCACCTCATTTTTTCTATTTTTAGTAGAGATGGGGTTTCACCATGTTGGCCAGGCTGGTCTTGAACTCCTGACCTCAAGTGATCTGCCCGCCTTGACTTCTCAAAGCATTAGTTAGGATTACAAGTGTAAGCCACCACTACCAGCCAGTTCCCCGATCTTCTTTCCTGTACCCCCAAGCCCCTGCTCACCGTGGCCAATTTTGTTGATGGATTTCTCCGGAGGGACCAGGAAATTTCCTGTGGCACAAAGAACAGATAAAGGCAGAGAACTGGTGTCTAGCCTTCCATGGGCAGCTGGCTTCAGCATGCTTCCAGCCCTGGGGGCAGATCCCCGAGTCCAGCCTACCCTCGCCATGCCTCCTCCCCATCTCTAGGGCCCCAGCTCCAAACCTTTCTCATCAAAAACGCCTTTCTCAAAGAAGAATCGAATCTTGTCACCACTGCTCAAGAAATAGTCTGTGCTGCCCTGTGGAAAGAGAACATCAGAGGACTGAGACAGCATCCTGGGGTCAGAGCTGGGCCTGGCAAAAAGGGAGGCGGATTCAGAAGCTTCCCACCCTCACAGGGTTATAGACACCCTGGGGGCTTCTCAAACTTGTCCACTGAGGCACAGACAGTGAGCCAGAACTTCAAGTGCCTGGAAGCACACCCCAAAGATGCAAACATGGAATTTCTTGGACACCTCACTATACTGTGATTCAGAACATGGATGCTAGAGTCAAATAGGGCTGGTTCCCTAGCGGCCTTGGGCCCCTGGTTTTATGTCACCAAGACTTGATTTTCTCATCTGTAAAAAAAGGAATAATAATGGCTGGGCGTAAGGACTCACACCTGTAATCCCAGCACATTGAGGCAGATCACTTGAGGCCAGGAGTTCGAGACCAGCCTGGCCAACACGGTGAAACTTCGTCTCTACTAAAAATACAAAAATCAGCTGGGCATGGTGGGCACCTGTAGTCCCAGGTACTCGGGAGGCTGAGGCAGGAGAATCACTTGAACCTGGGAGGCGGAGGTTGCAGTAAGCCGAGATTGCACTAGTGCACTCCAGCCTGGGCGACAGAGTGAGACTCTGTCTCAAAAAAAAAAAAAAAAAAAAGAAGGCTGGGTGCCTGTAATCCCAGCACTTTGGGAGGCTGAGGTGGGCGGATCACAAGGTCAGGAGATCGAGACCATCCTGGCTAACACGGTGAAATCCCCATCTCTACTAAAAAAAATACAAAAAATTAGCCGGGCATGGTGACAGGCACCTGTAGTCCCAGCTACTCTGGAGGCTGAGACAGGAGAATGGTGTGAACCCGGGAGGCAGAGCTTGCAGTGAGCCAAGATTGGGCCACTGCATTCTGGCCTAGGCTACAGAGCAAGACTCTGTCTCAAAAAAAAAAATAAATAAAAAAGGAATAATAATAGAACTGACCAACCAGGCACTGTGGCTCACACCTGTAATCCCAGCACTTTGGGAGGCTGAGGCAGGCGGATCACGAGATCAGGAGTTCAAGACCAACCTGGCAAACATAGTGAAACCCTGTCTCTACTAAAAATACAAAAAATTGCTGGGTGCAGTGGCTCACGCCTGTAATCCCAGCACTTTGGGAGGCCAAGGAGGGCAGATCACCTGAGGTCAGGAGTTCAAGACCAGCCTGACCTACGTGGAGAAACCCCGTTTCTACTAAAATTACAAAATTAGCTGGGCATGGTGGTGCATGCCTGTAATCCCAGTTACCTGGGAGGCTGAAGTAGGAGAATTGCTTGAACCTGGGAGGCGGAGGTTGCGGTGAGCCAAGATTGTGCCATTGCACTCCACCCTGGGCAACAAGGGTGAAATTCCATCTCAAGAAAAAATAAAAATAAAAACAAAAGTACAAAAAATTAGCCGAGTGTGGTGGTGGGCACCTGTAATCCCAACTACACGGGAGGCTGAGGCAGGAGAATCGCTTGAACCCAGGAGGCGGAGGTTGCAGTGAGCTGAGATTGTGCCATTGCACTCCAACCCGGGTGACAGTGCGAGACTCCATCTCAAAAAAAATAAATAAATAATAAATAATAATAATAATAATAATGAAACTGACTTCCCCAGTCCGGGTGCGGTGGCTCATGCCTTTAATCTCAGCACTCTGGGAGGCTGAGGTGGGCGGAACATCCAAGGTCAGGAGTTTGAGACCAGCCTGACCAATATGATGAGACCCCCATCTCCACTAAAAATGCAAAAATTAGCCGGGCGTGGTAGCATGCACCTGTAATCCCAGCTACTTGGGAGGCTGAGATGGGAGAATTGCTTGAACCCGGGAGGCAGAGGTTGCAATGAGCCAAGATCGCACCATTGCACTCCAGTCTGGGCAACAAGAGCAAAACTCCATCTCACAAAAAAAAAAGAACGAAAGGCTGGGCAAGGTGGCTCACGCCTATAATCCCAGCACTTTGGGAGGCTGAGGTGGGCGGATCACGAGGTCAGGAGATCGAGACCATCCTGGCTAACACGGTGAAACCCTGTCTCTACTAAACAAAATACAAAAAATTAGCCGGGTGTGGTGGCGGGCACCTGTAGTCTCAGCTACTCCGGAGGCTGAGGCAGGAGAATGGCATGAACCCGGGAGGCAGAGCTTGCGGTGAGCAGAGATCGCGCAACTGCACTCCAGCCTGGGCAACAGAGCGAGATTCCGTCTCAAAAAAAAAAAGAAAAAGAAAAAGAAAAAACTGACCTCCTCAATTCTTGGAGGCTTCAGCCAGAGGCTGAATCTTATAGCAGTTAGGACACAGATTCTGGAGCTGAAATCCTTGGGTTTAAATCCTGGCTGTAGGACGGGTGTCGTGGCTCACGCTTGTAATCCTAGCACTTTGGGAGGCCAAGGCGGGTGGATCACCTAAGGTCAGGAGTTCGAGACCAGCCTGGCCAACATGGCAAAACCACGTCTCTAATAAAAATACAAAAATTAGCAGGACGTGGTGGCACACGCCTGTAATTCCAGCTACTCTGGAGGCTGAGTAAGGAGAATCGCTTGAATCCGGGAGGTGGAGGTTGCAGCGAGCTGAAATCACACCACTGCACTCCAGCCTGCATGACAGGATAGAAAATCTATCTCAAACAAAACAAAAAAATCCTGGCTGTATTGCAGTGGTCTGGAACCAAACCTGAAATATCTCTGAGACATGCCTGTACATGTGTTATCTTACTCAGCCTCCCAAAACCCAAAGAGGTAGGGTCTACTATAATCCCCATTTTATAGAAGAAGAAATTGAGGTGCCTTTTTTTTTTTTTGAGACAGAGTCTCGCTCTGTCGTGCAGGCTGGAGTGCAGTGGCCCGATCTCGGCTCCACTGCAAGCTCCGCCTCCCGGGTTCACACCATTCTCCTGCCTCAGCCTCCGGAGTAGCTGGGACTACAGGCGCCCGCCACCACACCCAGCTAATTTTTTGTATTTTTAGTAGAGATGGGGTTTCACTGTGTTAGCCAGGATGGTCTCGATCTCCTGACCTTGTGATCCCCCCGCCTTGGCCTCCCAAAATGCTGGGGTTACAGGCGTAAGCCACTGCACCCAGCTGAGGTGCTTTTTTTGTTTGTTTGTTTTTTTCTTTTTTTTTTTTTTGAGATGGAGGTTCATGCTTGCCCAGGCTGGAGTGCACTAGCGCGATCTTGGCTCACCGCAACCTCCATGTTGGTCAGGCTGGTCTTGAACTCCCGACCTCAGGTGATCCACCCACCTCAGCCTCCCAAAGTGCTGGGATTACAGGCATGAGCCACTGTGCCAGGCTTTTTTTTTTTTTAAGAGAGAGACAGTGGCTCATTTTGTTGCCCAGGCTGGAGTGCAATGGTGCAATGGGATCACGGCTCACTGTAGCCTTGACTTCCTGAGCTCAGGTGATCCTTCCACCTCAGCCTCCCAAGTAGCTAGAAATACAAGTTCATACCAACATGCCTAATTTTTTTTTTTTTTTTTTTTTTTTTTTAGACATGGTTTCGCTCTGTCCCCCAGGCTGGAGTCCAGTGGTGCAATCTTGGCTCACTGCAACCTCTATCTCCCGGGTTCAAGCGATCCTCCTGTCTCAGCCTCCCAAGTAGCCAGGATTACACGCATGCACCACCACTCTCAACTAATTTTCTTGTATTTTTGGTAGAGATGGGGTTTCGCCATGTTGCTCAGGCTGGTGTTGAACTCCTGGGCTCAAATGATCTGCCTGCCTCGGCCTTCCAAAGTGCTGGGATTACGGGTATGAGCCACCATGCCTGGCCACGACTAACTTTTTTTTTTTTGTATTTTTTGTAGAGACAGGGTTTCACTGTGTTGCCCAGGCTGGTCTCGAACTCCTGGGCTCAAGCGATTTGTCCACTGCCTTGACCTTGCAAAGTGCTAGGATTATAGGCTTGAGCCACCATGCCTGGATGGTAAAAATATTAAAGGTAATGATGCTAAGCATATGTCAAATATTTTACTGAATTCGTTATTTCACGAGGGAACCAGTAAGATGTTACAACTGGTTCAAAGGAGAATTCCAAGAATTACACACACATGTATGTAGATACTAAGGAATACTGAAATGAATTTTTTTTTTTTTTGAGATAGAATCTCGCTCTGTCACCCAGGCTGGAGTGCAGTGGCATGATCTCGGCTCACTGCAACCTCTCCCTTCAGGGTTCAGGCGTTTCTCCTGCCTCAGCCACCCAAGTAGCTGGGACCACCGGCGCCTGCCACCATGCCCAACTAATTTTTGTATTTTTGGTAGAGACCGGGTTTCACCATGTTCCCTAGGCTAGTCTCAAACTCTTGACCTCCAGCAATCTGCCTGTTTCAGCCTCGCAAAGTGCTGGGATTACAGGTATAAGCCACCACTCCTGGCCCTTGAAATGAATTTAGAGATAGATGCAAACTGTTTTCTTTTTTTTTTTTTGAGACAGGGTCTTTCTTTATCACCCACCCAGACTGGAGTGCAGTGGCATGATCATAGCTCACTGCAGCCTCAACCTCCTGGCCCCAAGTGATCCTTCTGCCTCAGCCTCCCATGTAGCTGGGACCACAGGCATATACCACCATGCCCAGCTAATTTAAAAAAAATTTTTTGTAGAGACAGAGGTCTCACTTTATTGACCAGGCTGGTTTCGAACTCCTGGGCTCAAGCGATCCGCCCTCCTTGGCCTCCCAAAGTGCTGGGATTACAGGCAGGAGCCACCACACCCAGCTGCCCAACTGTTCTATCCACAGGGCAATAATTGCATTCCCCAGGACCCAGTTCATGGTAACATGATTGGAACAGAGTGGTACTGACCCCCTCCTTGGACAAATATCATGTGCATTATTATCAGTTTTATCCAACTTACAGTGTTGGTTATTTTAACTCAAACAAGGAAAGCTGGAGGTAACCCAAGAAAATGAAACAGGACGCCCACTGATCTTTTTTTTTCTCACAGTATCAAGAGTGAATATTGAGGATGTTACTGAGTGCTGGGCACCATGCCAAGCTCTTTTCTTTGCATGCATTATAAACCAAGATATATTAGCTTTTTTTTTTTTTTTTTTTTTGAGACAGGATTCTTGCTCTGTTGCCCAGGCTGGAGTGCAGTGGCATGATCTTGGCCCACTGCAACCTCCACTTCCTGGGTTCAAGCGATTCTCCTGTCTCAGCCTCCCAATCACAGGTATGCATCACCTGGCCCAGCTAATTTTTGTATTTTTAGTAGAAACAGGGTTTCACCATGTTGGCCAGGCTAGTCTCAAACTCCTGACCTCAGATGATCCACCCACCTCGGCCTCCCAAAGTGCTAGGATTACAGGCGTGAGTCACTGCACCCGGCCAATATATCAGCTTTATTCTCACGTTCTTCCCACCCCACAACCCATTAGTCTCTGAAGGCAGCTTGGAGGGCACAGGATTCGGCCTTCTTACTCCTAGGAACCCTTGAGTGGCCTGCCTGTCTCTGGCTGCAGGAGCTGTCTCTGCTTCCCCCAGTATCCCCCGGAATGGAAGGCAGCTGTGCAGCAAATGAGACCAGCTTTGGAGGAAACTGTCATTCCTTAACCGGTTCTTTTTCCTTCTCAAGACCCCATTCTCCCCAATTCCCTGGGATGGCTTCCGGCTGTTGTATTTCTGCTAATGCCCACCAGATGGCAGGAGCTCCTCGGCGTGAGTGCCAGGATCTCGCCTGGCCCAGGCGCAAGCAGGCTCCTAATAAACTCCGACTAGGAAGGGTCAAGAGAACAGTGTGGGAGACCCCAGAGTCTTCAATTTACCCATTGCAAACTGTACTGGGTCCTATCATGTGGCCTATTCGGTCACTGGGGGGAGAAAAATCTGAGTTCCTAGTCTCATGGGGGATAACAGTTACACAGGTGGGGGTCATCCAGACCACTGGGCTCATTCCAGGTGGCTGGCCACAAAGTGGCCTTCGGTGGCCAGAGAACAGCTGGAAAGCAGAAAGTAAAGCCAAGCCGGGAACAGCAGGGACTTGGTATCAGACAGATCTGGGTTGAAATCCTGACTCTGTCCACTACTAACTGTGTGGCTTGGGGCAAGTGATCTGAACCTCATTTTCCCCACCTGTCTAATGGGGGGATAATAGCCTGTAATCTCAGCACTTTGGGAGACTGAGGCGGGTGGATCACCTGAGATTGGGAGTTCAAGACCAGCCTGACCAACATGATGAAACTCTGTCTCTACTAAAAATACAAAAATTAGCCAGGCCTGGTGGCACATGCCTGTAATTGCAGCTACTCGGGAGGCTGAGGCAGGAGAATCGCTTGAACCCGGGAGGCGGAGGTTGCAGTGAGCTGAGATCGTGCCACTGAATTCCAGCCTAAGCAACAGAGTGAGAATCTGTTTTAAAAGAAAAAAAAAAAGGACAATAAAGCCTACTTGATAACTTCCCAGTGAGGAGCGAGGGAAAGGTGTGTAAGGGGCTTGGCCTGACACCCTGGAGCCTTGGGATCCTCCCTTCCACGATGCTGCTCTGGCCGGGGACCAAGCCCTCCCTCAAAGGCCACATCCCATCCTCATGTGCCCCAGACACCTACCTGGGCTCGAAGCTGCTCCTCTTCCTGGGTGGAGAATTCTGTGCGGCAGTGGAGAGGAACATCCATTTCAGCCACTATCTCGCCAATCCTTTGTTGCATGGCCACACACTCTTCTGCAGACAAGAATCCTTCCAGCACCAGGAATCCATCCTGTTGGAACTGCAGCCAGGATTGAGACTCAGGCTTCCCCAGTCTGCAAATGCTCCTGTCTGACCCTTCCCTCAACCCTGCAGCTGTGTGAAGGTGGGACCAGGTATCCTGTTTGCTGCCCTGTCCCCAACCCCAGGCATGGAGTCTGGCACCTAGCAAAGAGCAATCAATATTTGCTGCTTGAATGAAAGAAAAAGTAGTGAGGCCGGATGCAGTGGCTCATGCCTGTAATCCCAGCACTTTGGGAGGCTGAGGCGGGCAATAACTTGAGGTTATGAGTTTGAGACCATCCTGGCCAACATGGTGAAACCACATCTCTATTAAAAATACAAAAATTAGCTGGGCATGGTGGTGCATGCCTGTAGTCCCAGCTACTCGGGAGGCTGAGGCAGGAGAATCACTTGAACCCAGGAGGCGGAGGTTGCAGTGAGCCGAGATCTCACCACTGCACTCCAGCCTGAGCAACAGATGAGACTCCGCCTCAAAAAAAAAAAAAAAGAAAAGAAAGAAAAAGAAAAAGGAAGCTGGGCACAGTGGCTCACGCCTGTAATCCCAGCACTTAGGGAGGATCACCTAAGGTTGGGAGTTCCAGACCAGCCTGACCAACATGGTGAAACCCCATCTCTACTAAAAATACAAAAACTTGGCCAGGTGTGGTGGCGCGTGCCTGTGTAATCCCAGCTCCTCGGGAGGCTGAGGCAGGAGAATAGCTTGAACCCAGGAGGTGGAGGTTGCAGTGAGCCGAGATCATGCCATTGCATTCCAGCCTGGGCAACAAAAGCGAAACTCCGTCTCAAAAAAAGAAAAGAAAAAAGAGTGGGAAGGGGAAGTTGTCCCTGTCCTTCCCCTCCAGGCTTGGGTCACCTGGAAACACAACCTTATTCATGTATTCAACCAATATTGATTGAGCATCTACTGTGTCTGAGACATGGTTTTAGGAGCTAAAAGTACGGCTATAAGCAAGCCAGCCATGATGCCTGCCCTCATGGTGCCTACAGTCTAATGAAAGAGACCAGCATCACACTAACCACACAGGTAAATTTACTGTCACAAACTTCGTGCGGGAGAGACAGGATGAGTGTGAGTGCTGAAGGCAGAAGCAGCTAGCGTAAGCTGGCTGGGAAGGAGAAGGGTCTGGGAGCAGCAGCGCTGAGGGAGTGACATTTCAAGAGGGGACCAGCAGGATAAGGGAAGGGCATTCTAGACAGAGGGAGCAGGATATGGGAAGCCCCTGAATTTGGGAGGAACATAAGGAATTGGGAATGGATAGGGCAGAGTGAGGGGAGGGGTGGAAGAGGAGGCAGGAGGGTGGCAAGGGCTGGGCCAGGCTGGGAGCTGTATCCTATCCTGGGCGCAGTGGCAGCCAGGGAGGGGAAGTAGACGGCTTCTTCTGATTTGCCTCTGGTCCTCTTATTCTGAGGCTCTTGAGAGAGATAGGGAGGGCACGAATATCTGCACATTTGCCTGCAGAGCGTTACCAAGTTTTAGCCCCAACAGGGACACTGAAAGTCACCTACTGCTGGGCACGGTGGCTCACGCCTATAATCCCAACAGTTTGGGAAGTCAAGCTGGGTGGATTGCTTGAGGTCAGGAGTTGGAGACTAGCCTGGCCAGCATGGTGAAACCCTGTCTCTACTAAAAATACAAAAATTAGCCAGGTGTGGTCGCGGGCACCTGTAATCCCAGCTACTCAGGAGGCTGAAGCAGGAGAATCATTTGAACTCAGCAAGCAGAGGTTGCAGTGAGCTGAGATCATGCCACTGCGCTCTAGCTTGGAAGACCAAGCCAGACTTCATCTCAAAAAAAAAAAAAAAAAGAAAAGAAAGAGAAAAAGAAAAGAAAGTCACCTATTGCACACACCCACAAAGAGCTTTAGTTTCCAGTTAAGGACACCCCTTCCCCCACCATGGGATGCTCAGTTCTGGCTTCCACACACCACTCATGACCACCCACCATGGGCCCCTCAGTTACGCATGTTAGGAATTAATCACATCGGTATCAAGCTGAAAATTACCTCCTTGGGAATTGGGCCAACCACAGCAACCTGTGCAGCATACCCTTGATCTAGTAAATACACAAATACACTGCTAGGAATTCTTTTTTTCCTTTTTTTTCTTTTTGAGACGGAGTCTCACTCTTTTTGCCCAGGCTGGACTACAATGGCATGATCTCAGCTCATTGCAACCTCCACCTCTCAGGGTTAAGTGATTCTCCTGCCTCAGCCTCCCGAGTAGTTGGGATTACAGGAAGGTGCCACCACGCCTGGCTAATTTTTGTATTTTTAGTAGAGATGGGGTTTCACCATGTTGGCCAGGCTAGTCTCGAACTCCTGACCTCAAGGGATCCACCCACTTCGGACTCTCAAAATGCTGCTGGAATTACAGGCATGAGCCACGGCACCCAGCCCTTTTCTCTTCTTCTTTTTTTTTTTTTTTTTTTTTTTAGAGACAGGGTCTCTCTCTGTCACCCAGGCTGGAGAGTAGTGATGTGATCATAGCTTATTGCAGCCTTGAACTTCTGGGCTCAATCAGTCCTCCTGCCTCAGTCTCCCGAGTAGCTGGGATTACAGGTGCACACCACCACGCCTGGCTAATTTTATTTTATTTTTGTTTATTTTATTTTATTTTACTTTATTTTGAGACAGAATCTCGCTCTGTTGCCCAGGCTGGAGTGTAGTGGCACGATCTCGGCTCACTGCAAGCTCCGCCTCCCGGGTTCACGCCACTCTCCTGCCTCAGCCTCCCGAGTAGCTTGGACTACAGGCGCCCGCCACCACGCCCAGCTAATTTTTTTTTATTTTTTAGTAGAGACAGGGTTTCACCATGTTAACCAGGATGGTCTTGATCTCCTGACCTCGTGATCCGCCTGCCTCGGCCTCCCAAAGTGCTGGGATTACAGGCGTGAGCCACTGCACCCGGCCTGTTTTTTATTTTATTTTTGAGACACAGTCTTGCTCTGTTGACCAGGCTGGAGTGCAGTGGCACCATCTCGGATCACTGCAAACACTGCAAACTCTGCCTCCCGGGTTCAAGTGATTCTCCAGCCTTAGCCTTCTGAGGAGCTGGGATTACAGGCGTGTGCCACCACACCTGGCTAAATTTTTGTATTTTTAGTAGCGACGGGGTTCCGCCATGTTGGCCAGGCTGGTCTCCAACTCCTGACCTCAGGTGATCGGCCTGCCTCGGCCTCCCAAAGTGCTGGGATTACAGAGGTGAGCCACCGCGCCTGGCCAGTTTTATTTTTTTTTAGAGAAGGAGTCTTGCTATATTGCCCAAGCTGGTCTTGAACTCCTGGGCACAAGCGATCCTCCCACCTTGGCATCACAAAGTGGATTGGGATTACAGACGTGAGCCACAGCTAGGAATTGTTTTAGGAGGATTACGCAATAGGGGATCAAACATATACATATCCATATGGGGATATTCACTGAGCCTTGTTTAATAACAGAACTAAGTGGGGAGTAATCTAAATGCTCAGCGCAAGGGGATTAGTTTAACAAAGTATAGTTTATCTATCTGGAACACAATATAGCTGATAAAAATCATATAGAAACATATTTCCTCTCAAAGATTGGCTATAAATGATTATCTGGCCATTGTGAGAACTTGACCAAGTAAGTCCCCTCCTTTCTCTGGCCCTCAGGCTACCAAATGGGGATAGCAGTACAGCCTCCTTTATTGAACCTGGCAGGCTGGGCGCGGTGGCTCATGCCTTGTTGTCCCAGCACTTTGGAAGGCCAAGGCAGGAGGATCGCTTTAGCCCAGGAGCTCAGGACCAGCCTGGGCAACAAAGTGAGACCCCATCTCTGCAAAAATAAAAATAGGACCGGGCACGGTGGCTCACGCCTGTAATCCCAGCACTTTGGGAGGCCAAGGCAGGTGGATCACTTGAGGTCAGGAGTTCAAGACCAGTCTGGCCAACATGGTGAAATCCTATCTCTACTAAAAATACAAAATTAGCTAGGTGTGGTGGCGCATGCCTGTAATCGCAGCTATTCGGGAGGCTAAGGTAGGAGAGTCGTTTGAACCTGGGAGGCAGAGGTTGTGGTGAGCCGAGATTGTGCCAGTGCACTCCAGCCTGGGCAACAAGGGCAAAACTCCGTCTCAAAAAAAAAAAAAAAAAGAGCTGGGTATGGGGGCGTGTGCCTGTGGCGAGACCCCGTCTCCTCCCCACCTTCCCAAAAAAACTTGTCCAGCACTTGATTCGCGGTAGCTGTTGTAACAGACTTTGAAACAAAACTTCTAGAGCTGTATACGAAAATATTAAGTCTCAGCGTAGGAATGTATGAGTGATTTTTTAAAAGGCTGTGCCACACTAGTTCCCACGAGGTAGCCTTTTGTGATTGGACGAACATGGGCCCTCCTGGGCCCCTCGCAGGCCCCGCCCCCTCCTGGGCGCTGCGCCCCCCCACAGCGTTGCCGACTCCCGCCCAGGGCTGAACTGGTGGGTTCCGAGGCCTTATTCTCGTTTTTGGTCAAACACACACGTCCCCACCCCACCCCACCCTGGGTCCTGTGATCTAGACACCCCAGGCTATGTGTGAAGAAGTCGGGAGGGGTTGTGGTTGGGAACCCGCTCCTCTGGGCTTCAGTTTCCTCCTCGGTAAAATGGGGCAGGGGGTGGGTTGGGCACCGGGACTACTGAAGGTCCGGCAGGGACCCCCCCGCCATGACCCTCCTGGCCCCGACTTGCAGGCTCCTACCTTCTGGAGCTGCCAGGGGCTCAGGCAGGCCATGGAGACGCTCGGGGCACTGGGCGGTTTCTAAGTGCGGCCTCCTGGTGGGGAGGAGAAAGTTTAGGAGCCTGGGAGGACTTAACCCTTCCCTACCCGGAGAAAACCCGGTCCCACCACCCAACCCTCCTTCCCCAGACACAGCCAGATCAGCCTGTGACCTCCAGGCTAATCTCCCCCACCCCCACAACTAATCCAGGATTTGCCCTTTCCCATCTCCAAGGATTTTATCTGCTTCCTCTGTGTTTCTTCTGGAAACCACCCCCAACCACTGTTTACCAGGTGCCGGGAAATTATGCTCTGAGAGGGTCAGGCCAAGCAGCTGGGCTGAGGCCCAGTCCAGGCGCCGCCATTCCCTGTGACTCTGAGGAACGCCTGCCTCTCTCTAGGCCTCAATCTGGATAGAATGGGATGCAGGGTTGGTCTGGGGGATGTGCGGCACCCCCCTTCCCCAGGTAATGGGCATTCCAAAGGTGGAAGAGGTCCTGGGGAGAACTATCTGGGCCCCTCCCAGCACCGATCTGAAACCCTCTCGGTCCTGGGAGGATTATGGAAGGGAATTAACGCATCCGTCTGCAGCTCAGAGGAAAGTAGGAGACATGGGGTATCTTAGTAGAAGGAAGGGGCTGAGGAGAGAGAGATGCTTCCTGTTACCCACCCTCAGGCCCAAGATACTTGGCATCTCAAGTCGGGCTGGCACAGTGGAGCTGGGGTCAGAACAATACCTGCAGGCCGGGTGTGGTGGCTCATGCCTGTAATCCCAGCACTTTGAGGCAGAGGCGGGCGGATCACGAGGTCAGCAGATCGAGACCATCCTGGCTAACATGGTGAAACCCCGTCTCTACTAAAAATACAAAAAATTAGCTGGGCGTGGTGGCCGGCGTCTGTAGTCCCAGCTGCTCTGGAGGCTGAGGCAGGAGAATGGCGTGAACGCGGGAGGCGGAGTTTGCAGTGAGCCGAGATTGGGCCACTGCACTCCAGCCTGGGCGACAGAGCGAGACTCCATCTCAAAATAAATAAATAAATAATAAATAAAAATACAAAAAACTAGCCGAGCGTGGTGGCAGGTGCTGGTAGTCCCAGCTACTCGGGAGGCTGAGGCAGGAGAATCGCTTGAACCCAGGAGGCAGAGGTTGCAGTGAGCCGAGATCATGCCACTGCACTCACTCCAGCCTGGGCGACAGAGCGAGACTCCATCTCAAAAAAAACAAAAACAAAAACAAAAAGAGAGAATAACACTTGCACACCACCACCCTTCTCAGCTTGCCTGCTCAGCAGCTGGCAGGTCCACTCGCTGGCTCTGGAAAACCGGCCGCTGCCTTCCCCAAAATGATGCCTTCTGAATGGCGAAGGGACAAAGTGTTTCAGGAGTGTGCATGGGGACACTGCTCAGCCCTCAAGAGCCTTGGCCTCGAGTCAAGTCGTGTTTGCTGGGCCACCGCTCTGGGAGCTGCTGCTTGGTCCAGGCCGTCCGGGGGGCAGGGGGGAGCAGTAAGTGCAGCTCAGGCTCCTGGTTCAGAGGGGTTAGGCTGGGTGAGGGGCAGGCAGATGACAGAACCACGAGGTTCACTAGAGGCAGGATGTGTTCCCAGCTGTCCTCAACCCTTCTGATGCAACTGCCCAACAAAGACAGATGCCTACCATATGCCAAGAACACTGAGGTCCCCTTGGGCTGGGCCAGCCATTCCCCTGGGAGCCCCCACAGAAGGCTTGTAGTAGAGACTCAGTGAAGCAGACTGTGTTTGCATCCCAGATGTTCAGGCCTTACTTTCCCAGTCTGTAATTTGGGGCTAGCAGAAGGATCCCCTGTGAGCAGTAAATAAGATGAATGCTTCACAGCTGATAAAGAGCTTGGCACCGGGCCTGGCGCTGAGTAAGTGCCTACCAACTGGTGAACAAGTTGTTCACCAAATGTTAGCAGGGGCTGTTCTGAGTGGAATATAATTTATTTATTTATTTTATTTTTTATTTTATTTATTTATTTTTTTGAGACGGAGTCTTGCTCTGTCACCCAGGCTGGAGTGCAGTGGCACAATCTCGGCTCACTGCAAGCTCCGCCTCCCGGGTTCACGCCATTCTCCTGCCTCAGCCTCCTGAGTAGCTGGGACTATAGGCGCCCGCCACCACGCCCGGCTAATTTTTTATATTTTTTAGTAGAGACGGGGGTTTCACCGTGTTAGCCAGGATGGTCTCGATCTCCTGACCTCGTGATCCGCCCACCTCGGCCTCCCAAAGTGCTGGGATTACAGGCGTGAACCACCGCACCCGGCTGGGTGGAATATAATTTAAACAATTTTTTTTTGAGCTTCCGAAATTGCTGTTACAATCAGAGAGAAGACCACCACAGTGGTTTTAGGCAGAGTGGAGAGCCCTGGGTGGGTAGGGGAGGGGGACGGGAGAGGCCCAGCCTCCCACTAACTGTTCATTCTGCTCAACTTTGAGAAGTGGGTGGGCGGTGTTTCTACATGGTGGTTTTTTCCAAACGTAAACCAGCTCCAGATCGAACTCTCCTGCTCCAGGCGCTGGACAGCCTCAAGGCCAGGGTGGGGGTGGGAGTGGGGTCAGGGGGTGGTGGGAAGGGTACCAGACTGGGGGAGGGACCTCCACCATGGAAACAGAAAAGAAGGCCCCAGCAGGGCAGTCACAGTCCAGCTGCTCAGCCTGTCAGCCCATGGCAAGGGGAGAAGAGGGAGGGAATCTTGGCTCAGGCCTGAGTTCACCTGGAGGGGTCAGAGTCCCCGTGCAGGGAGGAGGGATAGACTCTGACCAGTTGTAGAGGAGGTGCCCAAGCAGCCACCCAGGCCTCATCACTAAGGTCAAAGTCAGATATGATGGCCTTTCTTCCTCACCCAGTCTCCTGTCACAGGGCGCCCAGGTTGGCCCACCACAAGGATCCTTGGTCTGGGTGGAAGATAGAAGGCCATTTATTGGGTATTAGCAGCCAGGTCCTCCATCAAAAACCCCATCTACCTACACAATCGCCATTGTTCCTTGAACAGTCCTGCAAGTGTGCCATTACCTTCCTGATTTTACAAATGAGAAAACTGAAGCCCCACATCGAACACAGCAGAACTGGCATCTGGAAGCAGCTGTCTCAGCCTCTGCCCTTTACCCCAGTACCTCCCAAAGGCCCCCAAAGGGGCTGGGAGCTGAGGCAGGCCTCCCCACAATGACTCTCAGCCCCACCTCTGTAGAACACTTGGGACTCACTGTTGGAATTGCAAGGGACCTCTGAGAGCACAGAGTGGAAATTCCCATTGTCCACATGGGGATACAGAGGCCACTGGAGAAGGGATCTGCCTAGCTTCATGCACATCCTATCCCACGAAGCTGGGACAAAGGCCCAGGACTACTGGTTCCCATTCCAGTGCCCTCCTCTCCCATCCCCACCCATCAAAACTCATGAGGGGCCAAGCACAGTGGCTCATGCCTATAATCCCAGCACTTGAGGAGGCTGAGGTGGGTGGATCTCTTGAACTCAGGGATTTGAGACCAACCTGGGCAACATGTCAAAACCCCGTCCCTACAAAAAATACAAAAATTAGCCAGCATGGCTGGGCGCGGTGACTCACGCCTGTAATCCCAGCATTTTGGGAGGCCAAGGTGGGTGGATCAGAAGGTGAGGAGATCAAGACCAGCCTGGCCAACATGGTGAAACCCTGTCTTTACTAAAAATACAAAAATTAGCCGGGCATGGTGGCAGGCACCTGTACTCCCAGCTACTCGTGAGGCTAAGGCAAGAGAATCACTTGAACCCGGGAGGCAGAGGTTGCAGTGAGCCGAGATCGAGCCACTGCATTCCAGCCTGGGTGACAGAGTAAGACTCTGTCTCAAAAAAAAAAAAAAAAAAAATTAGCCAGCATGCCCCTGTGGTCCCAGCTACTTGGGAGGCCGAGGTGAGAAGACCACCTGAGCCTGGAGAGGTCAAGGCTGCAGTGAGCCGTGATCACGCCACTATATTCCAGCAGTGCAACTCTAGGTGACAGAATGAGACCCTGTCAAAAAAACAAAAAACAAAAAACAAAAACAAAAACAAAAAAACAACCAACAACAAAAAAAAACCCTCATGTGTGCCCAACCACAGGTGAGTAGGATGACAGAGAATGTGCTGGCTATGGGATCCCCAGCCCAGGTCACAGCCTGTTACCTAGCAGGTGCTGCGTCAAGCTTACAACCTCCAGTAACTGCCTCGAAAGGCACAGAGTCTCATGGGGCAGAGAGATGAGCAGTTAACTCTCCTGTGGGTGCCCAAGCAACGTTCCACACGGCCCAGCAGGCTTCAGAGAAGTGAGGGAAGGGTCCTCCCATGACACAAAGACCTCCAAAGGCCACTTTCTGTTATAGATTTTATTTGATACTGTGACTGAGTCTACAAGTTCAGACCCACATGTAACGGATTTTTGCTTCATGGTTGTCAGAGGCTAGTGTGCATTATTTCTGAGGATTATATCCAATGACACGACGCAGAAAACACAAATGGACGGACAGACGGATGGACATAATCATTAAGACAAGAGACGCTAAAACGTGCCTTAGTGTCCACGTGATTGATCTAAGGCGGGGACCCTTCTAAGGTGGGGACCCGAGTGATCTAAAGCAGGGTGGCTTCCCGCCACCAGGCGCCGACTGGGCTGTGTGCACTCCAGGCGCCAGGGACAGGAACCGGCTTGGAACCAAAGCCTGCCCTCCCAGGGGCGACCTCCCCATTCCCGACCAGCCTCTAAGTGTCTGCTCTTCATGAAGGACCAGGTGGCGACAGGGCTGATGGAAGCAGTGGAGGCCAGCGGTGGCACTGGGCACACCCATGCCGTAGGAGGTGGGGAAACAGAGTCTGGGCGAAGTGGCTCCTCTTGGCTCCTTAACACTGTGCGTGGAGAGGCTGGGCAGGCGCGAGGAGGGGAGGTGGGAATGGAGCACCGTTCATCCGGGGATTAGCCAACCCGAGTCTCCTCCCTCCTTGGCAGCTCCAGAACATTCCCTTTGGCCGACAGCCACAGAAATGAGTGCCTGCCAAGACATATGGAGGAGAAAGAAAACAAGACACCAAAAAAACCCAAAAAAACAAAAAAACCTCCCTCCCCAGGAACAAATAGAACTCCTGGACCAAGGTCACACCAGATCCGGAAGACACCCTGCAACCCTGCGCCCAGGGAAAGGAAACACAGTTCAACGTCTGGCTGCTTTGCTCAAGGGAAACTGCCACCCTGCCCTGAGACTCCAACTCACTGGCCGTTAGTGTCTTTTTTTTTTTTAAGTTTTTTTTTCTCCTTTTTAATACCCAAACCATCCATTTTCAAAGCTTTTTTTTAAAAAAATTGTTTTTTGATTAAAAAAAAACCCAAAAAACTAAAACTGCCACAAAAACTGAAGAGGCAAGCTCCAGGCCTGGCCTTTCCAGCTGGAGGCCTGCTCTCCCGTGGACCACACTGCAGAGCCCAGCCCGGCACCGCTGGGTGACCGTCCCATGGCTGGTTCGCCCCGGACCACTCTGCTGAAGTCCAGGTGGGCATTAAATGCCCGGCGGCATCGCTAAATAAGGACAAGGGGAAAAGGCAGCCCACCCTTCCCTGAACACCTTCCATCTGGGCTGAACTTTCTTGGGAATGTATAAGTTATCTGGATGAAGGAGGTGGGAGATGGAGAAAAATAAATACCAAGAACTAAAGTGAGAGTCCCAGGACCTCTGGTGGCAGCTCAGCCCCTGGGGCAGAGCTGGCCTCCAGGGAGGAGACCCGGATTATCCAAATACTGCGCTCTTGAGACTTGCTCTCCTCCACAAGCGCTTGCTCTGGGGGGCGTGAGTCTCAGAGGAAGAAAAGGGGCCAGCCCCACAGATACTGTCCTCTCGCTCTGGCCCGACTCACAAGCGGCCCCAGGCTCCTGCCCGGCCGCGAGGCTGGCCTGGCTGTCTGGGAGTTCTGGGAGAAGCTGGGCCTGCCCCTCCGGGCCTGAGGACTGGGCAGCGGTCCCGCTGCTTGCTGTGCTAGGCTGGCCTCACTCAGGCCTGCTCCTTGTCAGCCCTCCACAGCCGCTCCTTCACCTCGGGCGGCAATGTGTTGAACAGGTCCTCCTCCACCACCAAGCCGCTGCGCTTGAGCAGCGGGCACTCGCCCAGCTCCACGGGCAGGCACTCCAGCCGGTTGCCCCGCAGCTCGATCTGCGTCAGGTTGGTCAGCTCGCCCACCCTCGAGGGCAGTGACTGCAGCACGTTGTTGCCCAGGTGCAGGGCCCGCAGCTTCCGGCACTGGAAGAGCTCCGGAGGGAGCGTCTCGATCTGGAGGGAAAAAAGCAGGGGTGAGAGTGAGGTGGGTGTGGCTTGGACGGGGCCTCTGGGCTTCCCTTCCCTCTCTCCCCAAGATCTCAGCATCTTTTCTGATCCCCAGGCCCCCAGCACCAGCACAATCTGGGCAAACTCTGGCCAACATCTGCCTGTGCGCCAGGTCTCAGCTCTTCCTCACTTCCTCCAGGAAGCCTTCCTCCAGCAGTCACTTCCTCCAGGAAGCCTCCCCTGATCTCCTGGGTCTCATGGCCCCCATGTCCCCACTCGCAGTGCTCATCCTTCCATCTGTTACCCCCTAGATGTGGGTTCTAAGGATGAGACCTGCCTGCCTCAATCCCCACTGTCTTCCAGCACCTGGCCCTGGGAAGTATATCACATTGGCCAGCTGCTCCCACCTCCGTCCCAGGGCTCACCAGGAGCCAGGCTGTTGGTTCTGCCCAGCTTAAGAACAATTTACGAAAGCAAAACAGCATGCTGAGAAAATCCATCCCCTAGGCCAGGAGCAGTGGCTCAAGCCTGTAATCCCAGCACTTTGGGAGGCCAAGGCTGGAGGATCACGAGGTCAGGAGTTCAAGACCAGCCTGACCAACATGATGAAACCCCGTCTCTACTAAAAATACAAAAATTACCCGAGCGTGGTGGCACGTGCCTGTAATCCCAGCTATTCAGGAGGCTGAGGCAGGAGAATCACCTGAACCTGGGAGATGGAGGTTGCAGTGAGCTGAGACCACGCCACTGCACTCCAGTCTGAGTGACAGAGGAAGACTCCATCTCAATTAAAAAGAAAGAAAATCTACCCCCTTAACTCTGGGAAGTTGGGAGAGTTCACTGACAGGGGCGAGAATACCGCTCTCACTGCCCCTTCCTGGGCCCCCGTTTCCTCATCTGTTAAGTCACAGGGTGGGCATGCATACAGGGAGCTTCGTCCTGGCCATCTGGAGCCCCCTCCTTGAGCTTTTACCAAACATGAATGCAGTAGTCCCCCCTTATCTACGGTTTTGCTGTCTGTGATTCCAATTACCCACAATCAACTGCAGTCCAAAAATACTAAATGGAAAATTCCAAACTTTTTTGTTTTTGGAAAGATGAGGTCTCACTGTGTTGCCCAGGTTGGTCTCAAACTCCTGGGCTCAAGTGATCCTTTCACCTCAGCCTCCCAAAGTCCTAGGATTACAGGAGTGAGACACTGCACCCAGCCTAAATTCTGTAGGAGTCTTGGTCTGTTGCCCAGGCTGGAGTGTGGTGGCACAATCTTGGCTCACTGCAACCTCCGCCTCCCAGGTTCAAGCGATTCTCCTGCCTTACTTAGACTCCCAAGTAGCTGGGACTACAGGCACCTGCCACCACGCCCGGCTAGTTGTTGTGTTTTTAGTAGAGACAGGGTTTCACCATGTTGCCCAGGCTGGTCTTGAACTCCTGGCCTCAAGTGATTCGTCTGCCTCTGCCTCCCAAAATGCTCAGATTACAGGTATGAGCCACTGCACCCAGCCAAAATTCCATGTGTTAAATTGCATGTCACTCTGAGTAGCGTGATGAAATCCATCCTGTCTGGGACATGAGTGGGCCCTTAGTCCAGTGTGCCCATGCTGCATCTGCTACCCACGGCAGTCACTCAGGAGCCATGACTATGATCAGATCGACCGTCATAGTCTCACAGTGCTTGTGCTCAGGCAACTCTTACTTTACTTAATAATAGCCTCGGCTGGGCGCGGTGGGTCACGCCTGTAATCCCAGCACTTTGGGAGGCCGAGGCAGGCGGATCACGAGGTCAGGAGATCGAGACCATCCTGGCTAACACGGTGAAACCCCGTCTCTACTAAAAATACAAAAAAATTAGCCGGGCGTGGTGGCGGGCACCTGTAGTCCCAGCTACTCGGGAGGCTGAGGCAGGAGAATGGCGTGAACCCGGGAGGCGGAGCTTGCAGTGAGCTGACATCACGCCACTGCACTCCAGCCTGGGTGACAGAGCGAGACTCCATCTCAAAAAAATAATAATAGCCTCAAAGTCTAAGTGTACTATGCTTAATTTATAAATTAAACTTTATCATAGGTACGTGTGAATAGGAACGAACAGAACATATAGGGTTCTGCACTACCTGCAGTGCCAGGCATCCATGGGGGACCTTGGACCGCATTCCCTGAGGATTTTGAGCAATTACTGTTAACAGACGACACCCGTATGCAGCTTAATGCATGGCAGGCTCCCTGTGAGCACTGATACTATTAACTTATTTAACCATTAACTTATTTAACCAGCAAACTACCTATAAATATTCTGTCAATACTCTTCCCATTTTACAGATGGGGTAACTGAGGCCCAAAGATGCTGACTTGTCCAGAGGTTCAGCTGGTAAGTGATGGAGCCAGGATTTGAATCCGGTTCAACAGCCCATGCTCTGGTGAACTGTCGACACTGTTAGCGGAGCAAGGAGCAAACAGGGGGCTGCAGTGGGTTCGTGTTGTCTCCCGGCACACGGGAAGAGCCTCACGTATGCCAGCTTCTTCCCTGCCCTGCTGTGAGGAATCAGCTGGGGCCAGGAGTTCTTACTGCGTGTAAGTAAGGCCATGAGTTGAGCCTGCCCGTCCCGAGGCTGCCTCCTTCAGATGGGATGGGCAGGAGGGCAGGAGCCAGGAGCCCTGGGCCCTGATCCCAAGTGAGGATGATGGGGAGACTGCACAGCAGCCCTTCTGAGCTTGCTCTATCACTGCCCCCATTTTCCTGCCAAGGAGATTGAGGCCCAGAGAGATGACACGCCACTCGTCTGAGGTTGCAGCCTCTCGGAAAGGGTCAGGAGAGGATGTACGTCTTACTTCCTCCCACTCAGAGCCCATGCTATATTTCCCTTCTGCCAAATATGGCACTCAGTTACAGGGTAACTCTGGAAGTCCCTCCCTCTCTGGGCCTCCGTTTCCCCATTTGTAAAAGGCACAGGTTGGACTAGAAATGCCTCTGAGCTTGGACATTCTGTGGCTGAGGACCGTTTTGCAGACTTGGACCTCAACCTCACGGGCACCTGCTCTCTCCAGCCATTTTTGGAGGAGGACCCAGGAGTTCCTGGGGAGCAACTCGGCTTTCCCAGCAGGGAAATAAGCATGGCCAAGGCCAGGCAGAGTGCTTTTTCTTTTCTTTTTTTTTTGGGGGGGAGGGGGCGGGAGACGGAGTCTCACTCTGTCACCCAGAGAGTGCAGTGGCGCAATCTTGGCTCACTGTAATCTCCGCCTCCCAGGTTCAAGTGATTCTCCTGCCTTAGCCTCCCGAGTAACTGGGATTACAGCCGCATACCACCATGCCCGGCTAATTTTTGTATTGTTTGTAGAGACAGGGTTTCATTATGTCGGCCAGGCTGGTCTTGAACTCCTGACCTCAGGTGATCTGCCTGCCTCGGCCTCCCAAAGTGTTGGGATTACAGGCGTGAGCCACCACGCCCAGCCCAGGCACAGTGGGTGCTTTCAAAAAGGCTCCTAACCTGTGTATCCTACACTGCCGCCACTGTGCCCAAGGATCAGGAGTGCATCTGGGGTTGGCTTTGAGGTCAGCAGGGGCTGAAGGTCGGAGGGTAGATAGGAAGTGGGCTCCGGAGCACCCAGGGGCCAGAGCCTTCCCGAAAGGCCCCACTCTCACCCCGTGATCTCCTCTGCTGACACACGCAGTGGTCAGGGACAGCGGGAAAGCTCTGGACAGCGAGTGGCAGAGCTCGGGTCCATATGGAGCCTGGCTCTGGAGCCCCCTCCCTGAAAGGCCTCCTCCCCGGAACATGCCCTGCTCTGAGCCAGGGAGCCCTCTCCAGGCCCCACAGAGAAAAGGGGAGGTACTCTCAGTTGCTCGGCTCCCACCACAGCCACACCCATCCTCTGGACCGATCCTTCTCTGCTGGATTGTCGCCCGCCCGTGCCCTGGAGGCTTGAAGTTGGTTCCCAATCCCCCAATTGCACCCTCTCCTACCTCCCCAGAGACTTCAGTGGGTCCCCATCGGCACCGAAAGGCCTCAATTCGACCTGATCTTTGAAAAGGACAACTCTCCCAGGAGCCTTCCAGGGCCCCAGCGTTGTCCTTGGCTCTCTGGCCTTCCTGACCAACCGCAGGAAAGCCGCTGTCTCTCTCTTCACTCCGCCTCCAGGACCCCGTCCACCCTTAACTCTCTGGCCAAAGTCATCAGTTCCTAATCCAGCCAACTCCCCAGGCCCCATGTACTCCACACTCTGGCCTCACCCTCCTCTTCTGCAGACTCCTGTCCTCCTCCCTCTCTGTTCTCCACAGTGACCACGTCAAGGACCCCTCTTCACCCACGAGCCTGGAAAGGGTGACTCCTTGGGCTTCAGATGGATTCAAGATGGTCCCTTGGACATCCCAGAGCCCCAGACACCTGACACGAGACACACCTTGGCCTCTGAAAACCTGTGCTTCCTCCTGTCTCAACAATCCACGCAAAGAAGCTCGAGTCACTCAGACCACCCCCACCATCAACTCCCGTCCCTTTGGATTCCCCCTCCAGCGTCTCCCAGATCCGTCCATGTCTCTCCATCCCTACCTGCCTTGGCCACGCCAGGCCCTGTGGCTTCACCTGATGGCTAATCGTGGTCTCTTAACAGCTCTCTTCCACTCTCCCACCTCTCACTCACCCCACCTCACACACTACGGCAAGAGGAACCTCACGCTGCAAGTCAGCTCATTCCTTCACCCACTCAATCACTAGGAATTCGGTAAACATTTGCTTGAACAAAAAGAGCTAGGTCTTAGTCATCAGAGCCTATGGGCTGGCAAGGGATCGGCTGTTAAACAAATGAAGAGACAATTGAAACTGAGGTGTAGGACAGGACCCCCCTGCCATCCACCCCCCCATAACCCCACCTCTGCTCTTCAGGATGCCCACATTCCTGGGCAGCCCATCTCACTGCTCCTCACCACCAGAACCTCTGGACTGTCCCTTTCCCCTCCACCTGGCTTCCTCCTCCTCGTTCTTCAGGGGCCTGTTCCTCTGTGTTCCCAGGGACCTGGTGCTCCAGCAGAGCACGTACGCACTGTGCTAACTCCCTCGTTACTTGGCCTTCTTCATCCCCGTGTCCCCGGAGCCTTGCTCCATAGCTGGATTCTGGCAGTGCTCAAAAAACATTTGCACAAAGGCCAGGCGAAGTGGCTCATGCCTGTAATACCAGCACTTCTGGCGGCTAAGGTGGGAGGCTTTGAGGCCAGGAGTTTAAGACCAGCCTGGAAAACACAGTGAGACCCTGTCTCTACCAAAAACAAACAAACAAACAAACAAAAAATCCAATTTGCACAAATCAGTAAACGAGTGAACGAATGAATACTGTCTTGTCAAGGCTTTCATTAGCAAGAGTATAAATCTGGAGAAACAGCACGCAAGGGCCTGGGCAGGCCACGCCCAGCCCTCCTGGTCACCACAGGCCAAGGTGGCTGAGAAGGAGCCGTCAAGCCCGAGTGAGGAGGAAGAGGGGCTCAGGCCTCCCACTCAGAATGAGGGGCCTGCCTGGGGTTGGCCCAAGTGAACTGTTTTCCCTGTTAAGGCTCTGGTGTTCCAGGGGGTGGGGACAGGATGTGATTAAGCCATGTGCTAAACAGCATGTCCAGAGGGTCTCCTTCCTCTGGGACAGCGTGCTTGCCGCCAGCTCCTTTCCTGAGGGGTGACCTCAGCCAGCAGGCACGACACTAACAGGCAAGCTTGGCGGGAGGAGCTGGGGGTGGGGGCAGGATCGGGAGCCAGGCTTGAGGCCTGAACCCTCCCCCAACCAGGAGGACAGCCCCAGCACAGCACCCGGGACAGGGCAGGCATGGCAGGAGCTGTGAGGAAGTCCCAGCTTATCAAGGGCAGCACTGTGCTACGGGGAAGCCACAGGGTCTCCCCCTCCATAGATTAAAGAAGGGCTGGGTTTGTTCTGTGCTTCCCAAATGTGGCTTCTCCCCAGGGGACTCCAGTTTTCCTATTCAGTGGGCCTGTCCCGAAACTGCAAGAGAAAACCCTGCCCTGGTCTACTCTCCCGCTGTGCTCAAGTCATAATATGGGGTGGCCGGAGATAAGGACTTGTCAAAATCCCTGATATATGTGGGTTGCAGGTTGCTCTGCAGTAAGAGAGCCCTGGGGAAGAGGGGAGGAAGGCTTCCAAGCCAGCAGGCATCTGGAGGGCCTGAAGCATCTAGTCTGAGTGATGCTGGAGAAGGTGTGTCCTGTCCTGGGGCCCGGGAGGACAGACAGGGCATTCCAGGGGCCACCTCCCTCCGTGCCCGAGGATGCTACAGACAGCTCCTGTTGGGAGGACTCAGCAGGTTGGTGGGAGGAGGACAGGTGCATCATGCCTGGCACAGGCTGAACACAGAGCAGGTACCCACAAAACCAACAGGGACTGCACCGTGGGGCTGCTGCATGGCAGATGCACCCAACAGCAACAACTGAACTAAGAAATGCGGGTTGCCACACGGAGGCTGCTGAGGGGAGGGTGCTTAGTGAAAATGCTCTATGAGCTGCACACTTTTTATATGCAGGAGTGGTTTTCCATTTGGCTCACTGCTGCTGGACCGCCCTGTAAGTAAGTTCCCCCAAATAAACCCCATGTTTCATTGGCTGGCTCCAGGGTTCTTCATTTTATTTTGAGACCGGGTCTCACTCTATTGCCCAGGCTGGAGTACAGTGGTACAACCATAGCTCACTGCAGTCTCCAACTCCTAGGCTGAAGCGATCCTGCCTCAGCCTCCCAAATAGCTGGGACTACAGGCACATGCCACCATGCCTGGATCATTTCTGTATTTTTGGTAGAGATGGGGTTACCCTATGTTGCCCAGGCTGGTCTCGAACTCCTGAGCTCAAGTGACCGTCCCACCTTGGCTTCCCTAAGTGCTCGGATTACAGGTGTGACCCACTGTGCCTGGTCAACTCCGGGTCTCTTCTTCAGCCTCCTGAACCTGGTGGCATCCCTAGTGAAGTTCACAAGGGCCTGCCACGACAGCTGCTACTGTGTCGGGGGCAGAAGGGTGGCTGGCTTGGCTCTCCCTTGTCTCCCAGCCCCTGGCCTCAGGCATCCTCCACCACATGTCTCACTACAGGAATCTCCACCTGGATGTGAGGCCCAGGAAGACCTGCAGGTCCCCAGGACGGGTGGAAGAGGGACGTTCCCCACAATGGCAGTGGCTGTTTCCATTTCAGAGGCCAGACCACAGAGCCACAGGAGTACCCAGCCCTCCATCCACACTGCCTGCCTCCACCAAGGGGCCCTTGGATGGGGGCTTCCCCAGCCAGGTAAGAGACTGGCACCCACAGACCACCAACAGCCTTGAAAGTATGTCGAAGGTGTGGCCTCCCAAACTCCCAGTGACAATGATTTGCACAATTTCCTTTTCAGAAAGGCAGGCAGTGACAAGCTAACCCCATCTCAGCCCAACTCTGCCTCTGACACCACCAAATGCAGCAGAGAAAGATGTGTGAGTGATGCTGGGAGCTGCAGAGACCATCCAAGGCTTCCCCTCAGCCAGCACTGGCCACCCACACAGTTTCTGTCATGGGTGGACCCGGATTGGCTCCTTGCCTCCAAATCCGACTGGGAACAAGCTGAGGAAGACACAAACTCCAGGCTAAGTCTTGACTCCCACCACCTGGCTTTGCGAGAGAACCCCCGGGGTTTGGACCTCCTGCCCATGCACATCCCTGCTGAAGAGGAACCCAGCTCAAGGTCACCTTGGGGGACAGACCTTGCCTGACCATGCAGTCTCTCCAGGCAGGAAAACTGCAACATTCTGGAGCAAAGACAGGCCCGGGGCCCAGAGATTCGGATTCAGCAGGCCTGGGATGGGGCCCAAGGAGTCTGTCTCTTGAACAGAGCTTCTGTCCTGGATGGTTCTGTAAACCCCAGGTAAGGACTCCACACTCAGGGGCATCGACGGTCCCAGGACACGGAGCCTGCCGAGCGCCCCACCACAGGCCCCAGCCAGGCCACCCGCCAGCCCACATGCAGAGCTGTGGCAGGGCCACTCACCCGGTTGGCCGTGATGGCCAGGTTCTGGAGGTTCTGCAGGAGGCCAATGTCAGCGGGGAGGAAGGTCAGGTTGTTGTGGCTGAGGTCCAGGTAGCGCAGCTTGCGGCAGTAGAAGAGCTGGGTGGGGATCTTCTCAATCTTGTTGCGGTTCAGGTAGAGGCGCTCCAGGTTGGTGAGGTTGCCGATCTGGATGGGGATGTAGGCGATGTGGTTGTACCACAGCTTAAGGCAGGTGAGGCGGTGCAGGTGCTGGAAGCTGATGATCTCCTCGATGGTCTTGAGGTTGTTGTCCTTGAGGTCAATCTCCTGCAGGTTGTGGAGGCTGAAGATGGAGTGGGGGATGCGCTCCAGGTCGCAGCGGATCAGCTCCAGCTCAGTCAGGTTCGCCATCTTCTTGAGGCTGTTGAGGACGATGAGCTTGGTGCCCTCATTGTTGATGGACAGCTTCTGCAGGTGCACGCCCACATCTGTGACCACCTGCGGCAGCTTGCTCAGGTTGCTCTTGAGCCTCAGCACCTTGAGGCGTTTGAGCTCCCGCAGCCCGTCGATGACAATGTAGCGGTTGTTCTCCGCGCTCAGGTTGCCCGTCAGGTGCAGCTCCTCCAGCGTCTTCAGGCTATAGATCCACAGCGGGATCTCCTTGATGTCGGTGAACTTGATGTGCAGCGCCCGCAGGTTCTCGCGCAGGAAGGCCAGCGCGGGCGCCTCAATCTTGGCCGCTGTGTGGTAGAGCCACAGCTCCTTGAGGCCCGTGAGCTGGGCAATGCTGGGCGGGATGGTCACGTCAGGGATCAGCTCCAGCTTCAGGACCTCCAGCTCCACCAGGTCAAACACAGTGTCAGGGATGCCACTGAGCATGAACAGGTGCAGCTCCAGCTTGTCCTGCGCATTCTTGGTGAGCCGCTGCCGGAGCTTGTCCAGCGTCCACTCGTTGTTGAGGTTCAGCTGCCGCAGCTTGTTCTCGCTCACTTCCGACAGGAAGACGGCGAAGCGCTTGGAGTAGAGCGGGTCGTATTGGTCAATGAGGTGCAGCATGAAGGCGAAGTCATTCTTGACGTCGGGGATGTCACTGTAGCTGCTCTCCTCGCGGATTGACTCGAACGAGTACTTCTTGAGGGAGCGCCGTAGCATCCACCACAGTGTGTACATGCAGATGAGGCCGTAGAAGATGACTAGGCTGATGTAGAAGGATGCCAGGATCTTGAAGAGTGTGGCCAGGGGGTGGGCACAGCGGTAGGTGCGGTAGCCCGTCAGGCTCTCAATGTCCACGGTGCAGTCCACGTCGAACTTGATGTTGTGCACGTAGTAGACGGTGTAGCAGATGATGAGGATGAACTTGATCACCTTGATGATGGTCTGCCGCATGTAGAGGCGGTACACGATGTCCCCCTCCTCCACATGGGTCCGGAACTTCTTCACCTTCTCAAACAGTGCCTTGGCCTGCTCCCCCTCCTTCTTGTCCAGCACACCCGTCTCTGAGCGGTCCACGATACCCTGCTCGATCCGTGACTTGGTCCGCTGTAGCATGGGCACGGTGGCCTCCACGTCCTCACTGACAGTCGATGACTTCTTGTCCATGGAGCCATTCATCTTGCTGAAGGCCGGCTTGGGGTCGCTCTCCTCCACCACTGTCTCCGACAGGGCCCTCGTGGTCCAGGGCGAGTCGAAGCACTTCAGCAGGATAGACACAAAGTGCTCCAGCTTCGAGCTGGTGCGTGGGAATTTGAACCAGAAGTTGCTGCAGGCCAGGAAGATGAGCGTGTGCAGAAGCACCAGGTAGGGGAAGTACTTGGCAAACCAGTGCAGCCGGTTCTCATAGCACACGGCGTCCACGTAGTTGTACTGGTGCCGGTCCAGGTCATACTTGATGCCTGTGGGGCCCGTGTCAGGGGTCGGCAGAATGGTGGAGTTGGGGTAGGTGGGCTCCGGGCCAGGGGCTGCCCAGCCCCGGAACGAGTCATTGCAGGAGTCCTTGGTGACCCACTTACAAGGCAGGCAGATCATCTTGTCTTGGGTGACCTGCAGCGTGCCCCCGAAGACGGCAATCATCAGCATGACGATAGAGATGTAGTCTGTAAACACATCCCACCACGGCTTCAGGATCCGGTATGCTGGCTGCGTGTCCGCAAAGTAGCGGAGCTCTGTCACTGGAATCATGGTTCAACCTAAAAGGGATCCATAGGAGGGGGTTAGCACAGGGTGGCCTGGCTTTCCTAGGACCCAGGGGTCAGGGGAAGAAGACAATGAAAATTCTTCCATTGTCCAAAATTCCACCTCAAATCTAGCTGGGAGCCAAAGCCTGCCCACTCCACGGGGCAGCCCACTTATCAGCCCTTCTGCAGAAAGCATGTGGTCACTTGGCTGGGAAACCACCCTGGGGGAGGCGGGCAGGCTCCCCATTTAATACACAGGAAGACTGAGCACAGTGAGATTAGACAGATCCCCGGTGCAGCCTCAGGGTTCTCTGCCCCATCCCTTGCATTCCAGTAAGAGCATTCGGGAACTCCTTTCTAAAGTCCATCTATTTAATGAACAGATTGACCAGAGGAACACATTTAAAACTCCCAGTTCACTGGGAACCAGCTGCTGTAAAGCTGCAGCAAAGGGCTGGAGGGATTCCTGCAAAATATGAGGAAAGAAAGCAATATGCAGAGGGGGCACAACATGAACTCACTTCCATAAAACAAAGAGCAAGGTTTAAAAATTCCACATGGTTCACGTCTGTAATCCCAGCACTTTGGGAGGCCGAGGTGGGTGGATCACCTGAGGTCAGAAGTTCAAGACCAGCCTGGCCAACATGGTGAAACTCCGTATCTACTAAAGATACAAAAGTTAGCCTGGCGTAGTGGTGGGTGCCTGTAATCCCAGCTATTCGGGAGGCTGAGACAGGAGAATCACTTGAACCCGGGAGGTGGAGGTTGCAGTGAGCCGAGATTGTGCCATTGCACTCCAGCCTGGGCGACAAGAGTGAAACTCCAACTCAAAAAAAAAAAAAAAAAAAAAAATTCCACATGGGGGCTGGCATGGTGGCTCATGCCTGTAATCCTAGCCTATAATCCCAGCATTTTGGGAGGATGAAGCGGGAGGATCGCTTGAGTCCAGGAGGTCGAAGCTGCAGTGAGCTATGACCCCATCACTGTACTCCAGCCTGGGCGACAGAGACCCTGCCTCAACCATAAAATTCCACATGTGCGTATAGTTATGTGTGTACAAGATTCTGAGAGCACTCGGAAGACCAAAGGTCACACAGTGGGTCTTAATGACAGGCTCCTAGGGGAGCGGCCTCAAGAGAGGGGATTAAGAATAAGGCTCTCCTCCCCCACAAACTGGGTGATCACAGAGAGGCCTTAATGTAAAATCATCTCTGGTTGCGTGTGTATAAAGGAATGAAAAACAGCAGCAACAGCAGGCTCTCCCAGAGAGAGTCTAGTTTGACTACTATGGAGAGAAACTGGAAATCTGATTTTTCTTTTTTTTTTTGAGACGGAGTCTTGCTCTGTCGCCAGGCTGGAGTGCACTGGCATCATTTTGGCTCAATGCAACCTCTGCCTCCAGGGTTCAGGCGATTCTCCTGCCTTAGCCTCCCGAGTAGCTGGGACTACAGGCCTGCACCACCACACCCAGGTAATTTTTGTGTTTTTCAGTAGAGACGAGGTTTCACCATGTTGACCAGGATGGTCTCGATCTCTTTACCTCCTGATCCGCCTGCCTCAGCTTCCCAAAGTGCTGGGATTACAGGAGTGAGCCACCATGCCCAGCTGGGAACCTGATTTTTAACACATAACTTCGGTGACTCTAATGATTGGCCAAGCTTGGGAAACACTGGCTGAGAAGCCACATTAGGAAACGCAGGCTGTGCCACACAGGAGGCACGCAGCAAGATCTCTGTGAGAATGTCTCTCTGTGGCCATTCGTGGTCACACGGCCAAGGCTCGTTGTTCTTACAATGACAGACGTAAGGCGGTCACGGAGGGATAAGGTACTAGATGTTCCCTGGAGAACATACGGAAAATTGTAAAAAAGCATAGCAGCAAAAAAAGAAGAATCCCCTTTACAGTCCCCACCAGGGTTACACACTGTTAACTTTTCACTGAATAATAACCTTCCAGTCCTTTCTGTGTATTTTAGAATTTTATAATTTTTATTTTAAGAGACTGGATCTTGCTCTGTTGCCCAAACTAGAGTGCAGTGGCGTGATCATGGCTCACTGCAGCCTCAACCTCCTGGTCAAGCAATCCTCCTACCTTAGCCTCCCCCAGGTAGCTGGGGCTACAGGTGTGTGCCACCATGCCTGGCTAATCTTTTTTTTTTTTTTTTTTTTGAGACAGAGTCTTGCTCTGTTGCCTAGGCTGGAGTGCAGTGGCGTGATCTCGGCTCACTGCAAGCTCCGCCTCCCAGGTTCACGCCATTCTCCTGTCTCAGCCTTCCAAGTAGCTGGGACTACAGCCACCCGCCCACCACACCCGGCTAATTTTTTTTTGTATTTTTAGTAAAGACAGGGTTTTACCATGTTAGCCAGAATGGTCTCGTTCTCCTGACCTTGTGATCCGCCCGCCTTGGCCTCCCAAAGTACTGGGATTATAGGTGTGAACCACCGTGCCTGGCCCATGCCTGGCTAATTTTTAAAATTTTTTGTAGAGACAGGATCTCGCTATGTTGACCAAGTTGGTTTCGAACTCCTGGCCTCAAGCAATCCTCCGGCCCTGGCCTCCCAAAGTGTTGGGATTACACGAGTGAGGCACTGCACCCAGCCCTTTCTGTGTATTAGAATAAATTGTGCTTTTATTTATTTATTTATTTAGAGACAGAGTATCGCTCTGTCACCCAGGCTGGAGTGCAGTGGCACCATCTCGGCTCACCACAGCCTCCGCCTCCCGGGTTCACATGATTCTCCTGCCTCTGCCACCCAAGCAGCTGGGATTATAGGCACACGCTACCACGCCCAGCTAATTTTTGTATTTTCAGTAGAAACGGAATTTTGCCACGTTGGCCAGGCTGGTCTCGAACTCCTGACCTTAGGTGATCCAACTGCCTCGGCCTCCCCAAGTGCTGGGATTATAGGTGTGAGTCACCGTGCCTGGCCAAATTGTGCTTTTACTTTACTGTAACCCAGAACCTAGATTTTTATCTAAACAAAGTTTTAAATGCCTGTGTCAAATGTGTCTGTTTCTCTTAGGAGGTGAACAGGGGTGCCCAGATGATGGGTCACCTTTCTTTGATTACTGATGATGTTAATAACCAGAATAGTAACAAACTTTATTTTTTTTCTTTTTGAGACAGTCTCACTCTGTCACCCAGGCTGGGGTGCAGTGGCATGATCCTGGCTCACTGCAACCTCTGCCTCCTGGGTTTAAGTGATTCTCATGTTTCAGTCTCCCAAGTGGCTGGGATTACAGACGCCCGCCACCACATCCAGCTAATTTTTGTATTTTTAGTAGAGACGGGGTTTTGCCATGTTGGCCAGGCTGGTCTTGAATTCCTGGCCTCAACCAATCCACCTGCCTTGGCCTCCCAAAGTGTTGGGATTACAGGCGTGAGCCAACGTGCCCGGCCTAGTTATGAACTCTTTAAGAACAGCACCTCTCGGGCCAGGCGCAGAGGCTCACGCCTGTAATCCCAGCACTTTGGGAGGCCGAGGCGGGCAGATCACGAGGTCAGGAGATCGAGACCATCCTGGCTAACAAGGTGAAACCCCGTCTCTACTAAAAATACAAAAAAATTAGCCGGGCATAGTGGCAGGCGCCTGTAGTCCCAGCTGCTTGGAAGGCTGAGGCAGGAGAATGGTGTGAACCCGGGAAGCGGAGCTTGCAGTGAGCCGAGATCGCACCACTGCACTCCAACCTGGGTGACAGAGCGAGATGCCGTCTCAAAAAAAAAAAAAGAACAGCACCTCTCTGCAAATGCCAAACACTCCCCAGCCCCAATCTTTCTAGGCTATGCTGGATGGGGAGGACAGGAGGAAGGCAGAGCAGGACCCCATGTGAGGCAGGTGGAATGGGGCACTCAGCAAGGGTGATGATGGCCACAGCCAGTGCTGAGGGCCTGGAAGTGTGCCAGGCACCAGGCAGGCCTCCCCTGCAGGCCCTCCTAGGGTCATCCTTGATGCCCAAGAGGCCAGGCCTCTGTAGCCCCATCCCAGAGATGGGGGTGCTAAGGCTCAGGGAGGTGACATCACCTGCCAACATCACCCTGCTATTAAGTGGCAGAGTAAGAACAAACCCAGCAGGCCTGTCCCCCCACCACCAGGCTCAGGTCCTCGCCACCATGTGGGACTTGCCCTCCGCCTGCCCAAGGTCTCACCCAGGCGGTGCCAAGAGAAACGGGCCTGGGACTGCAGCTTCCCCGCCCCTCAGCATTACCAGCGCTCAGGTCACAAAGGGGCCAGCAGACACCACCGCCCGCCCTGGGCTGGCAGCTCCAGGCCAGAAGTCAGTCCTCCTAGTGATGCCAGGACTCACGGGCCAGGGCAAGCACCCGCCCCACAGGAAGGCCCGGGCCCTCTAATGACCAGCTGGGTCCACGCACCACCTACACTGCTGGGAAAGGAAGTGGCACTGGGAGAGCTTCTGAATCACACAGCTGCCTCCATTGAGACACGTGGACACCTGGCGTCCCCATCCAGGGCCAGGACCTAAAGACTGGGGAGCAGAAGCGGGAGGAGAGGAGCCCGGTGCGTGCAGCAGCCTGCCTGCCCCCGAGTCTGGAATGAGACAGCCAGGGCGGGCGCGGCTGTTTGAGCAGGCAGGATGTGGTGACAATGATACTGCAACACCTCCCTCGTGTTCACGGAGTGGGGTGTGTTCGCTCATAGAAACACCTGCTTCCTCTGCAAGGAGCCGCCCCAGCCCCGCCGACCTGGAGCTTGTCTGCGCCACCCAGACTCCTCCTTCTGAGGCAGGAAGTGTTCCCAGCTCAGTCACACAGGTGAGGGAAACTGAGGCTCAGAGGCAAAACCACCTGCCCAAGGCAGGAAACACCATCCCAATCAGGTCTGATTCTGACTAACCGCCCCAACTCTGCGCTTGGTCTGGGAACATCCAGACTCTGCTCGGCCCTTGGCTGGGTCCAGCGAGGGCAAAAAAAAAAAAAAAATGATCAAGGTGGGACTTCTGCTTCAGGTTCCTCTCTCCAGTTTGAGTGTGTCTGGGGAGTGGAGGAGGGCCCAGAGCTCCAATGGCAGAGCCTGGGGGTTGGCTGCAGAACTGAGAAGGGCCTGGACTGGAGTCTCTCGCAGGCCTGGCCCAACTGGTGCCTGGGCCTACCCTGGTGAGGGTAACCTGTCTGGAGGGGTCACCCCCAGCTGCACCCGTTTCCTTGTCCTCTGCTGTGTGATTCTGGACAAGTCACTGCCCCTTTCTGATGGGCCTTTGGGGGAGATCAGGAAAGAGGGTGCAGGCACCAAATCCAGGGTTGAGTTCCCAAGGGTGTGGGGAAAGGAGCCCCACCCCAACAAGAGCCAGCTGGGTGGTCAGAGCCACCTGCCTGCCCCCTGCAGGGGCGGGCTCCCTCCCACGCAGCTCTTGCCGAGGATGAAGAGGGGAAGCCAGCATCAAGGTGTGGGCCTGGACTCTTGGCAGCCTCTCTGTGGGACCTTGGACAAGCTCCTCACTGCTTGCAGCCTCTGTTTCTTCACATACATGATGGGCATGATACCACGCAGGGCTGCTGGGAGGAGGCCACAGAAATTATTTTAATTAAATGGGACGGGGTCTTGCTATGTTGCCCAGGCTGGTCTCAAACTCCTGGCCTTAAGCAATCCTCCTGCTTCGGCCTCCAGAGTAGCTGGACTGTAGGCATGCAGCACCACACTGGGCTAAAAAAAAATTTTTTTTTGAGGCAGAGTCTCACACTATCGCCAGGCTGGGGTGCAGTGGCACCATCTGGGCTCACTGCAATCTCCACCTCCCAGGTTCGAATGATTCCCCTGTCTCAGCCTCCCGAGTAGCTGGCACTACAGGCGCGCCACCACCACGCCCAGCTAATTTTTCGTATTTTAGTCAAGACGGGGTTTCACCCCATTGGCCAGGATGGTTTCTGTCTCCTGACCTCATGATCTACCCGCCTTGGCCTCCCAAAGCGCTGGGATTACAGGCGTGAGCCACTGTGCCCGGTCTGTTTTTTTCTGAGATGGAGTTTTGCTCTATCGCCCAGGCTGGAGTGCAGTGGCATGATCTCGGCTCACCGCAACCTCCACCTCTCGAGTTCAAGCGATTCTCCGGCCTCTGCCTCCGGAGTAGCTGGGATTACAGGCGTGCACCACCATGCCCAGATAATTTTTATATTTTTAGTAGAGACAGGGTTTTACCATGTTGGTCAGGCTGGTCTCGAGCTCCTGACCTCGTGATCTGCCCACCTCAGCTTTCCAAAGTGCAGGGATTACAGGTGTGAGCCACTGCGCTGGGCCTCACACTGGACTAATTAAAAAAAAAAAAATTTAGAGATGGGGTCTTGCTATGTTGCCCATTTGGCCTCGAACTCCTGAACTTGAGTGATCCTCCCACCTCAGCCTCCTAAGTAGCTGGGACTACGGGCATGAGCTACTGCACCCAGCAGGTCTTGGGAACTAAATGCTTTTATTTTTATTTTTATTTTGAGACAGAGTCTCAATCTGTCACCCAGGCTGGAGCAGTGGCATGATCTCAGCTCACTGCAACCTGTGCCTCCTGGGTTCAAACGATTCTCCTCCCTCAGTCTCCCGAGTAGCTAGGATTACAAGTGCCCACCACCATGCCCGGCTAATTTTTGTATTTTAGTAGGGACAGGGTTTCACCATGTTGGTTAGGCTGGTCTCGAACTCCTGACCTCAAGCGATCTGCCCACCGCAGCTTCCCAAAGTGCTGGGATTACAGGCGTGAGCCACTGCATCCAGCCCCCAAATGCTTTTAAAGTGCTTTGTGCAGAGTGGGGTGCAGTCAGCCCAGGCTGGTATAATCTTTCTTCCACCTCCTCAGCACCTAGTGAAGCCAGATTCTCTTTGAGGACAAGAGTCAATTGTTAGGACTCGATACACTCAGAGTCTCTCCCAGAGAGCGCCTGAAAGGGGACAAGGTGGGGTGGGGCGCTGCAGGGCGTGGGCCCCAGGTGTGGTGGAGAGGCCGGCAGCAGTTTCAGGTGGATGTGGGTTGGGGCTGGGGTAGGGGAGGCAGCTAAAGCCAGGCAGTCTGGGCCCTTCCTTTCCCTGCCCAGCCCTGAGGAATCCCCACAGGGAGGGGCCCAGTGCAAGGACCCGCCCAGGAGCTCAGGACTGCAGTTGACCAGATACCCACAAGAGAGCAGTTCCGGTTCAGAAACAGACAACCAAGGCCAAGGCCAGATTCTCCCCCGCACCAAGCCAGGAGGTCCCCATTGTTTCCAGGTCCATTTTTTTTCCCTCAATTTTTTTAGACTGTCATAAAACACACGTAACTGAAAATGTACCATCTTACCCATGTTCAAGGGTGCAGTTCAGTGGCATGAAGCACATTCACTGTTGTGCAACCATCACCACCAGACACAGAACTCTCTTCATCTCGTCAAACTGAAACCCACACCCCTTAAACACGACACCCCTTCCACTCACCGCCTCCAAGTACTCCATCCCACTTCCTCTCTCTGTCAATCTGACTCCTCTAGGGACCTCGTGTAAGTGGAATCATAAGGTATTTGTCCTTTTGTGACGGGCTGTATCACTTAACATAATGTCCTCAAGGCTCACCACGTTCTAACACATATGAGAATGTCCTTTTGTTAAGGCTTTTTTTTTTTAAGGTGTCCATTTTATAACCACGGAAACCGGCTCGGAGACAGAAGTCTTCTGCCCAACTTCATACTGCCTGTAAGTGACAGAGGTGGCGTTCGAACCTGGATTTACAGTGGGCCCAGACAGGCAGCACCTCCAGGGTGGGTCATTCAGATGGAGCAGACCCCACCAAGAGCCCTTCTTGGGGTGCACCTGGGTGTGGTCAGAAATGCCCCGGAAGGGAAGGGAGCCTTTGAGGCGTGGGGTGGGGGTGGCTGGGCTATCTCTGCCTTACGGAAAGTGCCCTTGCTTATCCTCCCTGTGCTCGGCCCTCTCAGCTGGCACTGCATCCTGGCGGAGCTGTGGAACAGCTTCTCTCCCAGGGCCTCAGTTTCCCTGTCTAGAAAGGAGCAGCAAACCTGTTAAAGATGTGTCCATGTTGTGTAAAAAATAGGCCAAGGGGTGGGTGGGCCCAGGCCTCTGCCCAGCCTGGACTCCTCCTTCCCCCTCATCTGCCCACCCCTGCGTCAGACTGCTGGGCTGTGACTGCAGAGCTGCCACCGCCATCACAGACACCCCTTGTCCTGACTGTTCTGGCCTCCAGCTGGCAGAGAGGGAGGGGGCTATCCAGAAGCCAGGACGCCTTCCCCTCTCAGCACCTTGGTTCCCCATTGTAACAAGGGGGAAGGTGACAAATGCCCTGCAGGCTCTTAGGACTATCATGAAGATCACAGAAATGAGGCTTCCCAAACTACCTGTGTGAGAGCCCAGGTCAGTGGAGAGCAAGCCTACATGAGCTTGGAGGAAAGGGCTGGGCCAGGGCCAGCCTGGCTCTGCTACTTGTGATGGTGGGCAGGTGACTTCACCTCTCTGAGCCTTAGTTACCCCATCTTTGAATGGGGCTAAAGATAGGCCCTGCCTCAGAGGGCTGCTAAAAGGCCAGGGCCTGAAATATTCAACACATCCAATGTGCCAGGGCCAGCCAGAGCCTGCGGGTGGATGTGAACAGGAAGTGGAGAGCAAAATAGGCCTGGCCTGGCCCTGCTAGAGCAACCCTGACTTCAGGAGACACCTGGTGAGTGAATGAAAAGTGCATTCGAGAGTTAAGTTGGGAAATGGAAGAAGGAAAACCATCAGAGGGCTCCAGGACACCTGGTAAAGAGACAGGCGGGGCATGGCACGCAGTAGGTGGACAATAAGCACACCCTGGTTAAAGAAGCTACTAGATCAACTACTTGGGAGGCTGAGGCAGGAGAATCGCTTGAACTCGGGAGGCAGAGGTTGTGGTGAGCTGAGATCATGTCATTGCACTCCAGCCTGGGCAACAAGAAGAGTGAAACTCTGTCTCAAAAAAAAAAAAGAAGCTACCAGAGGCCAGACGCAGTGGCTCACACCTGTAATCCCAGCACTTTGGGAGGTCGAGGCAGGAGAATCACTTGAGCTCAGGAGTTCGAGACCAGCCTGGGCAACATAGCAAGATCCCATTTCTACCAAAAAATTAGCAGTGCATGTAGTTCTACCCACTCAGGAGGCTGCAGTGGGAATACTGCTTGAGCCCGGGAGGTCAAGGCTGCAGTCAGCTATGATTGCACCACTGCACTCCAGCCTGGGTGACAGAGAACCTGTCTCAAAAAAAAAAAGAAGCCATGAGAATGCAGTGACAGGGTCTGTTCAGTGGAATAAGTAGCTCTTCACATACTGCTATTTTGGACAAAAGCAAGATACAAAATAATAAACAGTTGGGCGTGGTCGCTCACGCCTGTAATCCTAGCACTTTGGGAGGCCGAGTTGGGCAGATCACTTGAGGTCAGGAGTTTGAGACCAGCCGGGCCAACATAGTGAAACCCCATCTCTCCTAAAAATACAAAAATCAGCCGGGCATGGTGGCACACACCTGTGATCCCAGCTACCCAAGAGGCTGAGGCAGGAGAATTGCTTGAACCCAGGTGGTGGAGGTTGCAGTGAGCTAAGATCGCACCACTGCCCTCCAGCCTGGGCGACAGAGCAAGACTCCGTCTCAAAAACAAACAAACAAAAACTTACTAAATGATCAGATAAGGGAATACTATGCAATCCCAAAAGTGCATTAGAACAAAACACTTGATAACAAGAGGAAATGTTCAAAGTATGTTAAATCTAAAAAGTAGGTAACCCCTCTGCCATAAATTACACACACAAACACTGAACAGTCTTAGAAGTGAGATTAGACTGCTGTTTATTATCCTTTTTCACCCCAAACTTATCTGTTTTTTTTTTTTTTGAGACAGTCTCACTCTGTCATCCAAGCTGGAGTGCAATGTCGCGAGCCACTGCCCCTGCCCTCTATTTTTTTATTATAACCACTTGTTACTCATAATTAAGAAAAAAGATTATTTTGCCAGGCACGGAGGTGCATGCCTGTAATCCCAGCACTCTGGAAGGCCGAGGTGGGAGGATCAGCTGAGGTCAGGAGTTTGAGACCAGCCTGACTAACATGGTGAAACCCCATCTCTACTAAATACAAAAAATTAGCCAGGCATGGTGCAGGGCACCTGTAATCCCAGCTACTTGGAAGGCTGAGGCAGGACAATCGCTTGAACCCAGGAGGTGGAGATTGCAGTGAGCCGAGATCGCGCCATTGCACCCCAGCCTGGGCAACAAGAATAAAACTGTCTCAAAAAAAAAAATTTTTTTTTAAATCACTATCTCAAAGGATCAAGAATAGCTAAGACAGGCCGTGTGCTGTGGCTCACGTCTGTAATCCCAGCACTTGAGGAGGCTGAGGTGGGCGGATCACCTCAGGAGTCTGAGACCAGCCTGGCCAAGATGGCGAAATCCTGTCTCTACTAAAAATATAAAAAATTAGCCAGGTGTGGTGGAGGCACCTGTAATCCCAGCTACTCGGGAGGCTGAGGCAGGAGAATTGCTTGAGCCAGGGAGGTGGAGGCTACAGTGGGCCGAGATCTCCAGTCTGAGCAACAAGAGCGAAACTCTGTCTCAAAAAGAAAAGAAAAGTCAGAGACTATCTTAATGTCATTAAGACAGGAATATCTTACCACAAAATGTATAAATCCTTATAGGAAACGTAATGTATTGATCACATTAAAGTTAAAACATACATCGAAAGTTATAATAATAAGTGAAAAGAAGCCACAGACTAGGAAGAGTTATTTCCAAAGTTTAAAACTACCAAAAGATTAATATCCAGAATACAGCCGGGCACAATTGCTCACGCCTGTAATCCCAGCACTTAGGGAGGCTGAGGCAGGTGGATCATTTGAGGTAAGGAGTTCGACACCAGCCTGGCCAACATGCTGAAACCCCATCTCTACTAAAAATACAAAAAAATTAGCCGGGCCTGGTGGCACATGCCTGTAGTCCCAGCTACCCAGGAGGCTGAGGCAGGAGAATCCCTTGAACTCAGGAGGTGGAAGTTGCAGTGAGCAGAGATTGTACCACTGCACTCCAGCATGGGTGACAGAGCAAGACTCTGGCTCAAAAATAAATAAATAAATAAATAAATAAGAAAAGATTAGTATCCAGAATAAATACAGAAATCCCGCATAAATAAGACAAAAACAATCCAGTGAGGGGAAATGGCAAAATATATGCATAGGCAACTCACAGAGGAAAAATGCAAATGGAACTAATGTATGAAATAATTCTTAGCCTTGCTAGTAATCAAGGAATATAAATTAAAACAATCACATATCATTTCACTCCCCCAATTGGCAAAAATTGTGAACTCTTAGAGAAGGTAGGATGCACATACTCTACAACCCAGCAACTCCTCTCCTCATTATTTATGCATCTTAGAGAGCTACTCCACACGTAAGTGAGAAACCACACACAAGGATGCTCACTGAAGAATCGTTTGTAATAGCAAAAAATCAGAAATGACCCATATGTTCATCAACAGGAGAAAGGATACGTTGTTCTAATCATACAATGGAAATGCTTTAAATCAATTAAAGTTAATGAACTGTAGCAACATGTATCAACACGGACAAACCTCAGAAGCAATGTTGATCCAAAAAACAAATTGTAGATGATGCATACGTTATATAAGGTTTTCTACAAGGTGTATACCCAAGTATACCAAAGATACAAAAGCATGCATGGAAAGTCTCCAAACCAAGATAATGATTGTATCTAGGGAGGGAAGAAAATGGGGAAGGGACTTCAACTGTGCTTGGAATATTTTACTTAAGTGCCTGCGCACATTCAAGTGTGGGCGTGCCTGCATGTGTGTGAGCGGTATATGTGTGTGTGTGTGTGTGTATGTGTGTATCTGAAACAATTACTGCAAAACATTCAAGTCTGACAAAGCTGAGTTCTTGATACGGATGTATCTGTTCTAGTTTTTATACTTTTCTTAAACGATTTCATCACACAAAACTCACCAAAACAATCATGCATTCTTACCCTGCACAGCCAGTGCTCTCCCCAACCTCACACAGGCGAAGGCTCAGCAGGGAGCAGCAGCTACTGTATCTTACCAGGTTACCAGAGCAGCAGAGGCAGCTCCTCCTTCCAGGTGCTGCTCCTCGGCCCCTGAGGACCCTGCAGAACTCGTAAGCACTCCCTATCTGGTCCTGCCCTGCCCCCAGGGAGATGTAGAAGTGGGCATCATGCAGAACAGACCCTTCCCACAAGGCAGCTCAAGCAGGTGCCTTGGACAAATGGGACCAGGTTCCTGGCCAGGGCCAGGGCATCTCTGTGCCTGGGGGTTAAATGAGTAACCCAGAGAGCCCCAGCCTTCCCTCAGGCACAGGTGGATCTCAGGGAGCAGAGAGAGCAAGGACTTGGAGTTTGGGACATGTAGGTTCAAATCCAGCTCCAGCAAGAAATAATTCTGTGACCCCAGGCAAATTGTTTAGCCTAAGCCTCTGCTTTTACAACTTTTTAAATTTTATTTTATCTTGGAGACAGAGTCTTGCTTCGCTCCGTGGCCCAGGCTGGAGTGCAGTGGCACAGTCTTGGCTCACTGCAACCTCCACCTCCCGGGTTCAAGTGATTCTCCTACCTCAGCCTCCCGAGCTTCTACAACTTTAAATCAGGAATAATGCCACCTTCCTTGTAGACGTGTATGCAGTGACCCCAAAGACGTCTAACAGATATTAAGCATAAAAGAATATTGCTGAGCAGTATATAAAATGTGTTTTCTGTGAAAGAAGCCTGTCATAAAAGGCAAATACTTCGATTTCACTTCTTCACATAAGTGAATAGACAGAAAGCAGAAGGGATACCAGGGCCTGGGGGAGCAGGAAATGGGGAGTGAGCGTTTAATGGGTGCAGAGAGTTTCAGTTTTGCAAGATGAAAACAGCTCTGGAGATGGCTGTAGTGATGGATGCACAATATGAATGTACTTAATACCATTGAAGTGTACACTTACAAATGGTTAAGATGGTAAATTTTCTGTCATGTGTATTTTACCACAATAAAAAAAAATTAGGAAATATGATATCTTTTTTTTTTTTTTTTTGAGGTAGAGTCTCACTCCGTCGCCCAGGCTGGAGTACAGTGGTGTGGTTTTGGCTCACGGCAACCTCCACCTCCTGGGTTCAAGCGATTCTCCTGCCTTAGCCTCCCAAGTAGCTGGGACTACAGGTGTGCGCCACCATTCCTGGCTAATTTTTGTATTTTTAGTAGAGATGGGGTTTTGCCATGTTGGCCAGGGTGTTCTCAAACTCCTGACCTCAAGTGATCCACCTGCCTCGGTGTCCCAAAGTGCTGGGATTACAGGTGTGAGCCACTGCACCTGGCCTGTTACTGGTATAATTTTTTTTTTTTTTTTTTTTTGAGATGGAGTCTCACTCTGTCGCCCAGGCTAGAGTGCAGTGGCATGATCTCTGCTCATTGCAAGCTCCGCCTCCCAGGTTCACGCCATTCTCCTGCCTCAGCCTCCCAGGTAGGCAGGACTACAGGCACCCGCCACAATGCCCGGCTAATTTTTTTGTATTTTTAGTAGAGATGGGGTTTCGTCGTGTTAGTCAGGATGGTCTCGATCTGCTGACCTTGTGATCTGCCCGCCTCAGCCTCCCAAAGTGCTGGGATTACAGGCGTGAGCCACCATGCCTGGTGATTTTCTAAAACAAGAATGATGGCTGGGCACGGTGGCTCACGCCTGTAACCCTAGCACTTTGGGAGGCCGAGGCGGGTGGATTACTTGAGGTCAGGAGTTTGAGACCAGCCTGGCCAACATGGCGAAATCCTGTCTCTACTAAAAATACAAAAAAATTAGCTGGGCATGGTAGCACACACCTGTAGTCCCAGCTACTCAGCAGGCTGAGGCAGGAGAATCGCTTGAACCCGGGAGGTGCAGGTTGCAGTGGGCCGAATCTGTGCTCCTGTACTCCTGCCTGGGTGACAGAGTGAGACTCTGTCTCAAAAAATAAAATTATATCAATAACAAACTTATTACTGTGTACAGAAAAGAATTTAGAAAGCTATGCACAGAACTATATATAGTTAAGTCTACTCGTGGTAAGACTGTAGAGGGCTATGTATATTACACATTCTTCCATTATTTAAATCTGGTATGTTTATGAGTAGAAAAACTCCTTGGAAATAAATCAAAAGACCTTCCTCACTGTGTGGTTTCTCAGGATGATAAAAGAATTTATGAGTAGCTGCCATCCGTATATTAGAAACAGGTCAGCCTCATCCTCCCTGCCCTGCCTTGTAACACTCACGCTCAGCAGCTTGCGGTCCTCATCTCCTGGGAGCAGAGCGGGGAGGAGCTCAGACCCCAGAGTTGGGCAACTCAAACGTCAACTCCACCACTGCCTCACTGGGGCCTCAGAGCCTCTGTGTCCTCAACTGCAAGATGGAAATATTACATCCTAAAATATTACAGCCTAAAATGGGTTATAGCTGTGAAATGGGTTATCGTGAGAATTAACAATAAGATAAGGCATCATGGGTCAATACAGCACCGGGCACACTCAGGCTGTTGTTCCACAGTCCCACCTGCCATCGCAGATGACCCTCCCAGAATTCAGTGGTGACTGACCTGGGTGAGGGCCCAGCCTCAAGCACCATGTCTCTGAGCAGGGGCCAGACCACTCGGAGACCCACAGGACCCCCTAGGACTCACAGAACCTCGAACACCTGGAGGCCCTCCCAGGCTCAGGACTCCCTTGTGGCAGAGTTGGCCATCTGCTCTCAGAGCCAGTCCTTAGGTTCAGCCTGAGTCCACATCCCCTGGATGCTTCTCGAAGACAGGGAAAGGAGCCAAGAAATGACAAGCTGCCCACTCTGTCCCAGAGACAGACCCCCCAGCACGCACCAGACCCCATGTGGGCCCATGGGGATTTGGCGTGGCTCCCACACCTGGGCGGCAGGCAGGCGGGCTGCGGGTAAACAGGGCACAGAGAGCCTTTTGTGAAAGCGCAAACAAGGCTGAGCCGGGAAAACTTCCCAAGCAGGAGGGGAGGCGGGAGGCTGGCACCCCTCCTGTACCGGAGATGGGAAGGCTGGCCCTCCAGTGCTCTCTCAGGGAGCGCGAAGGGGCCGCTCTCAACAGGCCCTGTCCCGGGAGGGTTCCAAGCCTGTGGATCTGTTCCCACCACCGGCCATGGGTCATGTGCTTCCCCTGTCCCAGAGCCAGAGCGGGAGGAGAGGTCTCAGCCTCGTCTGGCACACACAGCCTCCACCCTCCCCAGGGCGGACACTGCCCTGGAGGCCCCCACACCCAGCTGGGGTGAGTCAGAGGCTGCTGGCTGGGGGTGCTGCCTGGCTTGGGACTCACCCTGTGTAGAAGGGCACACCCTCACTTCCTGGGGAGAGGAAGAGGGGAGACGCCAGGGCTGGAGGGGGAGGGGAGCACGGGTCAGTTCCAAACTGCTCTCACCTGGGCTGGGCTCCCAAACAGGTTCATCCTCACACCAACTTGCAAGGGCGTGGCCTGCCTTCTAGGGTGAAAGGCAACAGGTGAGGGATACCCACCTGGGCTTCCCCCAGCAGCTCTGGAGCCAAGCAGAGAGAGGCAGCAGGTGGGGCTGGAGGTGCAGCCTCAGGACCTGCCCTCGCCCTGCCAGGCTGGGGCAGGAGCACCCAGTTACTGACCATCAACTAAGTGCCCAGCATGTCCTTGCCCCATCTCCCAACCTTCATGCAAAGCAGCAAGGTGGCACCCACCTCACCACGAGACCGTGAGAAAGTCCCTTCACCTCGCTGGGCTCTGGTTTCCTCAGCTGTAAAATGGTCTGACAAGTCTACTGCTTGGAGGGTTGTGATGAGGACAGAAGGATAGAGTCCACATAAAGCTTTTGGACTAGTGCCTGCCACACAGTAAGGCTCTGGAACGTTCACTGCTGTTATTATTATGGTAGAGTTTATCAGTCCTTTTATGGGTGTGATGTCTGAGACCCAGAGAAGTTTTGGTAACCTGCCCAAGGCCACACAGCTAAGAAGAGCTGGGAAGTTGCACCCCAAACCTGACTTTCCATTGTGCCAACCTGCCTCAAAGGCAAGCAGGCCTCCTGGACCCGCCTGGGACCCAGGCCCTTGAAGATACTTCTTGAGACAAGATCCTCTTTTCCTTAGGGGTACATGGAAACCAGGGCTCTACAGGGAACCCCATCAGGCCATACTCAGATGCCTCTGGTCTCATGGGTACTGCTGTAAGGAAGCTCTGGAAGGGAGCCTAGCCCTGGGTTTAGAGCCAGAAGGCAGTGTTGGGTCTGGGCCCCGGGGGCAGAGGGGCCTGGAAGGCAGGCCGTTTTATTTTTTTTTGAGACAGGGTCTTGCTGTCGCCCAGGCTGGAGCACAATGGTGCGATCACGGCTCACTGCAACCTTGAACTCCTTAGCTCAAGCGATCCTCCAGCCTCAGCCTCCGAGTAGCTGCAACTACAGGCATGTGCCACCACACCTGGCTATTTCTAAAAATTTTTTGTAGAGATAGGTTGTTATGTTGCCCAGGCTGGTGTGGAACTCCTGGGCTCAAGCAGTCCTCCAGTCTCAGCCTCTAAGTACCTGGAACTACATGCACATGCCACCACACCTGGCTAATTTTTTTCTTTTCTTTTTTTTTTTTTTTTTTTAGACGGGGTCTCACTCTGTCACCCAGGCTAAAGTGCAGTGGCACAATCTCGGCTCACTGCACCCTTCACCTCCCAGGTTCAAGCAATTCTGCCTCGGCCTCCCAAGTAGCTGGGATTACAAGTGTATGTCACCACACCCGGCTGATTTTTGTATTTTTTAGTAGAAACAGGGTTTCACCATGTTGGCTAGGCTGGTTTCGAACTCCTGACCTCAGGTGATCCACCTGCCTCAGCCTCCCAAAGTGCTGAGCCACTGCGCCTGGACTAATTTTTTTTATTTTTGTAGAGACAGGTCACTATGTTGCCCAAGCTGGTCTGGAACTCCTGGGCTCAAGCAATCCTCCACCTCAGCCTCCCAAAGTGCTGGGATTACTGGTGGGAACTGCCACATCCAGCCAACAAACACTCATATTTGCACAGGGAGTCACGGCCACACACAGTTTACAGGTCTTAACCTGTTATGAATACCAGCGCTGCCTTCTTAGGCAGGTTATGAAATGTGGCCACCAGTACCCTAGAGAGGCAGCACACACATCTTCTGCTGAGATCCCAGGGGACTGGGCACCGGCCAAGCCCTAGGCAAACCAGGGGGAGGACTGGGGGGTCTGACAGAGGGTGAGCTGCCTGGTACCTGACTCTCTTGGATGGAAGGGGGCTACCCTCAGGGATCCTGACCCATGGGGTCAGCTTGGAGATGCGAGGTGTCCCTGCAGGGGACACCTGCCCAACGCCCCCGCTGCTGGTCAGTGCATTTGTCATGCTGCCCGTCAGAGGGCGCAGGTTTGGCAGCAGCACTCTGACAGCGTCCAGGTGGCACGTGAAAGCTGTGGAATTTTACAGCCACTTTTACTCCACTGGAACATCGCTCTAGGCGTGAGGCTTAGATTGCAGCAAGCAATTTAATTTTGAGGTTTTAAGCCCTCAAGAGACGTTTAGATGTAGACAAACTTGCTGCAAGATGCAAGACGCAACAGAAATGCATCTGGAAGACAGCAGGGAACGTTTGTGGCCGCGAGTAAAAGCCCTTCTAGAAACCTCAGCCCCACATGTCCTTGAGGAGGGAAGGTTGCCTTCCCAGCACGCGCGCGCACACACACACACACACACACACAAAATGAAGCCACTAAAAAACAACTGTCTGGCCAGGTGCGGTGGCTCACGCCTGTAATCCCAGCACTTTGGAAGGCCGAGGTGGGTGGATCACCTGAGGTCAGGAGTTCGAGACCAGCCTGACCAACAAGGTGAAACCTCATCTCTACTAAAAATATAAAAATTAGCCAGGCGTGGTGGTGCGCATCTGTAATCCCAGCTACTTGGGAGGCTGAGACAGGAGAATCACTTGAACCCAGGAGGTGGAGGCTGCAGTCAGCCAAGATGGCACCACTGCACTCCAGGCTGGGTAACAGAGCGGGATTCCATCTCAAAAAAGTAAAATTAAATTAAAAAAATAGGCCGGGCACAGTGGCTCACAGCTGTAGTCCTGGAACTTTGGGAGGCCAAGGCGGGTGGATCACAAGGTCAGGAGATCGAGACCATCCACAGGCAATATGGTGAAACCCCGTCTCTACTAAAAATACAAAAATTAGCCAGGCGTGGTGGTGGGCGCCTGTAGTCCCAGCTACTCGGGAGGCTGAGGCAGGAGAATAGCTTGAACCTAGGAGGTGGAGGTTGCAGTGAGCAAGATCGCACCACTGCACTCCAGCCTGGGCGACAGAACAAGACTCCATCTCAAAAAAATTAATTAATTAATTAAAAAAAACCAACTACTGTCCAGTCCCAGTCCTGTGGGGAGCTCAGCCCTGTTTCCACACCAAGGGCAGGAGTTCTGCGGTAGACAACGGGGACTAAGGCTGAAAGAATGGCCTCTGGTCAGTGTTTCTCAGCACTGTTTGTAGCCCACCAGCCTCACAACTGCTGGGGAAGCATCTTCAAAGTTCAGATTCCTGGGGCCAAACTTCCAGGGCAGACTCTGCAGGTCTGTGGTGGTAGGCCCGGGGAACAGCATTTTAGACAAGCTCCCAGGTGACTCTGAAGGCCCCCAAAGGCCTGGGAATCTGAGAAAAAGGGGCAATGGAGGGTGAAGTAGAAAAAGCCCCGGCTGCCAAGCCATACCAACCTGGGTTCAAGTCCTGGCTTTGCCACATGTACACTGTATAACTTTGGGCCAGAGACCTCATCCCTCTGGGCCTTGGTCTGTAAAATGGTAAAGCAACCTCACACGCAAGGCTGTGGCAAAGGTAAGATGGGCAAATACGTGCAGCATCCCAGGGTGCGGCTTAGCACTGAGACACGGTGCTGAGAATGACCACGGACTGTGGAGGTGCTACTGCAGAAACGAGGAGAAGCCGGAGACGCTGAGCACCATCTGTGGAGAGGCCAGCTCTGCGGCTCTCTCCCAAGCAGTGTATGGGAGAGAAAAGAGACTCCTGGGGAAGAATGGAGGAAGCGACGTGGGGGAGGGAGAGCGACAGGACAGTAAGCCTGAAAAACACAGGTGAGATGTCAGGAGCTCCGGCACAGACCTCACTCCCAGCGCGATCCCGCCAGACGCTCTCACAGCCCCGCAAAATGAGGCTGCCACGCCTGTTCGCTCTCCTTGTCCAAACCCTTGCTGAGGCCAGCTATACCCCAAAAGAGAGCATCTTTGGACCCAGGTGGCAGGGTGGGCCCTCCTCCTGCTCCTCACCTGCCCACTCTCAGAACTAAAACTTGAAAGGAGCATGCCAAAAGGACCACAACCAACACTTCCTCCAGATACAGCAAGGGTAAACTGAGTCAGGGTCTGCCTGTTCCTTCCTATCCCCAGGAAGGGCTGGGCTCAGGAGAACAATGGCTCAGACTCAATTCGTCTCAGCTTGATTCGTGTGTGTCCCCTGAACCCAGGTGGTGGGTGGAGGCCAAAACCCCTCAGGCCGGCCCATGCGGTTCATTCCACGCCATCCTCGGCAAAGAGGAGGAATTATGATCTGACAAGCAGGACCTGCTGCTTCCTGCTCAGCTCTGCCCAGCATGAAAGACTACAGCTCAGGCCTCCCCTCTCTCCAGGGGACAGAGTTCCTCAAAACCAACAGGAAACTCCTACAGGGCAGAGCCAGGAGTTGGCTGACCTTATCCCATAAACAGGAGAGTCGACACAATCACACACCAGGCACTTCCCACCTCCCTCTGCTGCTGTAAATGCCCAAACAGCTCAAAACTCCCAGCATGTGAGGGGGAGGGGCCGGGGAGGCTCCAGGGTTTGCATTCTGCCAGGACCACACACAGCTCTATCTACCTCTTGCATGGGAAAGAGGTCCAGGGGAGCCGGGGATTGTAGGCTCATGCCTACAATCCCAGCACTTTGGGAGGCCGAGGCGGCGGATCACGAGGTCAGGAGATCGAGACCATCCTGGCTAACACGGTGAAACCCCGTCTCTACTAAAAATACAAAAAAAAATTAGCCGGGTGTGGTGGCGGGCGCCTGTAGTCCCAGCTAGTCAGAAGGCTGAGGCAGGAGAATACAGTGAACCCGGGAGGCGGAGTTTGCAGTGAGCTGAGATTGTGCCACTGCACTCCAGGCTGGGTGACAGAGCGAGACTCCATCTCAAAAAAAAAAAAAAGAGGTCCAGGGAATATCACTAAATGAAACAAAAGCAAACTGTGAATCAGCAACTCAAACATGACCAGATTTTTATAAAAATAAGCAAATGGTAATAATAGATGTGGAAAAATATACCCCTTCCCATTCACACCTCTGAAGATGGGACTCAGCGGAGACTCATTTCCTAGATGACATTAAAGATCCAAACAGGCCTGGCATGGTGGCTCACACCCATAATCCCAGCACTTTGGGAGGCCGAGGTACGAGCATCTCTTGAACTCAGGAGTTCGAGACCAGCCTGGGCAATGTAGAGAGGCTCTATCTCTACAATAAATAAATAAAATTAGCTGGGCACAGTGGTGCACACCTGCAGTCCCAGCTAGTTGAGAGGCTGAGGCAGGAGGATCGCTGGAGCCTTGGAGATCGAGGCTGCAGTGAGTCATGATGGTGCCACTGCACTCCATCCTGGGCAACAGTGTGAGACCCTGTCCCCCAAAAATAGCCAAACAGTATAAAAACATATAATGAATATACAACTATGTTGGTAATTACAAAACAAAAAATTACTATTTCTTTTAAAATCCAGGCCGGGAGGCTCAGGCCTTCCTTCACACAAAAAACTGAGGTGAGAGATAAAGGCAGGGAGGCCTCAGGGCAGACAACAGAGGACCGTGGCCCAGGATTCCAGGGTCTGGATTCAAGCCGCATGTCCTTGCCTTCTTTACAGATGAGTCTGGGCAAGTTGCTTCCTCACTCTGATTTTCAGTTTCCACATCTGTAAACTGGAGATAATGGCCACTGCCTAAGCATCCTCAACTGGTCAAATGAGATCACCTACCTGAGTATGTTTGGCAAATTACACAGCCATCTATACACACACCAGCTATGACTCGGGACCACCTTCTAGGACATGAACTCTGCCAACTGCCTGCTCTATGTCAACATATTTAATCCTCCAAATGTTCTAAAGGGACTCTCCTGCCTCTGGGAACTGTTTTCCAAAGCACAGGCCAAGGAATCCCAGTCCCCAAAGATGTCTACATGATCAAATAAGCATGGGGAAACACGAGTCGCTAGCTCCCTTATCGTGATCAGCTCAATCCTGATCACGGCTCTGATTCAAGGCTCTGATAAGTCCTGCAGCAAGGATAACAAGAAGTCTTTGTTTCCCGGAATCATCAAACCACTGTGACCTAAGAAACTGGTATCTCATGGAACACACTTGGGAAACGTGGTCCATGCTTTTTGGGAAATGTGGTCATGAGGCTGCATTAGCAAAACCCAGACTGATAAGATCTGGGGTGAGGGAGAAAAAACAGAGGTTTGCAATGAAACAACTTAGCATTCAATGAGTGCAGCAAGCAGACATTACTCAGCGGGAGGAGGAAGACAGTAATTCTGCTGTCTGCCACTCTGCCCTGGACCTACAGCAAGAAAAGCAAAGGACTGTGGGGACGGAGATGCTACCCTTTGCTCCCCAGGCTGGGAAGGGCACTTGACTGGAGCTGGAGCTGGCCGGGAAGGAGAGGGGCCCAGTCCTTACCCCAAGGACGGCTCTGCTATCTGCGCGTCGGCTGTCGGTGCTGAGGCTGACCCGCGTCTGCCTGGGCAGGGTCCTGGCATTCCTTTTGCTCCATGGACGCTGCCTCCCTACAAGGAAGCGAGAGCTGCCGTCAGCAGGCACATGTGTGACTGTTGCAGTTACCTGCCACACTGCCAGCACTTCCTGAGAGCCTGCTTGGTAGCAGGCCCTTGGCTGGGCTCTGGGGTGACAAAAGAGGTTTTTTTTGAGACAAGAGTCACACTCTGTCACCCAGGCTGGAGTATAGTGGTGCGATCTCGGTTCACTGCAACCTCCGCCTCCCGCGTTCAAGTGATTCTCCTGCCTCAGCCTCCCGAGTAGATGGGATTTCAGGTGCGCACCACCAAGCCTGGCTGATTTTTTTGTATTTTTAGTAGAGACAGCGTTTCCCCATGTTAGCCAGGCTGCTCTCGAACTCCTGATCTCCAGTGATCTGCCCGCCTCGGCCTCCCAAAGTATTGGGATTACAGGCATAAGCCACCACGCCTGGCAGACAAAAGAGGTTCTGACAGAGCACCTCCCTCCAGAACCTGGTCTACTGAGGAGGTGCCAAGTCAGTAGCGACGGTCTGAGAGCTCAGAGCTCTGCTGCAGGGGAGCCAGGAGAAGCACTAGACCCAGACTAGTGGGGTCAGGGAAGGCTTTCTGGAGGAGGAGTTGTCTGAGTTGACTCCTAAGAGTAGGAGCTGGAAAAAGAGCATTCCAGGCAGGAGGAACAGCACATGTTTACCTGGAGGAGAGAGTACATGGCATCCGGAGAAGGCTTGCGGGCTCGGCATGGCGAGATCCAGAGCCAGAGGCGGGAAGTGGCAAGAGATGAGCCACAGCAGGGTGGCTGGGTCAGGCAGAGAACAGCCACTGCCCAGACTCCAACTTAAACACCAAATCCACCCATCATCTCTGACAGTCAACCAGCCTCCGGTGAGCATCTACTCCGTATGCGCCAGACACTGTGCAGAACTGTGCATGGGAGTGGCAGGGTGAGGAAAGAGCTGTGATCACTACAACACGGGTTTCGGGGAGCCAGGAGCTGGGAGAGTGGCCCAGAGACCAGAGAGAGCCAAAGGATCAGCAGGAGTTACCCAGGAAGGAGGAGGGCAGGGGTAGACAAAGACACCCGGACTGATCTAGGAGGGATGGCTGTTTTTCCATCATTTCTACCACTGGGTATTTACTATACTGACTAAGTTCCAGGCCCTGTGCCGGGAGGGCAGACATGGAAGACGGTCTCCGCCATCATGGGAGGTAGGTCAATAACCCTGCAATTCCATACGGGGTGGTGGTGACTAGGCAGTAAAGTACCTACAGCTATATAGGCACAGAGGCCATCCAAGCCAACCTCTACCTCACTCTACCCTCCTTGTCAAGGATGGGGCACCCACTGAGGCTGGGTGGTCCAATCACCTGCCCATGGCAGAGCCAGGTCCAGAACTTTGGCCCCTGGACTCCCTGTCACTGATTATTCTAGTCCCTCCTCTTCCAGAAAGCATACCCTGACCATCCCTTACATAAGCATCCAGAGCTAATTCCTTCTTCCTCTGGGCTGCCTCTGTAATATTTCTATTAATATGGTGGTCACAGTGTATCAGAACTTATGTGTCTTCTGGTCTGCCTGTCCTCCCAGACTGCAGCTCTCAGGAGGCCAGGGATGTTTTCCCAGCCATTCCAGGCCCAAGACAGGCACTTTCTAAAGAATGGATGAATGAATGAATGAATGAATGAATGAATGAGTCAAGGCATGGAGAGACACCGTGCTGGGCTCTAAGGACCCCATATCCATCCCACCTGAATCTCCAAGAGGTCTTGGCCCATCAGTGTGTGCCTCAGTTTCTCCATGTGAAAACCTGGAGGCTGGGCGCGGTGGCTCACGCCTGTAATCCCAGCACTTTGGGAGGCCGAGGCGGGCGGATCACTAGGTCAGGAGATCGAGACCATCCTGGCTAACACAGTGAAACCCTGACTCTACTAAAAATACCAAAAATTAGCCGGGTGTGGTGGCGGGCGCCTGTAGTCCCAGCTACTCGGGAGGCTGAGGCAGGAGAATGGCGTGAACCCGGGAGGCGGAGCTTGCAGTGAGCCGAAATCGCACCACTGCACTCCAGCCTGGACGACAGTGAGACTCCGTTTCAAAAAAAAAAAAAAAAAAGAAAGAAAAGAAAACCTGGAATCAGCTCTACTCTAAGACGAGGAAGTCAGGAACCAGGCTGATTTCCCTCCAACTCCTACAGGCAAGGTCCAGGCCAAGCCAGGCAGCAACCCAGGGTCCGGCCACTTCCCTGAGTTCTGACCCACGGCAGTGATCCCCAGGATTCCCTACAGTCCAGAAAGGTCACTCAAGAGTTTGCAAAGGAAATGGCTTCCTGGTGGGTGTGCCTAAGGGATGGAGAACCACCACATCTAGTCAAGTTCTGGGGGGAAGTCATGAACATTTCCTGCGCCCCCTGCTCTGTTTTTTTTGTTTTTTTGAGAACGGAGTTTTGCTCTTCTTGCCCAAACTGGAGTGCAATGGCACGATCTTGGCTCACTGCAACCTCTGCCTCCTGGGTTCAAGCAATTCTCCTGCCTCAGCCTCCCGAATAGTTGAGATTACGGGCGCGCAGCCCCATGCCTGGCTAATTTTTTGTATTTTTAGTAGATACAGGGTTTCACCATGTTGGCCAGGCTGGTCTCGAACTCCTGACCTCGTGATCTGCCTGCTTCAGCCTCCCAAAGTGCTGGGATTACAGGCGTGAGCCACCACGCCCGGCTCTGCACCCCCTGCTCTGTACCCTATGGTCCCTAGAAGGCAGAGGGCATCAGATCCCATGCCAAAGCCCTGAGACCAGGAAAACAAGGAAGCAGAGACCAGCCACCCAGTCACTCATTCCTGGCATGTCCACAACAGCCTCCTCCAGCACAGGTCATCTGTCCTTGCCTCCCTTCATGAGCCAGAGAAAGACTTGACCTTCACGGAAGCAACACCAGTGAGACTGAGCAATCAGCACTGCCCAGTCTCTCTGAACAAACTCCCACTCCCACATCCCCTTCACAGGAAGTATCAGCAACAGCCGATCTCCTCCCCCTTCTTACAGTCTGTCTGTCTGCCAGGTTGTCTGCTCCAGAGGGCAGAATACAGTTTGGCAGGGGTTAAGAGTACTACTAACAAGAAGAGGTGGAAGAGGCCCTTGGGAACTTCGGACTCCCCCAATTCCTTTCCTCTCACCAGGTGCTCTCCCTCCACACCTCATTCTCCAAAGGCTTCCTGAGGTAGGGCAGGGGAAGAGGAGTCAGTGGAAGTGTGGCTCACCCAGGAACCACCCACCCTTCCAGCCAAGTCTCCATCAGGGGGCAGCTACCAGACAACCCCCGACCCATCTCTCCTTCCCAAAAAAGGCAACAATCGCAACAGCTGAGAACCGGCAGACCTGGTTCACTCCGGTCCAGATCAAGGGGAAGAAGCAGTCAGCGAAAGCAGCAGAATCATCATGAACTCCATGACCCCAGCTATGCCCCTTCAGCCTGGGAGCTCAGTTTGCTGGGTATCCAGCTCACCTAGGGCTGCACCAGGCCCGGACCTCACTGGATCTCGCCTCGCCCTCGGGCCCACCTGAATGCACAGGACTGGGACAGGGTCTGGGTTCTTAGATTCCGGACCGGTCTTCCCAAATATCCCATCCCAGACAGGCCCCAAGAGCCTAGCCGGGGATCCTGCTCCCAAGTCAGGGCACTGCCCCCATCGGAACGATAGGAAGGAGGGGTGCAAGGGAAGAGGAGGAGACCAGGAACTCAGAAGACAGTTAAGGGAATCTTTGAAAAAGAAATGGCAAGGAGAGAGCCCAGAGGTGGAACCTCTAGGAAAGGGAGAGTGTGTGTGGAGGGGTGAGGATCTGGGGGGACCCAGGGGATGACAAGTGGACATGGGGGAGCCGAGGCGGAAACTCCTGGTTTCTGGAGCACAAGGAGGCACAGGGGTGCCTGGGAGGGGGCTCGCGCGCCGCGGAGCCGGCGAGAAGGTGGTGCCCCGGAGACCCCGGGCACTGGGGAGCCCGGAGGTAGGCCGAACACCGCGGGAGGTCCCCAGGGGGCCGGCCCGGAGACAGAGCCCCAGATGCCCCGGGCGCCCGGGGCCGGGCAGCTGGCCGAGGACGTGTGTAAGTGGGTTTCGAGAGGTGACAGCTCGCGCCCCTTTCCCCACCCCGTCCACTCACCTGGGCTCGCCGCGCCCGGCCGCCCGGCAGGCAGCCCCAGGCCCCGGCCGCTCTGTCCCGCCGCCGGCCGCAGCGCTGCTCCGGCGCCTCCTTTTGTTTGTCCCTCACTGCACCACTCAGCCTCCTCCGCCCCGGAAGTGACGTCACTGCCGGGCGCGAACGCGGCGGCCAGGACGTCGCCATCTTTATGAGGGGAACTCTAGCTGCGCTTTCTCCCGCTCTCGCCTGGGCGCTAGCGCCCTGCTGCTTCGGGGCGGAAGTAGCGGAGCCGGGCTCGGCCCCCTTAAAGGGACAGGGACTGCTGCAACCTACGGGGTGTACTTGGGAACGAGGGGTGAAGCGGCCCAGGCGAAGGTGAGTAGCTGTGTCGGAGCGTCACTGCCCCGAGGTCAGGTGCCGAGGCTGGGAGGGTCGGCTAAAGGTTCCGAGCTTGGTTGTGCTAGAGTGCTTAATGAGTTTGATGCTACTAAGTATAACGGAGTGGCTGAACAGAATGATTGAGCCCCCCGCGGGAATCAACTGCGCGTGCTGCTCGCTGATTCTCGCTCGGACGCTGGGGCTGGTCCTGTCTGCACCCAAATCCCCCTCCCACCACCGCGCCGGTGGAGATGATACCCGAGACAACGGAATTCTGGACAGATCTGGGGTTGGAACTGGGTCCCCAGACTCCAACTCTGCAGCTCCATAAATCCCCCTGGGTCCTCCCAAATTCCCTGGCTGATAACAGTAACGGCAACCAAATTAAAAAATAATCCATACAATGGAATACTGTGCAGCCATTAAGAAGAAAAATGTTTAATATGCACTAATGTAGGGTGACTTCTAAGATACCTTAGGTTAAAAAAGGAAGCAACAGTAAAAACAGCTTTGGGCCGGTTGCGGTGGCTCACGCCTGTAATCGCAGCACTTTGGGAGGCCGAGGCGGGCGGATCACGAGGTCAGGAGATCGAGACCATCCTGGCTAACATGGTGAAACCCCATTTCCACTAAAAATACAAAAAAATTAGCCGGGCGTGGTGGTGGGCGCCTGTAGTCCCAGCTACTCTGGAGGCTGAGGCAGGAGAATGGCGTGAACTCGGGAGGTGGAGCTTGCAGTGAGCGGAGATCGCGGCACTGCACTCCAGCCTGGGCGACAGAGCGAGACTCCGTCTAAAAAAAGAAAAAACAGCCTTGATGGGTGCCATCCATCTTTGCGTAGAAGGACGCCTGAGGGTGGGGGTATCTGCGGGTGTGCGCGCCAGCTGTCTGATAAGATGCACAAGAAGTTGTTAATTGCGGTTGTCTCCGACAGAACTGGGGTCCTGGGTACCTGGGCCAGGGCGAGAAATTTACTACCATGCGCACAGATAGATAATTAAAAATAAGATGATGAAGATAGTCATGGCTCCTATCTATCACGTGTTAAGCCAATGCCTAGTTTCACTTCTGTTGGGAGGTCTTATTTTTCCTTTTTAATAGAAGAGAAAAGAACTTTAGAGAGGTTAGGAAACTTAGCAATATCATAGCCAGGGCCGGGCGCGGTGGTTCACGCCTGTAATCCCAGCACTTTGGGAGTCTGAGGCGGGCGGATCACGAGGTCAGGAAATCGAGACCATCGTGGCTAACACGGTGAAACCCCGTCTCTACTAAAAATACAAAAAAATTAGCCGGGCGTGGTGGCGAGCGCCTGTGGTCCCAGCTACTCGGGAGGCCGAGGCAGGAGAATGGCGTGAACCTGGGAGGCAGAGCTTGCAGTGAGCTGAGATTGGGCCACTGCACTTCAGCCTGGGCAACAGAGCAAGACCCCATCTAAAAAAAAAAATCATAGCCAGGAAGTGGAGAAGCTGGAATTTGAACCCTGGGCGATTTACACTAATGCCCATGATCTAGCTTATCCCTCCCCACTGAGAAGGTTTTTCTGTTGTCAGTCACGCAACACCTGTCCTGGGGCCTGGCACACAACAGGCATCCAGTAACTATTTATTGACATGATGTGTAGTGTGAAAAGCAAACGTTGAAGGTCAGAGCCCAGGCTTAAAGTCCAGGGCTTGGGCACCTCTTTCCAACCTGTGGACTGTGGGCCTGCCAGGTACTCCGTGGGCCTCCATGTCCCCGCCTGTAAAATGAACAACCAGAACCACAGTTGTAGACAGTGAATGTTCCCACGTTTTATACTTTGTATTTTACATGCAGATAAGTCTCATTTTACAGATAAGTAAGTGAGGCACAGAGAGATTAAGAAACTTGCCCGAAGGGGGCTCCTACAGGTCTCCCTCCCTCCCTAGGAAGACTGTTGGGCTCCCAGGCCTCTCCCTTAGCTTCCCGGGATCATCTGTGCTAATGCTTGGGGGACCTACTCTGTGCTGGGTGAGCTGCCAGAGGCTGAGGATCTGGTGGAGAACAGGTCAAGCACGTAGTTCCTGTCCTTGGAGTTGAGTGCCCCCATGCTGAGTACTTTGAGGGCGGAAGCCCAGGCCTTGGGACCACCTGGGAGGGGACACATGGCTTAGCCTGGGTGGAGTCAGAAGGGGCTTCTCCAAGGAAGGGACTTTCAATGTGACTGGAAACTAGGATGTCCAGAAGGAGAAATGAGGCTGGAGACTCAAGGAGAGATGGGCTCCTACCCTGGACTTGGCCTTGGTGTCCACTAAGAAACTGAGGGTGACCGGCAGGATTGGAGAATATGCAAGTTAGACCCATTCAGTCTGGCTTCAGCAGGAATCTTTCCTCCCGGAGAATGCCTCCATTAGGTGCCAACCACCAGAACGCCACACTAACCTCTCCAAGCTCCAAAGAGTAGGGCGCCTGATTTTATATTCCAGGTGGGGACAATAAAGGAATGCAGGAGCGTTCGCAGCCATGAGGCAGTCACTGTAACTTCTGGCAGAACAGACCTGGGGCCACATCCCACTCCTAGATGGCACTGCCAGTTCCCTGCATAATTCCTTTTTTTTTCTTTTTTTTTTTTTTTTGAGACGGAGTCTCACTCTGTCGCCCAGGCTGGAATGCGGTGGTGCAATCTCGGCTCACTGCAAGCTCCACCTCCCGGGTTCACTCCATTCTCCTGCCTCAGCCTCCCGAGTAACTGGGACTACAGGCACCCGCCACCACGCCTGGCTAATTTTTTGTATATTTAGTAGAGACAGGGTTTCACCGTGTTAGCCAGGATGGTCTCGATCTCCTGACCTTGTGATCCACCCTCCTCGGCCTCCCAAAGTGCTGGGATTACAGGCGTGAGCCACCGCGCCCGGCCTCCCGGCATAATTTCTAAAATGCTCATCCTATGCCCTCATTCCTCAGCTCGCAGCTGGGGGCCTCCTGGTGCTTTTCTGGGACTTCGAGTAAGTCATTTCCCCTCTCTAAGCCTCAGTTTCCCCATCCTGTAAAGCTGATGCCACCTCCTCCAAGGCTCCTGCGAGGCTATCTGCCTATCTGTTGTGTGTTCCTTTAATGTATGGGAGTGAGATTGTGGTTTTTGAATCTGGGTCCCGTGCCAGGAGGAATAAGTGGTGAGATACCTACTGTTTGTCTCACTCAGGTCTTCCACCAACCCCTCCAGCCTGGAAACCTCCAGTCTGGACTCCAGAAGTCATTTCTCTCTCCTCTGCCAATTCCTAAGCCCAGGGGGACTGTGTCTGAGTGATGTGATTGTTAGAGCTCCTCAGACAGGCTGGTCTCTCCAGGAAAACATTGGCTCAACAAATTGTCACCAAATATTTGTCTTCAATGGGATTCTGTTTTTTTCTATCAAAAAAAATTTGGATTCATTATATAATAATAAATTTTTCATTTTGCTTGGTTACTAATTTTATGGAAAGCCTGGTAGGTTTAAATGTTGATAGCTTGTTGACTGGGTGTGGTGGTTCACGCCTGTAACCCCAGCAATTTGGAAGGCCGAGGTGGGACTATCGCTTGAGCTCAGGAGTTCAAGACCAACCTGGGCAACATGGTAAAACCCCATCTCTACCAAAAATACAAAAATTAGCTGGGTGTGGTGGCACGTGCCTGTGGTCCCAGCTACTCTGGAGGCTGAGGTACAAGAATCGCTTGAAACTGGGAGGTGGAGGTTGCAGTGAGCCGAGATTATGCCACTGCACTCCAGCCTGGGCAATAGAGCAAGACTGTCTCAAAAAAAAAAAAAAAAAAAAGTTAATAGCTTGTTGTCATTGACAAGTGGCTGTGAGCCAGGACCCACAGTATATTCTCTGTGGATTCTTGTCACCTTCATTGTACAGATGAGGAAGCTGAGCCTCCAAGAGGCTGCGGCCTGGCATGATCAAGGTCCCATAGCTAGTTTATGGTGGAGCTGGGACTATTTGATCCAAGTCCAGGGTTTGGTCTTCTGTGGTTATTCATGCAGTAGACTGGTCTTCCTGGGCATGGTATCCCCAGTTCTGTACCCCTTCTCTAGAGGTGCCATGATGTGTGTTGTCTCAGTAACTGGGAGTCTCCTGGCATTTTAAGCCCAGGGATGCTAAACATCCTTCAAGGCTCCAGATAGCTCTCTTCAGTGAAGAACTGACTTATCTCAAATTCTAGGTGTGTGCCTATTGAGAAGCTCCGAAACCGAATGTCATAATTGACTTGAGTGATGTGACGTGGGGCCAGCCTGGGAAGCCATGGTCACCTTGCCTGCCTCTGTAAGCATCATGCAAGGTGAAGTTGGACAAGACATGGCTCCTGTCCCCAGGGGGCTGGTGGTCTCCTGTCAGCCCCAGCACCTGCCTGAGAGGAGATTTCGCGGGACAGAATTTGGACTTTGGAAATAGGCAAACCAGCGTTTGAATCACAGCTGGAGCTCTCTAGGCTGAATGAGTTTTCCTTGTTCTCCTTTTGAGCAAAATAGAGTAAATAATACCATCCTAGTCAGCTGTGATGAGGATTAGAGAATTTAGCATGGGGTTGAGGGAGAGGGTCAGGCACAGGTAGGTGCTTTCTGAGTTCAGCAAAGGGCCTGGGTGGACACAGAAGCTTCAGAGAGGAGGTAAAGGTGGGGCTAGGCCCTGCCAGGGGTTTCGGATTGGAGGGTATGCCAGGCAGGGGAAACAGCTTGAGTGAAGTTGGGCAACATTTATTCAAAAGCAAAGGGTGGCTGGGCACAGTGGTTTACGCCTGTAATTCCAGCAATTTGGGAGGTCAAGGCAGGCAGATCACCAGAGGCCATAAGTTCAGGACCAGCCTGGCCAACATGGTGAAACCCCGTCTCCACAAAAATACAAAAATTAGCCAGGCATGATGGTGGGTGCCTGTAATCCCAGCTACTCAGGAGGCTGAGGCGGGAGAATCACTTGAACCCGGGAGACGGAGGTTGCAGTGAGCCGAGATTGTGCCATTACACTCCAGCCTGGGTGAAAGAGTGAGACTCCATCTCAAAAAAAAAAAAAAAAAAAAAATTAGCTGGGCGTAGTGGCGTGCACCTGTAATCCCAGCTACTCGGGAGGCTGAGGCAGGAGAACCACTTGAACCTGGCAGGTGGGGGTTGCAGTGAGCCAAGATTGTGCCACTGCTCTCCAGCCTGGGTGACAGGGTGACAGAGTGAAGAGAGAGGCTTGATCTCAAGAAGAAAAAAAAAAAGGCCTGGTGCCGTGGCTCATGCCTGTAATCTCAGCACTTTGGGAGGCCGAGGCAGGCGGATCACGAGGTCAGGAGATCGAGACCATCCTGGCTAACATGGTGAAACCCTGTCTCTACTAAAAATACAAAAAAAATTAGCAGGGCAAGGTGGCGGGCGCCTGTAGTCCCAGCTACTCGGGAGGCTGAGGCAGGAGAGTGGCGTGAACCCGGGAGGCGGAGCTTCCAGTTAGCCGAGATCACGCCACTGCACTCCAGCCTGGGCGACAGAGCCAGACTCTGTCTGAAAAACAAAAAGAAAAAAAACAACAAAGGATGACTGGGTGTGGTGTCTCATGCCTATAATCCAAGCTGTAATCCCAGGACTTTAGGAGGCCAAGACGGAAGGATCACTTGAGCCCAGGAGTTCAAGACCAGCCTGGGCAACATAGAGAGATCCTGTCTCTATTTTTTTTTTTTTTTAAAAAGCAAAGGATTTGAGCCGAGGGTTGGGGCATGCACCTATAGTCCCAGATACTCAGGCGGCTGAGGCAGGAGGATCACTTGAGCTCAGGAGTTCAAGGCTCCTAGGTGACAAAGCGAGACCCTATCTCTAAAATAAAAAAAGAGTAAAGGGAGGGAAGGTGGAGGCTGCCAAGCCTGGATTCCAGCCAGCTCCAAAGGCGAGGCTGAGGAGGCTTTGGACTTTGTCCAGTGTCACCACAGGCTTCTGGGCAGAGCTGGTCCAATGGGGGTTGGGGGACAGTGGCATAGCTGACATCAGCCCCTGGGTTATTGACATCAGCCCCTGGAATGCATCAGTGACGCATTCCACGGGCCCAGGGGTCATCCACTGCCTTTGGGTCAAGCAAATGGCCAGTAGTTGCCCAGGCTGATAGAGGTGTGTGTTGGAGGAGGGCACAGGCCACTGGCCCTCGGCCCCTGGCCTGGCAGCAGGGAGGCCTCAGATCTTAGATGCCTGAGAGCTACCCCAGAAGGGTCCTCGGCACAACTATGGTCCCCACGCCTAGTGGTGCTGGGCCTCCTCGGTGCTGCCAGATCACCTGAGCTGCCTCCATTGCAGCAGTTCTCCCACACATTTTTTTTTTTTTTTTTTTTTTTTTTTGAAGCGGAGTCTTGCTCTGTCACCTGGACAGCTGTGAGGCTGGAGTGCAGTGGCTCAATCTTGGCTCACTGCAACCTCTGCCTCCTGGGTTCAAGCGATTGTCCTGCCTCAGCCTCCTGAGTAGCTGGGATTACAGGCGTGCACCACCACACTCAGCTAATTTTTGTATTTTTAGTAAAGACGGCGTTTCACCATGTTGGCCAGGCTAGTCTCGAACTCCTGACCTCAAGTGATCTGTCTGCCTGGGCTTCCCAAAGTGCTGGGATTATAGGCGTGAGCCACCATGCCAGTGAGCCAAGGTCACACAGCTGCACTCCGGCCTGGGCAACACAGCAGGACTCCATCTCAAAAACCAAAACCAAAACCAAGACCAAAACCAAAACAAAAACAAATTGAACATAAATGGAATAATGGAAGAAATAGCTAGCTGTGGGGATGGCAACTCTGCAGCTGTTCACTGTTTGGGAAACTTGAGATCTGCATCCAGAGAAACTTGTTGAAGGCAAACTTATCAACATAAATGAGGAAAGTGGTTCTAAAGAAAAAGATAATGACCTAGAGGAAATAATACCAGCAAAACTTCACATTAAAGGAACTCCCTGGGCTGAGTGCAGTGGCTCACGCCTGTAATCCCAACACTTTGGGAGGCCGAGGTGGGCAGATCACTTGAGGTCAGGAGTTCCAGACCAGCCTGGCCAACATGGTGAAACCCCATCCCTACTAAAAATACAAAAATAAGTCGGGCATGGTGGTGCATGCCTGTAATCCCAGCTACTCAGGAGGCTGAGGCAGGAGAATCGTTTGAACCTGGGAGGCAGAGATTGGAATGAGCCGAGATCACGCCACTGCACTCCAGCCTGAGTGACAGAGTGAGACTCCATCTCAAAAAAAAAAAAAAAAGTCAGGATTATCTCACCACAAAATGTACAGAACAGGAATTCCCAGATATATTTCACAACATTGAAAACACAAAGGATGACTAAGGATGACTCGTATTCACCAAGACATAGAAGATGTCAGGTGCAGTGGCTCACACCTGTAATCCCAGCACTTTGGGAGGCTAAGGCAGGATGATTGCGTGATGCCAGTTCAACATCAGCCTGAGCAACATAGTAAAACCCCCATCTCTACAAAAAAAAAAAAAAAAAAAAAAAAATAGCTGAGCATGGTGGTTCGTGCTTATTGTCTCAGCCTCTCAGGAGAATGAGGTGGGAGGATTTCCTGAGCCCGGTAGGTTGAGGCTGCAGTGAGCCGAGATCACACCACTGCACTCCAGCCTTGGCAACAAACATAGAAGAAATGCTCATTCTGTATCATAAATCAAACCACTGGAAGACTGCAGCACTGTTCAGTTCAGAATATTCTTTTTTTTTTTTTTTTTGGAACGAAGTTTCATGCTTGTTGCCCAGGCTGGAGCGCAGTGGCGTGATCTCGGCTCACTGCAACCTCTGCCTCCTGGGTTCAAGCGATTCTCCCGTCTCAGCCTCCTGAGTAGCTGGGATCACAGGCGCCCGCTACCACGCCTGCCTAATTTTTGTATATTTAATAGAGACGGGGTTTCACCATGTTGACCAGGCTGGTCTTGAACTTCTGACCTCAGGTGATCCACCCGCCTCGGCTCCCCAAAGTGCTAGGGTTATAGGTGTGAACCACCACGCCCGGCCTTAGAATATTCTTTTTTTTTTTTTTTTGAGACGGAGATTTGCTCTGTCACCCGGGCTAGAGTGCAGTGGTGCGATCTCTGCTCACTGCAACCTCCGCCTTCCAGGTTGAAGCGATTCTCCTGCCTCAGCCTTCTGTGTAGCTGGGATTACAGGTGTGCATCACCACGCCCGGCTAATTTTTTGTATTTGTATTTAATTTTTTTTTCTTTTTGAGACGAAGTCTCGCTCTGTGAAGTGCAGTGCCGCTCACTGCAACCTCTGTCTCTCGGGTTTAAGCGATTCTCCTGCCTCAGCCTCCCAAGTAGCTGGGATGGGATTACAGGCACCTGCCACCATACCCAGCTAATTTTTTTTGTAATTTTAGTAGAGATGGGATTTCACCATGTTGGCCAGCCTGGTCTCAAATTCCTGACCTCAAATGATCTGCCTGCCTCGGCCTCCCAAAGTGCTGGGATTACAGGTGTGAGCCACTTTTCCAGGTGTGAGCCGCCACATCCAGCTTTCTCTACAATTTAAAAAATGCAAATAGAGTTATATTGTTCTTCAACCTGCCTTTTTTGTTTGTTTGTTTTTGTTTTGTTTTGTTTTAAGACAAGGTCTCACTCTGTCTCCCAAGCTGGAGTACAGTGGCACGATCTTGGCTCACTGCAGCCTCAACCTCCTGGGCTCAAGCAATCCTCCCACCTCAGCTTCCCGAGTAGCTGGGACTACAGACACGTACCACCATGGCCAGCTAATTTTCTGCATTTTTTGTAGAGATGGGATTTCACCATGTTGCCCAGGCTGATCTCGAACTCCTGAGCTCAAGCAATCTACCCACCTTTGCCTCCTCAAGTGCTGAGATTACAAGTGTGAGTCACCGCGGCCAGCTTGTCTCTACAATTTGAAAAATGTAAATGGGTTATATTGTGCTTCAACCCTTTTAAAAAATTACCATACTTTTTTTTTTTTTTGTAATTGAGGTAAAATTCACCTACCATACAAGTAACTGTTTTAAGGTATACAATTCAGTGGCATTTAGTGCATTCACAATGTTGTACAAACATTATGTCACTGTAGTTTCAAAACTTTATCGTTCCCTTAGGAAAACACTCCGTACCCATCAAATAGTCACTCCCCATTCCCTCCTCCCCGTCCTCTGGTTACCACTCATCTGCTTTCTGTCTCTATAGACTTGTTATTCTGGATATTTCACAGAAAAGGAATCATAGCTCTGTCACCTTTTTTTTCCAGCTTCTTTCACTTAGTGTGTTTGGTTTGTTTGTTTGTGACAGGGTCTTGCTCTGTTGTACAGACTAGAGTGCAGTGTCACAATCTCAGCTCACTGCAATCTCCACTTCCCGGGCTCAAGCGATCCTCCCACCTCAGCCATCTGATTATCTGGGACTACAGGCACACACCACCACACCTGGCTGATTTTTGTATTTTTTGTAGAAACAAGGTTTTGCCGTGTTTCCCAGGCTGGTGTCAAGCAATGATCCTCCCACGTCAGCCTTCCAAAGTGCAGAGATTATAGTCATGAGCCATGTCGCCCCGGCCTCACTTAATATATTTTTGAGGTTCATCTAAGTTACAGCATGTATCAGCACATGTTTCATTCCTTTTTGTGGCTGAATAATATTCCATTGTACAGATATGTTACAATTTATCCATTCATCCATTGATGGACAATTTGGGTTTTTTTCACCTTTTGGCTATGATGAATACTGTTGATATAAACATTTGTGTACATGTTTCTGTGTGGACATATGTTTTCAGTTCTTTTGGGTATATACCTAGGAGTGAAATTGCTAGGTTGTAAGGTACTTCTACGTTTGGACTTCATAAAAATTAAAAAGTTTTGTGTACCAAAGAACGTTATCTGCCGGGCCCAGGTAATTGCAGCACTTTGGGAGGCTGAGGCGGGGGGATCACCTGAGGTCAGGATTTCGAGACCAGCCTGGCCAACATGGTGAAACCCTGTCTCCACTAAAAATACAAAAATTAGCTGGGTGTAGTGGCGAATGCCTGTAGTCCCAGCTACTCGGGAGGCTGAGGCAGGAGAATTGCTTTAACCCAGGAGGCAGAGGTTGCAGTGAGCTAAGATCATGCCACTGCACTCCAGCCAGGGCGACAGAGTGAGACTCTGTCTCAAAAAAAAAAAAAAAAAAGTACATTATCAAGAATGTGATCAGGCTGGGCACAATGGCTCACACCTGTAATCCAAGCACTTTGGGAGGCCGAAGCGGGAGGATTGCTAGAGGCCAGGAGTTAAAGCCCAGCCTGGGCAACATGGTGAGACCCCATCTCTGCAATAAAAATTTTCGAAGTTGTTGGTTTATTTTGAGTTAATTTTTGTGGATGGAACGAGGTGAAACTCCTGCTTCATTCTTTTATATGTAAATATCCAATTGTCCCAGCACCCTTTGTTGAAGAGACTATTCTTTCCTCTATTAAATGGGCTTGGTGCCGGGTGCGGTGGCTCACACCAGTAATCCCAGCACTTTGGGAGGCCAAGGTGGGCAGATCACGAGGTCAGGAGATCAAGACCATCCTGGCTAACACGGTGAAACCCTGTCTCTACTAAAAATACAAAAAATTAGCCGGGCGTGGTGGCTCGCGCCTGTAGTCCCAGCTATGCAGGAGGCTGAGGCAGGAGAATGGTGTGAACCCAGGAGGCAGAGCTTGCAGTGAGCCGAGATTGTGCCATTGCGCTCCAGCCTAGGCAACAGAGCGAGATTCCATCTCAAAAAAAAAAAAAAAAACAGGCTTGGTGCCCTTGTCAAAAATCAATAAGGCCAGGCACAGTGGCTCCCACCTGTAATCCCAGCACTTTGGGAGGCCAAGGCCTTCGTATTGCTTGAGTCCAGAAATTTGAGACCAGACTGGGCAACAGAGTGAGACCCTCATCTCTACAAAAAATTAAAAAATTGGCCAGGCACAGCGGCTCATGCCTGTAATCCTAACACTTTGGGAGGCCAAGGTGGACAGATCATGAGGTCAGGAGATCAAGACCATCCTGGCCAACATGGTGAAACCCCATCTCTACTAAAAATACAAAACTTAGCTGGGCATGGTGATGTGCGCCTATAGTCCCAGCTACTCAGGAGGCTGAGGCAGGAGAATTGCTTGAATCCCAGAGGCAGAGGTTGTAGTGAGCCGAGATCGTGCCACAGCACTCTAGCCTGGCAACAGAGCAAGACTCCATCTCAAAAAAAAAAAAAAAAAAAAAATTAAAAAATTAGCCAGGCATGGTGGCATGTGCCTGTAGTCCCAGCTACTCAGGAAATTGAGGCAGGAGGATTGCTTGACTCTATGAGAACAAGGCTGAAGTGAGCTGTGATCGCACCACTGCACTCCATCCTGGGTGACAGAGCGAGACCCTGTCTCAAAAAAAAGGAAAAAAAAAAGAAAAAAAATGTCCAGCTACTTGGGAGACTGAGGTGAGAGAATCACCTGAGCTCAGGATGTCGAGGCTACAGTGAACCGTGATTGCACACACCACTGTTCTCCAGCCTGGGCTACAGAATGAGACCCTGTCTCACCAAAGAAAAAAAGGAAAAAAAATCAGTGGGCCAGGCTGGGCACGATGGCTCATGCCTGTAATCCCAGCACTTTGGGAGGCCGAGGTGGGTGGATCACCTATATAGTCCCAGCTACTCAGGAGGCTGAGGCACAAGAATCGGCAGAGGCTGCAGTGAACCAAGATCGTGCCATTGCACTGCAGCCTGGGCAACAGAGAGAGACTCTGACTCAAAAAAAAAAAAAATTAGTGGGCCATAGATGTTTGGGTTTATTACTGGGCTCTCAATTTTATTCCATGAGTCTATGTCTGTCTTTATGCTAATACCACACTATTCTAATTATAAGCTTTGCAGGGCCGGGCGCAGTGGCTCACGCCTGTAATCCCAGCACTTTGGAAGGCCAAGGCGGGTGGCTCACGAGGTCAGGAGATCGAGACCATCCTGGCTAACATGGTGAAACCCCGTCTCTACTAAAAATACAAAAAAATTAGATGGGCGTGGTGGCGGGCGCCTGTAGTCCCAGCTACTCAGGAGGCTGAGGCAGGAGAACGGCGTGAACCTGGGAGGTGGAGCTTGCAGTGAGCCAAGATCGCGCCATTGCACTCCAGCCTGGGCAACAGAGCGAGACTCCATCTCAAACAAACAAACAAACAAAAAAACCCTTTGCAATAAGTTTTGAAATCAACCTGCATTTTTCACATAACCTGAATATCTTTCAATGTCAGACTGCTAAAAGCAATCTTATTCCTTTTAGTGGTTGCACAATGGTTCATTCTATGGTTAAACCACACAGTGATAGAGTGATATTGAACTAGCCCCAGGTTAATGGACATCAGGTTGCCTCCAGTTTTTTTCTCTCATGCTCAGTGCTGCGTTAATCATCCAAGTGTATATTTTTGTATATACGTGTGAATATTCCTGTAAGATCAGCTTTTAGGGCTGGGTGCACTGGCTCACACCTATAATCCCAGCACATTGAGAGGTCAAGGCAGGAGGACTGCTTGAGCCCAGCAGTACAAGACCAGCCTGGGCAATGTAGTCAGACCTTGTCTCTACTAAAAATAAAAAGTTAGCCCAGCATGGTGGCGTGCACCTGTGGTCCCAGTGAGCCCTGGAGGTCCAAGCTGCAATGAGCCATAATTGTGCCACTGCACTCCAGACTGAGTGACAGAGCAAGACCCTGTCTCAAAACAAACAAACAAAAAACTTTTAAGAGAGGAAGTGTTGATTCAAAGAGTGGTATGTGTTGTTATTATTAAATTGCCCTCCAAAACTTATACCAGTGAACACTTTTAACCTAGTGCTTGCTTTTCAAATCACAAATTCTCACCTTTTAGTACGTTGTAGGATCAGTTTGGTGGGTCTCAAGTTGTCTTCGCCCATCTGAGAGGCAAAAAATAGTACTTCACTTTCATTTACGTATCACTAATTATGACTAATTTTCAGCATCCTCTCAAGGTTATTGACTTTTTTTTTTTTTTTTGAGACAGAGTCTCGCTCTGTCACCCAGACTGGAGTGCAGTGGCATGATCTCAGTTCACCACAACCTCCGCCTCCTGGGTTCAAGCGATTCTCCTGCCTCAGCCTCCCAAGCAGCTGGGATTACAGGCGCACATCACGGGTAATATTTTTTATATTTTTAGTAGAGACAGGGTTTCACCATGTTGGCCAGGCTGGTCTTGAACACCTGGCCTCAAGTGATCTGCCCACCTTAGCCTCCTAAAGTGCTGGGATTACAGGTGTGAGCCACCACGCCCAGCAACTATTTTCTTTTCTTTTCTTTTTTTTTTTAAGACAGTCTCTCGCTCTATTGCCCAGGCTGGATTGCAATGGCACGATCTCAGCTCACTGCAACCTCCACTTCCCAGGTTCAAGTGATTATCTCACCTCAGCTTCCCGAGTAGCTGGGATTACAGGCGCCTGCCACCACACCTGGCTAATTTTTGTATTTTAGTAGAGATAGGGTTTCACCATGTTGGCCAGGCTGGTCTCAAACTCCTAACCTCAGGTGATCTGCCTGCCTCAGCCTTCCAAAGTGCTGGGATTACAGGTGTGAGCTACTATACCCAGCGACTATTTGCTTTTGTGAATTTCCCATTTATATCTTTTTCACACTTTTTCTTATTGAGATGCTGGTCTTTTGTTGTCGATTTATAAGAATATTTGCATATTAAGTCTCATATTATGTTAAAATGGCCCAGTTACTTGTTTGTCTCCTTGATTACATTGTGCGCTCCTTGGAGGAAAGGAAGGTATCCTGTCACCCTTGTATACATGGTGGCTAGCTTAGGGAATGAATAGCACATAATAGGAATTCACTGAAGAGATGTACACTTACCATATGGCAGGCTCTGTGCAAGATGTTGAGAATAAAAAGATGAACAGAAGAGAGTCTTTGTTCTAACAAAGCTTACAGTCTGGTGCAAGCGATAGACATTCATTCTCATTCTGCAGGTTTATTGAGCAGCTGCTCTGTGCCAGGTGCATAACGCCCATTGGAAGAGCCAGCCTATTAGGATGAGAAAAATGTCAGGACTGGGACTTCGCTAACCTGGTCCTGGGAAATCTGGGTGGGTCAGTTCCCCATCCCTGATTATCAGTATCCCCATCAATAAAATGTGAGTAACTGGACCAAATTCTCTCATTTCCCATTGAGCATCCAGGCATCTGTGCTGCTTTGGCTTTTGGAAAGTAGGAGTCAGACTCCTGAGTTCAAATATTGGCTCTGTGCTGGATGTGGTGGCTCACGCTTGTAATCCCAGCACTTTGGGAGGCCGAGGTGGGTGGATCACCTGAGGTCAGGAGTTTGAGACCAGCCTGGACAACATAGTGAAACCTCGCCTCTACTAAAAATACAAAATTAGCCTGGTGTGGTAGCGCATGCCTGTAATCCCAGCTACTTGGGAGGCTGAGGCACGAGAATCGCTTGAACCCAGGAGACAGAGGTTGCAGTGAGCCAAGATCGCACCATTGCACTGCAGCCTGGGCAACAAGAGCGAAACTCCGTCTCAAAAAAAAAAAAAAAAAAAGTATATATATATATATAAATATATATATATTTATATATATTTATATATATTTATATATATTTATATATATTTATATATATATTTATATATATTTATATATATATTTATATATATTTATATATATATTTATATATATTTATATATATTTATATATATTTATATATATATTTATATATATTTATATATATATTTATATATATTTATATATATTTATATATATATTTATATATATATATAGGCTCTGCTACTTGTTAGCTGTGGCCTTGGTTGTGTGACTTAGCCTTTTTTTTTTTTGGTGTGGGAGGGATGTGGGGAGGGACATGGTCTTGCTCTGTCGCTCAGGCTGGAGTGCAGTGGTGCGATTATGGCTCACTTCAGCCCCAACCTCCAGGCTCAAGTGATCCTCCCACCTCAGCCTCCCGAGTAGCTGGGACTACAGACGTGCACCACCACTCCCAGATCATTTATTATTTTTTGTAGAGATTGGGTCTCACTACGTTGCCCAGGCTGGTCTCGAACTCCTGGGCTCAAGGGATCCTCCTGCCTTGGCCTCTCTTGCAGGCATAAGCCACTGTACTTGACCACTTAGCCTCTTGAAGGAATCTTTCTTATAGGATTAAAAGTGATGGGAAGCCAAGAGCAGTGACTCACGCCTCTAATCCCTAGGCTTTTGGGAGGCCTAGGCAGGTGGATCACTTGAGGTCAGGAGTTCTAGACCAGCCTGGTCAACATGGTGAAACCCTGTCTCTACTAAAAATACAAAAATTAGCTGGACACGGTGGTGCACAACTGTAGTCCCAGCTACTCGGGAGGCTGAGGCACAAGAATCACTTGAACATGGGAGGCGGAGGTTGCAGAGAGCTGAGATCGCACTGCTGCACTTCAGCCTGGGCGACAGAGCAAGACTTTGTCCCCCAAAAATAAGCAAATAAATAATAAAAGTGATGGGACCTGATTTCAAGTAGTCAAAATCGTAGAGACAGCAAATGGGCTGGGCTATGGGCCAGAGGGTAAAGGGATGTAATTGTTTAATGGGTACAGAGTTTCAGTTTTACAAGATGAAAACAGTTCCCAAAACTGTATACCTGTACATGGTTAAGATGGTAAAGTTTATGATATGTGTATTTTACCAAAATTTTTTAAATGAAAAACTTTTTTTTTTTTTTTTGAGACAGAGTCTCGCTCTGTCGCCCAGGCTGGAGTGCGATGGCGCAATCTCGGCTCACTACAATCTTCACCTCCCGGGTTTACAACATTCTCCTGCCTCAGCCTTCCAAGTAGCTGGGACTACAGGCGCCCGCCACCATGCCTGGCTAATTTTTTTTTGTATTTTTAGTAGAGACGGGGTTTCACCGTGTTAGCCGGGACGGTCTCAATCTCCTGACATTGTGATACACCCGCCTCGGCCTCCCAAAGTGCTGGGATTACAGGCGTGAGCCACTGCGCCTGGCCTGAAAAACATTTTTAAGTGGTGAGACCTGTAGGGCTTCACGGGGCACCTAGCACAGGAAAGCGTGTGATAAATGAAAGGTGACTGCCAGGGCTGTTGAGGGGCTGACTAGGGAAGGCCTGCTTCCTAGAAAAGGGGTGAGGCGCAGGGCATTGGAGGGAGGCATGCCTGGGAGGTCAGGAGTCCTGCCTTATGCGGTAACCTGGACCAGCAACCTCCCTGCTTTGGGCCTCCTCTGTGAAGTGAGGCGTAGTCCCCTCCTGGGGCCAGCAAGTTGCTCTGTGACCTGGGCCAGCAAGCTCAAAGCCGCGAGGGGCCTGGCTCCTTGCGCTGCCTGCTGGCCGACTCGGGAATAACACGCCCACAAGCCCCCAAGTTGCTGGGTTAAGGCAGCCTACGTGGCCCCCTGTACCCTTCTGCTCTTGGCTGAGAACCCCTCATGGCTTCTCCCTCCGTCCTTCCCTCCTAAGTTCCTGGAACCTACCTTCACCACACCCATAAGCTCACAGACACAGACACAGAGATGTGTGCACATGCTCAGGTGCAAGCTCTTGTATTTGGATCCTTTTGTTGTTTTGTTTGTTTTTTTTGTAGAGAAAGGGTGTTGTTATGTTGCCCAGGCTAGTCTTGAACTTCTGAGCTCAAGTGATCTGCCCACCTCAGCCTCCCAAATTGCTGGGATTACAGGTGTGAGCCACCATGCCCAGCCTCCATGAATTATTATTATTTATTTCATGCATAGAAAATTGATGTTCAGAGAGGTGAAATGGCTTGCCTCACATCACACTGCCAAGGTCATCAAAGCCTGTGTTCTAATCCTTCCCCCATCTCTCACCACTGCCCTCCTCCTTGGGTGTCTACTTGGGGCTTGATCCTGGGTGTGGTAATAGAACAGACCTACCCTGTGGAGGGTGCAACATAACATTCACTTCTGGCTGGGCACGGTGGCTCACGCCTGTAATCTCAGCACTTTGGGAGGCCGAGGCGGGCAGATCATGAGGTCAGGAGTTCAAGACCATCCTGGCCAACATGGTGAAACCCCATCTCTACTAAAGACACACAAAAAAATTAGCCGGGCATGGTGGCGGGCGTCTGTAATCCCAGCCACTCGGGAGGCTGAGGCATGAGAATCGCTTGAACCTGGGAGGCGGAGGTTGCAGGGAGCCGAGATCATGCCATTGCACTCCATCCTGGGTGATAGGGCGAGACTCTGTGTCAAAAAACAAACAAACAAACATTCACTCCTATGCCCAGTCTTACCTGGCCACACATAGGCCGGATGCACTGCCAGTTCCCTGCAATGGAAGCCGATCCTGGTTTGCAGCCCCAGCCCCAAGGCTGCAAAATTGTTTAAGCATATCCGTGTCCAGCACAGGTGCCACCCAGCTCCTTGACCCCCATGGAGCCAGTGAGCTGGACACACAGAAGGCACCGCCTTTCCTGAGAACTGGCAGTGCCCAGAGAAGGCAAGGGGCCAAGCCTGGGGCAGGGGAGAGAAGAGGGCCACAGCTGGGATCTGTTTCTCCTGAGTTTCTGCCCTGCGCTGGCACCAGGTGTACAATCTGCTATAAGGCCTGCAGGAGCTCAATGTAAGTGTTGTTACTTTAGTATGATAGGAATTTCCTCACCTGTTAATGAGGGTGAGGATAGCACTTGCTTTACAGAGTTGTTGAAAGGATCCAGTGACAAAAGTATTGGGGCAGAGTGAGTCCTAGTAAATTAAAGCTGGTTGTATTGTTAATATTATTCTCGGCCAGGTACAGTGGCTCACATTTGTAATCCCAGCACTGGGAGGCTGCGGCAGGAGGATGCCTTGAGCCCAGGAGTTTGAGACAAGCCTGGGCAACACAGTGAGACCACATCTCTACAAAAAATACAAAAATTAGCTCAATTCACTTGAGATGATGAAGACATGACTTAGGATGTTGTCACTTCGGAAAAAAAGACTGATTTGATGGACACAGAGTCCAATGTGGGGGAGAGTGTCAGAGAGAGAATTGACCTACCAGGCAACTGTGGGTTTTTCACTCAGTGGTCAGAAGGCAATAGAGTGGGGTCCCGGTAGGGTGAAATCCAGCTCCTCCTCTAGTCCTAGAAGAAGTAGCAGGATGTTGGGTCCAGGACAGGAAATGGCTAACCTAAGGGGACCCTTTGGCCCAGGATGTTTCCCATCCCAAGACACCCCTCAGTCCTGGGCCAGTGGATGGTTGGTCTTCATAGAACAGGCAGAGGGCACAGGGTGCCTCCCATGACCAGCCCTGGGCTTGGGCCTGCCCTTGGGCCGCTCATCCCTTTAGCTGAGTGCCCTGAGCTAACGCACCAGACTCCCTCCCTTGAGGTGACACCAAGGAATGTCCCTCCTGGGATGGCGGTAACACTACCCTTTGTTGCTCAAGGCACAGGTACTTAGTTTCAGGGGTCAGAGTACATACTTCAGGCCTCTCCTGGGAACCACTCTCAAATCTAAGGAATGAGAGGATGAGCTCTGGCATCACCTTGTGTATTAGCCCATTCTCCTACTGCTATAAAGAACTGCACAAGACTGGGTCATTTATAAAGGAAAGAGGTTTAATTGACTCACAGTTCCTCATGGCTGGGAGGCCTCAGGAAACTTAAAATCATGGCAGAAGGGGAAGCAAACACGTCCTTCACATGGCAGCAGGAGAGAGAAGTGCTGAGCAAAGGGGGAAAAGCTCTTTATAAAACCATCAGATCTCATGAGAACTCACTCATTATCGCCAGCACAGCAGCATGGGGGTAACTGCCCCCATGATTCAATTACCTCCCACTGGGTCCCTCCCAGGACATGTGGGGATTATGAGAACTGCAATTCAAGATGAGATTTGGGTGGGGACACAGCCCAACCCTATCACCTTGGATTCGATTCCTAGGGCTGTTGTAACAAACGAGCCACACTTCATTGTATTGCGTTTGGCAGATATCGTGGTCTTTACAAATTGAAGCTTTGTGAGAACCTTGCACCAAGCAAGTCTATTGTTCCCATTGTTCCAACAGAATGTGCTCCCTTAGGGTCTGTGTGTAATTCCCACAGTAGTTCAAACTTTATCATTATTATTATATCTGATATGGTGATCTGTGATCAGTGATCTTTGATATTACTATTGTGCTTGTTTTGGGGAACCACAAACCATGCCCATATAAGATGGTAAACTTAATAAATGCATGTGGGCCGGAGGCAGTGGCTCACAACTGTAATCCCAGCACTTTGGGAGGCCAAGGTGGGCAGATCACCTAAGGTCAGGAGTTCGAGACCAGTCTGACCAACATAGTGAAACCCCATCTCTACTAAAAATACAAAAATTAGCCAGGCATGGTGGAATGCGCCTGTAATCCCAGCTACTTAGGCTGAGGCAGGGGAATCGCTTGAACCCAGGAGGCGGAGCTTGCAGTGAGCCGAGATTGCGCAACTGCACTCCACCCTGGGCGACAAAGCAAGACTCCGTTTCAAAAAAAAAAAAAAAAAAGGCTGAACAAACTGAAAAACCAGCAGCTCTTTTTCAGTTCATCAGAAAATTAGGTCACAGGGTAACCTGCTGCCCCCAAACTGGAGAGGCAGAAAAGTAGATACAGAGAATCATGATTTGCCAGAGCAGAAACCTTCCCTGGAATCAGCACCTGGGTGGGAAAACCTGAACTGCAACTGACGAACGTCTGGCAGCGTGGATGTGTGCTGCTGGCTAATGTTAGGTGGCAGCTGGACTGGAGTAAGGAATACCTAGAGAATGGTGAAACATGACTTCTGGGTGTGTCTGTGAGGGTGTTTCCAGAAGAGATTGGCGTGGGAGTCAGTGGACTGAGTGAGGAAGATCTGCTCTCAGTGTGGGTGGCACCATGCAATTGGTTCACGGCTTGAATAAAAACAAAAGAGGAGAAAAGATTTTCCTCTTTCTGTCTCTGTCTCTCCTGGAGCTGGAAGATTCTCCTTCTCCTGCCCTTTGGATATTAAAATTCTAGGCTCTTCAGCCTTGGACTGAGAATTACCCCAGTGGCGTCCCTGGTTCTGAGGCTTGCAGACTTGGACTGAGCCATGCTACTGGCACCTCTTGCAAATAGTCTGTCAGGGGACTTCTCAGCCTCCATTAATTGCGTGAGTCAATTTCCCTATAAATCCCCTCTCATGCACTTTGGGAGGCCGAGGCGGGTGGGTCACAAGGTCAGGAGATTGAGACCATCCTGGTTAACACGGTGAAACCCCGTCTCTACTAAAAATACAAAAAATTAGCTGGGTGTGATGGCAGGCGCCTGTAGTCCCAGCTACTCAGGAGGCTGAGGCAGGAGAATGGTGTGAACCCGGGAGGCAGAGCTTGCAGTGAGCCAAGATCGTGCCACTGCACTCCAGCCTGGGCAACAGAGCGAGATTCCGTCTCAAAAAAAAAAAAAAAATGGCTGGGCAAGGTGGCTCACCAGCACGATCTCGGCTCACTGCAACCTCCACCTCCTGGGTTCAAGCAATTCTCCTGTCTCAGCTTCCTGAGTATCCGGGATTACAGTCATGCGCCACCACACTCAGCTAATTTTTGTATTTTTAGCAGAGATGGTGTTTCACCATGTTGGCCAGGCTGGTCTCAAACTCCTGACCTCAGGTGATCCACCCACCTCAGCCTCCCAAAGTGCTGGGATTACAGGCACAAGCCACCGCGCCCAGCTGAGAGTAACTTTTTTTTTTTTTTTTTTGAGACGGAGTCTCCCTCTGTTGCCCAGGCTGGAGTGCAGTGGCACGATCTCAGCTCACTGCAGGTTCTGCCTCCCGGGTTCACGCCATTCTCCCGCCTCAGCCTCCCGAGTAGCTGGGACTACAGGCGCCCACCACCACGCCTGTCTAATTTTTTGTATTTTTAGTAGAGACAGGGTTTCGCCGTGTTAGCCAGGATGGTCTCGATCTCCTGACCTCGTGATCCGCCCGCCTCGGCTTCCCAAAGTGCTGCGATTACAGGCGTGAGTCACTGTGCCTGGCCAAGAGTAACTATTTTTAAGTATGCCAGAGCATTCCTCCAAAATATTCTTTTTCTTTCTTTTCTTTTCTTTTCTTTTTTTTTTTTTTTTTTGAGATGGAGTCTCGTTCTGTCACCCAGGCTGGAGTGCAACGCACAATCTCAGCTCACTGCAGCCTCCAAGCGATTCCCTTGCCTCAACCTCCCGAGTAGCTGGGATTACAGGTATGAGCCACCATGTCTGGCTAATTTTTGTGTTGTTAGTACAGACAGGATTTCACCGTGTTGGCCAGTCTGGTCTCAAACTCCTGACCTCAAGTAATCTGCCCACCTCAGCCTCCCAAAGTGCTGGAATTACAAGCGTGAGGCACTGGGCCTGGCCTAAAACATTCTTTTTCTTTTTTTGTTTTTTGAGATGGAGTTTCACTTTTGTTGCCCAGGCTGGAGTGCAATGGTGCAGTGGCTCACTGCAACCTCCGATTCCCGGGTTCAAGTGATTCTCCTGTCTCAGCCTTCCAAGTAACTGGGATTACAGGTGCATGCCATCACAGCTGGCTAATTTTTGTAGTTTTAGTAGAGATGGGGTTTCATCATATTGGTCATGCTGGTCTCAGACTCCTGACCTCAGGTGATCTGCCCGCCTTGGCCTCGCAAAGTGCTGGGATTACAGGTGTGAGCCACCATGCCCGGCCTTTTTTTTTTTTTTTTTTTTTTTTTTTGATACATGGTCTCACTCTGTTGCCCAGGCTGGAGTGCAGTGGAGCAATTTTGACTCATTGCAACCTCTGCCTCCTGAGCTCAAGCGATTCTCATGCCTCAGCCTCCTAAGTAGCTGGGACTACAGGTGCGTGCGACCTCGCCCAGCTAATTTTTGTATTTTTGGTAGAGACGGGGTTTTGTCGTGTTGGCCAGGCTGGTCTCAAACTCCTGACCTCAGGTGACCCGCCCACCTCGGCCTCCCAAAGTGCTGGGATTACAGGCGTGAGCCACTGCACCTGGCCTTGGCCGTTTGTATATCTTTTTTGGAAACATTCAGATTTATGATTTGCAGATATTTCCTTCCATTCCATGGGCTGTCTTTTCATTTTCTTAATGGGTATCCTTGAAGCACAAAAGTTCTTAATTTTGATGAGGTCCACTTATTTTTACTTTTGTTGTGTATGCTTTGGATGTTATGTCTGAGAACCCCAAGGTCACAGAGATTTACTCCTATGTTTTCTTCTAGTTTTATTGTTTTAGTTCATACATTTAGTGTTTTGTTTTTTTTTTGAGACGGAGTCTCACTCTGTTGCCCAGACTGGAGTGCAGTGGCATGATCTCTGCTCACTGCAAGCTCCGCCTCCCGGGTTCACACCATTCTCCTGCCTCAGCCTCCAGAGCAGCTGGGACTACAGGCACCCACAACCACGCCCAGCTAGTTTTTTGTATTTTTAGTAGAGACGGGGTTTCACTGTGTTAGCCAGGATGGTCTCGATCTCCTGACCTTATGATCCACCCTCCTCGGCATCGCAAAGTGCTGGGATTACAGGCGCGAGCCACCGCCCCCAGCCCATACATTTAGTTATGTGATTCACTTTGACTTAATTTTTGTGTATGGGGCAGGGCACATGGCTCACGCATGTAATTTCAGCACTTTGGGAAGCTGAGTGAAGGGGTGGCCTGTCCCTCCACACCTGTGGGTATCTTGTCAGGTGGAACGAGAGACTGAGAAAAGAAGACAGACACAGAGAGACAAAGTATAGAGACAATAGTGGGCCCAGGAGACCGGCACTCAGCATATCAAGGACCTGCACCGGCATCGGTTTCTGAGTTTCCTCACTTTTTATTTATTATTATTTTTATTATCTCAGCAAGAGGAATGCGGTAGGAGAGCAGGGTGATAATAAGGAGAAGGTCAGCAAAAAAACGTGCGCAAAAGAATCTATGTCATAATTAAGTTCAAGGGGAGGTACTATTCCTGGATGTGCACGTAGGCCGGATTTATGTTTCTCTCCGCCCAAACATCTCAGTGGAGTAAAGAATAACAAGGCAGCATTGCTGCCAACGTGTCTCGCCTCCCACCATAGGGCGGTTTTTCTCCTATCTCAGAATCGAACAAATGTATAATCGGGTTTTATACCGAGACATTCAGTTCCCAGGAGCAGGCAGGAGACAGTGGCCTTCATCTATCTCAACTTCAAGAGGCTTTCCTCTTTTACTAATCCACCTCAGCACAGACCCTTTATGGGTGTCGGGCTGGGGGACGGTCAGGTCTTTTTCATCCCATGAGGCCATATTTCAGACTATCACATGGGGAGAAACCTTGGACAATACCCAGCTTTCCAAGGCAGAGGTCCCTGCGGCTTTTCGCAGTACATTGTGCCCCTGGTTTATTGAGACTAGAGAATGGCAATGACTTTTACCAGGCATACTGCTTGTAAACATTTTGTTAACAAGGCATATCCTGCGCAGCCCTAGATCCCTTAAACCTTGATTCCAGACAACACATGTTTTTGTGAGCTCAAAGTTGGGGCAAAGTGGCTGGGGCAAAGTTACAAATTAACAACATCTCAGCAAAGCAATTGTTCAAGGTACAGGTCAAAATGGAATTTCTTATGTCTTCCCTTTCTACATAGACACAGTAACAGTCTGATCTGTCTTTCTTTTCCCTACATATCCCCCTTTTCTTTTTGACAAAACCGCCATCATCATCATGGCCCATTTTCACTGGTCGCTGTCTTTCCGGAGCTGCTGGATACACCTGTAGACCAGCAACAGAGAACAGACATACAAGGATTAATACAAAATTTGCAATAGTGGAACTTCCAATGGTTTTAACCCAAGTGACGGGGTTAAGATTTGTGAGGCCATCAGCAGCTTTCACCATTGCCTCAGTTTCTGGCACCAGATTGAACTGGGCTTTCGATGCCTCAAAAATTTGTTCTTTTAATTTTAAAATATCTAAAGTAAAGTTATCTTCTCTTCCTTGTAGATGGTGTCTAACCATGTCCCAGTGATGTTCAGATTCGTTATAGGCTCGAGGTGTAATACAAAAATCTTATGTATTCCAGTCACACTGTAACTGAAAAAGATATTCTACGCTCATGAGCCTATCTCTCATTCAAATGACAGTTTGTCTACGATCATTAATTTGGTTTGCCAATTTTTGGTCTATTTGAGTCTGAGAATTCCACAATTTTGAGGAGTTCTTTTGCCAATTATTTACATATTTTGTAGTTTGAACAGAGGAGTGTAAAGCAATTGCAGCAGCCGCAGCAGTAGCTGTGACTGCAATAAGACCCATAATCACTGCAATTAAAGTAAAAATGAATCTTTTGAATCTAGTTAGAACTCCTTTTAATACTTCTGTTAAAATATGGATGGATGGGGAAGCCTCCCACATTCGGTCCATGGACACAGGGATCCACACACCCTCTCTTGCCCTCTCTAGCAGAATATGGTGCTGCCAATCAAAAGTTGAATCAATGCAAGTAAACAATCTACAATTTTCACAGGTTATAGTTTGGGAATCTGGTTTAATAACTATGTTTCCTACAACTAGCATATAAGGGCGTTTTACACAACTTTGCAAAGGAATTGTCAGATTGGAATTTAGGTTAATAGTATAATGTGGCTTATGATTTCTTGTTCCGATAACTTGATTTCCAGACCAAATTCTAATGTGGTGTGAGGCCACAGTAAGCTTTCATAATGCTGGATGTTCAGGACCAGTAACAGTACTAACTAACTCTGGCTGAGGTGATGAAATTCCCTTTTCACGCCATTTCCATGGATAGGGTGATTTTAATCTTCTATAAACCTGGTCTAGCCTTTCAGTTAAATCACTATCATAGGCCGGATTAGTGGGCCAGACAGGTGGGGTCTGTGAACATGAGTGAGTCTGGCCCGTACAATCATAATATAATTGGCCTCAAGGGGCCCAGTCCATAATAGTTCCAAATTTATTGTTTTGTAATACCACCACATATCAGCCACATATTTTTCCCAAACTAAGACTTCTGGGTCTTTTGCTTCTTTGGGAATTTCCTTGAGGCAGGGTTTCCCCTTAGGCCTAAATTTTAATGATCTTTAATAAGAAGAGTCCTATAAATTATTCATTTGTGACCCGAGTGACATTCCACTTACCATATGATAAGTAAATTTATTGGTGGCACTGACAGTAGGTACTTCTACCAACCAATTTTGGGTTGTAGGCATTAAGCATCCTGGTGCTTTCCCCAGGCAAATAGGAGGATAATGATACCCAATGGAAATGTTTATCATCATTCCTTCTTCTTCAGGTTGGGCAGGGCCACGGTCATCTGTGGGGCCTGGTACCCATGCACTGTTATTAACATATACTTCAATAGAATATTATCCATCCAAGTGACTGCCCGAATTAAGGGTGGCAAAGGCACATAGGCCCAGTAAGTATAATTAGCTGCAGCTGCTCCTGCAGACATAGTGAGACTTACCACCGTTGATACAATCATTAAAGCTGCAAGCAGCATATTCTGTGGAGTTTGTGTTACCCTTGTGTACTTTAGGCTTTTTTCAGCTAACTGTGTCAGCTTCTTTAGCTGGGCCCAGGTCGGCGGCTTCTCTATTTTTTATGTTTTATTTTTATTGTCTTTTTACCAAATCAGTTTTTCCTCATGTGGGCTGTTCTTTTTACCAGTAAAATGTTGTTCTGCAGAAGTAGTGGTCTGATTTCTATAAATGTTTAAAAAATTTAAAGTATAGAGTGCTAGATTAAGTTGCATCTGGGGAGTGTTATATTCCTTACTGTCCTTTTCCTTTTTTTGTTTAACCAATTGAGCTTTGAGTGTTCTATTACTTCTTTCAATTATGGCCTGTCCTTGGGAATTATAAGGGATTCCTGTTGTATGTGTAATTTTCCACTGATTTAAGAATTTTTGAAATGCTTTACTACAGTATCCTGGCCCATTATCTGTTTTAATTTTTTATGGAACTCCCATGACAGCAAAACAAGATAATAAATGTCTTTTAACATGGGAAGTATTTTCTCCTGTCTGGCAGGTTGCCCATATGAAATGTGAATAAGTATCAACTGTCACATGGACAAATGACAATTTTCCAAATGAAGGTACATGTGTGACATCCATTTGCCATAATGCATTAGGACGTAAACCTCTGGGATTAACTTCTGCCTCCTGAGTGGGCAGGTGTAGGACTTGACACTGAGTACAATGTTGTACAACATTTTTTGCCTGTTTTCGTATGATATCAAATTTATTTTTTAGTCCTGATGCATTTACATGAGTCAAGGCATGAAGTTTTTGTGCTTTTATGAATGCAGATGATACTAGCAAGTCAGCTTGTTCATTTGCATTAGTTAAAGGCCCTGGCAAATTAGTATGTGTTTGAATATGAGTAATATAAAGTGGGAAATTTCTTTTTCTTACAGTTTGTTGTAACGAATTAAACAGCTGATTTAACTGATCATCCATACTATATTTGATTAGGGCTGTCTCAACATCCTTTGTAGCCTGTACTACATATGCAGAATCTGAAACAATGTTAATAGGCTGATTAAAATCTTGTAACACTGAAATGACAGCAACCAACTCTGCTCTTTGAGCTGAGTGATATTGAGTTTCAATGACTTGTTCTTTTGGCCTAGTGTAAGCCACTTTTCCATTGCTGGAACCATCAGTAAACACCATCAGAGCATTTTCTAAAGGTTCATGTCTGGTAATTTTAGGTAAAATCCAAGTAATCAATTTTAAGAACTGGAAGACTTTTGTTTTTGGGTAATGATTGTCAATAATTCCCACAAAATCAGCAAGACCAATCTGCCACGCAGCAGAATTGATAAAAGCTTGTCTAACCTGTTCCTTGTTTAAAGGAACAATGATTTTATCTGGGTCACTTCCACACAATTTTACTATTTGTAGTCTTGCCTGACCAATTAATGTAGCCATTTGATCTAAGTACAAGGTAAAAGTCTTAGTTGTACCGTGAGGAAGGAATGACCACTCTGCAAGATCAGTATTTTGAACAATAATGCCTGCTGGAAAATGTGCAGTAGCAAAAATCAAAAGTTGGAATGGGGCTAAATGATCTATACTATTTACTTGTGCTGACCGAATTTTTTCTTCAACTAATTCAATTTCTTTAGTTGCCTCTGGAGTTAATGGTTTTTTACTGTTTAAGTCTGGATCCCCTCTCAAGATAGAAAACAAATTTGACATGGCATAAGTAGGGATGCCTAGAGTTGGCTGAATCCAATTAATATCTCTTAGCAATTTTTGAAAGTCATTTAATGTTTTTAATGTGTCTTTTCTTATTTTTATTTTTTGTGGTTTAATTTTCCTTTCCTCTACCTGCATTCCCAAGTAATGGAAAGGAGTAGAGGTCTGAATCTTATCAGATGCTATTGTCAGTCCCACGTTTGCAACATCTGTCTGCAGAAATGTGTAACAGTCAATTAATTTGTCTCTTGTTTCTACAGCACACAAAATATCATCAACATAATGAATGATATAACAGTCTGAAAACTTGTCTCTAACTGGTTGAAGAACTTGAGCTACAAAAGTCTGACAAATAGTTGGATTATTAAGTATTCCCTGAGGCAACACTTTCCACTGAAACCTGGTGGCTGGTCTTTATTATTTACGGCTGGTATAGTAAAAGCAAATTTTTCAAAATCCTGTTTTGCCAGAGGAATGGTAAAAAAGCAGTCCTTCAGATCAATTATAAGTAAAGGCCAGTCTTTGGGGATCATGGCCAGAGAGGGCATCCCGGGTTGGAGAGCCCCCATGGGTTGTATTATGGCATTAACAGCTCTTAAGTCAGTCAGCATGCGCCATCTGCCTGATTTTTTCTGAATTACAAACACAGGAGAATTCTAAAGAGAGAAAGTGGGTGAAACATGTCCTTTTTTAAATAGCTTTTTAACTATTTTATGTAGCGCCCCCAACTTTTCCTTAGAGAGCGGCCACTGTTTGACCCATACAGGACACTGCAGGGTGAGTCTGAATTGCTACTTCACTGTAGTGAACTGTAGGTTGGGCAATAATGAGTGCCGCGAGCCAAGTCGCAGTGAGCCTAGTTTCAGGCTGCCTCCCCCAGCACTCACTCGGCTGAGGAGGAGGTGGCCATCGTGGTTTTAGCCCCAATGGCCCCGATGATTCTGGACTTTTTCCTTTTAATTTTAATGTTTTGGGATATATTACGTCCTGTAATTGATTGTAGTCAACATTTTGTGTTGACTGAGCCATTACCGGCTCTGCTACATATTTACAATGTGAACTTTCCATTTCTTTCTTGAACTCTGTCTCTGCCTCTTCTTCACAATCTATTACACAGCTTTCAGGGGCATCAGAAACTGAAATGCTATCTTCTTCTATTTGAAATGGTCCTAAAGTTGCTTTAATAATGGCCCAATCATTCCATACTGTAAGTGGGATGATTTTACCTTCCCTACTTGCTTGTTTTAATTCTTTGCCAATTTTTTCCCAATCTTTTAAATCTAAAGTTCCCTATTCTGGAAACCATGGGCAGAATTGTTCTATTGTTTGAAATAGCGTAATTAGATTTTCTGTAGAAGCTTTAACTCCCCCTCTTCTTAAGAGAATTTTAATGAAGCTGAGATAAGAGGCATATTTACTTTCAGTTTGCCCCATTGTTACCCTGGATTCCTCCGAGCGCACAAGCTTACTGCAAGGCTGACCGTGGATGTACTCGGGAATCTCTCGTCGGCTGTCCTCAATACTCATGTTCTTAGTGTAACTTCACCCTGAAGAAAGGCCCCACGTTGGGCGCCAGATGAAGGGGGGGCCTGCCCCTCCACACCTGTGGGATATCTCGTCAGGTGGGACAAGAGACTGAGAAAAGAAGACAGACACAGAGACAAAGTGTAGAGAAACAACAGTGGGCCCAAGAGACCGGCACTCAGCATATCAAGGACTTGCACCGGCATCGGTTTCTGAGTTTCCTCACTTTTTATTTATTATTATTTTTGTTATCTCAGCAAGAGGAATGCGGTAGGAGAGCAGGGTGATAATAAGGAGAAGTTCAGCAAAAAACATGTGAGCAAAAGAATCTATGTCATAATTAAGTTCAAGGGGAGGTACTATGCCTGCATGTGCACATAGGCTGGATTTATGTTTCTCTCCACCCAAACATCTCAGAGGAGTAAAGAATAACAAGGCAGCATTGCTGCCAACGTGTCTCGCCTCCCACCATAGGGCGGTTTTTCTCCTATCTCAGAACTGAACAAATGTATAATCGGGTTTTATACCAAGATATTCAGTTCCTAGGGTCAGGCAGGAGACAGTGGCCTTCCTCTATCTCAGCTTCATGAGGCTTTTCTCTTTTACTAATCCACCTCAGCACAGACCCTTTACGGGTGTTGGGCTGGGGAACAGTCAGGTCTTTCTCATCCCACGAGGCCATATTTCAGACTATCACATGGGGAGAAACCTTGGACAATACCCAGCTTTCCAAGGCAGAGGTCCCTGCGGCTTTTCGCAGTACATTGCGCCCCTGGTTTATTGAGACTAGAGAATGGCAATGACTTTTACCAAGCATACTGCTTGTAAACATTTTGTTAACAAGGCATATCCTGCGCAGCCCTAGATCCCTTAAACCTTGATTCCAGACAACACATGTTTTTGTGAGCTCAAAGTTGGGGCAAAGTGGCTGGGGCAAAGTTACAAATTAACAACAACTCAGCAAAGCAATTGTTCAAGGTACAGGTCAAAATGGAATTTCTTATGTCTTCCCTTTCTACATAGACACAATAACAGTCTGATCTCTCTTTCTTTTCCCTACACTGAGGAAGGAGGATCCCTTGAAGTCAGGGGTTCAAGAACAGCCTGGGCTGGCCAGGCACGGTGGCTCATGCCTGCAATCCTAGCACTGTGGGAGGCCGTCATGAGCAGAACAACTTCAGGCCAGGAATTCAAGACCAGCCTGGCCAGTATAGCAAAACCCCATCTCTAATTAAAATACAAAAATTAGCCAGGCATGGTGGCACACACTTATAATCCCAGCTACTCAGGAGGCTGAGGCAGGAGAACCACTTGAACCCAGGAAGTCAAGGCTGCAGTAAGCTGAGAAGGCACCAGTGCACTCCAGCCTGGGTAACAACGTGAGACCCTATCTCAAAAAAAAAAAAAAAAAAGAAAGAAAATAAAAAATTCATATGTGTGTATTCCGTGAGATAGAGGTCCAAATTCATTCTTTTCTTTTTTCTTTTCTTTTCTTTTCTTTCTTTTTTTTTGAGCCAGAGTCTTGCTTTGTCTCCCAGGCTAGAGTGCAGTGGCGTGATCTCGGCTCACTGCAACCTCCATTTCCCAAGTTGAAGCAATTCCCTGCCTCAGCCTCCTGAGTAGCTGGGATTACAGGTGCCAACCACCATGCCTGGCTAATTTTTTGTATTTTTAGTAGAGACAGGGTTTCACCATCTTGGCCAGGCTGGTCTTGAGCTCCTAATCTCGTGATCAGCCTGCCTCGGCCTCCCAACGTGCTGGGATTACAGGCATGAGCTGCCATGCCTGGCCCCAAATTCATTCATTTACATGTGGATATTTAGTTCTCCCAGCACCATTTGTTCATTTGTTGAAAAGATTATTTCCCACCCCCCACCCCCGCTTTTTTTTTGAGCCGGTGTCTTGCTCTGTCACCCAGGCTGGAGTGCAGTGGCGTGATCTCAGCTCACTGCAACCTCTGCCTCCTGGGTTCCAGCGATTCTCCTGCCTCAGCCTCCCGGGTAGCTGGGACTACAGGCATGTGCCACCATGCCCTGCTAATTCTGTATTTTTCGTAGAAATGAGGTTTCACCATGTTGGCCAGGCTGGTATCGAACTCCTGACCTCAGGTGATCTGTCCACCTCAGCCTCCCAAAGTGCTGGAATTATAGGCATAAGCCACCACGCCTGGCCTCCCCACCTTTTTTTTTTTTGAGACGGAGTCTCATTTTGTCGCTTAGGCTGGAGTACAGTGGCATGATCTTGGCTCACTGCAAACTCTGCCTCCCAGGTTCAAGCAATTCTTCTGCCTCAGCCTCACAAGTAGCTGGGACTACAGTCATGTACCACCACGCCCAGCTAATTTTTGTATTTTTATTAGAGATGGGGTTTCACTGGTCTCAAACTCCTGACTTCAAATGATCCTCCCACCTTGGCCTCCCAAAGTGTTCGTGTTACAGGCATGAGCCACACCCAGCCTCCCAATTTTTTTTTTTTTTTTGAGACAGAGTCTCGCTCTGTCGCCCAGGCTGGAGTGCAGTGAGTGGCGCGATCTTGGCTCACTGCATCCTCCACCTCCCGAGTTCAAGTGATTCTTCTGCCTCAGCCTCCCAGTAACTGGGATTACAGGTGCACACCACCATGCCTGGCTAATTTTTGTATTTTTAGTAGAGACAAGGTTTTAGCATGTTGGCCAGGCTGGTCACAAACTTCTGATCTGAAGTGATCCACTCGCCTCAGCCTCCCACAGTGCTGGGATTACAGGCATGAGCCACCATGCCTGGCCCCCATTTGAGTTTCTTAGCATCTTATCAAATAGCAATTGTGACAGTTTATTTCTGGACTGTCAGTTCTATTCAATTGACTTATATATCTATCTTTAAGCCAGTATCACACTTTCTTGGTTCCTGTATGTTTGCATTAAGCTTCCAAATTGTGCAGTGTGATTTCTTCAATTTTTTTCTTCTTTTTCAGGCATTTACTTTTTTTTTTTTTTTTTGAGACATATCTCCCTCTGTCGCCCAGGCTGGAGTGCAGTGGTGGGATCATGGCTCACTGTAGCCTTGACCTCTCCAGGATCAAGTGATTCTCCCACTTTAGCTTCCCCAGTAGCTGGGACTACAGGTGTGCACCATCACGCCTGGTCAATTTTTGTATTTTTGTAGAGACAGTGTTTCAGTATGTTGCCCAGGCTGGTCTCAAACTCCTGGGCTCAAGAGATCCTCCTGCTTTGGCCTCCCAAAGTGCTGAGTTTACAGGTGTGAGACACATTGCCCTGCTTGAATTTGTTGATTGCATCTCCATGGTGTTATTTAACATGTTCTTCTGTCATGTTATTTTATTTTAGTCATTCAACAGTGTGATCTAATTTAGGGCCACTTTTACAGCAGGAATAATTTACAGGTGGTGTGTGTGTTTCCAGAGTCAGAACATGTTTGGTTTATGCTCTTGGTGATATTCAGGGCTATCAGTGATCCTCTCCTGGATCATTTTTTAATTAGAAGTGATTTGTGTTTTGAAAGGGTCACTTGGGTTGCTGGGGGGTGTATTATATATGAGTAACAGGGTTCTTATAAGGACGGAGTCGGATAATCGTGCAACAGAGCACTTGGTGCTATTCCTGGCACTCAATGACTGTATTGTTGTTGTTGTTATTGTTAGAGCTGTGTGTGGGGGACCCAAGTCCTGAGCTCGGAGGCATTTTCTGGCCAGGGCTGTTTCCTCCCTTCTCCCCTGCCTCTGGAAAAGTCTGCAGTGCCCCAGGGCTCTGGGAGGCATGTTCAGGACTGCAGCAGCCATCTCTGTGCACCTGGTGGGGCCCCTTCGGGGAAGGAAGGCTGGAACCCCACTCACTCGGTTCTTGCACCAGACTGTAAGTGCCCTAACCCCAATACTCTGCCACCTGCATGGCCTGGGGCTTCTGGGGTCTGGCTCGTTCCTGGCTTCAAAGCTGTGCATGAGCCTTCTCTTTCAGGGAGCACTCTTTAACTGCAGCCTGTATGTGGGTTTCTCCGTTGCCCCTGCTTCTGTAGTCTAGAACTTGTAGCTCTGCATCTGAATAGTCGGCTTGGGCGCTGTAGGGTGCTGCTTCCCATGATCCCCTGTGCCCATCCCAGAACCCAGTACATGGTAGGGGCTCAATAAATGTCAACTGAGCCAGGCGCGGTGGGGTTCCCGGACCATGGAAGACCTGGCACTTACTCAAATGGTCCCCAAGGCCCCTCCAGGACAGGGGGGCCTGGTGTTGAGATTACTGTGGCTGCCACCCTGACCAGGTCCTTGCCAGCTTCTCCTCTGACCTTGGGCAGGTACCTGAGCCTCTTTGAGCCTCAGTGTCCTCATCTGTTAGATGGAGACTATTGTGGCACCTCTAGTGAGAGTGCAGTGGGAACTGAGCGAGGTGGAACTGAGCAAAATCCTGAGCCAGGGTTCACTATTGGCCACAGCAGGCGGCTGAGAAGAATGTTGGATCCCCGGCTCCATGGCCCACCAGCCATCTGGGACTGGCAAACCCACAGGAACGGAAGGTTCCTCAGGGACCACAAAGCCCATGCGAGGTCCCTGCTGCTGAAGGGATTCTGAGGACGGGAGGAGCCAAATTACCTATCCAGGGTCACCCAGCCAAGGCGGGTTAGGACCTGAGTTTGGTGGCTCTCAGGTCTGGCCAGTCAGTTTCTTTTTTTTTTTTTTTTGGTGGAGTCCTGCTCTGTTGGGTCAGGCTGGAGTGCAGTGGCACGATCTTGGCCCACTGCAATCTCCACCTCCCAGGTTCAAGTGATTCTCAGGCCTCAGCCTCCTGAGTAGCTGAGATTACAGGCATGTGTCACGATGCCCAGATAAGTTTGTTGTTTTTTTTTTCCCCCAGACTGAGTTTCGCTCTAATGCTCAGGCTGGAGTGCAGTGGTGTGCTCTCGCCTCACTGCAATGTCTGCCTCCCAGGTTCAAGCGATTCTTGTGCCTCAGCCTCCTGAGTAGCCGGGATAACAGGTGCGTGCTACCACGCCCAGCTAATTTTTGTATTTTTAGTAGAGATGGGGGTTTCACCATGTTGGCCAGGCTGGTCTCGAACTCCTGACCTCAGGTGATCTGCCCGCCTCAGCCTCCCAAAGTGCTGGGATTACAGGCATGAGCCACTGTGCCTAGCCCCTGGCCAGTTTCTGCACACCAGTGGCTGAGGAGGGAGCTGGCCTGGGAGGAACACCGGGAGGGGAGGGGCGAGCCAGGAGCCAGGACCCTGGGACCCTCTGAGGAGTGGATTAGTGCCTCCCTCAGAGTTAGGACATGGCCTTGGGTCCAACAGGCCTAAGTCTGAGTGTGTGTGTTGTGTGGCCTTAAACACATCACTCCCTCTCCTGCACCCTCCAGCCTCTGTTTTCCACCTTCTGTTTTCTCATTGATAAGATAGGCCTGACCAGGTCATTCAGGGAATGAAATGGAAGGCTTAGCAAGACCTCTGTAAGTGGAGGCTGCTGCTGTCACTGTTGCCATTATCCTCCCTCTCTGCTCCACCCACCTCCTGCTCCTCTTCTTTAACCCTCAGCCCTTCCTGAGTCAAACTTTAACCTGGCCAAGTCAGGGCTCTGTCTCAGGACACATGGAGCCAGGGCTGGAAGTCTCCACTGGGCAGGCGCCAGGCAGCCCCTGCAGGTTGGGGAGGTGGAGGCTGCTGGAGTCAAGAGGAGCCAGGTGAGGGTGTTGGAGCATAACAGGCTTGGGAGGCAGGCAGAAACCTGCCCTTCTGCAAACTCTGATCTCTTCCCCCTCCTGGGAGCAGACAGGATGGCGCTGTGGCCTGAAAGCAGCTGTCCCTCCTGTGTGCAAGCTCAGACCGCTGCACCCAGACAGATTCCATCTCTGACCTTCCACTTGTTCGTCTCCAGCTCACCATGGCCAAACAGCTGCAGGCCCGAAGGCTAGATGGGATCGACCACAACCCCTGGTGAGCCAGCTGGGCTGGGGAGGTGTGTGGGTGTCCCCTCGGGCATGGGTTGGCCATCCCTGGGTTTACAGCAACTCAGTAGTACCCCGGATGGTGGCAGTACACAGACTGCCAGATTCCAGCCATAGCTCAGGAGAGGCAGGGCCCGAGGGAGTAGGCTTGGTTCAAATCTCAGCTTTCTCCTGCATGACTGTGGCACTAGGACAGGTGACATACCTGCTCTGAGCCTCATCTCCCCAGCTGCAAAATGAAGAATTATACCCACCTGGAGAGCGTTGGGGAGGAGAAAGTGAAATGCTGTTCAAAGCCATTCTACCCAGGCACTAGGCTAAGGCCTTTCCAGGGATGACTCTTTCTCACTTGGTATAGAGTCACATAAAGTAAGATAAGCAAGTAAGATACAGTCAGCTTTTAACCAGCATTTGCAGAGGTTGATATTGTTTTCTTTTTTGACTTGTTTTATTTTCATTTTATTTTTGAGATGGAGTTTTGCTCTTGTTGCCCAGGCTGGAGTGCAATGGCACTGTCTCGGCTCACTGCAACCTCTGCCTCCTGGGTTCAAATGATTCTCCTGCTTCAGCCTCCAAGTAACTGGAATTACAGGCATGCAACACAATGCCCAGCAAATTTTTTTTCTTTTATTCTTCCCCCCAAGACAGAATCTCACTCTGTCACCCAGGCTGGAGTGCAGTGGCATGATCTCGGCTCACTGCAACCTCCCCCTCACAGGTTCAAGCAATCTCCTGTCTCAGCCTCCCAAGTAGCTGGGATTATGGGCGTGCACCACCATGCCCAGCTAATTTTTTTTTTTTTTTTTTTTTGTATTTTTAGTAGAGATGGGATTTCACCATGTTTGCCAGGCTGGTCTCGAACTCCTGACTACGTGATCCACCTGCCTCAGCCTCCCAAAGTACTGGGATTACAGACATGAGCTGCTGCGCCTGGCCCTAATTTTTATATTTTTAGAGATGGGGTTTCACCATGTTGTCCAGGCTGGTCTCAAACTCCTGACCTCAAGGGATCTGCCCACCTCGGCCTTCCAAAGTGCTGGAGAATAGAGTCGTGAGCCACCGGGCCCAGCCAAAAATGACACATTTTAGACATATTTATTGGTATGCAAATTCAACTCAGCCAGGTCTTGACTCTGCTCCAAACTAGCCCCAAACCACATACCAGCCTCTTCATCCAGCTTCCTAGCCTTTCTCCCATCTGGAGAGGTGGCCAGCAGGCAGGGCCAGAACAGAGGATTATGGGTCCAGAGATGATGTGTGCCTGGGCTGGTGGGGCCCTGTTCTGCCCAGAGTAGGGTCAAGAGCATAAAACTTTGCTTGAGATGGAAGTAGAAAGGCTGGCTGGCTGTACCTTGTACTAGCTGGGAGGCTTTAGGCAAGTCACTCCACTTCTTATCCCCACAGTGGTCCAGGAACAAGACGTGCCTCACAGGCCATTGTGAAGGTTATATGAGCAGAGCGTTTAACTGTGGTGTTGACGAATCCAAGGAGGAGTCATGCAATCTATACAGGGGTTCTCAACTAGTATTTGGAAAGAATAGAGTAGGATAGGACAGGACAGAAAATACTGCAGCAGATTGCACCAAGAAGGATGAAGCTTCCATTCCATGTTTGTGCTCCACAGGGTTGATGATGCAAAGGTGATTTCTTGGCCAGTAGTGGTGGCTCACGCCTGTACTGCTAGCACTTTGGGAGGCCAAGGTGGGTGGATCACCTGAGGTCAGGAGTTCGAGACTAGCCTGGCCAACACAGCAAAACCCCATCTGTACTAAAAATACAAAAATTAGCTGGGCGTGGTGGCGGGTGCCTGTAATCCCAGCTACTCGGGAGGCTGAGGCATGAGAATCGCTTGACCTCGGGAAGTGGAGGTTGCAGTGAGTTGAGATTGCACCACTGCACTCCAGCCTAGGGGACAGAGAGAAACTCTGTCTAAAAAAAAAAAAAAAAAAAAAGATGATTTCTTCCTATGGGTCATGGAAGAACTTGGAAAGCCCCTGGGCTGATTCCTGCGATTAGCAATGTGCCTGACTGACCTAATCTTAATGCAGGGGACCAGCTGTGACACTCAGGCAGATCTTCAGGCCAGGACAGCTGCTGGTTGTCTAGTTTTTGTTTTTCTTGTGTGTGTGTGTGTGTGTGTTTTTGTTCTTTGTTTTTGTTTTTTTAAGACAGAATCTCACTCTTGTTATCCAGGCTGGAGTGCAATGGTGCGATCTCGGCTCACTTCAACCTCCGGTTCCCGGGTTCAAGTGATTCTCCTGCCTCAGCCTTCCAAGTAGCTGGGATTACAGGCCCCCGCCACCGTGCCTGACTAACTTTTGTATTTTTAGTGAAGACAGAATTTCACCATGTTGGCCAGGCTGGTCTCAAACTCCTGACCTCAGGTGATCCGCCCACCTTGGCCTCCCAAAGTGCTGGGATTACAGGCATGAGCCACCGCTCCCGGCCGGTTGTCCAGTTTTTCTAAACAGGCTGAAGTCCAGGTCACCATGGAGGGCTGGGCTGGTGCTGATTCTCCGTTTGTTACCCAGGGTGGAGTTTGTCAAACTGGCCAGTGAGCATGATGTCGTGAACTTGGGCCAGGGCTTCCCGGATTTCCCGCCCCCAGACTTTGCCGTGGAAGCCTTTCAGCACGCTGTCAGTGAAGACTTCATGCTCAACCAGTACACCAAGGCATTTGTGAGTCTCCCTGTCTCTCCTGGAGGCACTGGGGGAGGAAGGGGACAGGGCTTTCTGGACATCAAGCCCACACAGGCGTCAGGCTTCAGGGGACAGAGCCAGGGGATTCTGTGTGACCATAGTTCAGTGTTTACTGAGTGTATGCTCTGTCCCAGAGCCTTTGCCTCATGGTCTAGTGGGGATGGCAGACAAGAAGCCAGTAACGACAGGCAGTTGATACATGCTGTGATGGAGGAGGATGGGATACCGCGCGGGTAAGAAAGAGGGAATGAAACCTGGGGAGGGGGCTGGAGAGATGCACGAAGACTTGCTGGAGGAGGTGACACTTAAACCAAGTCCTGAAAGACGAGCTACTGATTGGATTACACAATAAATCCAAACGTTTTCCGGAAAGGACCACATAGTAAATATGTGACACTGCTTGGATTAGAACAGTGGTTCTTTTTTTCTTTTTCCTTTTTGAGACAGGGTCTCACTCTGTTATCCAGGCTGGAGTGCAATGGTGCAATCATGGTCCACTGCAGCCTTGACCCTGCCAGGCTCAAGTGGTCCTCCCACCTCAGCCTCTGGAGTAACTGGGACTACAGGTGTGCATCACCATGCCCATCTAATTTTATTTATTTATTTATTTATTTATTTATTTATTTATTTATTTATTTTTGAGTCAGGGTCTCACTCCTGTCACCTAGGCTAGAGTGTAGTGACATGATCACGGCTCACTGCAGCCTCTACCTCATGGGGCTCACATGATATGCCATTTCCTGGGGCTCATGTGATCCTCCCACCTCAGCCTCTAGAGTTGCTGGGACAACAGGGGTATACCACCTTGCCCAGCTAATTTTTTTGTATTTTTTGTAGAGACAGGGTTTCACCATGTTGCTCAGACTGGTCTCAAACTCCTGGGCTCAAGTGATCCTGCCACCTCGGCCTCCGAAAGTGCTGGGATTACAGGCGTGAGCCACTGAACCCTCATTCTTTTTTTTTTTTTTTTTTTTTGAGATGGAGTCTCGCTCTGTCACCAGGCTGGAATGCAGGGGCGCAATCTCGGCTCACTGCAACCTCCGCCTCCCAAGTTCAAGAGATTTTCCTGCCTCAGCCTCCCGAGTAGCTGGGACTATAGGGGTGCGCCCCCACGCCCAGCTAATTTTTGTATTTTTTTTTTTAAGACAGTCTCGCACTGTCACCCCGGCTGGAGTATGGAGTGCAGCGGCACGATCTCGGCTCACTGCAACCTCCACCTCCACCTCCCAGGTTCAAGCCATTCTCCTGCCTCAGCCTCTTGAGTAGCTGGGATTACAGGCGCCCGCCACCATGCCCAGCTAATTTTTGTATTTTTAGTAGAGACGGGGTTTCACCGTGTTGGCCAGGCTGGTCGCGAACTCCCGACCTCGTGATTCGCCTGCCTCGGCCTCCCAAAGTGCTGGGATTACAGGCGTGAGCCACCGTGTCTGGCCATTTTTTGTATTTTTAGTGGAGACGGGGTTTCACCATGTTGGTCAGGATGGTCTCGATCTCTTGACCTTGTGATCCACCCACCTCAGCCTCCCAGAGTGCTGGGATTACAGGCGTGAGCCACCGCACCCGACCGCACTTATTCTTTTTAATGGCTGCATACTGTTCTGTTGCCTGGATGTGCCATAATTTATTTAAGCAGTTCTGCACTGATGGACTGCTTCTGCTCTCTCAGTATCATAAGCAATGCCACAGCAAATATCCCTGTGTGGACATCTTTGTATACATATGTATTTCTCTAAGATAAATTCCTAGAAGTAAAACTAGCAAAAGAAAGGCTATAAATATTTATAAATACACTAGGTGGATATTGTTAAGAAACAGTGTGTGCCTGTAATCCCAGCTACTTGGGAGTCTGAGGCAGGAAGATCGCTTGAGCCCAGGAGTTTGAGGCCAGTGCAACATAGTGAGATCCTGTCTGAAAAATAAATAAACAACGAAGTAAATAATTGCCCTCCAGTAAGGTTTACTCATTTACATCCCTGCCAATAGGCTGGTCTCAGAGCTGGTTGGAAAGTTCCTTCTTTGATCCAAAAAAAAAAAAAAAAAAAAATCATTTGGGTATGTATCTTTTTCTTTTCTTTCTTTCTTTTTTTTTTTTTTAACTAGAGACAAGGGCTGGGCATGGTGGCTCACACCTATAATCCCATCATTCTGGGAGGCTGAGGCTGGCAAATCACCTGAGGTCAAGTGTTCAAGACCAGCCTGCCCAACATGGTGAGATCCCATCTCTAATAAAAATTAGTTGGGCGTGGTGGCGGGCGCCTGTAATCCCAACTACTTGGGAGGCTGAGGCACAAGAATCACTTGAACCCGGGAGGCACAGGTTGCAGTGGGCTGAGGTGGTGCCATTGCACTCCAGCCTGGGTGACAACAACAACAACAAAATAGAGACAGGGTCTCCTTATGTTACCCAGGCTGGTCTCAAACTCCTGGGCTCAAGCAATCCTCCCACTTTAGCCTCCCAAAGTGCTGGGTTACAGGCATGAGCCACTGTGCCCAGCCTCATTAAATATTTTACCTCTTTCTTGTATGTTGCAATATTTTTCTCTTCCTGTTTTGACTTTGCTCATGGTGCCTTTTATTTTTATTTAATTAATTAATTTATTGTCTAAGACAGAGTCTCAATTTTATTACCCAGACTGGTGTGATCATAGCTCACTTCAGCCTTGATCTCCTGGGCTCAAGCAATCCTCCTGCCTCAGCCTCCCGAGTACCTGGGACTACAGGCACGTGACACCACACCTAGATAATTTTTTTGATTTTCCATCAGTAGAGACAGAGTTGCTCTGTGTTACCCAGGCAGTTCTCAAACTCCTGGCCTCAAGCAACCCTCCCGCCTCATACTCCCAAATGCTAGGATTACAGGCGTGAGCCACTGTGCCTGGCCTGTGCCTCTTGTTGTACAGAAAATTTTTATTTTTGTGTGGCCAAATCTGGTTTAGTGAGTTACTGAGTTAAAAGTTCTAGATAAAGTTTCAATCACTTGGCTTAGCCTTGAGTATTTTTGTTTTGTTTTGTTCGTTTGTTATTGTCTTTTTTTTGAGACAGAGTCTTGCTCTGTCTTCCAAGCTGGAGTGCAGTGGCGCGATCTCGGCTCACTGCAAGCTCCATCTCCCAGGTTCATGCCATTCTCCTGCCTCAGCCTCCCGAGTAGCTGGGACTACAGGTGCCCGCCACCACGCTGGCTAATTTTTTGTATTTTTAGTAGAGACAGGGTTTCACCTTGAGTATTTTATAAGTGTCCTCAGCAAACAAGTTTCTGGATCTAATCTTCCTCTCAAAAAGGGGTGCTTACAAAGCTGCAACGTGAGGTTCCTGACCCTCAACTGTGTGTGACTTTAGACAAGTAATTTCTTCTCTCTGGGTCTCTATTTTTCTACCTGTCAAATAGTGGGGATCAGGCCGGGCGCGGTGGCTCACATCTGTAATCCCAGCACTTTGGGAGGCCAAAGCAGGCGGATTACCCAAGGTCAGAAGTTCGAAACCAGTCTGGCCAACATGGTGAAACCCCGTCTCCACTAAAAATACAAAAATTAACCAGGCATGGTGGTGCGTGCCTGTAGTCCCAGCTACTTGGGAGGCTGAGGCAGGAGAATCACTTGAACCCAGGAGGCGGAGGTTGCAGGGAGCCGCGATTGTGCCACTGCACTCCAGCCTGGGTGACATGAGTGAGACCCTGTCTCAAAATAAATAAACAAATAAATAAATAAATAAATAAAAGCGTCTCCTGCAAAGCTGCTGGGAGGATCAAGTGGGCACAAACATGCTTCTTAAACTTACAGATGTGGAAAGAGGGGAGTTTCTGCTGCCTTGCGGGCTCTTGGACTGAGGTTCATGGAGGCAAGCACTTCCTCTGGTTCCCTACTAAATTCCTGCCCTGGGCTTCGGGCCTTGCACAGAACAGGCCCTACGGCAAATGCTGGTGGAGGAGATGGAGGAGCTTAGCACTGGATATCTGAGTCAGTGCACGCCTGGTGATTGGGACCCTGGAGTCTGGGGCCATATAGATCGTGTGACCTTTACCTCCTAGAGTACAGACGATCACAGTAGCACCTGCCTCTGGGTTTTTGAGAGGATGAGATCAAATAAATCCCACAAATAGCTTGGTGTGTAGAGGAATCCAGAGTGTTGAAAGCTGATCTATTCCACATCCCCTGGGGCCCAGGCTACCAGTACCTGACTTTGCCCCCAGGCCTGCTGCTGGAAGGTGCTAGAATTGCCTGGATACAGCTGGGCCGGAGGATGGGCCCAGGCTGAGCTGGACAGCTGACCCCTGCTGTCCTGGCAGGGTTACCCACCACTGACGAAGATCCTGGCAAGTTTCTTTGGGAAGCTGCTGGGTCAGGAGATGGACCCGCTCAGGAATGTGCTGGTGACTGTTGGTGGCTATGGGGCCTTGTTCACAGCCTTCCAGGCCTTGGTGGACGAAGGAGACGAGGTGAGTGGGCAAGACTTGGGCTGAGTGCGACTGAGAGGTCAGGGCCGTGCTGACTCCAGCTGATTTGACCCTTATATCAGGTCATCATCATCGAACCCTTTTTTGACTGCTACGAACCCATGACAATGATGGCAGGGGGTCGCCCTGTGTTTGTGTCCCTGAAGCCGGTAAGGATGCTAGGTAGAGGATGGATGGGCAGAGGGATCCAAGGCGTGGGCTGAGTTGCACCCTGGGAGTTGGAAAAGGAGGAAGGAAGTGAAGGAAGCCAGTTCCCCTAAGCTGGGAGGGCAGAGGGGAGGTGTGTGTGTTGGGATCCCAAGGGAGAGAAGGTGGGCATAGATGCTGGGGAAGACCTGCCTGTCAGGTGGGTAAGTGGTACCACCCCGTGCCACCTGCTCTTGCAGGGTCCCATCCAGAATGGAGAACTGGGTTCCAGCAGCAATTGGCAGCTGGACCCCACGGAGCTGGCCAGCAAATTCACATCATGCACCAAAGCCCTGGTCCTCAACACCCCCAACAACCCCCTGGGCAAGGTACTGGAGGGACCTCCTTCCCTGGCCCCCTGCGGACCTGGTCATGTCTCTTGCACTGTTACTGAGTTGCTGCTGTGGGACCTCCATTTCTTCATTTGTGTGTGGGAGGGCCACACACAATGAGCTCTGAGGACCAAGACTCCAGAGGTCCCAGGACAGGGGCAAGAATCCCCAGGGAAGGCCTGAGGGCTGGGACAGTGAACTGGGCTGGGAGCCACCATCACTTCCCAGTGACCCTGGAATAGTGACTATGCCTCTCGAAGTATCTCATCTGTAATGTGGGAACCTGAGGGAACTGACCTCACGGTCAGTGTTGCAGGGATCCAATGCGATGGTACAGAACAGCCCTTAGTACTGGACTTGGCTGTATTTGTCATTTATTTATTTTTTGGAGATGAAGTCTCGCTCTGTCTCCCAGGCTGGAGTGCAGTGGCGTAATCTTGGCTCATTGCAACCTTTGCCTCCTGGGTTCAAGCAATTCTCCTGCCTCAGCCTCCCAAGTAGCTGGGATTACAGGCATCCGCCACCATGCCCAGCTAATTTTTGTGTTTTTAGTAGAGACGGGGTTTCTCCATGTTGGCCAGGCTGGTCTCAAACTCCTGACCTCCAGTGTTCCACCTGCCTCAGCCTCCCAAAGTGCTAGGATTACAGGCATGAGCCACCGCACCTGGCCGCAGCTGTGTTCTTTAACCTCTCTGAGTAGGCCTCTGTGTTTGGGGACAGTCCCAGCTGCAGGTCTGTGCTCTCCTTGGACATCCGCAGGTGTTCTCCAGGGAAGAGCTGGAGCTGGTGGCCAGCCTGTGCCAGCAGCATGACGTGGTGTGTATCACTGATGAAGTCTACCAGTGGATGGTCTACGATGGGCACCAGCACATCAGCATTGGTGAGCCAAGCCAGCCTGGGGCCCCTCCCCTGCGCATTGGCGGGAGGGCCTTGACCCCACCTGAGAGTCAGCACAGGCCTGGTAGTTAGAACCCAGGGTTCAGAAGCCCTGCAGATCCTGTGACCTTTGTCTCCCAGAGTACACAGTGTCACAATAGCACCTGCCTCCCTGGTTGTGGAAAGGATGAGGTCAAAGAAATCCTATGCCGGGCACGGTGGCTCACACCTGTAATCTCAGCACTTCGGGAGGCCGAGGCTGGCAGATCACTTGAGGTCAGGAGTTTGAGACCAGCCTGGCCAACATGGTGAAACCCCGTCTGTACTAAAAGTACAAAAATTAGCTGGGCATGGTGGCGTGTGCCTGTAGTCCCAGCTACTCAGGAAGCTGAGGTAGGAGGATCACTGAAACCTGGGAGGCGGAGGTTGCAGTGAGGCAAGATGGTGCCATTGCATTCCTGCCTGGGCAACAGAGCGAGACTCCATCTCAAAAAAAAAAAAGAAAGAGAGACAGAGAGAGAGAAAGAAAGAAAGAAATTCTGCAAATAGCTTAGTATGTAGAGGAATCCAGGATGTCGAAAGCCTATGCATGTCCCCTGGGGCCCGGACCACCATCCTCCCCTGTCCCCTCACCCCAGTCTCAGCAGCTGTTCTGTTCGGCCTTGGGCAGCCAGCCTCCCTGGCATGTGGGAACGGACCCTGACCATCGGCAGCGCCGGCAAGACCTTCAGCGCCACTGGCTGGAAGGTGAGTTGCTGAGGGTGGGAGGTCACCACCCTCTGCAAATCCTTGGCAAGTGAGGTGGGCCTGGGAATGAAGAAGGCTTTAGCCAGGCCTGGAAGGACCTCCCCGCCTACCTGCGCCCCTGCTCCAGGTGGGCTGGGTCCTGGGTCCAGATCACATCATGAAGCACCTGCGGACCGTGCACCAGAACTCCATCTTCCACTGCCCCACACAGAACCAGGTGAAGAGGGGCAGGACGTCACGGGGGAGTGGGGGGACAACAAAAGAGCCCAGGCTGGTCCCCGCGTCAGGGAACAGCTGATCTATCTGTGTGTCCATCTGCCCTGCCTAGGCTGCAGTAGCTGAGAGCTTTGAGCGAGAGCAGCTGCTCTTCCGCCAACCCAGCAGCTACTTTGTGCAGTTCCCGCAGGCCATGCAGCGCTGCCGAGACCACATGATACGCAGCCTACAGTCGGTGGGCCTGAAGCCCATCGTCCCCCAGGGCAGCTACTTCCTCATCACAGACATCTCAGACTTCAGTGAGTGAGACTGGCCAGTCTGGGCAGGGGGCAGGGGCTGGAGGCTGCAGGGGGCTCAGTGTGGCCTCTGTCTCCCAGAGAGGAAGATGCCTGACTTGCCTGGAGCTGTGGATGAGCCCTATGACAGACGCTTCGTCAAGTGGATGATCAAGAACAAGGTGGGCTGGGCCTCTGCCAGGCAGCCATGTATGGTTTCACAGGTTGTGTGCTGCTCAAGGGTGCCCAGGCAAGAGGCTCCTGGGCTAGATCTTAGTCCAGCCTCTGCCGTGAACCTTGGGGCAGGGCTGTATCCACTTCAGAGAACGAGGAGCCTGTTTCTTTCTTTCTTTTTTTTTTGGTTGAGATGGAGTCTCACTGTCGCCCAGACTGGAGTGCAGTGGCGCCATCTCAGCTCACTGCAAGCTCCGCCCCCCAGGTTCACGCCAGTCTCCTGCCTCAGCCTCCTGAGTAGCTGGGAACACAGGCTACTTTTTTTTGCCCGGCTAATTTTTTAAATATTTTTAGTAGAGACGGGGTTTCAGCATGTTAGCCAGGATGGTCTTAATCTCCTGACCTCGTAATCCGCCTGCCTCGGCCTCCCAAAGTGCTGGGATTACAGGCGTGAGCCACCGCTCCCGACCTTTTTTTTTTTTTATTTTTTTGAGACAGAGTCTCACTCTGTCGCCTAGGCTGGAGTGCAGTGGCAAAGTCTCAGCACACTGCAACCTCCACCTCCAGGGTTCAGGCGATTCTCCTCCCTTAGCCTCCTGAGTAGCTGGGTAGCTGGGATTACAGGCATGTACAACCACGCCTGGCTAATTTTTGTATTTTTAGTAGAGACGGGGTTTCACCATGTTGGTCAGACTAGTCTCCAACTCCTGACCTCAGGTGATCCACTCCCCTTGGCCTTCCAAAGTGCTGGGATTACAGGCGTGAGCCACCATGCCTGGCCCGAGGAACCTGTTTCTAACTTGCACAGAGATGCTGTGTGGGCTGGCAGGATTTCCTGCCTCTTTGGATCTCCATCTTCCCATCTGTACTGTGAGGAGTTGGCCCATTAACTCTGAGTCCATCCAGGTTTGATCTGTGACTCTAAGGCTTTGTTCTCCTCTGGCTCTGCCTTGACCTGCTCCACGATCCTCCCTCTCTCAGCCTCCATCTGCCCTCTATACCCAGGGAGGGACTTGGAATGACGTTCTGGGATTCTTTTCTTCTGACTTTGTGTTTGTTTTTGTTTTGGATGGATTTTCTCTCTTTCGCCCAGGCTGCGGTGAAGTGGTGCAATCTCAACTCACTGCAACCTCCACCCCCGGGTTCAAGCAATTCTCCTGCCTCAGCCTCCCAAGTAGCTGGGATTACAGGCATGCACCACCACACTCCACTAATTTTTGTATTTTTGGTAGAGACGGGGTTTGGCCATGTTGGCCAGACTGGTCTTGAACTCCTGACCTCAGGTGATCCACTCGTCTCAGCCTCCCAAAGTGCTGAGATTATAGGCGTGAGCCACCGCACCTGGCCTTGTTCCTCTGACTGTGACGCAGCACTAGGTGCTGGATTGGAGCTAACTCTCCTTCCCCGCCTGGTCGTGGGAACCTCTCTGTCCCCTCCGGAGCCACGGCCTGCTGGGCCACGAGGCCGTATTGAGACATGTCCTTCCTCCTCACCAGGGCTTGGTGGCCATCCCTGTCTCCATCTTCTATAGTGTGCCACATCAGAAGCACTTTGACCACTATATCCGCTTCTGTTTTGTGAAGGTAAAGGGCAGGGCTGGGGGAGGAAAGACCTCACAGAGCTTCCCAAGGCCTGCTGGGCGCGTGGGGAGAGTGTAGGACTAATCTGTGCTGGCACAGGATGAAGCCACACTCCAGGCCATGGACGAGAAACTGCAGAAGTGGAAGGTGGAGCTCTAGCCCTGAAGTCACGCCTTGGCCCTGACATCCCCACATGCCCGCAGAGATCCTCTTTGAGTGTCTGTCTTTGTCCAGGTTTCAGACATTTCTAGGTTGGGGAAGATGCTATTGGGAAACCTCTTCTCTGTGACACGGAATGTTCTGGGTGGGAGCCGCCCTTCTTCATCTTAGAGAACCAAGTGCCTCCTGTCTGAAAGGTGAGGGTGGCCTGACCTGGGCCTCTCCCTGCCCTTCCGTAGGTGGGTTTTTAGGGTCTTGTGTTGCTTCTGGTCTCTCCAGGCTTGGCTGAGACCGACGGTAGAGTTCCACCATGTATCGATCACATCCCAGCCCTGCATGGCCCCTGCTAAGGCTCAGGCATAACCTCACCTTTCCTGGCCCATCTTGGCTTTGGGGAGTTGCCTTTAGACTTGAGTCCTCAAGCCACTCCTTTTTGTCCATAATAAAATGTTTAAGTTATTCAGATCCTTAATGGCTTCTCTCTGCTTCACACTCGTGTTGATGGCTGATCTAACTTGTTAAGAATGCCCAGGAGAACCTCAGACACCCCCACAACTTTGTACAAATGGTTACTGTAGTCACATAGTTAGTGGCACAACCAGGCCTAGAACCCAAGGCCCTCAAATGAATTCCTCACTATTAATCTTTGTTGTTGTTGTTGTTGTTGTTGTTTTTGAGACAGAGTCTCGCTCTGTCACCCAGGCTGGAATGCAGTGGCATGATCTTGGCTCATTGCAACTGACACCTCCTGGGTTCAAGCAATTCTCCTGCCTCAGCCTCCTGAGTAGCTGGGACTACAGGCACCCGCCACCACGCCCAGCTAATTTTTGTGTTTTTGTAGAGATGGGGTTTCACCATGTTGGCCGGGCTGGACTCAAACTCCTGACCTCAGGTCATCTGCCCGCCTCGGCCTCCCAAAGTGCTGGGATTATAGACGTGAGCCACCATAGCTGGCCTCTCATATTAATCTGATGGTAGCAGTTATTGGTGCTGGGTGTGGTGGCTGGGGTGGGGGTGTCATGTGTGTTTGTGTGTGTATGTGTGTGTGTGTGTGTGGAAGGGATTGGGGCTTGTGACAAGGAAGACATGGACATTCCCACAGGGGTGAGAGAACAGCACGGTGGGGGCCAGGAGGACCGGGGACTTAAATAATTCTCAGGAGGAGGACTGAATGTTGATCGTGCAAGCCCTACTTGCCAGGTACTCGGACGCACATCATCTTACACAACCCTCTGAGACTGAGACCTGAGTTGTCTCCAGTTCACAAGTGAGGAAAGCACTCTGGAGGTGAGGTGAAGTGGCGTGCCCAGGCCTTCTAGCTGGCCCCGATTGAGTCTCACTGGATAGCAATAGTAGCTCCTGAATTTCTTTGGAAGGTGGTGTTAGGGGCCTGTTCTCGAAGTTGCATTTGCATAGCAAGCGCATGGGTTTGGCTCATATCATATGTTTAACTGGGGGAGCTGATAGGAATATATCATATAATAAAATACATATTTGGTCTTTGCCCCTGGTCCTTAGTAAAGAATTCCTAAAATCCTTGGAGTTTCTGGAAGATAGGCATGTCTTGTTAGTCCCACGGACTCCCTCTGCACTGTGCGATTATGGGGTCAGAACTTTTAGCCCATCAGGCCCCCTCCATCTCTGCCTCCAGGGAGGTGTGAGGGACTAGACTTTGAGCCCAATCACATGGTCCATGTCTTTTTGTTATTGTTGTTTTGGGGGGATTTTTGTGTTTGTTTTCTCACATGGCCAGTGCCTTCATCAGTCATGCCTACAAAATAAACCTGTCAAAAATCACAACAATTTAGTATAAGATCTAAGTTCGAGACTGGGCACGGTGGCTGACACCTGTAATTCCAGCACTTTGGGAGGTGAAGGCGGGTGGATCACCTGAGGTCGGGAGTTCAAGACCAGCCTGACTAACATGGAGAATCCCGTCTCTACTAAAAATACAAAAATTAGCCAGGCATGGTGGCAGGTGACTGTAATCCTAGCTACTTGGAGCTTGAGGCAGGAGAATTGCTTGAACCCGGGAGGCAGAGGTTGCAGTGAGCCGAGATCATGCCACTGCACTTCAGCCTGAGCAACAGAGTGAGACTAGATCTCAAAAAACAAAAGGTATTAATGGCTCACGTCTATAACCTCAGCACTTTGGGAAGCCAAGTTGGGAGGACTGCTTGAACCCTGGAGTCTGAGACCAGCCCTGGCAACATAGTGAGACACTGTCTGTACAAAAAGAAAAAAAAAAAAAATTAGTCGGGCATGGTGGCTCACACCTGTAGTCCCAACTAATATAATCTGTTAATTAGAAGAGAAAGAGGCCGGGCGTGGTGGCTCATGCCTGTAATCCCAGCACTTTGGGAAGCCAAGATGGGCGGATCACCTGAGGTCAAGAGTTTGAGACCAGCCTGACCAACATAGAGAAACTCCGTCTCTACTAAAAATAAAAAATTAGCCAGGCATGGTGGCGCATGCCTGTAATCCCAGCTACTCGGGAGGCTAAGGCAGGAGAATCGCCTGAACCCAGGAGTCGGAGGTTTCTGTGAGCCAAGATCGGGCCATTGCACTCCAGCCTGGGCAACAAGAGCTAAACTCTGTCTCAAAAAACAAACAAAAAAAGAGGCCGGGTGCGGTGGCTCACGCCTATAATCCTAGCCCTTTGGGAGGCCGAGGCGGGCGGATCACTTGCGGTCAGGAGTTCAACTAGGCTGGCCAGCACGGGGCCAACATCAACCCCATCTCTACTAAAAACACACAAAAAAATAGCTGGGCATGGTGGCACGCTCCTGTAATCCCAGCTACTTGAAAGGCTGAGGCAGGAGAGTTGCTTGAATCCAGGAGGTGGAGGTTGCAGTGAGCCGAGATCGGGCCATTGCACTCCAGCCTGGGCGATGCATCGAGACTGTCTCAAAAAAAAAAGAAAGAATACATGAACGAATCTGTAAGAAACCTGGATTAAATTATCTCATTTTCAGCTCTGAATCACACTGCAGCTCAAGGCCTCAGGGTCCCCATGTATAAAGCCTTCTAGGAGCTAGGCGTGGTGCTGCGCATCTGTGGTTCCAGCTACTCGGGAGGCTAAGGTGGGAGGATCCCTTGAGCCCAGGAGCTCAAGGCTGCAGTGAGCCAGAATCGCGCCACTGCACTCCAGCCTCGGCGAGACCCTGTCTCAAAAAAAAATTTTTTTTTAACAAACTACTCAGAGGTCTGAGTGTTGTATTTGTCCCAATTCAGAGGGGGGCTCCGAGCCATCCAAAATTCAGCACAGTACCCGCGATGACCCGCCCATTTGGACACTTATTCTGCCCAACCTACACCAACCAGCCCGCGTGCTCCTGCAGCAGTCGGGCTCCCAGGCCACGCCCCCGGGCAACATTGGCTCTCCGATTGGACAGCATAATGGAGGTGTGGCCGGAAGAGGCGAGTGTCATTGGCAGAGGCGGGACCGACGGTGTGTGCGGAACATGGCGGAGCGCGGGAGGAAGCGGCCGTGCGGCCCGGTAAGTGCGGGCGGCGGGACCCCGCGCAGGGCAGCATGGTGGAAGCGTGAGAACCAGTGGCGTGCGGGCCTTCGCCGAGGCCGGGCCGCGCCTCCTGCTGCCTGCTTCCCGCTGATCCCAGGCCGGAAGCCCCCAAAGGTGCCGCGTCAGCCTCAGCAGGATGGGAACAGCGCCCGTGTCCTCTCAGGAACCCCCTGCGGCTCCCTGGCCCCCGCTGGATTACGGACGCGGGACTGTGCTCGCAATCCTGAATCCGGAGCCCTTTCGTGGCTTATATTTTCTGACTTCCAGGCGACTGTGGGCAGTTCTGTCCCCTGAGCTTCAGTTTTCTCTTCTGTTCTGTGGGAACTCATTCGACAGTTTCTTGAGTGCTTTCTGTGTGCCAGGCTGGGTCCCAGGCGCTGGGGATACAGCGGGTCCCTGCCCTCCTGCCGCTTTCTGGGGCAGCAGTTCGCAGAGGTTCCTTGGTTTCCTTGCCGCCCCGTGTGGAGGGGCTGACTGTGGTGCAGCAAACGGACCCCCTCCAGGTGTGACCATCAGCCTCACACTCATAATTCTCCTACCACTCCTTCTCCAGGGTGAACACGGCCAAAGGATTGAGTGGCGAAAATGGAAGCAACAGAGTAAGTAAGGGTGGGTAAGAGTATCTTCCCATAGGCCACCCCACCAGTGCTCAGTCAAACCCTGGAGAAAGACACCAACTTTGTTCCCTCTGGGTCCTGCAGCACCCAAAGTGGGGAGGCAGGGGCCGGGAGCCCTGGGGAGGCTCCCTTGCTGCCCTCTGGCTGCTCACCCAGCAGCTCTCCAGAGTCCAGGCTGACCCAATGAATGGGAACTATCTCCTCGGCCAATTAGGATGTTCTTTTATCCAGAGAAAGAGGAGAAAAAGAAATGGAAGGATCTCAAGCTGATGAAAAAACTGGAGCAGCAGCGGGCACAGGAGGAACAGGCAAAGCGCCAGGAAGAGGAGGAGGCAGCAGCAGAGAAGGAGGACCGCGGTGAGCTGGGGTCTTGGAGAGAGCCACAGGTTGTGTCCTGCAGGCAGAGCAGAGATGTCTTATCTGAAAGGGCCTTTACAGACCAGTAGGTCCAAACATCTTGTCCTGATGGAGAAACTGAGGCCCAGAGAAGGGAGGGAGCCAGCAAACTGAGTTCTGACTTCCTCCTTAGGTAAATTTCAAGCGTATGGAAGGTAAGCCTTATCTCTCTTTTTTTTTTTTGAGTTGGAGTCTTGCTCTGTTGCCCAGGCTGGAGTGCAATGGCGCCATCTCTGCTCACTGCAACCTCCACTGCCCAAGTTCAAGCAATTCTCCTCCCTCGGCCCCCCAGTAGTTGGGATTACAGGCGTGTGCCACCACACCTGGCTAATTTTCATATTTTTAGTAGAGACGTGGTTGCACCATGTTGGCCAGGCTGGTCTCGAACTCCTGACCTCAGGTGATCTGCCCACTTCAGCCTCCCAAAGTGCTGGGATTACAGGTGTGAGCCACCGTGCCCGGCCCAAGCCTCATATCTCTTAACTTAGACCTCTAGAACTTCATGATCTTCCTGATTTTTTGACTTTTTTATTGAGCATTTTCTGTGTGCTTTAATTTCATTTTTCATTTATTTTGATTTCATAATAAAAACGACAGAAAACTACAAAGAAAGGAACAATCCCAGCAAACATTGTAGCAAAAGTTTGTCCAAACAATTATATCTACTTATCTTTGCGTAGCAAAGTACAGATACAGTGTTACAACAGTGAAACCATGTTATCTGTGTGCTTCTTGGGCTTTTTTGTTTGTTTGTTTTTGAAACACGGTCTTGCTCTGTTGCCCAGGCTGGAGTGCAGCCGCTCGATCTCGGCTCACTGCAATCTCCACCTCCCAGTTCAATAGATTCTCCTGCCCCAGCCTCCAGAGTAGCTGGGATTATTGGCATGCGCCACCATGCCTGGCTAATTTTTGTATTTTTAGTAGAGAAGGGGTTTTGCCATGTTGGCCAGGGCCAGGCTGGTCTTGAACTCCTGACCTCAGGTGATGCACCCGCCTTGGCCTCCCAAAGTGCTGGGATTACTGGCATGAGCCACCTTTTGTGTGACCTTGGGACATGTATTTGACTTCCCCGGGCTGAAGGCTCCTGGTCTATAAATGGGGATAATGGCAGTATCCTCACTAGGGATCAGGTTAATGGCTATCGGGTTAATGTGCACACACTAAAGGCTTATTAGATATCAGCCTTCATTTTATCCCCATTTGATAGCTGGAGAACTGAGGCAGTAAGTGGGAGAGCAAGGATGTGAACTTAGGCCATTGCTGCTAACCGCTCCGCAGCCTCGCCCAGTGGTCTGCCCTGCTCAGAGGAGCTGTGGAGATTGCTGCGTCCATTTTCCTCCTGGGAGACTGAGGCTCAGAGGGGGGAATTGGATCTATTTTGCTCATCTCAAAATTCCTCCCACTTGGGAAATTCTCAAACCATGGGCGCTGGGGACAGAGGAAGGGAGAGGAAGGTGGGGGGCCCTTACCTCTCAGGCTGGCTGGGAACACCCCTCCCCTGCTCAGGGCAGCCCTACACACTGAGTGTAGCCCTGCCGGGCTCCATCCTGGACAATGCTCAGTCGCCGGAGCTTCGCACCTACTTGGCCGGTCAGATTGCCAGAGCCTGTGCCATCTTCTGTGTGGATGAGATCGTGGTGTTTGATGAGGAGGGCCAGGATGCCAAGTAAGGGGCCATCCCACAGGGTGCCAGGGCTCAGGGAGAGGGAGGGGCTGCCGGGATGGGCCGAGGCTTCACCCTGCCCCTGTCCACATACCTGGATCTTCCCTCATGCCCTGCCTGAAATACTCCCTCTGTAATCCTTAGTGGGTAGAGTTGCCAGGTGGGGGTGATGACTGCAGAGGTGGGACTGGGAGCCAGAAGGCCTGAACCCGTATCTCAGCTGTCATCCAGGCTGGAGTGCATGCAGTGGCATGGTCATGGCTCACTGCAGCCTCTACTTCCTGCAGTCAGATGATCCTCCCACCTTAGCCTCCTGAGTAGCTGGGATTATAGGCATGCACTTGTAGACAGGAGCTCTTGAAGGGGCCACAGCTGGATCCTGAGCTCCCATCCCTCTTTCTCCAGGACTGTGGAGGGGGAATTCACAGGAGTTGGGAAGAAGGGGCAGGCGTGCGTACAGCTGGCCCGGATCCTGCAGTACCTGGAGTGTCCACAGTAAGGGGGTCACTCCCCTAAGCACGAGGGAGGGTTGTGTCAAAGTGGAGGCCGGGTAGGAGGCGGCTTCCCCTGGGAACATCCTGAGGTCAGCATTCTTTCCTAGGTACCTGAGGAAGGCATTCTTCCCCAAGCACCAGGATCTACAGTTTGCAGGTAACGCTGTGTGGGCCCGCCTGCCATTTCCCCTGGATCATGCCACAGACACTGAGACCACCCAGTCCTACCCTGCACTGTCCAGGTGGGAAAGCAGGCCTGGGAGAGCAAGACCTGTGCCTGATGCCAAGACGCAGGTCTGTGGCAGAGCCGGGACTCTGCTCCAGGGTCCCCACTGCACCCTGTGTGCCCTAGCACTTCCCAGACTCCTCCCGGCCCTGCGTCCACAGGGCTCCTGAACCCCTTGGACAGCCCCCACCACATGCGTCAGGACGAGGAATCTGAGTTCCGAGAGGGCATCGTGGTGGATCGGCCCACCCGGCCAGGCCACGGCTCCTTTGTCAACTGTGGCATGAAAAAGGTAGGAACAGAAAGGTGGGCTAGGACACACCTCCAGGACACACCCTGGCGATGGAGGGCAAGCAGATGGATGTTGCGGGGAGCCTTGGACCTGCCCGAAATCCCTCACTGATGTAAATTTGGGCCAGAGAATTGTGCAAAATGGGGCTCAATAGACAAAGCCAGGAATGAATTTACTGTTGCTTAAAAAGCAAATCAACAGAAGACAGTCCTCATGCTCCAAACAAAACCCTGCAGAAACAAGTTGAAAGTCACTCTGGAGCTGCTCCCGTGTGGCACAGAGCCAAGCTGGGAGGAGGGCATTAATTTGCCGCCTCTTTATCCTCAAGTCTCCTCAAATCAGAGGCAGAAACCTTTACATGTATGGAGTCCCTTCCCATCAGAAAGCACAACCCAGGCGCAGTGGCTCACGCCTGTAATCCCAGCACTTCGGGAGGCTGAGGCAGGCGGATCATTTGAGGTCAGGAGTTTGAGACCAACCTGGCCAATATGGTGAAACCCTGTCTCTACTAAAAGTACAAAAATGATCCAGGCGTGGCGGCATGCATCTATAATCCCAGCTACTCGGGAGGCTGAGGCAGGAGATTCACTTGAACCCAGGAGACAGAGGTTGCAGTGAGCTGAGATCGCGCCACTGCACTCCAGCCTGGGTGACAGAGCCAGACTCCATCTCAAAAAAAAAAAGTTGCAGAGCTACCAAAATGTAGAAAACTGAGTTTCATCTACTTCTGTCCTGTGCCATGAGTGCCCCAAAGGTGCATGTTTGGCCAGTGACCTGTGTTTTGCACAAATGATCTCTTGTGAGCAGGTTCAGCTGGTGCCAGGGGTGGAGGGTGGCAGGTTGACCTGGACCCCTTGATCCCTTGCCAGCCCCGGGGCTCCCCTGGTGGCATCTGGAAGAGCCATGGCCCCTGCTGATCTTGAGAGGAATGGCACCCATTTCTTCTGGTTTCTCCCCAGGAGGTGAAGATTGACAAGAACCTGGAGCCTGGGCTTCGGGTGACCGTGCGACTGAACCAGCAGCAGCTCCCAGGTATCTGGAAGGTTCCCCAACCCCTGGGTTGGCCTGATGAGCTCCAGGGTTCAGCCACCTGCTTCCATTCCCTCACCCCATCTTTACAGACTCTGTTACCCCTCCAGACTGCAAGACCTACCGTGGCAAAGTGGTATCATCACAGGACCCTCGCACCAAAGCTGGTCTCTACTGGGGCTACACCGTCCGACTGGCTTCCTGCCTCAGTAAGGACAGAGTTTACTTCTCTGAATATCCATCCATCCCTCTGGGAGGTGGCTGGGAGCCTTGCCTGACCCAAATATCAGACCAAGGTTTTTGTCCTGTCAACTTGCTGTGTGTCCTTTCCCTTCTCTGGGCCTTGTTCTCCCTGGATGCACTGCCTGGAATGCCGTTAAGGACTACTGAGCAAAAGTATCATTATTGATCAATAATGTTCCTGTAGGGTTGGGAATGGAGGCAAAAGGGCCAGAGAAGTCAGAGGCCCACTTCATGCTCTTGGTGCCTCTTCCTATCCAGTCTCTGCCCTGTTCCCCAGCCAAGCACAGGCTTGGTGTCTGCCCTGCTCAGTCCTTGACTTCCCAGAAACAGCTCTACCCACCCCTGCTTGGTACACACACACCCCTGCCTCAGTGCACACACACGCAGAGCTCTACCCACCCACCCCTACCTTAGTACACACACACACACACACACACACACACACACACACACACACACACAGCTCTCCCCACCCACCCCTGCCCCCCCCCCAACACACACACACAGCTCTCCCCACCCACCCCTGCCTCGGTACACACATACATAATACCCGGAGCTGTGGCTTGTGGGGAGCAGGACCTGCACTGAGCTGGCCCCACCTCCAGGTGCTGTGTTTGCTGAGGCCCCCTTCCAGGATGGGTATGACCTGACCATCGGGACATCAGAGCGCGGCTCAGATGTGGCCTCTGCCCAGCTTCCCAACTTCAGGTGTGCACCTCCTGGGGCTGGGGCCGGGGCCAGGGCAGGAGGAATGTGGCCAGGAACCTGCCTGGTGGGTGAAGCTGCACAGATGGGCCCCTGCTGTCTGGGGTGGGGAGGGACTGAGGTCTGGGTGCTGTGCTGGGTGGGGCGTTGATGACCACTCAGGTGACCCCCTCTTACATGTGCCAGGCATGCTCTTGTGGTGTTCGGGGGCCTCCAGGGTCTGGAAGCTGGAGTGGATGCTGACCCCAACCTGGAGGTGGCTGAACCCAGTGTCCTCTTTGACCTGTACGTCAATACCTGTCCTGGCCAGGGTAGCCGTACCATCCGCACAGAGGTGAGCCTGCCTGCCTCCCCGACCGCCAGCCGCTGGGGCCTTGGGATCTGTCCAAGGGGCGGGTGCTACTCTTGCCCTGTCACCCACCCTCGCCCATGGCTGCCTGGTCTGGAGGTGATCCTCTCATCCCCTCTTGGCCTCTTGCCACAGCAGTCTCGCCACAGCGACGGGACATGAGTGTAGCTGGGAGTCAACCATGGGTGCTAGTGCCCGTCCTGTGCTCCCAGACTGGGTGACCCAGGGGGCCCTGTCCACCCCTGCTCCGGGCCTCTGGTTCCTTAGCTGTGTGCTCAGTGATCTCCCAGGGCCCTGCTTCTGCCACTTCCTCGTGTGTGACCACGGTGGGCACAGCAGCTCTCCCCTTGGGGCCTCACTTGCATCTGTCCCACGGGGGAAGCCACGTGCAGCTGGAGCCTTCATCTTGGGCCTCATGGAAGCTGCGCGCCCACTTTTGGAGTCAGGCATAGGACGCTGTGCTACGGGAACTCTGCTGGGAAGGCTGGTACTCCCATCAGTCTCGTAGGGCCGACAGCCCTGTCTACCCATCCCTAAGGCCTTGCCCAAGCCAAGCACTCTGAACCTGACAGCCATACCCTCCAGCAAGAACCCTGGCTCCCACCCTTCCAACCCCTGCGTGAGGGGTGAGAACTTCTTGCCCCTCTCCTTGCCCTCCCCTGGCCCTGGGAGGTGGGCATTTTTACCTTCGCCCCCATTTTACAGAAGAGGAGCCTGAGGAGCAGGCTGTGTGGTCCTCCAGGTGGCAAGTGTGCAGTGTGAACCTGGGCCTGTCATTAACCTCACCAGGCCCTGCTAAGGACAGGGGACCCCAGTGAGCTGGGTCTTGGGCAGCCAGGCACTGAAGACAGGCTGGGAGCGGGGGCACCCGCTAGCCTCCCAGGCCCCAGCCCACTGCCACACTTCTCTTCCAGGAAGCCATCCTCATCTCCCTGGCCGCCCTGCAGCCTGGCCTCACCCGGGCGGGTGCCCGGCACACCTGAAAGTTCTAAGGGGCCCAGGACATCAGTGAAGCAGCAGTGAAACCAGGGGCTCTGCAGGTCACTTGGGACGGATGCCACCAGACTTGTCTCCAAAAATCACCACCTTTAATACTCCCCGGCCTGCACACACCCACAGTCTCGCTGGGCTCCACCCTCACTTACTGCCCGCTGTGATGGCCTTGAGGCTGCCTGCCCGCGCCAGGATGTTTGGCACAAAGAGCAGCCCCGAAGCCCGCTCAATGCTCTCGATGGGCACCAGGAAGCGCTCCAGTGGGATGGCCTCGTCCACAGGTGCATTGGGCATCACGTAGGCGCGGAGCTCAATTTGCCCACCTGCTGCCTCCAGGATCAGCACCTTGAAGAAGTGTGTGGGCACTGCCACGTGGTTCTTGCCGATGACCTGGTACTTTACGTAGGATTTCCCATCAGCCTCTGTCCTGTGGGCAGACCCAGGCACACGTGGGCAGGGGGCCTGGATGAACCCAAGGCCACCTCTTCCAGGGAGCTTTCCCTGATCTGTCCTCTAACTTCTGTCAACCTGCAGGACCACTCCCTCACTGTGAGACTTCTGTAGCCTGCCTGGCTCCTCATTGAGGCTGGAACTCTCTCCAGGGTGGTTAACTCTTTCCCTCTGTTTTCCTTATGCCCAACACTGGGTCAGGCAGAGTGGGCGACAATAAACGCTGCTAGAAGAATTGAGCCTTCTGAATATTCACATTTGTCTGAGGGGAGACTTAATGACTGTCCATCTCTCCCCACAGAGGTGAGCAGCAAGTGGGCAAGGACCATGACAGGTGACATCCCAGCATCAGCACAGGTGCCGGGACACTGGATGGGGGCTTCCCCCTCAGCAAAGTCTCCTCCCTTGCACCGGGCCCTAGGAGGCACCTGCTAATGAAATTTGATCAGTGCCCCAACCACCGCCTTGGCCAGCCTGTGCTGAGCCCTTACCATGGGCCAGGCCCTGGGGAAGCATGTGACATCAACCAAGAGGTCACAGGTTTTGCAGGGGGGGACACAGGTCATTTGCCCACAGCACCAAGGAACTAGGTGATGAGGCCTGGACTCCATCCTGAGTCTGTGGATTCCAGAGTGAGCTGCTCAGCCTCGACCTGTTGCCTCTCAGTCCCAGCCCTCTGCAGGCCAGAAAAACCACGGAGCACACAGGTGCTCAGTTGCTTCCACCTGAGAGGCAGGGCTGCACAGGAGCAAGAGTGGAGGCCCCGGGTCAGGCAGATCTAGGGTCAAACTCCCGAGAAGCGTGGAGGGAAGTGCTCCAAGCAGAGCAGAGAATGAAGGCGGGAGAGCCTGGTGCACCGGGGATCCGCAGGGGGAAGGCGGGAGAGCCTGGTGCACCGCGCACCTGCAGGGGGAAGGCGGGAGAGCCAGGTGCACCGCGGACCTGCAGGGGGAAGGCGGGAGAGCTCGGCGCACCGCGGACCTGCAGGGGGAAGGCGGGAGAGCTTGGTGCACCGCAGACCTGCGGGGGGTTCCATATTGGCAGAACAAGATTGGGTGGGCATGCCAAGAGGTGACAGCAGGGAGAAGCGGGGGCAGATTCAGGGCCTGCTGCTGCCCATGGGCAGAGGAGAGACGGTCAGGGGTACCTGACAGGTCTTTGGCTGTGGAAGTGGAATGAGGGGACCCAAGGCAGGGAAGCTGACAGGCTTGCCAAGAAACCAGATGAGTAGGGAACTGGTATTGACCCAGAGCCTGGGGCAAGCCTGACCCTGTGAGTGACAGTAGGGGCCTCGGGTGATTGGGATGTTCTGCCGCCCCCTGGTTTCCACCTTACCTGGGCAGGAAGAGTGGCCCTGTGCAGACATAGACGTTTTGGTAGCTGCGGGTCAAGCTGCGGCTGTATTTCTCCAGGTTGTTCCAGGCATTCTGGTTGAGGTGGGGCACCTGGTAGGAGAGGTAGGGCTTAGCAGGACTGTGGCTGGGACCCTTCCTTCTCTATCAGAGGGCCGCCCCAGGCCCTGAGGGGATGGACACGCTCAGAGATATCCAGTGAGAGACAAGCATGAGGAAACTGAGGCTCAAGGAATGAAAGTCACTCCCTGAAACCCAGGGCTGACAGAGTGCTAGCCACCACCCTCTGTCCCTCCCACAGCCCAGGTGTCAAAGTCTTTTCTCAGCTCCCAAGAGCCGAATGAAAAAGCATGTCTTTCAGAGAGAAGGACTGAGGCCTGTCCCCAGCCCCACCCAGGGGCTCATGGGAAGACCAGCCCTTCCAACCACCAACCCGTTCCTTTTCCCAGTCTGAGCCACAGGAAGAGCCTAGCGGGGAATGTCATGAATCGGCCTCCATCCTGAGCTCTCCAGGCCTCGGACAATGGACAGTGCATAGGGGGCTGTGTTCCCAGAAGGAAGCTGGGTCAGAGATTGGTGCCCCATGGGCTCAACCCAGAGCCCCACGGCAGTCTCCATCCTTTGGTGCCAGGACCTGCTGGGAACAGGCTGAGAGGGTGGTTGGCCCAGTGCACAGTGCCTGGCACTAACAACCTGATCGTGGGCCAGGTGTCTGCCTCGAAACTGCCCGAAGGCAGGCAGGGTAGGACAATGTCTGGAGGCTCAGAGTTTTATAGACCAGGGGTCCCCTGGGCCACAGACCGGTACCGGAACCGGGCCACACAGCAGGAGGTGAGCAGCAGGCGAGCAAGGGAAGCTTCATCTGTATTTACAGCCACCCCCGATTGATCGCACGGCAGCCTGAGCTCCGCCTCCTGTCAGATCAGTGGCGGCTGGAGATTCTCATAGGAGCTGGAACCCTATGGTGAACTGCGCATGTGGGGTGAAAACCTAATGCCTGATCTGTCATTGTCGCCCATCTCCTCCAGATAGGACTGTCTAGTTGCAGGAAAACAAGCTCAGGGCTCCCACGGATCCTACGTTACTGTGAGTTGTATATTTCACTATATATTACAATGTAATAATAATAAAGTGTACAATAAATGTAACGCACTTGAATTATCCTGAAACCCGCCCTCACCCACCAAGCCGTGGAAAAACTGTCTTCCACGAAACCGCACCCTGGTGCCCAAAAGGTTGGGCGCTGCGGTTCTACAACAGACAGCCTTCTTCTGCTGTGTGACACTGTGCCCGTCGCTTTGCCTCTGTGAGCCTCAGCGCCTCATCACTACCGCAGGAGGAAGGTGAATAACGGTATTATCCCCATTTTTTAGACGAGGAAAGCGACGCTCAGGGAGGTGCCCGGGGTTCGCAGTTGAAGCTCAAGCCCTGGTCGGCCTGCAGAGCCTGTGCCTGGAGCCCGGTGCTCCTGCCTCCCGCCACGGGATGTCACTGCGATGCCTGACCGGGGGCGCGTTGGGCAGCTGCCCCGTTGTGCAGAGGAACAAACCGAGGCCCCGCGAGGCCAGGCGCCGGCCCCGCATTCCGCGACCGGCCCGGGGCGCGGGCGCTACCTGGGGCGCGACGTTGCTCAGGTAGAACGTGTCGTCCATGGCCTTCTGGCTCCAGCGGTGGTTGGCGGCGGCGGCCAGGTGGCCGCGGTCGAAGCCACTGCCCCGGTAGTCGGAGTTGGTGGCACGGTGGTACGCGTGCACCGAGTCGTCCTCGCGGAAGTCGCACTCGCGCCGGTCGCCGTCGCCGCGGAGACGCTCGGGTCGCAGCTGCTCCACCACCCAGAGCGCGCCGCGGGTGCGCGGGTCGTAGCACAGCACGTACGACTCGCGGCTCTTGAGCTGCGCCAGCCCCGGCAGCCCGTACTTGGCCAGCTCGCCCGGGCCGCGGGGTCCCCCGGGCACAGGGGGCAACTCGGCTGCCGCTGCCACGGGCAGCACGGGCAGCCGGCCCAGCAGTCCCGGCGCCGTCCGCGTGTCCTCCCGCCGCCGCCGCCAGCCCTCGGCGGCCGCACCCAGCCCCGCGCCCAACGCCAGGGTCAGGCCGGCCCGCAACACCCGCATGGCCGGGGAGCGACCTACGGCGGGCGACCCGCGAGGCTCTTAAAGGAGCCGCGTCGCGGGAATCCAATGAGGGCACGGGGCTGCTGGGGTCGCGGACGATAGCGTGACCTCCCTTCCACTCACAAACGCCCCCAAGGGCTTGGGCCTCGGAACCCAGAAGAGAGCAACAAAGCCCAACCGGGTGTCCTCGGCACCCTTTCTTTGCGCATTTAAGATGCCGGCATGAGGGGCGTGGCATCGTCGCCTCAGCTTGCGATTGGCCACCATCAGGCCTGGCTCCGCACCCGCCTCGCAGGCCCCCTGCTGGTCGTGGGGTGGGGGACACTCTCTCCTCTGCGCCTGCGCAGGGAGCTCCTGCTTAATATGCTCCGCGGAAGGGTCAAGCACTGTCGAGAGCTTTTACTGTCACTGCTTAGTCTCACCCTCTACACCGCTCGGAGAGTGAGCTCCTAGTTCGCAGAGCAGGCGCAGGGCCCCAGGTATATCTGGCCCCAGGCTATCGTCCATGACACCATAAAATAAGCCCCGCAATTCTATCAGATTGGCAAAGGTTTCTTTTTTTTTTTTTTCAGACGGAGTTTCGCTCTGGTCGCCCAGGCTCGAGTGCAATAGCGCGATCTCGGCTCACTGCAACCTCCGCCTCCCGGGTTCAAGTGATTCTCCTGCCTCAGCCTCCCAAGTAGCTGGGATTACAGGCATGCGCCACCACGCCCGGCTAATTTTGTATTTTTAGTAGAGACGGGGTTTCTCCATGTTGGTCAGGCTGGTCTCAAACTCCCGACCTCAGGTGATCATCCGGCCTCGGCCTCCCAAAGTGTTGGCATTACAGGCGTGAGCCACCGCGCCTGGCCCACATTGGCAAAGATTTTAATTAACACCAGCTTGAGGACAAGGATGCAGACGGCTGATGCTGGCTGCTGGCTGGAACAGAAACCTGGGACGAATATTCCAAAAAGCAGCTTGATAGTACAGTACAAGCGAAGCCTTAAAAAGGTTCATACCGTTCAACCCACGCAGAGGGCTGAGCTGGGGAAATCTTGGGAATGCAAGGATCTCGAACGCAAATATTCACCAGAGTATTACACTGCCGGGAGGAATAAGCAAAATATTCAGAAATATGGACTGGTTAAGGACTTTTTTTTTTTTTGAGACGGAGTCTCAAATGGCACGATCTCCGCGTAATGCAACTTCTGCCTCCCAGGTTCAAGTGATTCTCCTGCCTCAGCCTCTCAAGTAGCTGGGATTACAGGCACGCACCACCAGGCCCAGCTAATTTTTTTTTTTTTTTTGAGACGGAGTCTCGCTCTGTCGCCCAGGCTCACTGCAACCTCCGCCTCCTGGGTTCAAGCGATTCTCGTGCCCCGGCCTCCCGAGTAGCTGGGACTACAGGCGCGTGCCACCACGCCCAGCTAATTTTTGTACTTTTAGTAAAGAATGGGTTTCACCATGTTGGCCAGGCTGGTCTCAAACTAACTCCTGACCTTGTGATCCACCCACCTTGGCCTCCCAAAGTGCTGGGATTGTAGACATGGGCCACCCAACCCAGCCACTCTTAGCATTTTTTTTTCCTTTAAGGAAAATAAGGTCTTGTGCTGTCACCCACACGGAGTGCAGTGGCAAGATCACAGTTCACTGCAGCCTTGACCTCCTGGGCTCAAGCCATCCTCCTGCCTCAGCCTCCCAAGTAGCTAGGACCACAGACACATATCATGATGCCTGGCTAACTTTTAAATTTTTCGTAGAGATGGGGCCTCGCTATGTTGTCCAGGCTGGTCTTGAACTCCTGGCCTCCAGTGATCCTCCTGCCTTGGCCTCCCAAAGTTACAAGCATGAGCCACTAAGCCCTCCTGAGGTCAGAAGTTTGAGACCATCCTGGCCAACATGGCGAAACCCCGTCTTTACTAAAAATACAAAAATTAGCTGGGCATAGTGGAGCATGCCTGTAATCCCACCTACTGGAGGACTGAGGCAGGAGGATTGCTTGAACCTGGAGGGCGGAGGTTGCAGTGAGCCAAGATCATGCCACTGCACTCCAGCCTGGGCAACAAAGTGAGACTGCTTCAAAAAAAATATGGGGTGGGGTCTTGCTTTGTTGCCCAGGCTGTTCTTGACCTCCTGGGATCAAGTGATCTGTGGGCCTCAGCCTCCTGAGTAAATGGGACTACAGGCTATGGTGTATCACCACACCCAGCTACTTTCAGCAATTTTGAAATATACATTAACTATAGTGAACATGCTGTAGTTTTTTTGTGTTTTGTTGTTGTTTTTTTTTTGGAGACAGAGTTTTGCTCTTGTTGCCCAGGCTGGGGTGCAATGGCGTGATCTCAGCTCACCACAACCTCTGCCTCCCAGGTTCAAGTGATTCTCCTGCCTCAGCCTCCCAAGTAGCTGGGATTACAGGCATGTGCCACCATCCCCAGCTAATTTTTTGTATTTTTAGTAGAGACAGGGTTTCTCCGTGCTGGTCAGGCTGGTCTCGAACTCCCGACCTCAGATGATCCGCCCACCTCAGCCTCCCAAAGTGCTGGGATTACAGGTGTGAGCCATCGCACCCGGCCATACCATGCTGTAGTTCTAAAAAAAAAATTCCTGGGCCGGGTGTGGTGGCTTAGGCCTGTAATCATAGCCCTTTTGGAGGCCAAGGTGGGAGGATTGCTTGAATGAAGGAGTTCAAGACCAGCCTGGGCAACATAGTAAGACCCCCGTCTCAAATTAAAAAAAAAAGTCCTCCTGTCTAGCTGAGACTGTACCCTTTGACCAACATTTCCCCATTCCCCATGGCCCCAACTCCCACCAGTTCCCAAACTCTGGTACCATCATTCTACTCTCCACTTCTATGAGTTGTTTTACATTCCGAATATAAGTGGAATCATATTGTGTTTGTCTTTCTGTGCCCGGCTTATTTCACCTACCATAATGTCCTCTAGGTTCTTCCATGTTGTCACAAATGACAGAATCTCCTTTTTTTTTTTTGAGGGTGAGTCTCACACTGTTGCCTGGGCTGGAGTGCAATGGCACAATCTTGGCTCACTGCAACCTCCCCCTCCCAGGCTGACGCGATTCTCCTGCCTCAGCCTCCTTAGTAGCTGGGATTACAGGTGCACACCACCATACTCGGCTAATTTTTTTGTATTTTTAGTAGAGATGGGGTTTCACTATGTTGGCCAGACTGGTCTTGAACTCCTGACCTCGTGATCCACCTGCCTCAGCCTCCCAAAGTGCTGGGATTACAGGCGTTAGCCACCGTGCCCGGCCTTGTCTTTTATAAGCCATTCTGACAGGTGTGAGGTGGTATCTCATTTTGGTTTTAATTTGCATTTCCCAGATGATCCATGCATTGTTCAGCATTTTTTCAGATAGTTGCCAGACATTTTTATGTCTTTTTTTTTTTTTTTTTTTTTTTTGAGACAGAGTCTGGCTCTGTCACCTGGCTGGAGTGCAGTGGCTCGATCTCGGCTCACTGCAACATCCACCTCCTGGGTTCAAGCACACACCACCACGCCCATCTAATTTTTGTATTTTTAGTAGAGACCAGGATGGTCTTGATCTCTTCACCTCACGATTCGCCTGCCTCAGCCTCCCAAAGTGCTGCATGTCTTCTTTTGAGAAATATCTATTCAGGTCCTTTGCCTGTTGTTTAAATCACATTGTTTTCTTGCTATTGAGATTTTTGTTTCTTTTTGTTTTTGTGTTTTAGACAGAGTCCTGCTCTGTCACCCAGGCTGGAGTGCAGTGGCACGATCTCGGCTCACTGCAACCTCCGCCTCCGGGTTCAAGTGATTCTTGTGCCTCAGCCTCCTGGGTAGCTAGGATTACAGGCACCCACCACTACTCCTGGCTAATATTTTGACTGGGTTTCACCATATTGGCCAGGCTGGTCTTGAACTCCTGACTTCAGGTGATTCACCCGCCTCAGCCTCCCAAAGTGCTGGAATTACAGGCATGAGCCACCATGCCCAGCCGCTATTGAGATGTTTTAAGTCCTTATATATCTTGGATATTAACCCCTTATCAGATGTATGGTTTGCAAATATAATCATGCATCACGTAAAGATATGTAATCCAAGCTATCCTGGGATGCTGAGGCATGAGAATTCCTTGTACCCTGGAGGCTGAGGTTGCAGTGAGCTGAGATCGTGCCACTACAATCCAGCCTGGGCGACAGAGCGAGACTATCTCAAAAAACAAAACAAAACAAAAGTATGCCAGGCTTGGTGGCTCACACCTGTAATCCCAGCACTCTGGGAGGCCGAGGCAGGTGGATCACGATGTCAGGAGTTCAAGACCAGCCTGGCCAACACGATGAAACACTGTGTATACTAAAAATACAAAAATTAGCCGGGTGTGGTGGCACGCACCTGTAATCCCAGCTACTGGGGAGGCTGAGGCAGGAGAATTGCTTGAACCCGGGAGGCAGAGGTTGCAGTGAGCCGAGGTAGTGTCACTGCACTCCAGCCTGGGTGACAGAGAGAAACTCTTGTCTCAAAAAAAAAAAAGTAATAATAATAATAAACAAAGAATGGTACACCTGTCTGTATAAAGCACTTACCATGAATGGAGCTTCTGGGACAGGAAGTTGCTCTGCATGGGTCACTGAGGAGTGAATGTGAAGGCCCAGAACTAAGTCTACTGTACACTACTGCAGACTTTATCAACACTGTATATTCAGGCTACACTAAATTTATTTGAAATACTTCTTTCTTCAATAAACCTTAGCTTACTGTAACTTTTACTTTTTTTTTTTTTAGGCATAGTTTGTTGCCCAGGCTGGAGTGCAGTGGTGCGATCTTGGCTCACTGCAAGCTCCCCCTCCTGGGTTCACGCCATTCTCCTGCCTCAGCCTCCCGAGTAGCTGGGACTACAGGCGCCCGCCACCACGCCCGGCTTATTTTTTGTATTTTTAGTAAAGACGGGGTTTCACTGTGTTAGTCAGGATGGTCTCCATCTCCTGACCTCGTGATCTACCCGCCTCGGCCTCCCAAAGTGCTGGGATTACAGGCGTGAGCCACTGCACCCAGCCACTGTAACTTTTACTTTACAAATTTTTATTTATTTATTTATTTATTTTGAGACAGAGTCTCACTCTGTTGCCCAGGCCGGAGTGCGGTGGCACAATCTCGGCTCACTGCAACCTCCACCTCCCAGGTTCAAGCGATTCTCCTGCCTCAGTCTCCCAAGTCAGTAGCTGGGATTACAGGTGCCTGCCACCACGCCCAGCTAATTTTTGTATTTTTATTTTTTTTATTTTTATTTTTTTTGAGACAGAGTCTCACTCTGTCACCAAGCTGAAGTACAGTGGTGCCATCTCTGGTCACTGAAATCTCCGCCTCCTGGGTTCAAGCGATTCTCCTGCCTCAGCCTCCCGAATAGCCGGGATTACAGGTGCGCATCATCACACCCAGCTAACTTTTGTATTTTTAGTAGAGATGGGGTTTCACCATGTTGGCCAGGATTGTCTCCATCTCCTGACCTCGTGATCCACCCACCTAGGCCTCCCAAAGTGCTGGGATTACAGGCGTGCCACCATGCCTGGCCTACAAATGTTCTAATTTTTTTAAACTTTTGGACTCTTTTGTAGTAACAGTTAGCTTAAAACACAAATACAGCTGGGCGCGGTGACTCACGCCTGTAATCCCAGCACTTTGGGAGGCTGAGGTGGGCGGATCACCTGAGTGAGGTCAGAAGTTCAAGACCAGCCTGGTCAACATGGTGAAACCCCATCTCTGCTAAAATTCCAAAAGGAATTATCCGGGTGTGGTGGCAGGCACCTGTAATCCCAGCTACTCAGGAGGCTGAGGCAGGCGAATTGCTTGACCCCGGGAGGTGGACATTGCAGTGAGCCAAGATCGCGCCATTGTACGCCATCCTGGCAACAAGAGTAAAACTCTGTCTCAAAAATAAATAAATAAATAAATAAATAAATATTTAATTAAAAAAATACAAAAGTTAGGCTGGGCGTGGTGGCTCATGCCTGTAATCCCAATACTTTGGGAGGCTGAGGCGGGTGGATCACCTAAGGTCGGGAGTTCAAGACCAGCCTGGCTAACATGGTAAAACTCTGTTTCTACTAAAACAAACAAACAAACAAAAAATTAGCTGGGCATGGTGGCATGTGCCTCTAATCCCAGCTTCTCTGGAGGCTGAGGCAGGAGAATTGCTTGAACCCGGGAGCCAGAGGTTACAGTGAGCTGAGATTGTGACATTGCACTCCAGCTAGGGCAACAAGAGTGAAACTCCGTCTCAAAAATAAATAAATAAATAAATAAAAGTTAGCCAGGCGTGGTGGCGTAGGTTTGTAGTCCCAGCTACTTGGGAGGCTGAGGCAGGGGAATCACTTGAACCCGGGAGGCGGAGGTTGCAGTGAGCCAAGATGGCGCCACTGCATCAAGCCTGGGCAACAGAGCGAGACGCTGTCTCAAAAACACCACCAAAAAAAAACAACAAAAAAAACCCCCACAAACACAGCTTGGCACAGTGGCTCACGCCTGTAATCCCAACACTGGGAGGCCAAGGCAGGAAGACTGTTTGAGCCCAGGAGTTTTGAGACCAGCCTGGGCAATGCAAAGATGCCCTGTCTCTACAAAATATAAAAACCTAGCTGGGCGTGGTGATGTGTGCCTGTGGTCCCAGCTACTCAAGAGGCTGAGGAGGGAGAATCACCAGAGCCTGGGAATTCAAGGCTGCAGTGAGCCATGATCATGCCACTGCACTCTAGCCTCAGTGACGGAGTAAGACCCTGTCTCAAAAAAAAAAAAAAAAAAAAAAAGAACAGATAATCAATTCACACCCAAATGCCTGGGTTCATTTTGGGCTCCTCTGTTCTGTTCCTTTGGTCAGTGTGTCTATTTTACACCACTATCATGCTGTTATGGTTACTAAACCTTTTTTTTTTTTGAGACGGAGTTTCACTTTTGTTGCCCAGGCTGGAGTGCAATGGCACAATTTTGGCTCACCGAAATCTCCGCCTCCCAGGTTCAAGTGATTCTCCTGCCTCAGCCTCCTGAGTAAGTGGGATTACAGGCATGTGCCACCACGTCCTGCTAATTTTTGTATTTTTATTAGAGACAGGGCTTCACCATGTTGGCCAGGCTGGTCTCGATCTCTTGACCCTGTGAAACGCCCACCTCGGCCTCCCAAAGTGCTGGGATTACAGGCATGAGCCACTGCGCCCGGCCCCAAATATTTTTTTTTGAGGGGGTACTTACTGTTAATGAGATTTTCTCTATTTCTTGTTTTTTTTTTTTTCTGAATTCAGTTTTTTATTTCTGCCTTTTTCTTGATTTCTTTTTCAGGTAGTTTGTTAGTGTACAGAAATGTTACTGATTTTTGTTTGTTGATTTTGTTTCTTGCCACTTTAGTTCTAACAGCTTTTTGGTGGAGTCTTTAGGGTTTTTTCTAATATAAGATCATGTTGTTGGCAAAGAGAGACAATTTCACTTCTTCTTTTCCTATTTGGATGCTTTTTCTTTCTCTTGCTTAACCGGTCTGGCTAGTACTTCCAGTACTATGTTGAATGAAAGTAGAGAGTGGGCATCCTCATCTTGTTCCTGATCTTGGCTCACACCTGTAATCCTAACACTTTGGGAGGCCGAGGCAGATGGATCACAAGGTCAGGAGTTGAGACCGGCCTGGTCGATGTGGTGAAACCCCGTCTCTACTAAAAATACAAATTAGCCGGGCGTGGTGGCGGGCACCTGTAATCCCAGCTACTTGGGAGGCTGAGGAAGGAGAATCGCTTGAACCCAGGAGGCGGAGGTTGCAGTGAGTGGAGATCGTGCCACTGCACTCCAGCCTGGGTGACAGAGCAAGACCCCGTCTCAAAAAAAATAAAATAAAATAAAAAATAAGGAAAAGATGTTTGAATTCTGTCAAATGCTTTTTCCACATATAATGGGACGGTCTCAGTTTTTTTAAATCTGAAAAATAACAGGCTATGTAATCATGTACGCAGAACCTCCTTACCCCGTACTCACTCCCTCCTCCCCCAGCTGCAGACTGCTGAGGCTGAACTGGAAGGATCCAACAGTCTCTTCCCAGAAGGATTTCCTGGACCTTTTCTTAGAAGGGCTACCCTAAGAGACTCTGACTCCATCCCCGTTCAAACATTTTTCCCTGTTTTGAGGTCTCCAAAGTTTCAGCTCATCACAGCACCAATGCCCATTGCAAAGAACACATGATTTATTCAAGACAACTCATCATCAACAGCACTGACTCAAGGAACAAAACAGATGAAAAAACTAAAGCAAATGTTCTAACCCTCTGGAGTGAGACCTGCTGAATTCATACAGCTCAATCTGTAAGTGTCCAAGATCCAGGGGGCAGGTTCTCAAGCAGGAAGCCTCAGGTACTCTGGCTCTGTGGGGACCTCCCTTGGGCATCTGCTTGAGAATCTGGGGAAGGGACATTATCAGGGCGGGTCCTTTCTGCAGGCGGTGTCCTGCTGGGAGCTCAGCCTAACCAAGGCCTGGTCCCTGTGCTCTTGACCTTCATCTCAAGGTCGAGGAGAGGGCACTTGACCCAACTCTGCCAGCGAGGCAAATTAATGGTGATTCAAGTAGTGTGGTCCCAGGAGGGAAGGTAGGGGGCAGACAAGAGCGAGTGCATTAGGAGTCCTGGGCAGTGTCTGTTGTGTCCCAGGCAGTGGCCCAAGGTTGTGAAGGGGTTGGAGAAGGGACTGAACCACCAGCTGACAAGTCCTGGAGAGAGGGTGGCCCAGGTGAGCAGGAAGCATCATGTCTCTGCCTCATCCTGGAGGTCCTGGAGTCAGTTCAGTTCTCTTCCCATCTTTACACTCAATTCCAGGACACTACTCAGAGCCCGCCCAGCCAGGACCTGCTGGAAAACCAGGCAGGTCCTAGAAGCATGGGGAGAAGAGGCTGACTTTGATCTTGGAAAATGAAGAGGATCTTGTCTCCAACTCCTTTCTACCTTCCTACACCCACGCCTCATCCCCAGAGCACTTGCCAATGTGCAATACATAGCCAGGAGTCTGAATAAATAGTCGAAGTCTCCCAAATACTGTGCTCTGGGAGAGGAGACAGAAAGGCAGGTACAGAAATCCAGGCGGCATCCAAGGAAAAGCCTGGTAGAAGAGCCACCTGGGGAAGCCATTTCTGGCCCACAGCCGGGCTTGGGAGGGCAGCGAGAAGTCCTGCCCACCAGACTCGGAAGGCTTTGGGGGCAGGAGGGCTGCTGAGGCCTGACTCCTGCCAGCCACTCTGGAGGACGAGGGTCCTCACTAGGGCACCCGGCTTCTGGACGCAAACCTTGTACAAGGAGGGAGGTGACTTGGTGAGAACTGGGAGCGGCCAGCTGCCTCTGCTCAGGGTACACCTGCTCCAGCCCTGGGAACAGCTCAGGCAGGGGTCAGAGAAGGCCCTGCACCTCCCTCAGCCCGCAGCGGGTGGAGGGGTACACAGAGGCATAGACATGGCCCTCCTGGAACTCACAGGACCCAGGGCCTTTAAGCTCAGCTATCCCCGGCCCCAGAGAGGCTTCCTCAGGCCCCACTTGCCCTTTGTGGGACTCACTCACCCTGGGTTGGGACCTGGAAGCCGAGGGAATGACAACTCTTCTGAAGCAACGGGTTCCGACCCTGGGCTCAGAATCAAGGTCCTTTTCTTTTCGGACAGGAGGGCCTCTGGAGGAGCCTCCAGAAAAACCAGCTCCCCCTCTTCCTTCTCCCTCCCTGGGCAGAAAGCAGGGGCAGGAGGCTCAAAGCTTCATCCTTACTCAGCAGCATTTGGTTTCCAAGATTTCTATGTAGGGAACGGGTTCAGAACCCTCTAAGTGAGGCACGGAGGACTCCCTCCCAGTTGGGAGGACCCGGGAGCCAGGGCTGGGGGATGGGAACAGGAGGTAAAGGCCAAGCTTGACCTCCAGAGGCCTTGCTGAGCCAGCCTCCTCATCTGTCTCCCAGGTTCAGGGGAGCAGAGGGAAGCGGGGAGAGGAGGTGGCTCAGGATAAGGCACCCCAACAGAGAAGGGCAGGGAGAATAATGGAGAGAGGAAACATGAAGCAAGACACAGTCCCACTCTGGGAAGGAAGCGGAAGGAGACAGGCAGAGAGGTAGAGACAGAGAAGGAGGGGCTGGGAGACCCGGAGGCCACACACACACACACACACACACACACACACACACACACACACACACACACACACACACACACACACACACACACACACACACACACACACACACACACACACACACACGAGAGAGAGACACACACACACACACACACACACACACACACACGCGCGCGCGAGACGCCTGGGGACCTGGGCCCACATTCACACCGACCAACTACAGACAGACATCTGTGGGTGAGACAGACGGCAGAACTCAGCTTTCAGTGTCACCTTCCCTGTGGAGCAGCCAAAGCGCCCCGCTCAGAAGCGGTTTCTGGCCCATTGGCCAAGCACCTCCCCTGACTGGCGCCCAGGAGAAGACCAGAAGCAGGAACCGAGGCTGGGGCGGCAGAGCCGAGGCAGGGAGGGGCCCCTGCCAGCCTCCCAGTGCCAGAAACGGCCCTGGCCCAGGAAGGACAACTTCCTGAGCTCCAGCCCTCCTCAGTATCCTGGGCAATGAGGGCAGAGTGCAGGGCAGGTGGGGAACTGGGCGTGGCGGCAGAAGAAGGAGCACGGCACAGTGTGTCCCCAGTGGGCATGGCCTGGGTCTCGGGCCAATCCTGTGGCTTCCCCTCAGGCTGGGTTCCTACAGGTTTCTGTGTGTCCCAGGAGCCAGGGCACAGGGTCGGGAGGCTTCTCTCCCGAACATGGGCCTCTTGCCGCCAGGCTACTTTGAGTCTTGGAGCTCCTTGGCTTTCTGCAGGATCTGGCAGACATCTGTGATGGGGTAGTCCTGGGCACAGGAAAAGGCCAACAGTTGCCTCTGAAGCCACTTCACCCCTGCCACACCCACACCCTCCCTGCCGGGACACATTGCCATGCTGGATCCTGGGCCTCAGGGGCAGGAGCACAGAATACCAGGCATCCCACACTCCCCAACCCCCAGACCCCTGCATGCAGCTGATGCTACACATGCAGCACCAGCTCAACGATCCAAACACAACCACTCCCAGGCTCTCGCGGCCCTTTCCTCAGGACCAGACCATGCTGCCTCAGCTCTCCCACTACTGCCACTGAACCCAAGCTCCCTCGTGTGGAGCCAGTGGGACTGGGCCAGTGTCTGAGCATCAGCTCAAAGTCCCAACAGCCCTGTGAGTGGCTACTGTGATTCTGCACATTTTCCAGATCTAGTCCATGAAGTTATGGAAAACCAACTCTAGGCTGGGCTTGGTGGCTCACACCTGTAATCTCAGCACTTTGGGAGGCCAAGGTGGGCAGATCACCTGAGGTCAGGAGTTCGAGACCAGCCTGACCAAGATGGTGAAACCCTGTCTCTACTAAAGATACAAAAATCAGCCAGACGTGGTGGCACACACCTGTAATCCCAGCTACTCAGGAGGCTGAGGCAGGAGAATCACTTGAACCCGGGAGGTGGAGGTTGCAGTGAGCCGAGACTGCACCACTGCACTCCAGCCTGGACAACAGAGCGAGACTCCGTCTCGAAAGAAACAAACAAACAAACAAACAACAAACCAACACTAAGGCCAGGTGCTGGTGAAGAAGCTGAGATCCAGAGATGCTGTAACTTCGCTTGGGTCACATGATGAGCACGGCAGAGCAAAACTGTGGACCTAAAGCTGTAGGCCCTTGAGCCCATGTTCTTTTTTTTTTAAGACAGAGTCTTGCTCTGTCACCCAGGCTGGAGTGCAGTGACGCGATCTCGGCTCACTGCAACCTCCACCTCCCAAGTTAAAGCGATTCTCCTACCTCAGCCTCCCAAGCAGCTGGGAATTACAGGCGCATGCCACCAAGCCCAGCTAATTTTTGTATTTTTAGTACAGACTAAAATACAGGGGTTTTGCCATGTTGGCCAGGCTGGTCTTGAACTCCTGACCTCATGTGATCCACCCACCCCAGCCTCCCAAAGTGCTGGGATTATAGGCATGAGCCACCGCGCCCGGTGAGCCCATGTTCTTAATCACTACACCCTACCCTCCTTCCCCGGGCCTTAGCATGGCCACCAGCGAGCACGGCCACGTTCTGGGCACCTGCTGTGTCCTAGGTGTGAACACCTATGTAGAGTACACGGTTTGAAGGCCAAGTCACTTGCTCAAGGCCACCCAAGATTCCAGGTCAGTGGCAGAACCAGGATTCAAACCCAGATCCAAACCAGATCTGCCTCAGGGGTCTGGACTTCAATCCCTGCTATGCTCCACTGCCCCTGCCCAGCCTGTCACAGCAGCTGGCGTGGGCAAATGCCTGGCGAGTGCCAGCCAAATGGCAGTGGCTGAGCCTGCCCCCAACTCCCATTACCTGCAGCAGCCGCATGTTCACAGTGAAGTCCCCTTCCAGCAACTGCTCCCGGATCAGCCTATGAAAAGCAGCAGCAAAAGCGCTGGGACCTGGGATGCTCTGAGTGCAGGCCCTGCCCACTCCTCCCTCCCCGCCCGCCTCGAGTTTGGTTTGGCGCCCTCCCAAGGACTCCAGAATCCCACTCCAGCCATGAAAGAGCAGCCCTGCCCACCCTTCAAGGGCGGAGGGTCCTCCCGTCTGGCTTCTCCAAGGACAGCCCAGGTGAGCTGATGACAGCTCATGCCCGCACTCACATGAGCATGGCGCAGCAGACGAGGAGGAGGAAGTCAAAGCGGTTGTCATCGGCGAAGAGGGAGTCCCAGATGCGGATGACGTCAGGCAGCAAGAACTCCTGGGACAGCAGCAGTGTCAGCCAACGGAAGGCGAAGAACTGGGGCTTGATGTTCTGCTCTTGCTGGGGAGACAGTGTGGGGGGTGGGGGGCAGGACTCTGTGTTGGCTGCTGGCCATGGAGCACCACGCAGTGGGTCAGAAGTGAATTCAGAACAGCAGGGCCCAGCATGCCAGGTGTGAGCACCAGGGCTAGCACCAGGCTGCCAGACAGCCTCACTTGGTAAAGGGGCAGAGCCTGTTTACTGCCAGCCAACATCCTCAGATCTTCCTATTTTTTAAAGAGAAGCTGGAAACCCAAACCTTTATATAATAAGCTCTCCAGATTTATAAATGATGGCTCAAACTCTTTTCACATGCTTTGCAGATGATAGCCTTGGGTTTGTGGATGTGCTGAGTGACCATCACAGGGCACTTACTAAAAGCCTGGCCTATGCTTAGCATATTAAATATGTCCTCTCACTCATTTAATCCACAGAACAATTCCACAGGCAATTATTCCCAGTAGAGACAAGCCTTCTGGTCAGCCACAGTGAATATTAACTGAAAAAGCATGCTACGAAACAGCAAAAGCATACTTCCTTTTTTTTTAGAGATGAGGTCTCGCTATATTGCCTAGGCTGAAGTGCAGTGGCACAATCATGGACGGCTCACTGCAACTTTGACCTCGAGGGCTCCTCTCTCAGCCTCCCGAGTAGCTGAGACCACAGGCCTGTGCCACCATGCCTGGCTAATTTGTTTTTAAATTTTTTGTAGAGACAAAGCTTCACTATGTTGCTCAACCTCTGGTCTCAAGCGATACTCCTGCCTTAGTCTCCCAAAGTGCTAGGATTACAACTGTGAGCCATCACACTCAACCCATATTTGTTTAAAAAGATATGATTATTCCTGGCCAGCCAGGCACAGTGGCTCATGCCTGTAATCCCAGCACTTTGGGAGACCGAGATAGGCGGATCACTTGAGGTCAGGAGTTCGAGACCAGCCTGGCCAACACAGCGAAATCCCATCTCTACTAAAAATACAAAAACTAGCCAGGCGTGGTAACGCATGCCAGTAATCCCAGCTACTGAGGAGGCTGAGGCATGAGAATTGCTTGAACCTGGGAGGCGGAGGTTGCAGTGAGCCGAGATTGCACCATTGCACTCCAACCTGGTCTCTGACAGAGTGAGAGTCCGTCTCAAAAAAAAAAAAAGAAAAAAAAGGGCTGGGCGCGGTGGCTCATGCCTGTAATCCCAGCACTTTGGGAGGCCGAGGCGGGTGGATCACGAGGTCAGGAGATCAAGACCATCCTGGCTAACACGGTGAAACTCCATCTCTACTAAAAATACAAAAAATTAGCCGGGCGCGGTGGCGGGCGCCTGTGGTCCCGGCTGCTTGGGAGGCTGAGGCAGGAGAATGGCGTGAACCCGGGAGGCAGAGCTTGCAGTGGGCAGAGATCGCGCCACTGCACTCTAGCTTGGGCGACAGAGTGAAACTCTGTCTCAAAAAAAAAAGAAAAAAGAAAAAAAGATATGCTTAGGTATGTATTTTATTTTTCATGAAACTTTTTGTTTACATGTAAATAAATTTTCTCCTTTTGTTTTACGAAATAAACACGGAATGCCAGTACAATTTTTTAAATTATATTAATTTAAAAAAATGAAATTAGGCCGGGCGCAGTGGCTCATGCCTGTAATCCCAGCACTTTGGGAGGCCGAGGTGGGCGGATTACGAGATCAGAAGATCAAGACCATCCTGGCTAACATGGTGAAATGAAACCCCATCTCTATTAAAAATACAAAAAACTAGCCAGGCGCGGTGGCAGGTGCCTGTAGTCCCAGCTACTCGGGAGGCTGAGGCAGGAGAATGGCGTGAACCTGGGAGGTGGAGCTTGCAGTGAGCCAAGATTGCGCCACTGCACTCCAGTCTGGGCTACAGAGCAAGACTCCACCTCAAAAAAAAAAAAAAAAAAATGAAGTTAACACTTACCTTAGAAGACTACTAACAGCTTAACCAATTTAGTTCATAGTAAATGCCCTGCATACTGCCCACACAGTGGGCACCATTCTTAACTTTCCCCTTCCCTCCCAGCTGGGCTCCACCATCAGCTGCCTCAGCACATGGGTCAGCGTCCCGGGCAGCAGCAGCAGCAGCTACTTCCGACCCCCAGACTCAAGCCAGACCTCGCCCTGGGCTGGGATGGCACAGCAACTCTCTGCCTCCTGTCCCTTTCCACCCCTCTGTTCCTGGGGTCCTCACCAGTTTCAGGTAGAGCTCCACATCCTTATCTTTCAAGGTGGAGTAAACCTTCTCCATCTTATAGGTGATGCCACACTGCGAGTCATCTAGGCTCTTGATAAAGTTGTCCCGGATCTCGGCCATGAGGTTGGTGAAGCAGAAAAAGGTGTCTGCCTCGGCGTGCTCTGGGAGAGACGCAGGATGGGGGCAGAAGTGGCACACTCCAGGCCCACCCCACCTCTCGCCTAGCAGACATCTGCCCCGCTCTGAGCCCCGCCGAGTTGCCCCATCCTCATGGTCTGGCTCAGTCCTTCCTCTGTCCTTGACCCCTCTCCACCCCCAGGCTGAAGACATCGCCTCTTTCTTCTCACATCCGGCAATACTGTACATTCACTTAGCAGTTTATTACACACTCTCCTGATGACAATTTAAAAATCATTATTTAAATCTTATAATTCGGCTTCCTACATATCCACCTTCTCTACCAGAAATTAAATTACAAATATCAAGAGATCAGTAAACATCCAACATTCTAGAAGATCACAGCTGCAAAGGATCTCAGAGATGATCCAGGCCAGCTCCTCATCTGGCAGAGGGAGAACAGAGGCCCGAGAGGGAAAGTGAGCTGCATAGCCTGACACGGGTCAGCAACGAGGGATGTGGGCACCACGAGCCTTCTTACCTTTCCACTCGCTATTGGGGTCAGTGGCAAAGGTGTAGTAGAGGGGCCCCACGATTTCATTCATGCCTTGCACATAAGCGATGCCAGGGTTGAGCTTGGCGTAGATGAACAGGATCCGCTCCACCACCTCCCAGTGGGCCTCACAGCCATTGGGCAGCACCTCATACTCATTTAGGGATGATGGTGCAGAGTTCTTGTGTGGGGAGCTCATCTGGAGAAGAAGAGGAGGAGCCCATCAAGAAAAACAGTGCTGGGGTTGGTGGCTCATGCCTGAAATCCTAGCACTTTGGGAGGCTAAGGTGGGAGTTGAGCCCCGGTGGTCGAGGCTGCAGTGAGCTGTGATTACACCATTGCATTCCAGCCTGGGTGACAGAGCAAGACCCTGTCTCAGGAGAAAAAAACAAAAACAAAAAAAGAGACAACATGGACGGGCCACAATAGCTCATGCCTGTAACCCCAGCACTTTTGGAGGCCAAGGCAGGAGGATCACTTGAGCCTAAGAGTTCGAGACCAGCCTGGGCAACATATGGAGATCCCATCTCTACAAAAAATGTAAGTATTAGCTGAGTGTGAAGGCACGCACCTGTGGTCCCAGCTACTTGGGAGGCTAGGGCAAGAGGATCACTTGAGACCACGAGGCTGAGGCTGCAGCGAGCTATGATCACATCACTGCACTCCAACCTGGGTGACAGCAAGACACTGTCTCAAAAAAAAAAAAAAAAAAAAGGACAATGTGAAGGAGGACAATGTGTTCTTGCCAGAAATGTAAACGTTTACTGTTAAGCCTGGACCTGTCTAGCATATGGGACATACACTGGCATAGAGGAACAAGTCAAACGCTACCATGAGGAAACAAGGAGACAAACCTAGAACATGGGACATTCTACAATATAACGAACGGTCCTAATACCTAACTTATGGTGCTAAAAGTCAGAGCAGTGAGAAGTACTAACTAGGAAGGGGCATGCAGGAACTTTCTGGATGTGGACATGTTCTGTATCTTGACTGACTGGCACTTACACAGGTACACACACAAGAAAAACATTCTCTAATTGTACACGTAATTGCAAGTTAAGTTACACTTCAATTTAAAACAAAAACTTTAGGGCCGGGCACGGTGGTTCACACCTGTAATCCCAGCACTTTGGGAGGTCGAGGCGGGCAGATCACCTGAGGTCGGGAGTTCAAGACCAGCCTGACCAACATGGAGAAACCCTGTCTCTATTAAAAATACAAAAAAATTAGCCAGGCGTGGTGGCGTATACCTGTAATCCCAGCTACTCAGGAGGCTGAGGCAGGAGAAGCACTTGAACCCAGGAGGCAGAGGTTGTGGTGAGCCGAGATTGCACCATTGCACTCCAGCCTGGGCAACAAGAGTGAAACTCCGTCTCAAAAAACAAAACAGGCTAGGCGCGGTGGCTCACGCCTGTAATCCCAGCACTTTGGGAGGCCGAAGTGGGTGGATCACGAGGTCAGGAGATGGAGACCATCCTGGCTAACACAGTGAAACCCCGTCTCTACTAAAAATACAAAAAGTTAGCCGGACGTGGTGGCGGGCGCCTGTAGTCCCAGCTACTCGGGAGGCTGAGGCAGGAGAATGGCGTGAACCTGGGAGGCGGAGCTTGTAGTGAGCGGAGATCGGGCCACTGCACTCTAGCCTGGGTGACAGAGCGAGACTGTGTCTCCAAAAAAAAAAACAACAACAACAAAACATTAAATATGTCAAAAACAGACAACTGGCCAAGACTTTTCTTTCTTTTTTTCTCCCCCTGAGACAGTCTTGCACCGCAGCTTACTCTCTCTCTATATTTAATACACACACAAATAAAGCAATGTGAAAAACGTTAACAACTGTTGCATTTAGATGGAAAGTATACAGATAGTTATCCAGTGTACTCTCCTTTCAACTTTCCTGAATGTTTGAAAATTTTCATAAGAAAAGGTTGGAGGCCAGGCACAGTGGCTCACACCTGTAATCCCAGCACTTTGGGAAACTGAGGTGGGTGGATCACTTGAGGTCAGGAGTTTGAGACCAACCTGGCCAAAAATCTCTACTAAAAATATAAAAATTAGCCAGGCGTGGTGGCACGCGCCTATGATCCCAGCTATTCAGGAGGCTAAGGCATGAGAATTGCTTGAACCTAGGAGGTGGAGGTTGCAGAGCGCCAAGATTGTGCCACTGCACTCCCACCTGGGCGAAAGAGCGAGACTGTCTCAAAAAAAAAAAAAAAAAAGTTGGAAGATAAATAAAATAAAGAGATGACGATCCCTACTGAAGACTCCTGCAATGAGCGTGGGTCCCCAACACCAGCTGCCTGCCAGGATCCCTTGGGAACTTTGTAAATCAAGTGCTGGGCCCTGCCCTAGACCTGCTCAGGCAGAAGCTCCAGAGGTGAGTGACCCATATGAGAGAACCCAGGCAGTGACAGTGGATGAAGCCATCCTGGAAGCATAGGGTCCTGGAGACATTAAACTCTCTCTCCCATAGCATATACATACATATGTATGCGCACACATGCAGGGATGTTCACACACAGAGACACACATCAGCCACATTTACCAAGAGCTTTTTTTTTTTTGAGACGGAGTCTCGCTCTGTCACCCATGCTGGAGTGTAGTGGCGTGATTTCGGCTCACTGCAAGCTCCGCCTCCCGGGTTTACACCATTCTCCTGCTTCAGCCTCCCGAGTAGCTGGGACTACAGGCGCCTGCCACCACACCCGGCTAATTTTTTGTATTTTCAGTAGAGATGGGGTTTCACCGTGTTAGCCAGGATGGTCTCGATCTCCTGACCTCGTGATCCGCCCGCTTCAGCCTCCCAAAGTGCTGGGATTACAGGCATGAGCCACGCCTGGCCCTTACCAAGAGCTTTTTATGCGGCAGACAATGCTGTACAGGTATTCCTCCATTTAATCCACTGAACAATCTAAAATATTATCTCAACATCATTTTCAAGATGAGGAAACTGAGGCTCAGAAATGTCGGGCCACTCCTTAAATGTCTAACATTAGGTGGTGGCATCAGGACTTGACCTTGAATTGGCTGACTCCCAAACCTAAGGTCCAGGACTTGAGGACAGGCTGCCTCCTGAGGATGCCCAGGGCTGTCTGCTTTTGAAGAATCTGCACAGCCATGACCTCATTTCATCCTCTTGGCAGCTCAGGCAGGGCAGAAATGATTATGCCCAGTTTATGGTCGAGGAAACAAAGGCCAGGATGTGAACCTGGTATGACTTGCCCAGAGTCACACAGATGGTCTTTAACTCAAACTGCCCAATCATGAACCCAGAGGCTTAGGGATGAAGTTTCTGGTGGGTTCTCTGCTACCAGGACCAAAAGTTAAACTAGGTAACAGTGCTCCTTACACCTAGTTACTACAGTGAAAGGAATGACAGGAGCCAGTCCCCTCCTGGCCCTTCAGCCAGGAAATCAGCAGCCAAGAGTACTGCCCACAAAGCCAGCCTCCTGGTTATCTAGACATGCAATCTGCACTGCACAGCAGTTCTGCTGGGCACCCAACTCTTGTAGGCACCTGCAACCCTGGATCAGCCATATCTGCACCTGCCTGTCAGAGCTTCGATCAAAGTCATTCCCAGCTGGGTGTGGTGGCTCACGCCTGTTATCCTGGCACTCTGGGAGGCCCAGGTAGGAGGATCACTTAAGCTCAGGAGTTCAAGACCAGTCTGGGTGTCATAGCAAGACTCTGTCTCTATTTAAAAAAATAAAACAATTAGTTCAACCATTGTGGAAGTCAGTGTGGCGATTCCTCAGGGATCTAGAACTAGAAATACCATTTGACCCAGCCATCCCATTACTGGGTATATACCCAAAGGACTATAAATCATGCTGCTATAAAGACACATGCACACGTATGTTTATTGCGGCACTATTCATAATAGCAAAGACTTGGAACCAACCCAAATGTCCAACAATGATGGACTGGATTAAGAAAATGTTGCATATATACACTATGGAATACTATGCAGCCATAAAAAATGATGAGTTCATGTCCTTTGTAGGGACATGGATGAAATTGGAAATCATCATTCTCAGTAAACTATCGCAAGGACAAAAAACCAAACACCGCATGTTCTCACTCATAGATGGGAATTGAAGAATGAGAACACATGGACACAGGAAGGGGAACATCACACTCTGGGGACTGTTGTGGGGTGGCGGGAGTGGGGAGGGATAGCATTAGGAGATATACCTAATGCTAAATGACGAGTTAATGGGTGCAGCACACCAGCATGGCACATGTATACGTATGTAACTAACCTGCACATTGTGCACATGTACCCTAAAACTTAAAGTATAATAATAATAATAGAAAAATAAATAAATAAATAAAACAAACAAACAAAAAACAAAGTCATTCCCCAGGGGGAGAAAAACTTTTGCAGTAGTATCTGCCCTAGCTTGTTAGAGGCTACAGAAAAGGGTTTTTCCACTGATGGAAGACAATGAAAAGTTTAGGGGAACAAGCCACTCTTCCAGATACCAAAGTAGGGGGTGTAAATTAAGGAATAAGGTAATATACTTGTTTGACTACAAGGAGCTTCTCAGAGTGACAAGAATCTATTAAAAGTTGGGGGTCCTACCAGTTCCACCCAGAGTCTCTCAGATCTAACCCTGCTGCATCCCTGCCCTCACCACCTCTTGCCTAGACAACGGCAGTGGCCTTCCAGGTAGCCTCTCTACCGCCACTCCTGTATCTCCACAGTGCCTAAAGTATTTCTGACACCAGCAGATGTGAGTTATGTCACTGCCCTGCTTACAGTGCTGTAACGGATTCTCCCCGCCCCTCATGACAAAGGCCCCACGTGGCCTCACCAGCAGCAACCTCTTCCCTCGCTCTCTGCTTCTAGCCACCCCGTGGCCTCCCCGACCTGGAACACACCATACTCTCTCCCGCTGAGGACTTCGGCATATGCCCTCCTCTCCACCTGGAATGCTCTCTTCTTTTCTTTTTCTTTAGACAGGGTCTCGTTTTGCCACCCAGGCTGGAGTGCAGTGGTACAATCTAGACTCACCGCAACCCCCACCTCCTGGGTTCAAGCAATTCTACTGCCTAAGCCTCCCGGGTAGCTGGGATTACAGGCACCTGCCACCATGCCCGACTAATTTTTGTATTTTTAGTAGAGACAAGGTTTCACCATGTTGGCCAGGCTGGTCTCGAACTCCTGACCTCAGGTGATCCGCCCACCTCGGCCTCCCAAAGTGCTGGGATTACAGGCATGAGCCACCACACCTGGCCAGGGCCAAATTTTTGTATTTTCAGTACAGATGAAGTTAAATCCCCGGGTTGGTCAGGCTGGTCTTGAACTCCTGGCCTTAAGTGATCTGCCTGTCTTGGCCTGCCAAAGTGCTGGGATTACAGGCATGGGCCATTGTGCCTGGCCGTTTTCTTAATTTTTATTTTTTTGAGACAGGGTCTGGCTCTGTCACCCAGGCTGGAGGGCAGTGGTGTGATGTAGGCTCACTGCAACCTCTGCCTCCCAGGCTCAAACCATCCTCCCACCTCAGCCTCCTGAGTAGCTGGGACTACAGGCACACGCCACCATGCCTAGCTAATTTTTGTATTTTTTGTAAAGACAGGGTTTCACCATGTATCCCAGGCTGGTCTTGAACTCCTGGGCTCAAGCAATCCTCCTGCCTCAGCCTCCCAAAGCGCTGGGATTACAGGCGTGAACCACTGTGTTCAGCCCTATCACATTTTCTCACATTTGTAATGACCTTCTTAGAGCCATCCCCACTATAAGATTAGAAGCCTGGCTCATTCACTCACTGTGACGCAGGGCCCTTCCCAGAAGCCATTACACCCAGCTGGGACACAGTGAACCTCTGTCACCCAACTTTTAGAAAGCGCCCCAGGATCTGGCAGCATCAGGATTGCTCTGAGTAACTGTCAAGCAGACGGTCATGGCCCAACACCTTGTGGCCAGGAGTTTAAGAGAAAAAGGAAAGAAAAGACTGTTGGGGGAGTCCCTGGGGACCCCAGGTTGGCACTCACATTTGTGACCCCACTCCGGTTCCGGGCCACCGTCTGAGATTTCAGTGTTGTCTGTTCCACTCTCTTACGAAGGGTTTCGAACTCATTCTGGGGGTCCAGGATGAGCAGGCAAGGGTAGTCAGTGGCCCTCTGGAAAAAGGAAATGTCTGGGCACAACCTCCTGTCAAGAGGGAACAGGAAAGAATCTTGTTACTCAGGGTGGAAGTTTTCTCCATCCCATCTGCCAGGAGACCCCAAGACTCCCCAAAAGCATTGTTTTTTGTTCTTGTTTTTGTTTTTTGTTTTTTGTTTTTGAGACGGAGTCTTGCACTATCACCCAGGCTGGAGTGCAGTGGAACGATCTCTGCTCACTGCAAGCTCCGCCTCCCGGGTTCACGCCATTCTCCTGCCTCATTCTCCCAAGTAGCTGGGACTACAGGCGCCCGCCACCATGTCCAGCTAATTTTTTATTTTTTGTAGAGACGGAGTTTCACCGTGTTAGCCAGGATGGTCTCAATCTCCTGACCTCGTGATCTACCCACCTCAGCCTCCTAAAGTGCTGGGATTACAGGCATGAGCCACCATACTCGGCCAGCATTGTTTGTTTTTAATTACAACGTTTTGAATCACTAGAGGTCAAGAGTTCGAGACCAGCCCGGCCAACATGGTAAATTTTGTCTCTATTAAAAATACAAAACTTGGCTGGGTACGCTGGCTCACGCCTATAATCCTAGCAATTTGGGAGGCTAAGGTGGACAGATCACCTAAGGTCAGGAGTTTGAGACCAGCCTGACCAACATGGAGAAACCCTGTTTCTACTAAAAAAATACAAAATTACCCGGGCATGGTGGCGCATGCCTGTAATCCCAGCTACTCGGGAGGCTGAGGCAGAAGAATTGCTTGAACCTGGGAGGCGGAGTTTGCAGTGAGCCGAGATCGTGCCATTCCACTCCAGCTTGGGCAACAAGAGCAAAACTCCGTCTCAAAAAAAAAAAAAAAAAAAAATTAGCCAGGCGCGGTGGCAGGTGCCTGTAATCCCAACTACTGGGGAGGCTGACGCAGGAATTGCTTGAGCCTGTGAGGAGATTGCAGTGAGCCAAGATCATGCCACTACGCTCCTGCCTGGGCGACAGAATGAGACTCGGTCTCAAAAAAATAATAATAATAACAACAACTACAACATTTTATTTTAAAAACAGCATTTTTTTAAAAAGCAGTACTCATTATATATGTATACATGCCCACATTTTATGTGTATTTGCAAATAGATACACACTTTTTTTAAAAAGTGTTATTATGGTCATACAACCTAACTCCTCTTTTAAACTCCAAACATATTTCCATGTAAAAATATTTATCTAGGTCAGGCACAGTGGCTCACCACTGTAATCCCAGCACTTTGGGAGGAGGCTAAGGCAGGAGGGATCACTTGAGCCCAGGAGTTCAAGACCAGCCTGGGCAACAAAAGGAGACCCCATCTCTATAAAAAATTAGTTGGGGCCAGGTGCAGTGGCTCACGCCTGTAATCCCAGCACTTTGGGAGGCCGAGGCAGGCGGATCACGAGGTCCAGAGATCGAGAACACCCTGGCTAACATAGTGAAACCCCGTCTCTAATAAAAATACAAAAAATTAGCTGGGTGTGGTGGCGGGTGCCTGTAGTCCCAGCTACTTAGGAGGCTGAGGCAGGAGAATGGTGTGAACCTGGGAGGCGGAGCTTGCAGTGAGCCAAGATCGTGCCACCGCACTCCAGCCTGGGCGACAGAGTGAGATTCCTTCACCAAAAAAAAAAAAAAAAAAAAGATGGAGACCATCCTAGCTAACACAGTGAAACCCTGTCTCTACTAAAAATACAAAAAATTAGCCAGGTTTGGTGGCACGCGCCTGTAATCCCAGCTACTCAGGAGGCTGAGGCAGGAGAATCATTGGAACCCGGAGGTTGCAGTGAGCCAAGATTGCACCAATGCACCCCAGCCTGGGCAACAGAGCAAGACTCCACCTCAAAAAAAAAAAAAAAAAAAATTAGCTGGGTGTGGTGGCATGTGCCTGCAGTCCTGGCTACTCAGGAGGCAGGGCAGGAGGATCACTTGAGCCTGGGAGTTCAAGGCTACAGTTAGCTAAGATCAAGCCACTGTACTCCAGTCCAGCCTGGGCAACAGAGCAAGCCCCATCTCAAAAAAAAAATTATCTAACATGCACAAACACAGAGTGGTTTGTAGTAGCAAAAGAGATTTGGTTCCATAAGTTACACACTGTACAACAAAATATTATACAGCTGACCTGGAAAGATGTCCAAGACAGAGTGAGAGGGAAAACAAGTTGGGAGATGGTGTCTAGAATGTGATCAAGTTTTTAAAATATATGTAGTGCAGTACACGCACATTTTTCAGACTTCTTATACTTAGCACATTGCAAACCTGCTTCTAGAAGCACCAAAGGATCACTACCCATGTAAAACAGAACCTGGCCAGGCATGGTGTCTCATGCCTGTAATGCTAGCACTTTGCGAGGCTGAGGCAGGTGGATCACTTGAGGTCAGGAGTTCGTGACCAGCCTGGCCAACTGGTGAAACCCCGTCTCTCTTAAAAATATAAAAATTAGCCAGGTGCCGTGGCACTTGCCTGTAATCCCAGCTACTGGGGAGGCTGAGGCAGGAGAATCGCTTGAACCCGGGAGGCGGAGGTTGCAGTGAGCCGAGATTGCACCACTGCACTCCAGCCTGGGTGACAGAGGGAGCCTCTGTCTCAAAAAAAAAAAAAACACAAAAAAATAGAACCTATTTCCCCAGGTCATGGAGTGGTTCTTGACTTGAACACAGCAATCGGAACACCTTGTAGGTAAACGCTGCACCAACCCCAGCCTGAGAGCACAAGAGGCAGTGCCTCCTTTCTCCTGCAGCCTGGCTGAGTTGCCCTGTGCGGGGGTCACGTTGGGCCATCTGAAGATGAGCCTGGGCTGAGGAGCAGCACCCAGGGTGGCAAGGACAAGGAGGACCCTGCTTTATCCTGCCACGCGCCTTCTTCTCCGGCCACAGGGCACTCTCATGTGCTGTGCCTCAGCCCAGCAGACTCTTCCACCCAGCTTGCTGCCTCCCTGCTGCCTCCTCCTCTTTCATATCTCATCCTGAGCCTCCTCCCTGGAAACGCTTTCCTCGACCCCCCAAAGGAAAACAGGGCCTCCCTCTGATTCTCTAAAAGCACCAGTTTTTCCCTCCTTCACAGCATTACAGTATTTGCAATTACATATCTGTTTCCAGGTTTAGTATATGTCTCCTGACTTACACTGGAAGCTCTCAGAAGGCAGAGACTGTTTCAGTCCTGCTCACTCCTAAACCCCTCCTGACACCGGTACTTAGCCATTCCTTGAGAAGGAGCTGAATGGAGGGGCACCTGTCTGTACTGGTGCAGACTGACTTGGGCACCTGAGAGCTCCCCCTTGGAGATTCTGAAGGGTCACTGCGGGTCAGAGTGCCAGCTTGTCCTGTCTAACCAAGTGCCGGGGGTCCCAGGCAGGCTGTTGTAAAAGGAACAGGATAAGCTCCCAGGACCCTTCTCTGATGGAGATCTGATCATTCTAAGGGCCTCTGTATGTGCTAAGTCCCACGTATCTGTGGAGACCCATCCCGTTCTGTGCCCTTAGCCTGAACCACCTTACTCCTACTTCACAATAAAGAGAGTAATGATCAGAAGGTGTGAGTCACTTGCCCAAGGTCACACAGCTAACAACTGGTAAAGGCGGAACAGAAACCAGGCAAATGGACTCCAGAACCCAAGCCCTTGGCCACTCCATCCACCTGTGGACAAGGCCTGCCTTCTAGCTCCTCACCTAGCCCAACACGCTGCCAAACTCCCCAGCCCGAGAGGGCTGCACAGCCAGCATCTCCAGATTTCTTTACCAAGTGGAAAAGCACAAACACATTGTAGCTCAAGATTTTAAAAACTGTGTATCTGACCCTGTCACTCCTTTGCTCAAAACCTTTGCATGGCTGCCTCATGCTCTTAGAATCAAGTCCAAGGTCCGGCCCCTATCTCCCACCCTGGCCTTGGCATTGTTCCTCAGATGTGCCAAGCTCTGCAGGCTCTCTGGACCTTGCCAAGGGCCGTTCCCTGCCCAGCATGGCCTTTGCTGCACTCTTCCCCTGAGGCCTCCCGCGCCTCAGATCTCAGCTGGATCACTGCTTCTCAGGTGAGGTTTCCCCAAACTCCTTCAAATTTTCCTTCAAGAGCATTTACCACGAATGCCATCTGCTAAGATCTAATGGGCTGAATGTCTGTCTTGCCATCCTCTCTTCTAGGTTCTAAGATCCTTAAGGAGAGGGAACACACCAGTACTCAACCCTGAGCTTAGTGCTAAGCCTGGCACACAAAAGGGGCTCAATACTTGTTGAATGAATGTCAGATGAATCCATAAACACCTGGGGTACAAATGAAACTACAGCTCAGATAAGAACAGCCAGGTACATGCAAGCACAGAATCTCCCTTGGTAGCCTCATTCTCAGCCTATCATCAATAGGGCCTGGACCCAACCGCTGGGACAATCCACCAGCAGCTCCGCAAACACCCACCCATGGGCCCGGCCTGCAAATGGAAAAGACAGAGCTGCAGAGAGCCCCAGAAGTCCCATGGGCCAGCTCCCAGCCCCAGGCACCCTGCCTACCGGACATCTTTGTCGATCTGCAGCAGCACCTCGTTGTCCTTGAAGTACGTGTTCCACCGGCTGTCAGGGTTGGGGTTGAGTGGCTGTGGGGAGAAATGAAGATGCTCTGTCCAAGGCCCAGATAGGCCCCGGGGCCCGATTCTATCCTGGAAACCTGAGCAGTGGCCTTGCTGCAACAATCCCACCGCACACTGAGGTGTGGCCCTGACACCACCTGCAAGCTACTCAGAGGAGCCAACACAGCCCTTCCCTCAGCCTCCTGAATCCGTTCAAACTCCACAACCGGGAGCCCAGCCTGGGGGCCTGCTCTGAGTACATCTCTGCTGGGCAGGGACTCTGTTCCTTTTCTGTCCGTTGCTCTAGCTCAAGAACTTTGCATATAACAGGTGCTTAGTAAATGTTTGCTTGCTGAATGAATGAATTTGGTTTCTTCAGCTCTCATTCATCGATGCTCTGAGTCGTCAATTCCTATCTGTGAGTCTGGGCCTGGGGCCCAGCCATTTCTTTCTCCCTCGCTGGGAAGCCCAGGGAGGAGCTCAGCATTTGAGGAGAACAAGGCTTCCTGACAGCCACAGAGGGCAGCCTAGCCTCCCTCCCGCCCTGCTCTGACTTTCTTCAACAGGGATGAGGGTTGAAATAGACCATGTCCTCAGAGCACCTGACGCAGGGCTGCCCCTGCAATGCTCCCTGGACCCCAACTATCGTTTGTCTTACTGAGCCCAGGGCCCCCAAGCTTAGTGACCCAACGCAGAAAGGAGGAACTGGGAGGTCCAGAGGGGACTGACACCAGACTGCACCTACCCACTGGCATGCAGGGGACCTCACCTGCTCCAAGGCCACCACCCCTCCACATTCTGTATCCTGGGTCTCTGCTGCCAACCTCTACTCACATGGTCCTCAAAAGTCACATCCTCCCTGGACACACCCATGTTGGCCTTGGCAATGCCAGGCTGGATGATCATTTCCCTCAGGAACTGGGCATACAGCTCCCTGCAGGAGACAAGCGAGAAGGATGATTCCCAACAGTCCTGCCCAGGGAGCCCAGACCAGAGCAGCAGCCGCAGGAGGCAGGGCGGCCCCAGCGGTACCAGCTCCGTCAGACGCCAGGGCCCTCCTGTCACTGCCCTTACACGGGGTCTCACCTCTGCTTGGCCAGGATGGAGGTCCATGAGGCTCTCTCCAAGGGAAGGTAGTTCAAGAGGATCTGCACAAAAGGAAAGGGGCAAAGCTCTGGTGACCCTCCCGCACCAACGTCAGTCTTTAGGCGGGGATGACAGGCCTCAAGAAAAACATCTCATAAAGTCCCAAGAAGACAAGATGGGCTAAAATCCAGGTATGCCAGCATGAGCTAAGGGTAGCCTCCCCCTTCGTCCCCACTGCCTCCCTCCTCCTTTAACCCAAATCAGCCCTTCCCTCTGCTTTTCCTCACACAGACTCTTCCACATGATCATCAGGCCCTGTGCTCTAAAGGGCTGGAAACCAGGACACTGGGCTTCCATGGCCACCTGAGCTGGGAGCTTTGGGCAAAGCACAGCCTTTGTTTTGTCCCAATAAGCATGACTTTCACTGTACTTCATGGACCAGGAAGCAGAGGTCTTCATTGTTGGCATTACAAAGTGTCCCATCCCCAAGGGGATCCCAGAGAAGACACCAAGAGGAACAGAAAACCTAGAACTTCCCAGAAAAGCTCCCTCAGACAAGCAAGGAAAGGTGCAGAACAGGAGGAAGAAGCCAGGGGTAGGGGCAGCCCATGCAGGAAAACCCAGGGACTCTCAGCAGAGCAGAAGCCCCACCCCAGGCACACCCACCTTCCAGCAGAGGCACCGCAGTCCGCCCTCACAGGGGATGCCTGTGGACACAGCAGGCAAAGGTCACGCCCCAGGCCAGAGTCCCAGAACCCCCAGCCCTTTACCATGGAGCCAGCTGGCAGGGAGTAGAGTGGGCAAGAAGTACTTCTTCAAGAATCATTTCCCCAAGAAAGATTACTAGACTGGATGGTTTTTTTTTTTTTTTGAGATGGAGTCTCCCTCTATCACCCAGGCTGGAGTGAAGTGGCACAATCTCAGCTCACTGCAGCCTCCGCCTCCCGGGTTCCAGCGATTCTCCAGCCTCAGCCTCCCAGGTAGCTTGGATTACAGGCATGTGCCACTATGCCCAGCTAATCTTTGTATTTTTAGTAGAGACAAGGTTTCACCATGTTGGCCAGGCTGGGCTTGAACTTCTGACCTCAGGTGATCCGCCTGCCTCGGCCTCCCAAAGTGTTAGGATTACAGGCGTGAGCCACCACGCCCAGCCTAGACTGAATGTTAATTTTTTTTTTTTTTTTTGGAGACAAGAGTCTTGCTCTGTTGCCCAGGCTGGAGTGCAGTGGCGTGACTTCTGCTCACTGCAACCTCCGCCTCCCCAGTTTAACCAATTCTTCTGCCTCAGCCTTGCAAGTAGCTGGGATTACAGATGTGTGCCACCACTCCTGGCTAATTTTTGTATTTTTAGTAGAGACAGGGTTTCACCATATTGGCCAGGCTGGTCTCGAACTCCTGATCTCAGGTGATCCACCCGCCTCGGCCTCCCAAAGTGCTGAGATTACAGGTGTGAGCCACCATGCCCGGCCTGGAATGTTCTTTTGAGGATAACACCTTCTCATCCTTGATATTCCTTCCTCAGGAGCAGCCTTTACCACCACCATCTCATCCTAATTCAGGTCACTTCCCCCTGTTATACGCAATAATGGCTCTGGACTATTTCATAGCATCTGTCATAAGTGGAATTGTTATATATATGGTGTATTTTCTTAACGTCTGTAACCCCTACTACTGGGTAAGCCCCAGAAGGACAAAAACCACATCTATTATTTCCAGTGCCTAGCACAGAGCATGGCACATAGAAGATATTCCATACATATTTGTGGAATATAAACTAAGCTATGAATGCTAAGTATTTTGTACTTTACAGATATTATTTCATTTAATCTTCATTATAACCCAAGTAAGCAGGGAAGATTAGCATAATTGTCGTAAGAAGGAAAATTATCTGTAAAACTCTTAACTACTAATACGGACTGCCTCCCCTTTGGGGCCTATATTTCACTCCTGAACAGAAAGACAAAGTTCTCCTGCAATAAGATCAGGAAGCTCACTAGAGCAGTTGCTGCTATAGTATCCCTGGTACCATGAACATGAGTGAATACCTCCACTTCAGAATCTATATGAGGATGACAGGGACAATACAAGAAGTTCTTTTTTTCTTTTTCTTTTTTTTTTTTTTTGAGATGGAGCTTCACTCTTGTTGCCCAGGCTGGAGTGCAATGGCGCAATCTCGGCTCACTGCAATTCCCAAGTTCAAGTGATTTTCCTGCCTCAGCCTCCCGAGTAGCTGGGATTACAGGCAAGTGCCACCACGCCTAGCTACTTTTTTATATTTTTAGTAGAGACTAGGTTTCACCATGTTGTCCAGGCTGTTCTCAAACTCCTGACCTCAGGTGATCCACCTGCCTCGGCCTCCCAAAGTGTTGGGATTACAGGCATGAGCCACGGCACCTGGCCAGAAGTTCTTGCTGGCAAAGTTACAGGGGCAAAAAAGTGACAAGAAGCTATGCAGAACATGTTGGGATATTTTTTAAAACAGGCAAAAAGAGAGTTATCTTTGTGCTTGTTGGGGCAAAGTCTAACACGGCAGGATCAGCTCCTTAAAGTCAGTGTCCCAAGGCTACCCATTTTACCACTAGCCAAGGTTTAGTTCAGGCAGCTTAGACCCCAAGCCAGGGAGAGAACCAGGAACCACCCTGCAGTTAACCAAACTCACCAACACAGGAAGCTAGCTAAGGAATGAGGAAAGACTGTCCTGGGCTCAAAAGGTCCCCCCTACTCTCATTCTCCAGTCTTCAGTCCCGTCCTTTTACTCTCAGGAATCTGGCACCTCCCATGGAAAGCTTAGGGCAAGGCATGCTAAATGTGGCCACTGCCCCTCTGGGAAACCCCTCCAAGCTCAAGGCAGTCACTGCCTGTTCAGCTCTACAGAATCTGGAAAAGGCCCCAAGAGTCTATGTGTAATTTCCTTCCAAGGCCCCAGCCCCCAGCAGCTGGGCCCCAGAGCTGACCAGGTGTGGCCTCCCCCTGTATTCTAGCCACAGGGCTGCTCTAGGGAAACCCTGAAAATACAGAATGGCTTCTTACCACTAAAGCTGAGTTCCCGCAGCTTTTCCAAGGCAATTGAGGGCTCCTTCAGGACATCCTGGAAATCTGCAATTCTGGAAGGGGAGATAGGGCAGCAAATAAAGCATGCTGATATCAGCTCAGTGAGACCCACAGCCCTCAGCTCCCTCACACCGCCAGTTTCCAACCTGTGCCTCTCTCCCCTTTAGGACATAAAAATCACACAGCTTAGTCAAGGTCCTCACCAAAGACAGCTTTGGAGAACAACTAAACTATATTTCACTTCTTCCTCTACAACCAGAAACACAGAATGCCAGGGAAGAAACTTGAGAGATATTCTTGTCTAGAAGTTCCCAAATGAGGACCATAAAATTAGACATATTCCAACATTCTAATATTTAGTGAGCTGACATTTACTGGGCACTTCCTGCCAGCCAGGCCGGGTCCACGCACAGCCACCAACTGAACTCCTTGGACCTCAGGAACCAGGAGTAATTTGATCTGCAGACAATGGACCATGCTCACAAATACAACCATTACAAGACCTCTGGGCCTGCCAGAAGGCAAGGACAAAGGGTTTAAAAAACACATCCTGAAGGAAAACTGAAGAGTGAGCAAAATTCAGCCAATGCTGCAGGATCTGGCCTGGGGGAGGGGCCAGACTGGAGAATGCAAGTTCTCTAGCAATCCTAGTAAGAAAAAGGCACGGGAGACAGGGTGCACTTGGAGAGAGTACGGGAGCAGGGGGATCAAAAGGGGGAAAGGGACGGGGGCGGGGAATGGGGGTCTGGATGAGGAAGACTCAGGGGAAGGGGGAAACAAGGGGTCCAGGATGAGGGAGGCAAAAGGAGTGACAGCAGGGGCAGGAGAAGGACTGCCTCTCCGTCATTCCTGCAGCCCACAGGCAATGAGGTTAGAAGGTGGACGCTCGAGACCCTCTGCCGAGGGGGTCTGCCGATTCCTGGCCACACCCGCGCTTCCCCCTTCTGAGGGGCAGAAGGGGCAGCCTGGCCAGGAGTGGCCCAGCCGGGTCAGGCCCCGTGGCCTCTTACCGGCTCTTGTGCAGACTTGACATGGTGTTGACTTCCGGACCCCCAGCCGCCTCCGCCGCCTGCGCCTCTGCCGCCTGCGCTGCCGCCGCCGCCGCCCCCCAGGGACGCGGGGCTCTGGGCAAAAGCCTCCGGCGGGAAACACAGCCACTAGCCTGCGCGTTCCACCGTCCGGGCCCCGCCCCGCCCGCCAGTCACGTGACACCCCTCGACTCTCACGCTTCCACACGGTACTGGCGGCTACGGCCGGCCGGGTTGAGCGGGGCAACATCGGGTCGGGTGGGCGTGGCAATCGCGGGCCGGGAGCCCCCAGCGCCGCCGACCCTGCGGGCCAAATTTGAGAACCCGCCGGTGACAGCGCAGACTGTATGTCTCTGGACTATTCCTTGCGCTTCCCTGGGCCTCAGTGTCTACTTACGCAATATACCTGTCACCCTGTCGTCTTCCCTGCACGCACCCCCCTGTAATTAACTACTGCATGATTGTTACAGGAGTCTCGGCCTCCCCTGCTCAACTGTTCAGGCTCCCCAGTTTATCTTGGTCTCTGCAGAATCCTCAAGGCCTGTATAGCAGGGACCCGCATGAACCGCCGTGCGCGGCCCAACTTTTTTTTTTTTATAAAAACTATACCAGCAAACCCTATAAAATGTAAGTTAGGAAGACAGAAAAAAACACAAATGATATCTTAAGAAAAATAGGCTGGACCGGGCGCGGTGGCTCTTCCCTGTAAATTCCAGCGCTTTGGGAGGACGAGGTGGGCAAATCACTTGAGGTCACGAGTTGGAGACCAGTCTGGCCAACATGGTGAAACCCCGTCTCTACCAAAAATGCAAAAATTAGCCGGGCGTGGTGGCAGGCGCCTGTAATCCCAGCTCCTCGAGATTACCTTCTTTACAAAAGATGTAAAAATTAGTTGAGTAGGCCGGGCGCGGTGGCTCACACCTGTAATCCCAGCACTTTGGGAGGCTGAAGCGGGCAGATCACCAGGTCAGGAGTTTGAGACCAGCCTGACCAACATGGTGAAACCTCGTCTCTACTAAAAATACAAAAATTAGCCGGGTGTGGTGACGCGCACCTGTAATCCCAGCTACTCAGGAGGCTGAGGGAGGAGAATTGCTTGAACCCGGGAGGCGGAGCTTGCAGTGAGCCGAGACAGCACCACCGCACTCCAGCCTGGGCAAAAAAGCAAGTCTCAGAAAAAAAAAAAAGAAACCGCTTAAATATTTTCCGAAATGGTTGTATTATTTAACACCTTTTTCTCAAGGAAAAAAAAAAAGAAAGAAACTGCTAGCCAGGCGCCGTGGCTCACGCCTGTAATCCCAGCACTTTGGGAGGCCGAGGCAGGCAGATCATGAGGTCAAAAGATTGAGACCATCCTGGCTAACACGGTGAAACCCCGTCTCTACTAAAAAATACAAAGAAAAAAATTAGCTGGGCGTGGTGGCGGTTGCCTGTAGTCCCAGCTACTCGGGAGGCTGAGGCAGGAGAATGGCGTGAGCCTGGAAGGCGGAGCTTGCAGTGAGCCGAGATCACACCACTGCACTCCAGCCTGGGCGAAACAGCGAGACTCTGTCTCAAAAAAAAAAAAAAAAGAAAAGAAAAGAAACTGCTTAAATATTTTCCGAAATGGTTGTATTATTTAACACCTACCCCAGCAGTGTATGAGAGTTGCTGTTGTACCACATCCTCACCAATACTTGATGTGGTCAGTCTTTTTAATCTTAGACATTCTAGTAGATGTGAAGTGGTATCTCCTGCTTTAACATGCATTTCCCTAAAGACATATGATGTTGAGCATCTCTTCACATGTTTGCTATCCATATATACTCTTCTTTCTTTTTTTTTTTTTTTTTTTTTTTGAGACATGGTCTCACTCTGTCACCCCAGGCTGGAGTGTAGTGGCGCAATCTCAGGTCACTGCAACCTCTGCCTACTGAGTAGCTGGGACTACAGGTGCATGCCACCATGCCCAGCTGATTTTTGTATTTTGAGGTAGAGACAGGGTTTCATCATGTTGGCCAGGCTGGTCTCAAACTCCTGACCTCAAGTGTCTGCCCACCTCAGCCTCCCAAAGTGCTGGGATTACAGGCATGAGCCACCATGCCTGGCCTTCTTTTTTTTTTTCTCTTGAGACGAAATCTCACCCTTGTTGCCGAGACTGGAGTGCAATGGGGTGATCTCCAGCTCACGGCAACCTCTGCCTCCCAGGTTCAAGCGATTCTCCTGCCTCAGCCTCCCGAGTAGCTAAGATTAAAGGTTCATGCCACCCTGCCTGGCTAATTTTTGTATTTTTTTATTTAAAAAAAAATTTTGTATTTTTAGTAGAGACGAGTTTTCATCATGTTGGCCAGGCTGGCCTCGAACTCCTGACCTAGGTGATTCTCCCTCCTCGGCCTCTCAAAGTCCTGGGATTACAGGCGTGAGCTACCATGCCTGGTGGCACTTGGCCTTCTATTTTTTTTTTTTTTTTTTGAGACGGAGTCTGGCTCTGTTGCCCAGGCTGGAGTGCAGTGGTGCAATCTCCACTCACTGCAACTTCTGCCTCCTGAGTTCAAGCAATTCTCCTACCTCAGCCTCCCAAGTAGCTGGGATTATAGGCGCGCGCCAGTATGCCTGGCTAATTTTTGTAGTTTTAGTAGAGACGGGTTTCTCTATATTGGCCAGGCTGGTCTTGAACTCCTGACCTCAGGTGATCTGACCACCTTGGCCTCCCAAAGTGCTGATATGACAGTCATAAGCCACCATGCCTGTCCCTATTGCCCATTCTTTATTGTATTTTTTTTTTTTTTTTGAGACAGTCCCTCTGTTCTTGGCTGGGCTGGAGTGCAATGGCACAATCTTGGCTCACTACAACCTCTGCCTCCAGTAATTATCCTGCCTCAGCCTCCCAAGTAGCTGAGATTACAGGCACCCACCACCACACTTGGCTAATTTTTGTATTTTAGCAGAGACGGAGTTTCACCATGTTGGCCAGGCTGGTCTCGAACTCCTGACTTCAGGTGATCTACCCACCTTGGGCTCCCAAAGTGTTGGGATTACAGGCATGCATCACCATGCCCAGCCTATTGTACTTTTATTTTATTTATTTTATTTTATTATTATTATTTTTGATACGGACTCTTACTCTGTCACCAGGCTAGAGTGCAGTGGCGCGATCTTGGCTCACTGCAACCTCTGCCTCCCGGGTTAAAGTGATTCTCCTGCCTCAGCCTCCTAAGTAGCTGGGATTACAGGTGTCCGCCACCACACCTGGCTAGTTTTTGTATTTTTAGTAGAGACGGGATTTCACGATGTTAGCCAGGATGGTCTCGGTCTCCTGACCTCGTGATCCTTCGTCCTCGGCCTCCCAAAGTGCTGAGATTACAGGCGTAAGGCCCCATGCCTGGCCTATTGTACATGTTTAAATCCCCACCACCACATTTTTCCCCCCCTCCCCAGGAAGAGGTCTCGTTCTGTCCCCAGGCTGGAGTACAGAGATTGCAGTGAGCCAAGATCATGCCACTGCACTCCAGGCTAGGCAACAGAGTGAGACCCTGTCTTAAAAAAAAAGAAAAAAAAAAAGAGACAGTTATAATTGCTGACAAGGATGTGGAGAGATAGGAACCCACACATGTGCTGGAGGGAATGTAAAATGGTGCAGCTGCTATGGAAAATAGTATGACAGTTCCTCAAAAAGCTAAACATAGAATTACCCTATGACTCAGCACTTCCATTCCTAGGCATTAAAAGCATGGACAGGGCCAGGTGCAGTGGCTCTTGCTTGTAATCTCAGCACTCTGGGAGGCCAAGGCAGGAGGATTGCTTGAGGCAGGGATTCCAGACCAGCCTGGGCAACATAATGAGACCCCCATCTCTACAAAAAATCTTAAAATTCATCCAGGCATGGCGGCACACACCTGGTGTCCCAGCTACTCAGGAGGCTAAGGTGGGAGGATCACCTGAGCCCGGAAGGTTGGAGGCTGCAGTGAGCCATGATGATCAATCCACTGCACTCCAGCCTGGGTGACAGAGTGAGAAAAAAAAAAAAAGAAAGTGAGAGAGAAAGCAGGAACAGATAGTTGTATGCCAATTGCAGCACTATTCCCAATAGCCAAAAGGTAGACACACTTCATGTGACCATCAACAGATGAATGGATAAACAAAATGTTGTATATACATATCATGGTTGTTTTACATGCTACAGCATGATGAACCGTGAAGACATTATGCTAAGTATCACAGCCAGTCACAAAAGGACAAACACTGTATGATTGTACTTGTATAAGGTAGCTAGGATATGCAAATTTATAAAAAAATAAAAGTGGATTAGATGTCACCAGGGACTACAGAGATGGAAAATGGGGAGTTATTGCTTAATGGTTACAGTTTCTATTTGGGGTAATGAAAAATTTTGGAAATAAGCTGAGCAAGATGATCTGTAATCCCAGCACTTTGGGAGGCCAAGGCAGGAGGACCACTTGAGGTCAAGAGTTCAAGACTAGCCTGTGCAATATAGCAAGACCCCATCTTTAAAAACATTTTTTTTTTGAGACACGGTCTCACTCTGCCACCCAGGCTGAGTACAGTGGTGGGATCTTGGCTCACTGCAGCCTCAACCTTCTGGGCTCAAGAGATCCTCTGCCTCAACCTCCCAAGCAGCTGGGAGCACATACCTGTGGCACCATGCCTGGCTAATTTTTTGTATTTTTTGTAGAGACAGGGTTTTGCCACCTTGCCCAGGCTGATCTCGAACTCCTGAGCTCAAGCAATCCCCCTGCCTCAGCCTTCTAAAGAGCTGGGATTACAGGAGTGAGCTCCACACCTGGCCTACAAAAATTTAACAGAAATAATTAGCGGGGCATGGTGGCACGCACCTGTAGTCCTAGCTACTTGGGAGGTTGAGGCAGGAGAATTGCTTGAACCTAGGTGTTTGAGGCTGCAGTGAGCTGTGCTCACACCACTGCACTCCAGCTGGTATAACAGAGCAAAATCCTGTCTCAAAAACAAACAAACAAACAACAACAAAGTAATTTTGGAAATAAATAGTTTCCAAAGCTGCTAACATAAAAGTCAAACGATGTAAAAAGATTACATAGTGTGCCAGTAATCAATTTCTTGACTCTAAGCTTCAAATTCTCTCATCATTTCCTGCTCTGAGAAAATGGATTTAGGACCTTTAACTATTTTTCCTGCATGGAATGGGCTTTCTTTTCCAATTCTAGTGTGCTTGGTAGACAGCCTTCTGCAAAACAAGGGGCTTGCCCAGCACCTGCCTACTACTTCATTGTCAGTAGCCAGGAACGTCTCCCAACACTCTTCTCTGGCATTATTTTCAGAAAGGAGCCTCTGGTGGGACACTTCCCTGTAAATAGCTTTCCCAAGAACCTTAGATGGCTGATTTCTGGCAAGTTCTGTGACATTATTACCAAAACACCAGGGGTTTCGTCTAGGTCTTGCTGCTGGCTGCACAGAAAGCCAATCACTGAGACAACCAGTACTGCCAGGAAAGAAAGATTTAATCAGGTACTGCAGCCATGGAGGTAGGAGATCAGCTTCAAATCCATCTCCATGACCAACTAAAATTAGGAGTTTATACAGCAGAAAAGAAATGTAACTACATACAGGAAAACAGGAATTAGGGGAGGATAAGAAAGAAGAGTTGTTCAACAGGAAGCAGGTGGCAGGTGGTCAGGTAATCATGACCAGTGAAGGGTCTGGTATCTCATTGTACAGATGCTGTGATCTGGGAAGTTTCAGTTCCTTGATACTATCTGGGAGGCCTGATAGTTGGTTTCCTGGGAAAGAAATTCAGATAAGACAAGTGTAACATTTTCAAGTTTCAAGACTCCTGAAGGTCAACTTCTACATTTATGTAAAAAAAAAACCATAAACATCAGTTCTGTGGGACAATTGGGTTGGTTTCAACATGACACCACAGCTGATTTCCAGCAAGTTTCAAAGGTACAATTTCCAGAAAGTTTCATCAGTGCAGCATCACCATGACTTTGCTACCATTCAGTGAGCCACGGCCTTTTCCTTTCTCTTTTTTTGAGACAGAGTCTTGCTCTGTTGCTGGGCTGGAGTGCAGTGGCACAATTTCGGCTCACTGCAACCTCTACCTCCCGGGTTCAGGCGATTTTCCTGCCTCAGCCTCCCAAGTGGCTGGGACTACAGGCACGTGCCACCAGGCTCAGCTAATTTTTTTTTTCTTTTTTTGAGATGGAGTCTTGCTCTGTCACCCAGGCTGGAGTGCAGTGGCGCGATCTCGGCTCACTGCAAGCTCCACCTCCCAGGTTCATGCCATTCTCCTGCCGCAGCCTCCCAAGTAGCTGGGACTACAGGCGCTTGCCACCACACCTGGCTAATTTTTTGTATTTTTAGTAGAGACAGGGTTTCACTGTGTTAGCCAGGATGGTCTCAATCTCCTGACCTCATGATCTGCCCTCACTGGCCTCCCAAAGTGCTGGGATTACAGGTGTGAGCCACCGCACCTGGCCCCATTTTTGTATTTTTAGTAGAGACAGGGTTTCACCATGTTGGCCAGGATGGTCTCCATCTCCTGACCTCGTGATCTGCCCTCCTCGGCCTCCCAAAGTGCTGGGATTACAGGCGTGAGCCACTGCGCCCGGTTGCCTTGTCTTTCTAACAAGGTCTGGCTCTCTGGGGAAGTCCGTTTCTTTAAGAGCTATATCTTACCCCAAGGGGTATTATCTGCTCCTTGTATCTACTATTCCTATATTCTTTAGAGTTTTTTTTTAACTTCTTATTAACCAATCCCTTGTGATTCCAATCTCGTTATTGTTAATAAAGCTTTTTTTTTTTTTTTTTTTTTTTTTTTCTGAGACAGGGTCTTACTCTGCCACCCAGGCTGGAGTGCAGTGGCACAATCTCATCTTACTACAAGCTCTGCCTCCTAGGCTCAAGCAATCCTCCCACTTCAGCCTCCCAAGTAGCTCAGACCACAGGCATGTGCCACCACGCCTGGCTAATTTTTTATTTTTTGTAGGGATGCGTTTTCACCATGTTGCCTAGGCTGGTCTTGAACTCCTCACTCATGTTATCTGCCTGCCTTGGCCTCCCAAAGTGCTGGGATTACAGCCATGAGCCACCATGACTCTTTTTTTAATTTTATTTTGAGACGGAGTTTCACTTTTGTTGCCCAGACTGGAGTGCAATGGTGCATTCTCAGCTCACTGCAATCTCCGCCTCCTGGGTTCAAACGATTCTCCTGCCTCAACTTCCCGAGTAGCGGGGATTACAGGCATGCACCACCATGCCTGGCTAATTTTTTTTTTTTTGAGACGGAGTGTTGCTCTGTCCACCAGGCTGGAGTGCAGTGGCATGATCTCGGCTCACTGCAAGCTCCGCCTCCCGGGTTCACACCATTCTCCTGCCTCAGCCTCCCAAGTAGCTGGGACTACAGGCGCCCGCCACCTCGCCCAGTTAATTTTTTGTATATTTAGTAGAGATGGGGTTTCACCGTGCTAGCCAGGATGGTCTCAATCTCCTGACCTCGTGATCCACCTGCCTCAGCCTCCCAAAGTGCTGGGATTACAGGCGTGAGCCACCGTGCCCAGCCTAATTTTGTATTTTTAGTAGAGACGGGGTTTCTCCACGTTGGTCAGGCTGGTCTCGAACTCCCAGTCTCAGGTGATCCGCCCACCTCTGCCTCCCAAAGTGCTGGGATTACAGGTGTGAGCCACCACGCCAGCTTTCTTTTTTTAAATGATACTCATCCTAGTAGGTGAGAAGTGGCATCTCACTGTGGTTTTGATTTGCATGTGAGTTCTCTAACTTTGTTCTTTTTCAAGTTTGTTTCAGCTATTAAGGGTTCCTTGAGATTCCATCTGAATATGAGAATGAATTTTTCTGTATTTCAAAAACCACCATTGGGTTTTTTTGTTTGTTCGTTTGTTTGTTTTGAGACAGACTCTTGGCCTGTCTCCCAGGCTGAAGTGCAATGGCGCGATCTTGGCTCACTGCAACCTCTGCATCCCGGGTTCAAGTGATTCTCCTGCCTCAGCCTCCCGAGTAGCTGGGACTACCAGTGTGCCACCATGCCCAGCTAATTTTTGTATTTTTAGTAGAGAATGGGTTTCACCATGTTGGCCAGGCTGGTCTCGAAATCCTGACCTCATGATCTGTCCACCTCGGCCTCCCAAAATGCTGGGATTACAGACGTGAGCTACCGCGCCCAGTGGGGATTTTTTTTTTTTTTTTTGAGACAGAGTCTTGCTCTGTTGCCCAGGCTGGGGTGCAGTGGTGCAATCTTGGCTCACTACAACCTCTGCCCCCTGGGTTCAAGTGATTCTCCTGCCTCAGCCTCCTGAGTAGCTGGGATTAAAGACGTCTGCCACTATGCCTGGCTAATTTTTGTATTTTTAGTAAAGATGGGGTTTCACCATGTTGGCCAGGCTGGTCTTGAATTCCTGACCTCAGTTGATCTGCCGGCCTCGCCCTCCCAAAGTGCTGGGATTACAGGTGTGAGCCACTGCATCCAGCTTAGTTAGGTATTCTTTAATTTTGTTTAGCAATGTTTTGTGGTTTTCAGTGTACAAGTTTTTTACATCCTTGGTTAAATTTATTCTATTTTATTCTTTTTGATGCTCTTGCAAATGGAACTAGTTTTATTAAATTCTTTTTCAGATGGTTTTTTAAAAGTATATGGAAATGCAACTGATTTTCGTGTGTTGCTTTTGTATCTTGCAACTCTGCTAAATTCATTTATTGGCTTTAATAAATTTTTGTGCATTATTTGAGGTTTTCTTTTCTTTTTCTTTTTTTTTTTTTGAGACAGAGTCTTGCTCTGTCGCCCAGGCTAGAGTGCAGTGGCCTGATTTCGGCTCACTGCAACCTCTGCCTCCCAGGTGCAAGCGATTCTCCTGCCTCAGCCTCCCAAGTAGCTGGGATTAGAGATACCTGCCACCATGCCCGGCTAATTTTTGTATTTTTAGTAGAGACGTTTCGCCATCTTGGTCAGGCTGGTCTCGAACTCCTGACTTGGTGATCCACCTGCCTCGGCCTCCCAAAGTGCTGGGATTACAGGCATGAGCCACGGCGCCTGGCTGAATTTTTTTTTTTTTTTTTTTTTTTTTGAGACGGAGTCTTGCTCTGTCACCCAGGCTGGAGTGCAGTGACTCGATCTCAGCACACTGCAACCTCCGCCTCCCAGGTTCAAGCAATTCTTCTGCTTTGGCTTCCCGAGTAGCTGGGACTACAGCCACCTGCCAACATGCTTGGCTAATTTTTGTATTTTTAGTAGAGACGGGGTTTCACCATATTGGCCAGGCTAGTCTCAAATTCCTGACCTCAGGTGATCTGCCCGCCTCAGGACCCCAAATTGCTGGCATTACAGGCGTAACCACTGAGCCCAGCCTACAGTGCTTGATTTTCATACATTGAACCATCTTTGAATTCCAACAATAAATCCCATTCCCACATCTCACTTGGTCATAGTATATTGTTATTTTAATATGCTGCTGAATTTGGCTTGCTATATCAAAACTATATCTTTTTTCAGCCTCTTACTTTGAACCTATTTCTGTCTTTACATTTAAAGTGGGTTTATTATAGGCAGCTTTTTGTTGGGGCTTGCTTTTTTAAAAGTAAAAATTTTAGAGGCAGGGTCTCCTTCTGTCACCCAGGCTGGAGTGCAGTGCACCATCATGACTTACTAAAGCCTCAACCCTCTGGGTTCAAGAGATCCTCCTGAGTAGCTGGGACTACAGGCACATGCCACCATACCTCACTAATTTTTAAATTTTTTGTAGAGACAGAATCTCACTACATTTCCCTTGCTGGTCTCAAACTCCTGGATTCAAGTGACCCTCCCACTTTAGCCTCCCAAAATGAGGGCTTGTCTTTCTTTTCTTTCTCTCTTTTTTTTTTTTTTTTTTTTGAGATGGAGTTTCGCTCATGTTGCCCAGGCTGAAGTGCATTGGCGCCATCTTGGCTCACTGCAAACTCTGCCTTCTGGGTTCAAGTGATTCTCCTGCCTCAGCCTCCCAAGTAGCTGGAACTACAGGCATGCACCACCATACCCAGCTAATTTTTGTATTTTTAGTAGAGACGGGGTATCACCACATTGGCCAGGGATGGTCTTGATCTCTTGACCTCGTGATCCACCAGCCTCAGCCTCCCAAAGTGCTGGGATTACAGGCATGAAGGCATGAGCCACTGTGCCCAGCCATTTTTTTTTTTTTTTTTTTGAGATGGAATTTCATTCTTATTGCCCAGGCTGGAATGCAATGATGCCATCTCAGTGCACTGCAACCTCCGCTTCCCAGGTTCAAGCAATTCTCCTACCTCAGCCTCCTGAGTAGCTGGGATTACAGGCATGTGCCACCACGCCTGGCTAATTTTGTATTTTTAGTAGAGATGGGTTTTCTCCATGTTGGTCAGGATGGTTGTGAACTCCTGACCTCAGGTGATCTGCCTGCCTCAGCCTCCCAAAATGCTGGGATTACAAATGTGAGCTGCTGTGCCCAGCTCCCTCTTTTCTTTTCTTTTTTCTTTCTTTCTCTTTCTTTTTCTTTCTCTCTCTCCCTTCCTTTTTCTTTTCTCTCTTTTCCTCTCTCTCCTTCTTTCTTTCCCTTCCTTCCTTCCTCCCTCCCTCTCTCTTCTTCTTTCTTTTTTTCCTTTCTCTCTTTCCCTCTTTCCTTCCTTCCCTTCTTTCTTTCTCTCTTTTTTTCCTTTCTTGTCTTTCTCTGTTTCCCTCTTTCTCTCTCTCTCTCTTTCCTTCCTTCCTACTTTCTTTTTTTTTTTTTTTTTTTTTTTTAGAGAGACTTGCTCTGTCACGCAGTCTGGCCTTAGCCTCCCAAGTAGCTGGGACTACAGGCAGATGCCACTACGCCTGGCTAATTTTTTTTTTTTTTTTTTGTATTTTTAGTAGAGACAGCGTTTCACTATGTTGTCCATCTTGTCTCAAACTCCTGGCCTCAAGTGATCCGCCCACCTCAGCCTCCCAAAGTGCTGGGATTACAGGCATGAGCCTGGGGCTTGCTTTTCTATGCAATGTGACAAACTGCCTTTTACTTGTAGTGTTTAGACCTTTACATTCACTCTGATTATTTTTCCTGGTTTAATCTAAGCCCATTTTGCTATTTGTTTCTTTCTTTTGTTTTTTTTTTTGAGATGGAGTCTCGCTCTGTTGCCCAGGCTGGAGGGCAGTGGCGCCATCTCGGCTCACTGCAAGCTCTGCCTCCCAGGTTCACACCATTCTCCTGCCTCAGCCTCCCGAGTAGCTGGGACTACAGGCGCCCGCCCCCACACCCGGCTAATTTTTTTGTATTTTTAGTAGAGACCAGGTTTCACCATGTTAGCCAGGATGGTCTCGATCTCCTGACCTCGTGATCCGCCCGCCTTGGCCTCCCAAAGTGCTGGGATTACAGGCATGAGCCACCGCGCCCAGCCTGTTATTTGTTTCTTATTTCCTATTTGTTTTCTGTTTTCTTTTTCTTTTTTTTTTGAGACAGAGTCTCGCAGTGTTGCCCAGGCTGGCGTGCAGCGGCGTGATCTCCGTTCACTGCAACCTCCGCCCCCGGGGTTTAAGCAATTCTCCTGCCTCAGCCTCCAGAGTGGCTGGGACTACAGGCACATGCTGCCACACCTGGCTAATTTTTTTAAATTTTTTATTTTAGTAGAGACAGGGTTTCACCGTGTTGCCCAGGCTGTTCTCGAACTCCTGAGCTCAGGCAATCAGGCCACCTCAGCCTCCCAAAGTGCTGAGATTACAGGCGTGAGCCACCAAATTGGGCTTTTTTTTTTTTTTCTTCTTGTGAGACAGTTTCACTCCTGTTGCCCTGGCTGGAGTGCAATGATACAATCTTGGCTCACTGCAAACTCTGCCTCCCAGTTTCAAGCGATTCTCCTGCCTCAGTTTCCTAAGTTCCCAAGTAGCTGGGATTACAGGCGTGCGCCACTATGCCCAGCTAATTTTTGTATTTTTAGTAGAGACGGGGTTTCACCATGTTGGCCAGGCTGGTTTCAAACTCTTGACCTCGTGATCTGCCTGCCTTGGCCTCCCAAAGTGCTGATATAACAGGCTTGAGCCACGACGCCTGGCCCAAGCAACGTATTAATATGAGAGTTCCCATCTAGCCATATCCTCGTCAACATTTGTTATTGTCTCTCTGATTATGTCTATCCTAAGGAGCACAAAACCGTACCTCCACCTCCTGGGCTCAAGCAATCCTCCAACCTCAGCCTCCCGAGTAGCTGGGACTACAGATGCGCACCACCATGCCCTGCTAATTTTTGTAGAAATGGGGTCTCCCTATGTTGCCCAGGCTGATCTCCAACTCCTGGGCTCAAGCCTCAGCCTTGACAACCCCATCTGCTGAGATTATAGGTTGTGAGTCACTGTGCCAAGCCCAACAGCTTTTTTAAGGATTCGAGACTGTACGAACATAGTTGTAGCTGGTCAAAGATTAAAAGGCACTATGCAAGAAAAAAGAAATCCGCAAAATTAGTTCTTGGAATGGAGGTGAGGCACCTGTCAAGAAAGGGTTCCTCAAGAAAGGAGCGTCTAGGCAGGGTGTGGTAGCTCATGCCTGTAATCCCAGCACTTTGGGAGGCTGAGGTGGGCGCATCACCTGAGGTCAAGAGTTTGAGACCAGCCTGCCCAACATGGTGAAACCCCGTCTCTACTAAAAATACAAAAATTAGCCAGACGTGATAGTAGGCGCCTGTAATTCCAGCTACTTGGAGGCTGAGGCAGGAGAATTGCTTGAACCCGGGGAGTTTGCAGTGAGCTGAGGGCCATTGCCCTTCAGCCTGGGCAACAACAGAGAGAAACTCCGTCTCTCAAAAAAAAAAAAAAAAAAAAAAAAAAAAAGAGAGAGAAATCCAGAGAAGAAATGATGGTGTTTAGAGATGGAGTCTTCCTCTGTCGCCCAGGCTGGAGTGCAGTGGTGCGATCTCAGCTTACTGCAAGCTGTGCCTCCTGGGTTCAAACGATTCTCCTGCTTCAGTCTCCTGAGTGGCTGGGATTACAGGCGCGCACCACCACGCTCGGCTAATTTTTATATTTTTAGTAAAGACGGCGTTTCACCATGTTGGCCAGGCTGGTCTCGAACTCCTGACCTCAGGTGATCCGCGTGCCTCGGCCTCCCAAAGTGCTGGGATTACAGGCGTGCGCCACTGCGCTCGGTCAGAAGGAACTGGTTTGACAGGATCCTTAGGACTTGGAGACTGGATGAGGGGCCCAGGAAAATGTAGGGGCCGAGGTCGCCTCCCAATTTCCCATTTGGAAGCTCGGTTGCCTGGTGGCGCATGCCCTAGATGGAGGTTAGGAGCACCTTTTGGGGGACGGTGATGACTGCGGGTGGACACGCGAGTGTGAGCCACCCGTAGAGAACACAAGACATGTTCAACAGGGCGCTGGATGGAGGGGGCTGGCGCCCAGAGTCAGTCCTGCCCTTCGGCAGTGTTAGGCTCAGGTGAACCGCAGCGCCAGGGCGGGCACCGATCCTGGGGTCCCACGAACAGGCCCCTCGGAGGCCAGGGAGAGCCCTGAATGACGCGTTCTCTCGGGTGGCCTGGGGGCGCATCCCGCGGCCTCCTCCACCGGCGTAATGTGCCGGGCCTGGGACAGGAGCCGCCTGCCGGTCCCCGGAACCTTCTGCCGCCGCCGCCCGCGTTAGCCGCGGGACGGGTCGGGGGAACCCGATCGCTGTTGCTAAGGGGCGGCCCCGGAAGTGACGCGCCCCGGGTTTGTTGACAGCGGAGGCGGCGGCGGCTGCAGGCTCCGAGCCGTAGGAGCCGGATCGGGGGAGGGGCCGGGCCCAGGAGCCTCAGCCCCGCCGGCAGCCCTAAGGGCAAGGTAACCGCCACGGGGTCCCCGTCGCGACCCCTCCCTCCCGGAGCTCCCGTCCCCGGGATCCCAAGCTCCGCCCAGCCGACCCCCGTCTCCCCTGGACCCCAGCTCTAGCCTGACGAGATCCCCAACCTCCTGAGGTGCTCTGGCCCCGGATTCTCCCGGGCTGCATTCTCTGCTCCTCCTCGCCTGCGAAGCATCACGTCCGCTTCCCGACGCTGAGGGCAGCCCCATCCAGGGTAGGTCCCGGACCCCGGGCCAAGGGACGTACCTGCGTCCTCCTCCTTCGCCTCCTGCCTACGGGGCCTAAGCATCGCCGCCGCAACCACTCTCTGAGGTCCATCTCCGCCAGTGGTGGGAGGGTTTCTTTCTCTATCCCTGCCGCCAGGTCTGAGAATCGTGTCTTTAAAGCTGAGCTCCCTTCCTCCAGAAAGAAAATGACGCTCTGTCGTTTGCCCCTACAAGATGGGGGATCGATGTAGGGCTGAAAGGGCCACCCTCTGCCCCTCCTACCTGTTGGATGAGCTTAAGTTCCCCCAGAGAAGTGCTTAGAAGCTCAAGGACGACTTGGATTCTGGATCAGCTCCCAAAAGGGATGACACAAAGCATAGGGAAATCCAACAGGGTGAGGTTGCAACCCGAGGGCCAAGGGAGCCCAACAGGTGAGTTGATAGTGAAACTGACCGTGCTGGCCACTATAGCTCTGTGGGTGGAACTTGTCTTGGCTGCTCTTTGACCGAAAGAGCCCAAGATTTCCAGTCTTTGCCTGTCTTTGTCAGTCCATTCGTTTTGTTTTGTTTTGTTTTTCTTTTCTTTATTTTTTTTTAAATAGAGATGGGGTCTCACTATGTTACCCAAGCTGGTCTCGAACTCCTGGGCTCAAGTGATCCGCCCGCTCCAGCCTCCAAAAGTGCTGGAAATACAGGCATGAGCCACCGCGCTCGGCTAGTGCATTTGATTTTTAAGGGGGAGGGGAATGGAATATCTGATGTCTCGGGAAAATCCTTCCATGTATGATCTTTCACAGAATGTTTCTCTTCAGACTTCAAACTGGTTAGGATGAGCATAAAAGCATAGCTTTGAAAAGGGTCATGGGAGGCTATACTTAGAGCAGAAAGTGGTGGCCAGGGTGAAGGGCCTCACTACTTTGGTTTATTTGTTCATTCAGCAAATAATAAACATGATATGTGAGGAGGTAATAAGTACTTTGGAGAAAAATAAAGAAGGAAGGACCATGGGGAGGGAGTTGGGAGTTGTCATTTTATAGAGGGTGTTCAGGGAAGGTCTCTAGTAAGGTGACCTTTGAGCAGAGATAAGTGAGGGAGCAAGCCAGGTAGTTCTCTTGTGGCAGAGCATTCCGAAGCAAATGCAAAGGTCCTGTGGTCATATGCCTGGTGATTTTAAGAAACAGCACAAGGGCTCACGCTTGTAATCCCAGCACTTTGGGAGGCTGAGGCAGCAGGATCACCTGAGGTCAGGAGTTCAAGACCAGCCTGGCCAACATGGTGAAACCCCATCTTTACTAAAAGTACCAAAAAAAAAAATTAGCTGGCCGTGGTGTCTCATGTCTGTAATCCAAGCTACTCAGGAGGCTGAGGCAGGAGAATCGTTTGAACCTGAGAGGTGGAGGTTGCAGTGAGCCGAGATTGTGCCCATTGCACTCCAGCCTGGGTGACAAGAGCGAGACTCTGTCTCAAAAAAAAGAAAGAAACAACGGGAGGATGGGGGACTGGAGCAGGTTGAAGAAGGGTAAGAGTGGTTGGCAAGAAAGTCAGAGAACAGTGGGGACCAGAAAATGGTGGGAAAGACATCAGGGGCTGTCCTTGTGATGCAGGGTCACAGGGTGTCTAATGGGACACCCTTTCAGAACTGTACTTGTTGAAGTGTCTGGTGGTTGGAGAAAATACGGATTTGTTTTAGATGACAAATGGCCATTGTGCTTGGGGCTTCGGTTGTAAGTACCCTTCTTCCATCTTTGTAATGACCATTGATGGAACAAATACAAAGAATCATGGTCACAGAGAACTGCGATTAAATCAAGTTAAGTTATGCCGCTGCTTCCTGGTTGTGAGAATGTGGGCACGGGACCTTTTTCCACCTCAATCTTCTCATCTAGAAAATATGGCAGGCTGGGCATGGTGGCTCACACCTGTAATCCCAGCACTTTGGGAGGCAGGTGGATCACCTGAGGTCAGGAGTTCAAGACCAGCCTGGCCAACATGGTGAAACCCCATCTCTACTAAAAATACAAAAATTAGCCGGGTGTGGTGATGCATGCCTGTAATCCCAGTTACTGGAGAGGCTGAGGCAGGAGAATCGCTTGAACCTGGGAGGTGGAGGTTGAAGTGAGCTGAGATCACGCCACTGCAGCACTCCAGCCTGAGCGACAGGAGCGAAACTCCGTCTCAAAAAAAAAAAAAAAAGAAAAGAAAATAGGGCTGTTGGATTAAATAAAATCATGGGCTGAAGTGCTTAATGCAGTATTTCACACAAAGTGCTCAATACATAGCGGTCATGCTGATGAGGATGATGTGATGATGAGGAATGTGGGCATGTATGTCTGCCTCAGAGCTGTTCGTTTTAGCACTAGCTGGTGGTGTCACCAGCTCTAGCTGCCTCCATCAGCTAGTAGGATTTGAGGAAATATTGGGGAAGGCAAGACAGAAACTTCTTGACACCCCTCAGAGGTAACTGGGTTAATATTCTGCAGGGAGGACGTTAGCTTGGTCCTGGCTTTTTTGACAGCAGCGGAGGGTAATGGGGACTTTTAAAAAAGAGCCCAGCACTTCCAGCGCTTTGGGAGGATCGCTTGAGGCCAGGAGTTTGAGACCAGTCTGGAGAACATAGGGAAACCCTATCTCTAAAAAAAAAAAATTAAAATGACCCCAGCAAATTTCCATTCTACCACGTAAAATAGGCAAAATGAGGGTGTTGAAATGAATGTGACTTGGAGACAGGTGGGGAGGGGCAGTGTATGCTGGGCCTAGATAGGTGGTTGGAGTGTGCTTGGCTGATCTACAGGTAGAGGCTGGTGATCCGGAAGTGCCCGGCAGAGGCTGAGACTTTCCAGCCTGCTTTATAGGAAGCAGAACCACAGTTGATCTCCCTCCTTACACCCCAAGCCCGGACTATATCCTCAGGCCTGGGACACAGGCTGAGCAGGGCAACTGGGCCAGAGGATTTGAAAATGAAAGGTCAGAGCACTTAGGAGCTGAGAGCCAGCGTATTGGGGTAGGCTGTTGTGGGTAGAACCCCAGGCTGGTGACCTGCGGACCTGGTTCAAATCCCGGCTCTGCTGCTGGCTTGCTGTGTGAGTTAGGCAGGTTCCATCCCCTCTCTGGGCCTCAGTTTTCCTATCTGTAGATTAAGAATAATGGCCTTCCCTTGCCTCCGACTAACTCTAAAGGCTGTTGGGAGGATGAAATGAGACACAGGTTGTGAAAGAATTAGGTGTGTTCTGAAGCTCTCTACAAAGGTATTATCATTAGTACCACCAGGATTATGCAGACATGTTTTGGGGGCCCACTAGCTGGAAGACTGCTCTTGGCACTCTGGTTTTTTGAGACGGAATTTCGCTCTGTCACCCAGGCAGGAATGCAATGGTGCAATCTCGGCTCACTGCAACCTCTGCCTCCTAGGTTCAAGCGATTCTCCTGCTTCAGCCTCCTGAGTAGCTGGGATTACAGGCATCCGCCACCATGCCTGGCTAATTTTTGTATTTTTAATAGAGATGGAGTTTCACCATGTTGGCCAGGCTGGGCTCGAACTCCTGACCTCAGGTGATCCACCTGCCTTGGCCTCCCAAAGTGCTGGGATTACAGGCGTAGGCCACTGTGCCCAGCCTGACACACTGCGTCTTGAACTAATGAACTACCTGTGTACATATCTGTCTTCAGATCCATAGTCTGTGGCAAATTGCATAGCCATAGCCCCTTCCTTCCAGCTGCCTTTTCTGTAAGTTGTAGATGGTAACTCCTGCCTTGTTGGGTGTTGAGAGAATTCAATTAATTAACACATATAAAATACTTAACAGAGTTCTTTTTTTTTTTTTTTTTTTTTTTTTTTGAGATGGAATCTCGCTCTGTTGCCAGGCTAGAGTACAGTGGTGCAATCTTGGCTCACTGGAACCTCCACCTCCCAGGTTCAAGCAATTCTCCTGCCTCAACCTCCTGAGTAGCTGGGACTATAGGCGCTTGCCACCACGCCCTGCTAATTTTTGTATTTTTAGTAGAGACAGGGTTTCACCATGTTGGCCAGGATGGTCTCGATGTCTTTACCTCGTGATCCACCCGTCTCGGCCTCCCAAAGTGCTGGGATTAGAGGCGTGAGCCTCCGTGCCCAGCCAGAATTCTTGGTATATACTTGGTATTCAGTATGGGTAGGATCATTAATACATTTGGTTACAAGAATAGAACCCAGCCAGTCTGATTACTAGCTGAATGCAGCCTCCTCAAGGTCTCTCTGTCTCCAGCATCACCAGCAGCCACCTAGCTGTGAGGCACACTCCCTGCTCATTGTGTGTCTGCATCTTTCTGACATAACCCAACTCATAGATTTAATCTCTGCAGACTTTTCAGAGCCAGGTGGCGTCTGGTTTTCACCTGTTTCCCGACCACCTGGAGATCCCCACACTTGCTCTGACTCCCCTCACACCCCCAGTCTCTGGCCCTTGATCTGCTGCCTCCTAGAAAGCGTCTAGCCTCTGTAAATAGGGCATTTGTTTGGGTTTTCCCCCCAGCTCCTAGGTTAATATTTCACAGGGTGAGTACTGCTCCAAGGCTCAGAGCTTCTGGCTCCCCCAGCCTCCCTGTCCCCTGGGTATCAGGACACTGGTGGGATCCCATGCGCCCTCCTCCGGACTTCAGTTTCTCTTTCCCTCCCATTGTTTGGATGGATGGACTGAAGACCAAATATTTGGTAAGAAGCGGGGGTCTGCTTTAGGTTTGCATCCCACTCTCATCAGTTTTGTGATCTCAGGCAAGCTTCTGCTTAGTTGTGTATGCGTCAGTATCTTCAGAAAATGGGGTAACAATCTCTATCTTGTAGTACTAGAGTAAGGTAATTCCAGCCACAGCAAACCTTTGTTCTGTTAAACGCCAGGCATAAGTTGGGCACCGAAGTCAGACACCAAGGATACAGGTGCGTGCGTGCTCGCGCACGTGTGTGTGTGTGTGTGTGTGTGTGTGTGTACATGTGCATGGATGCAGGCATGCAAGCAAGCATACAGCTTCTGTCCTCCCAGAGCTCACAGGCAGCGGGAGGGGGTCAGTAGACAAATTGTTATGTAAATGATTAATTAGTTGCAAGTACAGGGTACTAGGAAATGTTTTGTCGGTTAAGTAAGAGACTCGAGGGAGTAAAGCCTGTGAGGAGCTTAGGACCACATCTGGAAGCAGCCAACATGGACGTGGTGACGCGGTGCCTGCTGCTGCTGCTGTTTTTCTCTCTCTTCTCTCCCACTTCCCTCATTCCCCAGGATGTCGAATGTTCATGATAGACCTAGTATTAGAGAACATGCAAGAAAATGGATGGAGAAAGACACAGGGTTCTCCCAGTGTGGTGGTCGGTCATAACCAGAGCTCCCTCTGTCCTCAGTTGCTGGAATTCCAGATGGCCTGTGCCTTCCCTGAGAATGACAGTCCCTAAGGAGTAGAGTAGGTAGAGTGGAGTAGGTAGAGATGGCTGCCTCTGGCAGATGCCAGGCCCCCAGCTGGATGGGGCTCAGGGCATGGTAGCCCCGGGGCCCTTCAGTCTCCGTGCCAGGATATAAGATGGCTCCTTCCTCTTCCAGCTCATTCCAGCCCTGAGTGGCAAGGTCAACACTGCTAAGGGGAGGCTAGCGGATGGCGCCATCTACCTGGCTTATGTTTTGGGGGCTTTTGGTGACAGTGACAACTGACATGGTGGTGTTTCTTCCACTTGGGGAGCATGGTAAGGGCAGAGCAGCTGCCTAGGTAACTGGGCTCAGACCTGCAGAAAAGGCAAAACCCCAGTGGCTCTCCCTCATTCAGAGCCTCCGAGCCGAGAGGCATCATTTGCAGCCAATGGGCGCCCAGCAGTGTCCTGAGCGCAGCAAGCAGGGAGAATGCGAGAGCGTACTGTACCTCCCAGGCCTCGTGCAGACCTCTGCTGGCAAGTACTTCGTCATTCCTTCCACAGGCCTTTGTTGAAACCTCACCTTGTGGCAGGCCCCATATTGAGTGTTCAGTGCTTCCTTTGTTCATTTAGCAAATAGTCATGGACCTGGGCCCGTAGTGCCAACGTCCCATGCACCCCCTCTCCTTGCAGCTTAGGTACTTCTTTGCTTCCTCCCAAAGCGCCTTCCCCTTCTCTCCCCTCCACCAGAGTTAACTAGGACTCACCTTTTGGGTCCCAGCTGAAATGTCACTTCTTTTTTTTTTTGACGGAGTTTTGCTCTTATTACCCAGGCTGGAGTGCAATGGTGTGCTCTTGGTTCACTGCAACCTCCGCCTCCCGGGTTCAAGCAATTCTTCTGCCTCAGCCTCCCGAGTAGCTGGGATTACAGGCGTGCGCCATCACGCCTGGCTAATTTTTGTATTTTTAGTAGAGACGGAGTTTCACCGCATTGGCCAGGCTGGTCTCGAACTCCTGACCTCAGGTGATCCACCTACCTCAGTCTCCCAAAGTTTTGGGATTACAGGTGTGAGCCACCGCACCTGACCTGAAATGTCACTTCTAAGGACACCTTCTCTGACTCCCCAGTCCAGGGCAAGTCCCCTGATTGGGCACCCAGAGCCCCAGGCCCCTTCTCCTGCAAGACACTGGTCCCAGTTACGCTACGGGCGCTTGTGGGCCCTGTAGGTGGATCTGTCTCCCTCTGGAGCCAGTACGCTCCATGTGGTCAAGGACCTCGTCCAGCTCACTCACCAAGGACCCCCAGTGCTCTGCAGGCGCACCCTGCTGAGTCAAGGATGGCTTCCCAGAGGAAGTAACTTTGACACTGGGACCATAGGTATCAGCTACGTGAAAGGAGAGTTCAAAGATCATGTGGGCTGGAGTGGCCAGGAGATACTTCCTGGAGGAAGGACATGGATTGTATTTGGGTAGGGGAGGGGAGAAGGCAGTATTTAAAGTAGAAAGTGCAGTAATTAGTTGAATTTGGATGGTCCTGGTTGAAACAGAACAGACTGGGCAAAGGTCTGAAGGTGACCTGTGCTGAGGGCCTTTTGCCAGGACAGTGAATGATGAGGCCAGGCTGGCTGGAGTAGGGGGGCAATGGGGACCAAGTAGGCCAGAAAGCTGGCTGTAATTCCGGCGGGCTTGAAAAGAGTTGCTTTCCAAGAGTGGGGACTCTGCCAGCAGTGCTCCCTCTGGTTCCAGTTTCCCAGGCAAGAGAGGCTGCTGGGCTCTTGAAGATCTGGAAGCAAATGAAGGCAAAGGAAGGCCATGCCCGGGGCCCAGGCATCCTGGCTTTTGTGCCTTCCCTCGAGGGTGCCATGCTGCCAGTGGGACAGCTGACACAATGAGCCTTGTTGTGGGAGACCCAGGCTGGGGAGCATAGGCCTGGAGCTAGGAGCCAGGGCAGATGAGGTAGGAGAAGGTAATGATTATAACAACAACAAAATAATAGTTGTCTTTATTGAGCAATGACTACGTGCCAGACACCATTCTAAGCCCTTTTGATATTATTCCGTGGAATCTTCACACCGTGCTGGGGATGAGGTATTGTGCTGCTTCTATTTTAGAGGAAAAGTGACTGAGGCACAGAGAGGTGGAGACCCTTGCCCAAGTTTGCCTGCTCGTGAGCAGCAAGGCTGAAATGTGAGCTATGCCTGCCTGAATCCACAGCACATCCACGCACAGTCCCCAGTAGACAGTGGTGCCACAGTTGAACTCAGAACTGGCTGACTCCAAAGCCCAATGTGCCCTGTGGCTTCCCACTGGATTTCTTGAGCAGTCTGGAAGGTTTACAAATGGACACAGAGGGAGGCTCCCAGAAGCTGGGACAATGCTGGGCCCCAGAACTCCAGAACCCTCTAAGACAGGGGTGTCCAATCTTTTAGCTTCCCTGGGCCACACCGGAAAAAGAACTGTCTTGGGCCACACATAAAATACACCAACACTAACAATAGCAGATGAGCTTAAAAAAAAAAAAAGTCCATAAATCTCATAATGTTTTAAGAAAGTTTACAAATTTGTGTTGGGCTGCATTCAAAGCTGTCCTGGGCCACATGCAGCCCGTGGACCACAGGTTGGACAAGCTTGCTCTAAGAGATGTTGTGAGGGATTCCACGAGACCAGGTTCCAGTCCTAGTTTACACAGCCCCCTCTGTTTGACCTTGAGTTTCCTCCTCTATAAGATGGGGTCAGCCAGGCGCGGTGGCTCACGCCTGTAATCCCAACACATTGGGAGGCTGAGGCAGGCGGATCATGAGGTCAGGAGTTTGAGACCATCCTGGCTAACATGGTGAAACCCCGTCTCTACTAAAAATACAAAAAATTAGCTGAGCGTGGTGGCAGGCGCCTGTAGTCCCAGCTACTTGGGAGGCTGAGGCAGGAGAATGGTGTGAACCCGGGAGGCGGAGCTTGCAGTGAGCTGAGATCGCACCCCTGCACTCCAGCCTGGGTGACAGAGCGAGACTCTGTCTCAAAAAAAAAAAAAAAAAAAAAAAAATTATGGGGTCATAGGGCTGGACACGGTGGCTCGTGCCTGTAATTCCACCATTTTGGGAGGCCGAGGTGGGTGGATCACCTGAGCTCAGGAGTTCGAGACCAGCCTGGCTAACATAGCAAAACCCCGTCTCTACTAAAAATACAAAAATGAGCCAGGTGTAGGGGCAGGTGCCTGTAGTCCCAGGTACTCAGGAAGCTGAGGCAGGAGAATAACTTGAACCTGGAAAGCAGAGGTTGCAGTGAGCCGAGATGGTGCCACTGCACTCCAGCCTGGGTGACAGAGCAAGACTCTGAAAAAAGAAAAAAAGGTGGGGTCATAACCACCATGTTGTGTACTTAGTCTGTTGGGCTGGGACTAAGCATTTTCCCAACATTATCTCATTTACTACCACAGCCCTGCGAAGTAGAGATTATTATCCCCACCTTTTTTTTTTTTTTTTGAGACAGAGTCTCGCTCTGTCGCCCAGGCTGGAGTGCAGTGGCACGATCTCGGCTCACTGCAAGCTCCGCCTCCCGGGTTCACACCATTATTCTGCCTCAGCCTCCCGAGTAGCTGGGACTATAGGTGCCCACCACCACGCCCGGCTAATTTCTTGTATTTTTAGTAGAGACGGGTTTCACTGTGTTAGCCAGGATGGTCTTGATCTCCTGACCTCATGATCCGCCTGCCTCGGCCTCCCAAAGTGCTAGGATTACAGGCGTGAGCCACCGCGCCCAGCCTATTATTCCCATTTTCCAGATGAGGAAACTGAGGTCTGGAGAGGTTAAGTAAATTTTTTTTTTTTTTAAACGGAGTCTCACTGTGTCGCCAGGCTGGAGTGCAGTGCCACCAGGCTGGAGTGCAGTGGCGCAATCTTGGCTCGCTGCAACCTCCGCCTCCCAGGTTCAAGTGATTCTCCTCCCTCAGCCTCTTGAGTAGCTGGGATTACAGGTGTGCACCACAATATCCAGCTAATTTTTTTGTATTTTGGTAGAGATGGGGTTTCACCATGTTTGCCTCGATGGAGAGGTTTAAGTAATTTTACAGTGAATTGTACAACTGGGTCAAAACATAGATCTGTCTGACCACAGAGCCTGCACGTAGAAAAATACTTTTGGGGCTGGGTGCAGTGGCTCACGCCTGTAATCCCAGTAGTTTGGGAGGCCGAGGCGGGTGGATCGCAAGGTCAGGAGATTGAGACCATCCTGGCTAACACGGTTAAACCCCATCTCTACCAAAAATACAAAATATTAGCCGGGCGTGGTGACACGTGCCTGTAGTCCCAGCTACTTGGAAGGCTGGGGCAGGAGAATCGCTTGAACCTGGGAGGCAGAGCTTGCAGTGAGCTGAGATCGCCCCACTGCACTCCAGCCTGGGCGACAAAACGAGACTCCGTCTCAAAAAAAAGAAAAAACTTTTATGAAGTATAACATACATGAGAGACCAAGCACAGTGGCTCATGCCTGCAATCCCAGCATTTTGGGAGGCCAAGATGGGAGGATCGCTTGAGCCCAGGAGTTCGAGACCAACCTGGGCAACACAGAAAGGCCCTGTCTTTACTAAAAATTAAAAAATTTACATGGTGGCACATGCCTGTGGTCCCAGCTACTCAACAGGCTGAGGTGGGAGGATCACTTGAGCCCAGGAGGTCAAGGCTGCGGTGAGCCGTGATCATACCACCACACTCCAGCCTGGGCAACAGTATGAGACTCTGTCTCGGAAAAAAACAAACAACCAAACAAAAAAATACATACATAAGGAAAGATGCACAAAATATGAGTATAGAGTTGATTAATTTTTTTTTTTTTTTTTTTTTTTTTTGAGATGGAGTCTCGCTCTGTTGCCCAGACTGGAGTGCAGTGGTGCCATCTTGGCTCACTGCAAGCTCCGTCTCCTGGGTTCACGCCATTCTCCTGCCTCAGCCTCCCGAGTAGGTGGGACTACAGGCGCCGGCCACCACGCCCGGCTAATTTTTGTTTTGTTTTGTTTTGTTTTTGAAACGGAGTCTCACTCTGTCGCCCAGGCTGGAGTGCAGTGGCGCGATCTCAGCTCAGTGCAAGCTCCACCTGCCGGGTTCACGCCATTCTCCTGCCTCAGCCTTCCAAGTAGCTGGGACTACAGGCGCATGCCACCACGCCCAGCTAATTTTTTCTATTTTTAGTAGTGACGGGGTTTTACTGTGTTAGCCAGGATGGTCTCAATCTCCTGACCTCATGATCCGCCTGCCTCGGCCTCCCAAAGTGCTGGGATTACAGGCGTGAGCCACCACGCCCGGCCGCCATTTTAACTTTCTATTCAGTTACAATATTCGGGCCAGGCACGGTGGCTCACGTCTGTAATCCCAGCACTTTGGGAGGCAGAGATGGGCGGATCACCTGAGGTAAGGAGTTTGAGACCAGCCTGACCAACATGATGAAACCGCATCTCTACCAAAAATATTTTTAAAAAAATTATCTGGGTGTGGTGGCAGGCACCTGTAATCCCAGCTACTCCAGAGGCTGAGGCAGGAGAACCGCTTGAACCCGAGAGGCGGAGGCTGCAGTAAGCTGAGATCGTGCCACTGCACCCCAGCCTAGATGACAGGGTTAGACTCCGTCTCAAAAAAAAAAAAAACCGTATTCATTGGCTGGGCGCTGTGGCCCATGCCTGTAATCCCAGCTACTCGGGAGGCTGAGGCAGGAGAATGACTTGAACCCGGGAGGCGGAGGTTGCAGTGAGCCGAGATCGCGCCACTGCACTCCAGCCTGGTGACAGAGCAAGACTCAGTCTCAAAAAAAAAAAAAATTCACTTGAAAAAGTACACACATGATACACAGGTCGGTGAAGATTCACACAGTGAGCAAGCCTGGATACCCAGTATTCTGATCAAGGAGACTAGAAGCTCCTCAGCACCCAGAAACTCCCTCCAGTCACCTCCCCAGGTAACCACAGTCCTCACTTCTCCCACCACAGATGAGAGTCCCCTGCTTTTGAACTTAGTGGAGTGACAGTATAGATCCGTTTGTGTCTGACTCCTCTCATTAAACGCAGTAAGGGTTGGCCAGGCGCAGTGGCTCATGCCTGTAATCCCAGCACTTTGGGAGGCTGGGGTAAGCAGATTGCTTGAGCACAAGAGTTTGAGACCAGCCTGGACAACATAGCAAGATCTTGTCTCTACAAAAAAAAAAAAAAAAAAACACAGAAAAATTAGCTGGGTGTGGTGATGCATGCCTGTAGTCTCAGGTACTCAGGAGGCCAAGGTGGGAGGATCGCTTGAGCCTGGGAAATAGAGGGTGCAGTGAGCCAAGATCACACCACTGCACTCCAGCCCAGGTAATGAGATTCTGTCTCAAAAATTAAAAATTAAGGCCAGGCACAGTGGCTTACACCTGTAATCCCCACACTTTGGAAGGCCGAGGCAAACAGATCACCTGAGGTCAGGAGTTCGAGACCAGCCTGGCCAACATGGGTAACCCTGTCTCTACTAAAAGAAAAAAGTACAAAAATTAGCCCAGCGTGATGGCGCATGCTTGTAATCCCAGGTATTCGGGAGGCTGAGGCAGGAGAATCGCTTGAACCCAGGAGGCGGAGGTTGCAGTGAGCCGAGATCATGCCACTGCACTCCAGCCTGAGCGACAGAGCAAGACTCTATCTCAAAAAAAAAAAAAAAAAAACTAAACTAAAAATTAAAAAAAAAAAAAACATTGTGTTATCCAAGCTGTTAACAGGAGTTTGTGCCTTCTCATTGCCATGCAGTATTTAGTAGATGAATATACCATAATTATCCATTCCAATGCCAGTGGACATTTAGGTTCTTTTCTGGTTTTGGCCATTACAAATAGTACTGCTGTGAACATTCTAGTGTAGATCTTTTGGTGCACATTTACTTATGCATTTCTGTTGGGTATATACCTAGGAGTCAAATTGCTAAATGTTGAACGTATGTATGTTCAGCTTTAGTAAATAGTGAATAGTGTTAAACACTGTTCCCATTATATTCCCAGTTCACACCAATTTGCCCTGCCACCAGCCCTGTGGGAGATTTCCCACTGTTTCCTGTCTTTCCCAGTGCCAGGTATTGCCCAAGTTATTGTTGCTGTTGTTGTGTTCAGTTGAGCCAGTGGGCGTGTGGAAAATGGCATCTCATTGTGGTTTTACTGTGCATTTCCCTAATAGTAAAGAAGCTGAGTGCTTTTCACATTATTGTCTGTTTCACTATCTTCCTTTATGAAATGCCTGTTCAAATTTTTCACTCTTTTTTTTTTTTTTTGAGACAGGGTCTGGCTTTGTCGCCCAGGCTAGAGCTCAGTGGTGCAATCACAGCTCACTGCAGCATCAACCTCTTGGGCTCAGGTGATCCTCCCACCTCAGCCTCCCAAGTAGCTGGGACTACAGGCACATGCCACCGTGCCCAGCTAATTTTTTTTGTATTTTTTGTAGAGACAGGGTTTTGCCATGTTGCTCAGGCTGGTCTTGAACTCCTGGGCTTAAGCAATTTGCCCACCTCTGGCTCCCAAAGTGCTGGGATTACAGGCATGAGCCACTGCACCCAGACTCTGTGTGGTATTTTTTGATGAACAGAGTTTTTAATTTTGAGGCAGTCCAGTTTATCAATTTCTTTCTCTTCATGTGAAATCATTGCCTAAAGTCATAAAGATATACTCCTGTGTTTTCTTCTAGAAACCTTATTGTTTTAACTTTCACATTTATATCTATCATCTATCTCAAATTAATTTTTGTGTATGCATGAACAGAAGTTTCTTTGCTTCAGTGTAGATAAGTTTATAATTTTCTACCTCCTGGTTAGCACCTCTTGAGTCCTAGTTAGGAAATCTTTAGCTGTGCTAAAGTCATGAAGCTAGTAGGAGGCTTCACTTTTTTAAATAACAGTTTTACTGAGATATAATTCACATGTCACACAATTCACCCATATAAAGTATATAATTCCATGATTTTTAGTATATTCATAGAGTGTACCCATGACCACCGTCAACTTTAGACCATTTTCATCACCCCAAAAAGAAACTCCATACCCACTGGCAGTTACTCTCCTTTTTCCTAACCACAAACCTACTTCTGTCTCTATAGATTTGCCTATTGTCACTGCACATTTCTATCAGAGGAATCATACAGTATGTGACTTTTTTTTAAACTGATTTCTTTCACTCAACATAATGTTTTCAAGGTCCAACATTATAGCATGGATCACTACTTTTTATGACTGAATAATATTCCACTGTATGAATATGTAACATTTTGTTGATCCGTTCATCAGTTGAAGGACATTTGGGTTGTTTCCACTTTTTGGCTCTTACAAATAATGTTGCTATGAATGGTCACATCTGAGTTTCTTTTTTTGAGATGGAGTCTCACTCTGTTGCCCAGGCTGGAGTGCAGTGGCACGGTCTCGGCTCACCGCACTCCGCCTCCCGGGTTCACGCCATTCTCCTGCCTCAGCCTCCCGAGTAGCTGGGACTACAGGCGCCCGCCACCATGCCCGGCTAATTTCTGTATTTTTAGTAGAGACGGGATTTCACCGTGTTAGCCAGGATGGTCTCCATCTCCTGACCTTGTGATCCGCCCACCTCGGCCTCCCAAAGTTCTGGGATTACAGGCGTGAGCCACAGTGCTCGGCCACGTCTGAGTTTCTTTGTGGACATATGTTTTCATTGCTCTTGTGAGGAGCCTTCATTTTTAATCAGACACCATGGGATTCAGTGATATCGTGTCTATATGTCTATTAAGCCCTGGCACAGCCTAAGTGCTCAATCAATCATAGCTGTATACAGGTTAGGAAGTACTGCACAGCATGGAACACCCCAGTGTAGCTGTTCAGACTGTGGGAAGCAGAAGAGTGAAAATCCCTATTATCCCCACCCAAGCACTGGGTCCCCAGCACACACGTCTGCCCACAGGCAAATAAGTGCTTGGACAAGGCTCCATGTTCTTTGCAGGTCAAATTGTACATAGATAGTGGCACAGCAGAGGCGGGCGAAAGGAGTCAGGAGACCTGGGCCTGGCCCTGCTAAGCTGCTAATTGGAGTGTGGTCTCAGTTTCCCTACTCAGAGCATGGACATGGGGCCACTGATATTTCTAGCTCTTGTGTGTGGCTCACTTGGCGTCTTGTCCACTCCCCAGGCAGTGGCTCTGCCAATGATCCTGTGAGTGTTCAGGAATCACTGTTGCCTCTGGGGACCCTTGTCCTGGAGTGGCCCACCTGCCTGCCCCCAGCATGGCGTCCGACACTCCCGAGTCGCTGATGGCCCTCTGTACTGACTTCTGCTTGCGCAACCTGGATGGCACCCTGGGCTACCTGCTGGACAAGGAGACCCTGCGGCTACACCCGGACATCTTCTTGCCCAGCGAGATCTGTGACCGGCTCGTCAATGAGTGAGCAGACCCAGGGCTGAGGAGGGGCAGGGGTCTTACCATGAATGTGTATAGAGAGATTGGGACCGTGTGTGCACTACGTGGGGAGTAGCTATGGAGATGAATGTGTGAGGGTGTGTGTGTGTGCACACGGATGTTCATGGGTGCAAGAGAATAGTGGTGTATCCATAACCATAAAGGTGTATATGTGTGCGCACGTGAAGGCATGGGTGTGTGTACACATGTAAGCTTATGCAGCACAGGTTATTTCTGAGTGTGAAACTGCATGTGTGCATTTAGAGATGTGATTGTGTCAAAATCTGCATATAAAGGAAGGAATTAAGTGTCGCCCCATGTGTGTATGTACATTCACATGCACACACCTGTGCTTGTGAATTCAGTGAGCATGGCCACATATGCATGTACATGCCAGTGCCAGAATAACGGATCCATGACCAGGGAGTGAATCATCCAGAAAATCTGAATGACCCTCCGAGGGCCTCCCCACTCCTAGGGGCTCCTAGAAGCATGCTCTGCAATCACTGAATGCTGGGAGTTCAATCCAGAGGCCCAGATGGTGGCCAGGCATGGTGGCTCACACCTGTAATTCCAGCATTTTGGGAAGCCAAGACAGGAGGATCACTTGAGACCAGAAATTCAAGATCAGCCTGGGTGACATAGCAAGACCTTGTCTCTACCAAAAAAAAAAAGAAAAGAAAAAGAAAAAAATAGATTCCCAGAAGGGAAATTATTAGACAGTTGCATAGGAAACTAGAAGCCTGTGTGGGCCTGAGGACAGAGGTGGACCTGTAATAACGTCCTGAGCATTTACTGTGGGTCAGGCTCTAGGTTGGACACTTTGCAGGCCAGAGTTATATCCACTTTACAGATGAAGAAACTGAGGTCTGGGAAAGTTCATTTACTTGTGTGAAGTTGCCCAGGTAGGAAGCAGCCAAGCCAAGATTTAGAGTCTAAAGCGTTTGAATCCAAAGCATTTCCCAGTAGACCAGGATTCTTGCATGAGCTGATGTCTCAACAGGGCTTAATTAACGGCTTGTCCTGTACCCAGCTGGGAACTCTGAACTACTTGGCTTAGTTTGCCTGTTTAAAAGGGTCGCAGGAGGGGCTTAAAGAAGGTGACGAGAGTGGCCATGCCAGTGGGGCTGCAGCCCCTGCAGTGTGCGTGCGTGGAGGCTGTGTGACAGGCATGTGCATTGGGAGAGATGGCGCCTGCATCACCTAGAAGGTCTCCCAGAGAGCTGCCTTTAGATTCCTGGTTCCTGGGCACCCTTAATCTTACTGGTAATTTAGTCAGGATCTGACCAGATACTCTTAGGAGAAGGAGGTTGCTACTTGGGGTGATCCAAGAAAGCTTCAGGGGGAGGAGGGCTTGGCTTTGAAGCGAGGATGAGAGTCCCAGTGGCCCTCCCCTGAGCCAGGCTTTCTTCTCTCCCAGGTATGTGGAGCTGGTGAACGCTGCCTGTAACTTCGAGCCACACGAGAGCTTCTTCAGCCTCTTCTCGGACCCCCGCAGCACCCGCCTCACGCGGATCCACCTCCGCGAGGACCTGGTGCAGGACCAGGACCTGGAGGCCATCCGCAAGCAGGTGAGACCTGCCCCGCCACAGCGCCAGGAGGGCCCACACCAAGCAGGGGCCAGGCTGCTCGCCTCTAGCCCAGCCATCCCCAGCCCAGCCCATGCGCGCCGTGACCGTGCACATCCCCCTTTCCAACCCACCTGTAGCCCAGGGCAAGGTTTGGGGCGAGGGGAAGGGGCAGGGGTGGTGATGATGATGGAGCTGTGCCCACTCCCAGGACCTGGTGGAGCTGTACCTGACTAACTGCGAGAAGCTGTCCGCCAAGAGCCTGCAGACACTGAGGAGCTTCAGCCACACCCTGGTGTCCTTGAGCCTCTTCGGCTGTACAAACATTTTCTATGAGGAGGAGAACCCAGGGGGCTGTGAAGATGAGTACCTCGTCAACCCCACCTGCCAGGTGCTGGTTAAGGATTTTACCTTCGAGGGCTTCAGCCGCCTCCGCTTCCTCAACTTGGGCCGCATGATTGATTGGGTCCCCGTGGAGTCCTTGCTGCGGCCGCTCAACTCCCTGGCTGCCTTGGACCTCTCAGGCATTCAGACGAGCGACGCCGCCTTCCTCACCCAGTGGAAAGACAGCCTGGTGTCCCTCGTCCTCTACAACATGGACCTGTCTGACGACCACATCCGGGTCATTGTGCAGCTGCACAAGCTGCGGTGAGCTCCTGGCCCAGAGCTCACCAGGGTGGGGGTTGGGGGGCAGGTGGGGAGGAGTAGAGGTGGGTGTTGTCACGCCCTCAGGATTCAGGAGCCCTTGGCTAGGCAGAGGGTGGGGATGAAGACACAGTCCCATTCCTTAAACCCAGCGTTTCAGCTGGATTGGGGCTGTTCGGGGTTTCTTCCCAGAATGCCCTGGAGAAGTTGTGGCAGGAATGGGCCCTCCCCTGCTAGAGATTAAAGGAGCTGGGGTCTGCAAGGCAGCCCCACCCTGTACCCAGCTCCTGACCTGCACCCCCTACCCCAATCTTCAGACACCTGGACATCTCCCGAGACCGCCTCTCCAGCTACTACAAGTTCAAGCTGACTCGGGAGGTGCTGAGCCTCTTTGTGCAGAAGCTGGGGAACCTAATGTCCCTGGACATCTCTGGCCACATGATCCTAGAGAACTGCAGCATCTCCAAGATGGAAGAGGAAGCGGGGCAGACCAGGTGGGGCCCCACCCTCCATGGCTACTGGTAGAGTGTCATTCAACAGGAATTTAGGCTGGCGCAGTGGCTCACGCCTGTAATCCCAGCACTTTGGGAAGCCAAGATGGGCGGATCACTTGAGGCCAGGAGTTAGAGACCAGCCTGGCCAACATGATGAAACCCCTTTTCTACTAAAAATACAAAAATTAGCTGGACTTGGTGGCAGACACCTGTAGTCCCAGCTACTTGGGAGGCTAAGGTATGAGAATTGCTTGAACCCGGGAGGCGGAGCCTGCAGTGAGCTGAGATCACGCCACTGCACTCCAGCCTGGGCAACAGAGTGGGACTTTGTCTCAAAAAAAAAAAAAAAAAAAGTATTTGCCAAGTACCTCTCTGCCAAGTGCTGTGCTGGGTGCTAGAGATAAAGAAACAAATCAGGTCCTGCCCTCTTGGAGTCTGTGTGAGCTGGTGGGGACAGTCATTATACAAGGTCTATGGTAGGGGCAATCCAGGGCCCTGGCGCGGCCTGAGGATCAGGAAGGAAGGAGGAGGGACGCATCCTGGCTGTCCTGAAAGCTCATGCTGCCTTTGCCAGAGGAAGGGTGTTCTAGCAGAGGGAACAGCACCTGCAAAAGCCAGTAGGTGAGAGCATGAGGAGCGACAGGGGAACTACCCAACACTCAGCCTGACCAGAGCACAGTGCCATGGGGGGAAGAGGCGAGGCTGGCAGTGTCTGACACTTATGGAGTATTGCTAGACATAGGTCGGTTCCTGGATTGGTTGGTTGAGAAGTTTGACCAAACCCTACCAGCTGTAACTGGCCACCCATAAGCCCTGGCCCCAGCCTGCTTTAATGGTGTTCAGTTGAGCTTGTCCCTTTGTGATTGTTGGTGAGACCTAAAGGTGCCATGTCCTTACTAGAATGGCAGGTGGTTTCTAAAGGTGGCTGCATTGCCCATCCTACTTGTTCCCCTACTATGTGGCTTTGCCACGCTTCCATCAGGAGGTGGTGCCTATGTCCCCTACCATTAAAAACAAAAGGAGCGGGGGATGAGGTTGGAGGACCTAGAAGAGAAAGCAAGGAAATGCCTCACCACCCCTAGTGGGGAGGCCCAGCTCAGGCCTGGGTCCCAAGCCACTGACACCGGCACCCTCTTTCCCCAGCATTGAGCCTTCCAAGAGCAGCATCATACCTTTCCGGGCTCTGAAGAGGCCGCTGCAGTTCCTCGGGCTCTTCGAGAACTCTCTGTGCCGCCTCACGCACATTCCAGCCTACAAAGTGAGCAGTGGAAGTGGGATGGGGCTGGGCCAGGGAGCCTTGGGTGAGAGAAGGAGCTGGATTCTGGGGCTGGAGACTGAGCTGGGATCTGGCATCCCAGCCCTTGGCCTCTTCTGGGTTGTTCTGAGCATGTCCCACCCGCAGGTAAGTGGTGACAAAAACGAAGAGCAGGTGCTGAATGCCATCGAGGCCTACACGGAGCACCGGCCAGAGATCACCTCGCGGGCCATCAACTTGCTTTTTGACATCGCCCGCATTGAGCGCTGCAACCAGCTGCTGCGGGCCCTGAAGGTCAGCTCCAAGCCTGGGGCCTTGGCCTCCTGTCCCTCCCCACCTGGAGGGTGCCGGGCTTGGCTGAGCTGTGTCCCCAGAGCCCCTGTCCTTCTGCACCCTGTCCCCAGGGCCCCAGGACCCGAACCCCAGCCTGGGCCTCACAGCACTTGACTTGCTTCAGCACTGGCCTTGTTCGGTCCCCACCCTGGTGTCTGCTCCCCAGGCCCCACTTCTGCCTTTAGAGAGCAAGACCAGGCTAAACCTTGCCCCAGAGAGCCTGTTCCAGCCCCTTGCAGAGCCCAGGCCTCTCCCTGCACTTGCCAGCCCAGGTTCCCCTTGTCTTCATACAGCTGGTCATCACGGCCCTCAAGTGCCACAAATACGACAGGAACATTCAAGTGACAGGCAGCGCCGCCCTCTTCTACCTAACAAATTCCGAGTACCGCTCAGAGCAGAGCGTGAAGCTGCGCCGGCAGGTTATCCAGGTGGTGCTGAATGGCATGGAATCCTACCAGGAGGTGACGGTGAGCCCCCACCTGCCACGGCCCCGCATGCTCTGGCCCAGCCACTCCTTTCCTGCTTCTTGGGTCCCGCTAGGGCTCCCCCGGCTCTGGGCTGCCTCTGTCCCAGCTCCCTTTCCCACGGCAGCACTCCCTGACTCTTGGGACCTGGCCCTTCCCACAGTCCATCACTCCTGGCTGCCCTCCATCCTCCTCCCTGCCCCATGTGGGGGTGGGGCCCAGGGACCCTGCCCTTCTCCCTGCCTGTGCTGCCTCCTCAGCCCTTCTGCCCATACACTCTGCTGGGGGATTTCTTACCAACAGCTGCTTTTAATATAAAAGTAATAAAAGCTTTTATTATAGAAAAGTTATAATTACAGATATACAGAAAATAAAAATCACCCATAAACCCACTACCCAGAGACAGGCACCATTAACATGGGATATCAATTGTGGATTTTAGCCTATGCACACGTATTTTGTAAATGGGATACACAAACTGCGTACTGTTTGTATACGGTGGATTTTTACTTCAACTGTGTTGTCACATGAACATGAACATCTCCCTTATCAGCCAACAATTTTTTTCTTTTTTGAGATGGAGTTTCACTCTTATTGCCCAGGCTGGAGTGCAGTGGAGCAATCTCGGCTCACTGCAACTTCCACCTCCCGAGTTCAAGTGATTCTCCTGCCTCAGCCTCTCGAGTAGCTGGGATTACAGGCATGCGCCACCACGCCCGGCTAATTTTGTATTTTTAGTAAAGATGGGATTTTACCATATTGGTCAGGCTGGTCTCGAACTCCTGACCTCAGGTGATCCACCTGCCTCAGCCTCCCAAAGTGCTGGGATTACAGGTGTGAGCCACTGCGCCTGGCCAGCCAACACATTTTTTTTTCAGACGGAGTCTTGCTCTGTCGCCCAAGCTGGAGAGCAGTGGTGGGTTCAAGTGATTCTCATGCCTCAGCCTCCCAAGTAGCTGGGACTACAGATGCATGCCACCACACCTGGCTAATTTATGTATTTTTAGTAGAGACGGGGTTTTGCCATGTTGGTCAGGCTGGTGTTGAACTCCTGACCTCAGGTGATCCACCTGCCTCAGCCTCCCAAAATGCTGGTATTACAAGCATGTGCCACCATGCCCAGCCAACATATTTATATAACAAAAACGTTTTTTTTCGTTTCAGATGGGCAATATGCCAACATCCTAACATGGTTTGAGGGAGGCACATTTCACACATGAGCATGAAGACCTAATCATCACTCTTATAAACTACGAAAGGATCAAACAATAATTTTTATTTTATTTTATTTTTTGAGACAGAGTCTTACTCTGTCGCCCAGGCTGGAGTGCAGTGCACAATCTTGGCTCACTGCAATCTCTGCCTCCTGGGTTCAAGCGATCCTCCTGCCTCAGCCCCCCAGTGGCTGGGACTACAGGCGCGTGCCACCATGCCAGGCTAATTTTTGTATTCTTAGTAGAGAAAGGGTTTCGCCATGTTGGCCAGACTGGTCTCGAACTCCTGAGCTCAGGTGATCCACTTGCCTCAGCCTGCCAAAGTGCTGGGATTACAGGCGTGAGTTACCGCACTCAGCCACAATATATATATGTATTTTTAATTAAGACAGGGTCTCAGGCTGGGCGCGGTGGCTCACGCCTGTAATCCCAGCACTTTGGGAGGCTGAGGCAGGCAGATCATGAGGTCAGGAGTTTGAGACCAGCCTGGCCAACATGGCGAAACCTCATCTCTACTAAAAAATACAAAAATTAGCTGGCCGCGGTGGCTCACACCTGTAATCCCAGCACTTTGGGAGGCTGAGGCGGGCGGATCACCCGAGGTCAGGAGTTCGTGACCAGGCTGGCCAACATGGTGAAACCCTGTCTCTACTAAAAATACACAAATTAGCTGGGCATGGTGGCAGGCGCCTGTAGTCCCAGCTACTTGGGAGGCTGAGGCAGGAGAATCACTGGAACCCGGGAGGCAGAGGTTGCAGTGAGCCGAGATCGAGCCACCGCACTCCAGCCTGGGTGACAGAGCAAGACTCTGTCACAAAGAAAAACAAAAACACAGGGTCTCACTTTGTTGCCAAGGCTGGAGTATAGCAGCATGATCACAGCTTACTGTGGCCTCCACCTCTCAGGCTCAAGCAAGCCTCCTGCTTCAGCCTCCCCAGTAGCTGGGACAACAAGGCATGTACCACCACACCCAACTAATTTTTTTTTTTTTTTTTTTTTTTTTGAGACAGAGTCTTGCTCTGTCGCCCAGGCTGGAGTGCAGTGGCACGATCTCGGCTCACTGCAAGCTCCACCTCCCAGGTTCATGCTATTCTGCCTCAGCCTCCCGAGTAGCTGGGACCACAGGCGCCCGCCACCCTGCCACGCTAAGTTTTTGTATTTTTAGTGGAGGTTGGGTTTCACTGTGTTAGCCAGGATGGTCTCAATCTCCTGACCTCATGATCCGCCTGCCTCGGCCTCCCAAAGTGCTGGGATTATAGGCGTGAGCCACCGTGCCCGGCCCACACCCAGCTCATTTGTATTTGTGTGTGTATGTGGTGACAGGGTCTCGCTGTGTTGCTCTTGCTATCCCCTAGCTCAAGTGATCCTCCTGCCTTGGTTTCCCAAAGTGCTGGGATTATAAGCATGAGCCATTGCACTAGGCCGAAAAATTGTTTAATAATGTTTCTTTTCTGATTACAAAAGATATCTAATGCATAAGCCAGGTGTGGTGGCCCTCACCTGTAATCTCAGCACTTTGGAGGGCCAAGGAAGGCAGATCACTTAAGATCAGGAGTTCCAGACCAGCCTGGCCAACATGGTGAAACCCTATCTCTACTAAAACTACAAAAATTAGCTGGGCATACTGGCGGATGCCTGTAGTCCCAGCTACCCTGGAGGCTAAGGCAGGAGAATTGCTTAAACCCGGGAGGTGGAGATGTCAGTGAGCTGAGATCGTGCCACTGCACTCCAGTCTGGGTGACGAAGCAAGACTCTGTGTCAAAACAAAACCAAAAACAAAAAAAAAATACCTAATGCTTAAAAGATGAAAAAATTCAAGTGATACAAGGATGTATTAAATAGAGCGAAAGCCACTCACAATCTCACCTCTCCTCCTCTAGATGCAGCTGGTGTTAAGGTTCACTTTCATAACTGTTGACACCAGCATCTGTTCCGTGTCCTCATCTGGGGAGAGGCCACTGTGTGGAGGACTCTGCTGGAGCTTGGAGGGAGTGGCCAAGGTCAAGGCTCTGCCCAGTGTGTGAAACAGCCCCCAGGGCTGAATAATTTAGGTTGCTGTTTCATCTTTTGCTCTCTCAAGCAATGCTTTGTTAATTATGCTTAATTAGTTATCCTTATAATACATTTCTGTAAGTAGAGTTGTAGAATTTCAGGGGCAATATGTGTGTGTGTATATTTTTTCTTTTCTTTTTTTTTTGAGACAGAGTCTCTGTTGCCCAGGCTGGAGTGTAGTGGTGTGATCTCGGCTCACTACAACCTCTACCTCCCAGGTTCAAGCGATTCTCCTGCCTCAGCGTCCTGAGTAGCTGGGACTATAGGAGTATGCCACCACGCCTGGCTAATTTTTGTATTTTTAATCGAGACAAGATTTCGCCATGTTGGCCAGGCTGGTCTGGAATTCCTCCTAGCCTCAAGTGACCTGCCCACCTGCCCCTTCTCTACAAAAAAAATTTTTTAGGTCGGCGCGGTGGCTCATGCCTATAATCCCAGCACTTTGGGAGGCCAAGGCAGGTGGATCACCTGAGGTCAGGAATTCAAGACCAGCCTGGCCAACATGGTGAAACGCGGTCTGTACTTAAAATACAAAAATTAGCTGAGTGTGCTGGTGGGCACCTGTAATCCCAGCTACTCAGGAGGCTGAGGCAGAAGAATCTCTTGAACCCAGGAGGCCGAGGTTGCAGTGAGCCGAGATGGTACCACTGCACTCCAGCCTGGGTGACGAGAGTGAAACTCTGTCTCAAAAAAAAAAATTTTTGTTTTTAATTAGCTGGGTGTAGTGGTATACGTCTGTAGCCCCAGCTACTCGGAGGCCGAGGTGGGGTGATTGCTTGAGCCTGGGAAGTGGAGGCTGCAGTCAGTGAACTATGATTCTACCACTGCACTCTAGCCTGGGCAACAGAGGAGACCCTGTCTTTAAAAAAAAAAAAAAAAAAAAGGAAAAGAAGAGAGAAAAAGAAGACTAGTTGGAGACTCCCAAATGAATTAATAAATCTGTCACAGAAATGGAAATCAAAATAAGAGGAAGTCACATTTCATCTCAAGAGCTTGGTGATACCCAATGTTGCAAAGGTAGGCAAGAGCACCCTCGCACCCTGTCTACTGGTGAAGGATGAGTCGTGCAACCTTTGTGGAGGGCAACCAGCAGAACCTGCCAAAATTCTAAATGCATCTATCTTTTGACCTAGCCATTCTGCAATTAGAACTGTTCTTAGAGGAAAAAGATATACACATATCCTCACTTGTAAAATTTTTTTGAAAAAGGCCAGGCACAGTGGCTCATGCCTGTAATCCTCACACTTTGGGAGGCTGAGGTAGAATGATCACTTGAGGCAAGGAGTTCTGGACCATCCTGGCCAACATGGTGAAATCCCGTTTCTACCAAAAATACAAAAATTAGCCAGGCGTGGTGGTGCGTGCCTGTAATCCCAGCTACTAGGGAGGCTGAGGCAGGAGGATTGCTTGAACCCAGAAGGTGGAGGTTGTAGTGAACCAAGATCGTGCCAGTGCACTCCAGCCTGGGTGACAGAGTGAGACTCTGTCTCAAAAAATAAATAAATAAAATTTAAACTAAAAAAAAGGCCGGGTGTGATGGCACATGCCCAGAAATCCCAGCCACCTTGGAAGCTGAGGTGTGAAAAATTTCTTGAGCCCAGGAGTTCGAGGCTGCAGTGAGCTATGATGGCGCCACTGTACTCCAGGCTGGGCAACAGAGAGACCCCTTCTTAAAAATAAATAAATAGGGCCAGGCAAGGTGGCTCACACCTGTAATCCCAGCACTTTGGGAGGCTGAGGCAGGTGGATCATCTGAGGTCAGGAGTTCAAGACCAGCCTGGCCAACATGGTGAAACCCTGTCTCTACTAAAATACAAAAATTAGCCAGGCATGATGGCGGGTGCCTGTAATTCCAGCTACTTGGGAGGCTGAGACGAGAGAATCACTTGCACCGGAAGGTGGCTGCAGTGAGCCAGGATCATGCCACTGCACTCCAGCCTGGGCGATAGAGTAAATGAGACTCCATCTCAAAAAAAAAAATTTTTTTTTAATTGGCCAGGTGTGGTGATATGCGCCTGTAGTCTCAGCTACTCAGGAGGCTGAAGCAGGAGGATTGCTTGAGCCCAGGATTGTGAGGCTGCAGTGAGCTATGGTCCAGCCTGGGCAACAGAATGAGACACTGTCTCAAAAAAAAACCCCAAACAAATCAATAAGCAAATAAACCTGCAGACAGTACAAAGAAAACTGAGGATGTAGAGCAACTGGAGAGCTCCTACACTGCTGGTAGGAGTGTAAACTGCTAAAGCCACTGCGGAAAACAGTCTAGTGTTACCTAAAAAGGCTGAAGACATGCACATCTTGTGACCCAGAAGTCATACCAGGCATGTGTGCCCTAAAGAAACCCATGCTTTTGGTCACCAGGATGCAGGTATAATACATAGCTCACAGTAGCCAACTCTTAGAGTCACCCAGACATCCATCAGCAGTAGAATGGATGAATAAATTGGGGTGTCATGATGGAATACTGTACTGTAATGAAAAATGAATGCATTTCAGCTACATATAACAACAGTTAATCTTGCAAACCTATAGAATATCTCTATAAAAAGCAGGGGCCAGCCAGGCATGGTGGCTCACGCCTGTAATCCCAGCACTTTGGGAGGCTGAGGCAGGTGGATCACCTGAGGTCAGGAGTTCCAGACCAGCCTGGCCAACATGACGAAACCCCGTCTCTACTAAAAATACAAAAATTAGCCGAGCATGGTGGCAGGAGCCTGTAATCCCAGCTACTCGGGAGGCTAAGGCAGAAGAATCGCTTGAACCTGGGAGGCAGAGGTTGCAGTGAGCTGAGATCGCGCCATTGCATTCCAGCCTTGGCAACAAGAGTGAAACTCAATCCAAAAAAAAAAAAAAAGCCCTGCATGGTGGCTCACATCTGTAATCCTAGCACTTTGGGAGGCTGAGGCTGGTGGATCACGAGATCAAGACCATCTTGGCCAACATGGTAAAACCCTGTCTCTACTAAAAACACAAAAAAATTAGCTGGGCATGGTAGCGCACGCCTATAATCCCAGCTACTTGGGAGGCTGAGGCAGGAGAATTGCTTGGACCCGCGAGGCAGACGTTGCCGTGAGCCAAGATCCAAGATTGCACCACTGCACTCCAGCCTGGCAACAGAGTGAGACTCCGTCTCAAAACAAAATGCTGGGCACAGTGGCTCATGCCTGTAATCCCAGCACTTTGGGAGGCTGAGGTGGGTGGATCACGAGGTCAGAAGTTCAAGACTATCCTGGCCAAGATGGTGAAACCCCATCTCTACTAAAAATACAAAAAATTAGCCGGGCATGGTGGCAGGTGCCTGTAATGCTAGCTACTCAGGAGGCTGAGGTAGAAAATTGCTTGAACGCCACAGGCAGAGGTTGCAGTGAGCCGAGATCATGCCACTGCACTCCAGCCTGGGCGACAGAGTGAGACTCCATCTCAAAAAAAAAAAAAAAAAAAAAGCAGGGGCCATTGGAGGCACCTGTAATCCCAGCTACTAAGGAGGCTGAGGTGGGAGAATCACTTGAGCCCGGGAGGGGGAGGTTGCAGTGAGCTGAGATTGCACCTCCACCCTCCAGCCTGAGTGACAGAGTGAGACCCTGTCTCAAAAAATAAATAAAATTAAAGAAAGCAGGCTCCAGGTGCAGTTGCTCGTGCCTAGAATCCCAGAACTCTGGGAGGCTGAGTTAGGATCTCTTGAGCCCAGGAAGTAGAGGCCAGCCTGGACAACATAGTGAGACCCCATCTCTACAAAAAACAAAATAGTAGCTGCGCATGGTGGCACACAGCTGTAGTACCAGCTACTCAGGATGCTGAGGAGGGAGGATCGCTTGAGCCCCAGAGGTTGATGCTGCAGTGAGCCATGATGGTACCACTGTGCTCCAGCCTGAGTAACAGAGCAAGACCCTGTCTCAAAAAAAATAAAATAAAAGAAGGTTGGGCGCAGTGGCTCACACCTGTAATCCCAACACTTTGGGAGGCCAAGGCAGGCAGATCACTTGAGGCTAGGAGTACAAGACCAACCTGGCCAACATGGAGAAACCCCATCTCTACTAAAAATACAAAAATTAGCCAAGCATGGTGGCATGCCTGTAATCCCAGCTACTCAGGAGGCTGAGGCAGGAGAATTGTTTGAACCAGGGAGGTAAAGGTTGCAGTGAGCCGAGATAGGTCCACTGCACTCCAGCCTGGGCGACAGAGCAAGACTCCATCTCAAAAAAAAAAGAAAGAAAAAGAAAAGCAGGGATATTGTAGTGGTTCTCTCTAGGGGGGTCGAAAGGCTAAGGGGCTTATGATCAGGAAGGGACAGTGGGGACTTCTGGGTGCTGACAACGTTCTGTTTCTTGACCCAGGTGGTGGTTACATTGAGTTCACTTTATGTTATTTATAAAACTATACATTTGTGTTTTATGCATTCTTCTGTATGAATATTTCACATTTTTAAAAAACATTTTTTAAAGAGACTTGTATAGCCTCCTTTTCCAGAAAACCAGGCTGGACTGCCACAACTCTGGATGATCTCATACCTCTAGAGAGTTCCTAGAGCCCTGCTCCTGAGTCTGACCCTGAATGTGCCCCACTTGTGTCCTGTCCCGGCCCAGGTGCAGCGGAACTGCTGCCTGACGCTCTGCAACTTCAGCATCCCGGAGGAGCTGGAATTCCAGTACCGCCGGGTCAACGAGCTCCTGCTCAGCATCCTCAACCCCACGCGGCAGGACGAGTCCATCCAGCGGATCGCCGTGCACCTGTGCAATGCCCTGGTCTGCCAGGTGGACAACGACCACAAGGAGGCCGTGGGCAAGATGGGCTTTGTCGTGGTACGTGTGGGGGGGCGCTGCCCCCTTCCTCCTGAGCCTCACTGCTCTCCCCCACCCCTCTACCCTGAGCGAGAGTCTCAGAGCAGGGCCTGGGGCTGGGAGTCGGAGAGGGAGAGTGTGCTGAAGCATGAGGGATTTAGGCTAGACCAAAGGAAGAATTTCTTAATGCTGAATGTTGCTGATGGCCTCATAGATTTCTTCCACCTAGAGCATGCTGTCATCCTGTCCTCATGAGCACAGGATGTCACCCTGTGCTCATCCTGCTTTCATAAGCTCTGTAGGGAAAGATGCCATGCTGTCCTTCCATCATTGTGTCCCCAGCACTTCTTGGCATGGGCCCTGGAGTCCAGTGGGGAGATGATAAATATCACTGGTGAAAGGAAGGAAAGAATGACAAAGGAGCTCAAGAGCTTCTGGTCTCATTTGATGGCTAGGGAAGCTCAAGCCTCAGCGGGAAGGGCTGTGCCCAAAGTCACAGGGGAGTCACCCGAGGGCCAGGAACGGCACCCGGGCCTGCTGATGCTAATACCAAGGGGCTGAAGAGTGGATGCCTTCAAAAGCCTCCCCCACATATACGGAGACTTGATCCTGTCAAGACTCCTGAACTAGCCATGGTGTTGCTGAGCCTCCCCTCCATCTTGGGTTCGTGGGGGTGGGAGTTCTTGAGCCCCAGCACTCTAGCAGACTCTTGTCCCTGCCTGCAGACCATGCTGAAGCTGATTCAGAAGAAGCTGCTGGACAAGATAGTAAGTCAAGTCTTCACGAAGCCGCGCTACCCTTTCCCCACCCCGTAAGGGGCCTGGGCTGCCCCTGGGGGAGGTCTATGTTTTGTCAGGGGCCCCCCTCCCCGGGTACCAGGAGCCTTGACTGAGCCCTGCCCTGCCCTCACAGTGTGACCAGGTCATGGAGTTCTCCTGGAGTGCCCTGTGGAACATCACAGATGAAACTCCTGACAACTGTGAGATGTTCCTCAATTTCAACGGCATGAAGCTCTTCCTGGACTGCCTGAAGGTAGTGTACACCTCCTGCAGCAGCAGCTGCCTCAGCTGCCCACATGGCCCCTCTTCTGTCCCTAGGCTTCCCACCAACCAAATCACCCATGCTTCCCAGAGAAGGGCAGTGGGGACAGACTCAGGCCAACCCACCCAGGATTTGCTGCTGACAGAAGCTCCAGACCGAGATGGCCTGGTGGGGCCTCCTGAGAGCCCCCACTCCAAGGGAAAGCCCCTCCCTGTCTCCTCGGCCATTGTTCTCAGCCTGCCCACAGCTGGCCAGAGCCCACTATGCTATGAGCTGGACAGCGGGTCTGTTCATCCTTAAACACATGCTCTGTTTTCCTGCTTTAATTTCTAGGAGGGTCCCTTAAACTAATATTCTGAGCTTTGGTGAACAGAACCACGTCTGTCCCATAGGTCAGATCTCTAATCAGCCTTTGTCTTTGTGGCAAGGAATCCCACCCCTTTAATTCCTTAGTGTGTGTACCCAGCACTGACCTAGGAGCATTGGAGGGTAGGAGGGCAGCATACATGCCCCGTCTTTGTCTAGTTGGCATGGCCAGATGCCCATGAAGCTTTTTGGTTAACAATACCAGATACTAAGTCATTAAGTACTAATTGATGCGGCCCATTGGCTCTCCTTTTCCCAGGAATTCCCAGAGAAGCAGGAACTGCATAGGAATATGCTAGGACTTTTGGGGAATGTGGCAGAAGTGAAGGAGCTGCGGCCTCAACTAATGACTTCCCAGTTCATCAGCGTCTTCAGGTTGGTATTTTTAATCCTTTCCCTTTTTGCCTTGGCTGCCAGAATGCTCAGAGCTCTAGTGTCTGCTCAGTTGCACAACTGCTCTTAGCCTAGGTTTGCTATAAATGTCATTTTCCCTCGATAATGTGGTTTCTTATTCATTCAATCCTTTGTAAGTGATCCTTTTGTAATTATATCTTTTTTTTTTTTTTTTTTTGTGACGGAGTCTTGCTCTGTCACCCAGGCTGAAGTGCAGTGGCGCAATCTAGGCTCACTGCAAGCACTGCCTCCCGGGTTCACGCCATTCTCCTGCCTCAGCCTCCCGAGTAGCTGGGACTACAGGCGCCCGCCACCACACCCAGCTAATTTTTTTGTACTTTTAGTAGAGACGGGGTTTCACCATGTTAGCCAGGATGGTCTCGATCTCCTGAGCTCGTGATCCACCCGCCTTGGCCTCCCAAAGTGCTGGGATTACAGGCATGAGCCACTGCGCCCGGCCTGTAATTATATCTTAAATGATCTCAAATCCCTTTAGAAGTAGTCTGGGTATATAGACAATATGGGATAAAGAAATAAGTAGCACCTCTTGCTTCTGGTTTTAAGTTGAGGTCCTGCAGCTGGTATCTGAAGAGAAACTGGGGGAGTGGGACTCCATTTTTCTGTCTTTCTCCTGGCAGCAACCTGTTGGAGAGCAAGGCCGACGGGATCGAGGTTTCCTACAATGCCTGCGGCGTCCTCTCCCACATCATGTTTGATGGACCCGAGGCCTGGGGCGTCTGTGAGCCCCAGCGCGAGGAGGTGGAGGAACGCATGTGGGCTGCCATCCAGAGCTGGGACATAAACTCTCGGAGAAACATCAATTACAGGTGTGGGCAGGGCAGGGAGCGGGGATGCGGTGTGGAATATGGGGTAAGTGCTGGGCAGGATGCTCATACCATTAAGGTCTGCTCAGAGCTCCCACCTTCCTTCTGGTCTTCTGTAGAGTTCTGCTTTCACTCACTGATACGTAGCTGCACACAGCACAGAGCATACATAAGGGCATGATCTCATCCGTGCAGCCTGGAGCATTTGTCATACATGCCAACATCTGCATGTACCCAAAGCCTGCTCTTTGCAAACCACTAATACCTACTGATTTGTGGGGAGGGGTGGGGAGAAAATAGACACACAACAGAAAACCATACAGGTAGGCCAGGCACAATAGCTCTTGCCTATAATCCCAGCACTTTGGGAAGCCGAGACAGGAGGATCACTTGAGCCCAAGATTTCCTTTTTTTTCTTTTTTTTTTTTGAGACAGAGTCTCGCTCTGTCGCCCAGCCTGGAGTGCAGTGGTGCAATCTCAGCTGACTGCAAGCTCAGCCTCCTGGGTTCACTCCATTTTCCTGCCTCAGCCTCCGAGTAGCTGGGATTACAGGCGCCCGCCACCACGCCCAGTTAATTTTTTTGTATTTTTAGTAGAGACGAGTTTTCACCGTGTTAGCCAGGATGGTCTCAATCTCCTAACCTCATGATCCGCCCACCTCGGCCTCCCAAAGTGCTGGGATTACAGGCATAGAGCCACCGCGCCCAGCCGAGCCCAAGATTTCAAGACCAGCTTGGGCAACATAGTGAGACTTCCTCTTTACTAAAAATTTAAAAAATCAGGCCGGGTGCAGTGGTTCACGCCTGTAATCATAGCACTTTAGGAGGCTGAGGCGGGCGGATCACGAGGTCAGGAGTTCGAGACCAGCCTACCCAACATGGTGAAACCCCATCTCTACTAAAAATACAAAAATTAACCTGGCATTGTGGCACATACCTGTAATCCCAGCTACTCAGGAGGCTGAGGCAGGAGAATCGCTTGAACCCAGGAGGCAGAGGTTGCAGTGAACCAAGATGGCGCCACTGCATTCCAGCCTGGGCAACAGACCAAGACTCCAACTCAAAAAAAAAAAAAAAAAAAAAAAATGAGCTGGGTGTGATGGTGCACACCTGTAGTCCCACCTACTGGGGAAGCTGAGGCAGGAGGGTCACCCGAGCCCAGGAGGTCGAGGCTGTAGTGAGCCAACATCTCGCTACTGTACTCCAGCCTAGGAGACAGAATGAGACCATTTCTTTAAAAAAAACAAGAAAACAAAACAGGGCCGGGCACAGTGGCTCACACCTGTAATCCCAGCACTTTGGGAGGCTGAGGCCGGCGGATCACCTGAGGTCAGGAGTTCGAAACCAGCCTGGCCAACACAGTGAAACCCCATCTCTGCTAAAAATACAAAAATTAGCCAGGCATGGTGGTGGGCACCTGTAATCTCAGCTACTTGGGAGGCTGAGGCAGGAGAATCACTTGAACCTGGAAGGCAGAGGTTGCAGTGAGCCAAGAACTCGCCACTGCACTCCAACCTGGGCAACAGAGTGATACTCCATCTCAAAAAAAAAAAGAAGAAGAAGAAGAAAACAAGAATCGTTCATAATCTCACTCCCTGAAAGAGAACCCCTGTTGACATTTTGGTGTGTCTCCTTCCAGCAGTGTTTCTATGCACAGATTTCATTACTTTAAGTCAAGCTGGCATCAAGTCCTACTGTTTTATGACTGAATGGCCAATCACCAGGCATGGATCTCCCTCATCATTTTAGGACGGAGTCACTTTCTTTGTGCCATCCTGTACAGATGGACATGTCAGTTGAAAACCCATATTGGGAGGAATGGGCTAACATTGGTAGCGTTGCCAATGTGCCAAGTACTATAGTTCTTGGAGAGAAAGGAAGCGGAATCGCTGGCCCAGGAGTTTTGCACACACGTGTTTCAGCCTTTTGGACCATGACTCCAGGCTGGCCCACAGAAGGCCCTTGTCAGAAGAGCAGTCACAGGCCAGATGCGGTGGCTCACGCCTAGAATCCCAGCCACTTTGGGAGGCCGAGGCAGGAGGATCACTTGAGCTCAGGAGTTTGAAATCAGCCTGGGCAATATAGTGAGCCCTCACCTCTACAAAAAAAAATTTTTTTTTGAGACGCAGTCTCGCACTATCACCCAGGCTGGAGTGCAATGGTGTGATCTTGGCTCACTGCAACCCCCGTCTCCTAGATTCAAGCGATTCTGCTGTCTCAGCCTCCCGAGTAGCTGGGATTACAGGTGCACATTACCATGCTCGACTAATTTTTTGTACTTTAGTGGAGACGGGGTTTCACTGTGTTGCCCAGGCTGGTCTCAAACTCCTGAGCTCAGGCAATCCACCCCCCTCAGCCTCCCAAAGTGCTAGGATTACAGGCGTGAGCCGTTGCGCCTGGCCAAAAAAAATTGTTTTTTAATTAGCCAGACATGGTGGCTCACACCTGTAGTCCCAGCTCCTCAGGAGGCTGAGGTGGGAGGAACACTTGCATGTCCTGGAAGGTCAAGGCTGCAGTGAGCTGTGATCACACCACTGCACTCCAGCCTGGGCAGCAGAGCGAGACCCTTTCTCAAAAACAAAAACAAAAAAGGCCAGGCATGGTGGCTCACGCCTGTAATCCTAGCACTTTGGGAGGCCAAAGCAGGTGGTCAGGAGTTCAAGACCAGCCTGGCCAACAGCAAAATGATGCTCTAACCAAAAATTAGCTGGGCGTGGTGGCATGCACCTGTAGTCCCAGCTACTTGGGAGGCTGAGGCAGGAGAATCATGTGAACCCAGGAGGCAGAGGTTGCAGTGAGCCAAGATTGCACCACTGCACTCCAGCCTGGGTGACAGAGTGAGACTCCATCTCAAAAAAAAAAAAAAAAAAGAAAAAAGGGCTGGACATGGTGGTTCACGCCTATAATCCCAGCACTTTGGGAGGCCAAGGCAGGCGGATCACTTGAGGTCAGGAGTTCGAAACCAACCTGGCCAACATAGTGAAACCCTGTCTACCAAAAATACAAAAATTAGGCTGGGCACGGTGGCTCACGCCTGTAATCCCAGCACTTTGGGAGGCTGAGGTGGGCGGATCACGAGGTCAGGAGATCGAGACCATCCTGGCTAACACGGTGAAACCCCGTCTCTACTAAAAAATACAAAAAAATTAGCCGGATTTCGTGGTGGGCGCCTGTAGTCCCAGCTACTCGGGAGGCTGAGGCAGGAGAATGGCGTGAACCCAGGAGGCGGAGCTTGCAGTGAGCCCAGATCATGCCACTGCACTCCAGCCTGGGTGACAGAGCAAGACTCTGTCTCAAAAGAAAAAAAAATGCAAAAATTAGCTGGGTGTGGTGGCACACACCTGTAGTCTCAGCTACTCAGGAGGCTGAGGCAGGAGAATCGCTTGAACCCAGGAGGCAGAGGTTGCAGTGAGTGGAGATTGCACCAGTGCACCCCAGCCTGGGCGACAGAGCGAAACTCCGTCTCACACACACACAAAAAAAACAAGTCACATGTGCTTCTGTTCCCAGGGTGCCTCTCCCCTCTTCCCCCCAGGCTGGGTCTCTGCTCCTTACTGAGGTCTCCAGCTTTCTGCTCCTCCTAATCTGGGTCCTTTCTGCCTCCCTCATGTGCTTGTGCCTTTATCCTCTCTCCAAGGGAACCTCGTTGTGCAGCCTGCCAGTGGGATGCAGGGCCAGCTATCCCTTCTCCCTGGCATCCTGCCAGCCTGTCACGGTTGGTCACTAGGATTCTCCAGTGGGAGGAAACCTCAGATGAGAAAAGACACACTCCCCACCCCCAGCATCCACAGTGACCTTGATTTCTTTTCCTGCAGGTCATTTGAACCAATTCTCCGCCTCCTTCCCCAGGGAATCTCTCCTGTCAGCCAGCACTGGGCAACCTGGGCCCTGTATAACCTCGTGTCTGTCTACCGTGAGTGCCAACTTATCCTGGGTTCAGACACTCATCCAGCTGAAAGCAGATGTGCCTTCAGGGAGTTTGTAGTCCAGGAGGGGAGCATTAATTGCTGCTGCTAGCTTTTGTGCCTCAGAGCAGAACCCTCCACTTTCCAGCGTTTGTGGGACACCCAGCTTAAGGGCCCACTCCTGCCTCATCACCAGAAGCAGGCCTGGCAGGCGAAATACCTGTGCAGAGTTCCTAGACAGCTTTCTTAATGCTTCCCGCTTCCATATGCAGGAACAGTCCAAAATCTCCATGCCTCCTGGGCTCAGTGGTGCGCACCAGCTATTCAGGAGGCCGAGACAGGAGAATTGCCTGAGGTCTGGAGTTTCCAGCTGCAATGACCTATGATCATGCCTGTGAATAGCCATTGCACTCCGGCCTGGGCAACACAGTGAGACCCCCATCTCCAGAAATAAAATAAAAGTCTCCATGCTGTCTGCATGAAAAAAAAAAAAAAAAAAACTATACCATCAGCTGGCTCCAACCTGGGGGGTCACCAGAATCACCTGGTAAAAATACAGATAAATCTTGGTCCTTGGATTTGTTGAAAAAGAATATCCAGAGACAGGGCTTAGAAATCTATATTTTTACAGAAACTCCTCAAAGGATCACCATCTTTAGGAGCCACTGGTTTCACTGGTTTGGGTGACATTGTCCATAGAATGAGCGCCGGAGGCCAGGCATAGTGGCTCACACCTGTAATCCCAGCACTTAGGGAGGCTGAGGTGGGAGGATCGCTTGAGCCCAAGAGGTTGAGACCACAATAGACAACACAGCGCAACCCTGTCTCTACTTTAAAAAAAAAATTAGTCCGAGTGCAGTGGCTCACGCCTGTAATCCTAGCACATTGGGAGGCCGAGACGGGCGGATCACTTGAGGCCAAGAGTTTGAGACCACCCTGGCCAACATAGTGAAACCCCGTCTCTACTAAAAATACAAAAATTAGCTGAGCTTGATGGCACGTGCCTGTAGTCCCAGCTACTAGGGAGGCTGAGACGAGAGAATCATTTGAACCCAGGAGGCAGAGGTTGCAGTGAGCTCAGATTGTGTCACTGCACTCCAGCCTGGGTGACAGAGTGAGACTCTGTCTCAAAAAAAAAAAAAATTATATCTATTATATATATATATTTTGATTATATATATTATATATATATATATATATATATAATTTTTTAAAAAAAAATGAATGAGCTCTGGAAATAAGTGCAGCGACTTCAAACCAAGGAGTCACCTCTTGCTCCCCCTACATGGACGCAGAACTCCACCCATGGGGCTGGGCACACATGTCTTGTCCCCATTTCTAGCACTGCCCCCACCAAGGGCTGTGCCTTCACACCCCTGACACCAGGATAGTCCTCACAGACAGGGTGGGTTTCCGGGCCTCAGGCTGATAAGAAGACCCATCCTGATCCTCTGCTGTCTGCTCCTATTCCACAGCGGACAAGTATTGCCCTCTGCTGATCAAAGAAGGGGGGATGCCCCTTCTGAGGGACATAATTAAGATGGCGACCGCACGGCAGGAGACCAAGGAAATGGCCCGGTAAGAGACTAGCAGTGTGTTTCTGCCTGGAACCTTGATTTAGGGGAGTAAGGGCATAGCGGGCGCCCTCTGGAGGTTAGGAATGGCTGAAATTCCCAGGGACAGCTTAGAGTTGAGTATGGAGGTTGACAGTGTATTGATGTCCACCTGGGGCCTCTCCAGATGTCATCTCGACCACACTGTGGCTGGAAACTAGATGACCAAGCTCTGAACGGAGCATCAGGGCCCTCGTTTGTAAGCTTAGTTTTCTTTTATTCCCAACAAATTCCATCCTTTTATCACTGGGTATTAGCAAGTCAGAACTATTCATTATTTTTGGCCAAAGACATTCCCACTAAAGAAGGGACACAGTGTGGTAAAATACATTCTAGAGATAAGACGAGGCAGAGTGCGAGTGAGTTTGCTGAATGTGAAGATCACAAACATGGTAGAGTCTCGGCCTTCCGTGGCTGTGTGGCTTTCACTGCAGCATCTAAAATGTCACCGCCTCCAGTTCTCAAGTTGATCAGGACACGAGAGACTCTCAGGGATGCGACGTGTCGAAATCGTCGAATGACCTTGTTTTCTCCAGGATTCATTCTAGAAGGGAGAACAGTCAAGCTGACCCCAGCACACTTTTTCATGGCTCTGTATAGAGCAAAAGGTCACATGGAGGAGGGGCCTGGAACTCAGAGGCTCCTCAGCCAGCCACTTCCTGGGCCAGGGGAGGGAGGCGTCAGCTGGTTCTGCTATTATATCTGGCCAAAGGCGCTACTGGCCAGGCGAAGTGGCTCACACCTGTAATCCTCGCACTTTGGGAGGCTGAGGTGGGTGCATCACTTGAGGTCAGGAGTTCGAGACCTGGCTAACATAGTAAAACCCCGTCTCTACTAAAAATACAAAAATTAGCTGGGCGTGTTGGTGCGTGCCTGTAATCCCAGCCACTTGGGAGGCTGAGGCAGGAGAATCACTTGAACCCAGGAGGCAGAGGTTGCAGTGAGCCAAGATGGTACCACTGCACTCCAGCCTGGTCAACAGAAGCGAGACTCTGTCTCCAAAAAATAAAATTTAAAAATAAATGGGCGGGGCCCACCCCTAGGTTTTCTTTTCCAGTGCATCTGGGAGGTGGGAGGTGGCCCTGGAATTTTCATGGTTAACAGGGATTCCTGGGAAAGTTGAGAAGCACTGGGTAAGACTGACCAGATACCTACCACTGTCACTTTGAACATTTCTCCAAGGCCTGTGATGGGAATCTGAGGCACTGGCCTGTCTGACAACAAGGAGTAAATGACCCTGGACAATGCTTAGGAGAAGGCCCTCGGCCTGTCCACTGACCCCTCTCCTACTCTGGGTATTTGCTTCCTAAAAGGTATTGGGGTATCCCTTTAACACACAGAGGCTGCAGTGAAGCCCCCAAACCACAGGCTTGGTGTTGAATGGGCAAGCTGTCCGGGGTCCAAGGTGACAACCAACAGTGATAGGTGGCAGGGGTCAGGCTGGGGCAGGCGAGACTCGAAATCTGAGCTGGAGTGCTGGGCCCTGGCTGCCACAGGGTTGTGGGGGCCCTTGTGCGAGCACAGCTGCCCCTGCCCCACCCTGGACCTGCCACTGGATCCGGGCCTCTGGGGAAATCTGATGTGCAGTCAGTTTGGGGACCACTGGTGGACTTCTGGAAAGAGAAGGGTCTGGTGTGCAGGGAAAATGAAGAAGGAAGAGGTTGCTAAAGAAACTTCCACAGGGTTTTGGAGGTCAGGCCTGAGCTGATTTGGGGACCCCCTATCCACAGATGCCCTGGGACTGGGGGTGAGGGAAGAGGGGCATGGAAAGGAAGGAAGCGGAGGATGGCTGGTGATGGCATTCACGGCCACAGGTGCCATTCCCTGAGTCCCCTGCACGTGCCAGCCACTCTGCCAACCCCTCCGTCCACATCATTCGGTCGCATCACCATCACTGTGAACACGTGTTTACCCAGCTGCCTAATGATCTCGGAGGGGCTGGGCTCACCCCCACCCAAACCCACCCTCCAATCCCGTCTCCCCCATTGTCTCCAGCAAGGTGATTGAGCACTGCAGTAACTTTAAAGAGGAGAACATGGACACGTCTAGATAGAGGCCTCCGCCCCCATAGCCGCCACCGCTCTGGACCACAGGCGGGGAGGAAGCATGCTCAAGCAGCCCAGCGGGCGGGCCCCTTCCGAGGGAGCCTCCCACGGAGTGAAGAGACATGGGGGACTTTTGCACAACCGACGCTTTTCCTTAACATTAGTGAGATATATATATTATATATATATTATTTTTTTCGGTTAGGAAGTGTGAAGTTTTGTGTGTATGATTTCTGTGCAAAAACAAAAGCAACACTCCTGAGTCCTTGCAGCTTCCTTGGCCATTCTCAAACCCACTCGGCCTTCATCGCTGACACACTCCTACCCCAACCAGACTAAATGCCTATAACGCTGTGAGTGTCCAGTCCTTGTCCAGGAAACTCAGATCCCGGCCTGGCTTCCTTTCATGAGAGGAGCAGGCCTTGGACAGCGTATCGAGCATCTTGACCCACTGCCCATGCCTGAGAACGCCATCTCGGCTCCCGGGCACAGCTGATGGGGTTTGGGGATTAGAACTTACCCCACTGGGTCTCCCAAAAGCCTTGGTGCTCCCGGCTGTGGGCCATCTGGGGCAGGAAAGTGAGCCGTTCCTAGGCTGAGGTCCAGGCAGCCCTGCCCCTGAAGACCCTCTAGGAGCAGGGCGCCCAGTGGCCCTGCTGCTGTCCGGCCAGGCCTGCCTGAGGCCACGCTGCTATGGAGGCTGCCTCCTAGTCTCCCACCAGGTCCCAGGCTGTGGAAAGCCGCAGCCCAGGGATGGTCAGAACTCGGGGGCAGATTCCACTGCCCCTTCTGCCAAACACATCCAGAACCTGCCCTCAGCCCTGGAAGCTAGCATCTTCTGGGGCCAGGGCTTGCTTCTTCGCTCCACAGCCCTCAACTGCCCAGGCGCTCCCACCAGCAGAACTGAGCCTGCCTCCTCATCCCAGCCTGCCCCGCTGCCTAGAGGACCCCACGCCTCTCAGAGGCAGAGGTCCCACGCCAGCCTTTGAGCCACAGCGGCCACACAGCCGCCTCCAGACCAGCACTCGGACTGCCCTGCAGTGGCCGCTTGGGCCTCCCTGGCGGTCCCGCCCTGCCCTAGGCTTTACCTTGGAAGCCTGAGAGGCGCCGGCTCTCTTGCGCTCCTCCATCGATGGAAACTGCATTGCTTCTCATCGGACACTTGTGGAGCGCAGGGGCCTGGGGAGCAGCGCTAACCCTGGAGGCAGCCTTTGGGTGATGGCTTTTTCTTCCCTTTTCCTTCCGCGGGCCTGTTTTCAGGTGTTCCTAGCATTTCCGCCTCCAGGCAGGACGGCAGGGGTGAGCAGCTTTGGGAGAGACACCTGGCCTTTTTCTCCTGGAGCCTCTCCCTCCCGGCCCTGGGAAGCGGGCGGCGGCCCTGTGTTCCCCCAGCTTGGCAGATGGGCTGCATGCGGCGCTCCCTTCCATCCCACGCTCAGCGGCCCCGGCCAGACCCTGGCAGAGTTCACACCTCATTGCTTTACCCCCTGGGGCCTGGGGAAATGTCTGTACTTTGGGATGTCACAGAAATACATTTTTGTGCAAATGGAAAACAGAGCGTCTTTTTTGTGGAGGGGATTGCTAGCCTGGCTTCCAGGCTCTGGAGCAGGGCTTGAGCCACCCCTGGCAGGGGGGCTGCAGGGTAGGTAGTTCTGTGGTAGGGAGGGGTGCGTTTGGTGGGTTAAAGGGCTACAGACTGGGGACAGGTGGCAGGGGACTGAGCTGGAGTACCTGTTTCCTATATGTTCTCTTCGCATCCCTGTGCCCACTGAGGACACAGCTGGCAACCACACCAACAGGGTGCCTGCCCAGGATGGCTTAGCCTGATGAGGGAGACAGATGGCAAATAGAAGATTACGACTCTGTGCCACCAGCAGGGAGAAGGCAGCGGAGGAGGTGCCTCCTGCCAGTGGATGGGAGTGGGCAGGCGGGTCAGGGAAGCTCGGAAGTCCGCTGGGCCACAGTGCTTTGGGGAGAGGGGGAGGAGCCAGCACGATGTCCCCATGTGTCTGGGAGGCTTCTTACAAGAGGACTGAGTGGAGCCAAACCCAGTGAAAAGAAGGAGGCTGCCCAGGTCTGGCCCGAGGGGCTGAGGAAAAGTGCATCCTCAGCAGAGGGTCCCGCCAGAGTGGACAGAGAAGCAGCCCCATGTGGCCCTGGCAGCGTGAGGAACAAGGGTGGAGTGGGTGGGTGGAGTGGGAGGGGACCAAGAAGTTGCTGATGCCAAATCGTGAGGTGCCCAGACTCTAGCATGGCCCAGGGCCGTCCTGGCTGACACCTGTGGTCCCCGCATCTCTATCGACAGTGCCTTGTCATCCTCAAGAGCTGCCTGGTTGGAATAAGAAATGATATGGTGGGCTGGGTGCAGTGGCTCATGCCTGTAATCCCAGCACTTTGGGAGGCCGAGGTGGATCACGAGGTCAGGCGATCAAGACCATCCTGGCTAACATGGTGAAACCCCGTCTCTACTAAAAAATACAAAAAAATTAGCCGCGCTAGGTGGCGGGCACCGGTAGTCCTAGCTACTTGAGAGGCTGAGGCAGGAGAATGGCGTGAACCCAGGAGGCAGAGCTTGCAGTGAGCACAGATGGTGCCACTGCACTCCAGCTTGGGTGACAGAGCAAGACTCCATCTCAAAAAACAAAAAAGAAATGATACGGGTACACCCTTTATAGGCCACCATGAGTGTGTGGATTTTACCCTTTATGTGAGGTTTTAAGCCTGGGCATCAGGACCCAATTAAGCATTTCTGGAAGCTGAGCACTGACTCCTCCCACAGCCTCTGTGAAGCCGAGGTCCCCTCTTCTCTACCCCCTGCAGGGCCTGGACCTGGCCTCTCTCTCCCCTGGCTGACAGCCCCCTGCCATTGGCCACCCACAGGACCTGGGCAGGAAGGGCATCGAGTGGTTTGCCTCAGAACCCTGGTGGGTCGTCTGTGCCTCGGAGGGAATGAGGGCAGTGCCTGCCAGCAGCAGCCAACACTACTGAACCTTCTTCTGTGTGCCAGGCCCCAGGCTAAGTGCTTCATGTACCTTCCGCTTCCTCAGAACCCTGGCAATAATCCATTTCACAGACAAGGACACTGAGGCTCAGAGAGGTGAAGTGACTTTATTTTTTATTTTTTTCAGACAAGGTCTCACTGTTGCCCAGGCTGAGTGCAATGGCACGATCACAGCTCACTGCAGCTTCGACCTCCTGGGCTCAAGCAATCCTTGCACTTCAGCCTCCCAAGTAGCTGGGACAACAAACGTGCACCTCCATGCACATCTAATTTTTGTTTTTTTGTAGAAATGGGGTCTCACTGTGTTGCCCAGGTTGTTCTCAAACTCCTGGGCTCAAGCAATCCTCCCACTTCAGCCACCCACAGTGTTGAGATTACAGGCATATGCCACCATAGCTGGCCTGAAATGGCTTATTACCTCAAGGCTGCCACAGTAAAGGAGGGAAAACAAGATCCTCAGATGTGCCAGGTGCTCCTCCTCTAGCTCCTTGGCCTGGTACCTGCCATTTCCTGTGTCAGGAACACTAGTTCCTGCTCATCCCATCTTATCTCATGGGGCTGAAATTGCTTTGTCTCGTCTCCCCCATTGGACTGTGAGCCACAAGCCACATCAAGGCTCTGCCGTAGCCCAGCACAAAACCTGGCACATGGAGGGCTCTCCTTTTAAAAAGCCGTGGCCAGGCTGGGTACAGTGGTTCAGCCTGTAACGTCAGGACTTTGAGAGGCCAGGGCGGGCGGATCCCTTGAGGTCAGGAGTTCGAGACCATCCTGGGCAAAATGGTGAAACCCCGTCTCTACTAAAAATACAAAAATTAGCCGGGTGTGGTGGCGCACGCCTGTAATCCCAGCTACTCGGGAGGCTGAGGCAGGAGAATCGCTTGAACCCAGGAGGCAGAGGTCATAGTGAGCTGAGATCGTGCTATTGCACTCCAGCCCAGGTGACAGAGCAAGACTCCATCTCAAAAACAAACAAACAAACAAAAACAAAAACCTAGGTGACAGGATGAGCTGTGCAGCAAACCACAGTGGCACGTTTACCTATGTAACAAACCTGCACATTCTACACATGTACCCCTGAACTTAAAATAAAAGTTGGAGAGAAAAAAAAAGAAACTAATTTTGCCGCTCAGCACCTTCAAACATGACCTACCTCTCCAAAAGTAGACTGATGTCTAAACCATAAAGCCATTTTACTGAGTCTCCCTAAGAAATGTGACCTCTGGCCGGGCACAGTGGTTCACACTTGTAATCCCAGCATTTTGGGAGGCCGAGGCAGGCGGATCACAAGGTAAGGAGTTCAAGGCCACCCTGGCCAACATGGTGAAATCCTGTGTCTACTAAGAATTAAAAAAAAAATTAGCCAGGCATGGTGGCATGTGCCTGTAATCCCAGCTACTTTAGAAGCTAAGGCAGGAGAATTGCTTGAACCCAGGAGGCGGAGGTTGCAGTGAGCCGAAATCACACCAGGGAAACAGTACGAAACTCCCTCTCAAAAAAAACAAAAAGTGTTGGGTGCGGTGGCTCACGCCTGTAATCCCAACACTCTGGGAGGCCAAGGTGGGCGGGTCACCTGAGGTCGGGAGTTCGAGACCAGCCTGACCAACATGGAGAATCCCCATCTCTACTAAAAATAAAAAATTAGCCGGGCATGGTGGCGGGTGCCTGTAATCCCAGCTACTCGGGAGGCTGAGGCAGGAGAATCGCTTGAACCTGGGAGGCAGAGGTTGCAGTGAGCCGAGATCACGCCATTGCACTCCAGCCTGGGCAACAAGAGCAAAACTCCATCTCAAAAAAAAAAAAATGTGGTGGGATGGGAACTTACAATTGTGATCCTTCCTCTGTCCATTTGAGATGAGTGTGTATCTCCTACAACTCAGGAGTGTCTTTTTCAAGGACCTGAAGGCCATTCTATTGAAATGTAATATCAGGAAGGACGGAGCCTCTGTCTCCCAGTCTCTGCGGGAGAACTGAGTCCTAACTCTCACCATTGCCAGCGAGCACACGGAGCTGCCTAATCACATTTACCATGACCAACCCTTCGGAATTTTTCATTTCCCTTACTCTGCTGAAGCCCTCACCATTTCCCTCCACTCCCTCATTCTCCCTTTAAGCCAGACACGGTGGTGCACGCCTGCAGTCCCAGCTACTCTGGAGGCTGAGGGGGAAGATTGCCTCAGGTCAGGAGTTTGAGGCCATCCTGGGCAACATAGCGAGACCCCATCTCAAGAAAGCAGAAAACCAAAACCACAAAAAACATCAGTCACCTCTGCACAAACGGAAGTTTCAGGTGGTTCACACTGGGCTCTCCGCCCTATCAACAGTATATTGTTAATTAAAATCTGTCCTTACTATTTGAACTAGTGTTGGGATGTTTGATACTAGCACAGTGCCTAACCCACGGAAACTTCAGAATTATGTGCTGAGTGGATAACGTGCTGGATGTCCCCACTGAGCACATTAGATCCTGCACCCAGTGCAGTAGTCAAGACTGAGCTGCAAATGACAGACGCCCAACTCAAACATCTACTCAGGCTAGTCAAAGGTGGGAATTGGGGCCAGGCATGGTGGCTCACACCTGTAATCCCAGCACTTTGGGAGGCCGAGTTAGGCAGATCACTTGAAGTCAGGAAATCGAGACCGGCCTGGACAACATGGTGAAACCCTGTCTCTGCTAAAAATACAAAAATTAGCTGGGCGTGGTGGCATGTGCCTGTAGCCCCAGCTACTTGGGAGGCTGAGGCAGGAGAATCGCTTGAACTTGGGAGGTGGAGGTTGCAGTGAGCCCAGATCGCGCCACTGCACTCCAGCCTAGGCAACAGAGTGAGGCTCTGTCTCCAAAAAAAAAAAAAAAAAAGGTGGGAATTCATTGACTCTTGCAACCAGGGGATGCAGACTCAGTATCAGCTTCAGGGACAGCCGGATCTAGAGGGCTCAGACAATGTTGTTCAGACCATCTCTTGCTCCCTCCTTTAGTGCTGCTTATCCATCTCTATGTGTCTTTATAAGTTGGTCTCATTTTCTCCAGCCACAGACAGGGTAAGCCCTCTCCGCCCAGCGTAAAGACGGCTCCCAGTTGCCTTATATCCCATTCCTTAGGCTTGAGATCCAAAAGAATGCTCCTTCCTCTCAGCATCTAGACAGTAATCTCATGGAAGGCCTGTGATTGGTTCTGCAGAGTCGAACGCCCACAGCCTGCCACTCGCCATCCTATGGGGTGAGGGGCAGTCCCTCCAATCACATGGGATGGGAAGTCGATTCCCCAACCAAAAAAAGGATGTTGAGCTGAGAAAAACAACAGATGTCAGAGGAGTATCCTGGAGGAGCTGGGATGGGGCCAACCAGAGGGAGGCGGAGGAGGATGCTGGTATCAGTGGGAGGTGCTGTGGAAAGGCAGGGCTGAGTGGAGAAGGCCCTGGGGACACAGGGAAGGAGGGCAGCCTGAAGCCCCCGGCGAGGAAAGTCCACCTGTACGTGGTGGCTCACAGCAGGAGAGGCAAGACAGTCCCGTGCTAGACAAAGCGCTTCCATTATTTAGTCCTCCCAAACACCTTAGGAGGAAGACACTATTGTAATCCCCCTTATAGAGACAGAAAACAGCTCAGAGGGGCTCAGTAACTCGCCCAGGGTCACACAGGTAGGAAGGGGCAGTGCTGGGATTTCTGACTCCCGCCTAAGTTGGATCACCCATAGTCAGAATGTGCACCACGTACCTCCACTTTTCTCTCGTCCGTTTGCAATATCTGAGAATACATAGCAAGAAGGTAAAGCTGTCACCACAGAGCAACCTTGGGCGAGCCCTGGCCCTCTCGAGACTTTAGTCATCACATCTCTGAAATGGGTACAATTTTGCCTCCCGGACTCACAGCAAACCGCTGGATCTTTGAAGCGCCCAGGGAGCTACGCGCATGCGCGAGGCCGCGGGGGCGGGCACAGGGGAGCGTGGGGGAGGTGCGCGCGCGCTCCTGTGCTTTCAAAAGTTACCTGGTGGGTGGGGCTGGAGTTGGGGGAGTTACCAGCTGCGCGCGCGCCAGCCCCTCCCTCACCCTCTTCAGGCACCTGTTGGCTTGAGGGTCCACTCGGCCGCAGCTGCCACCCAATAGGCAGCCTCCCTTACCCAGTCCTGCCCCGCCCAGCGCCTAGATCCACCAATCCGAGGGCGCCCGCGTTCCCCTCCCTCGGAGAGCCCGCCCCTCTGGCCGCTTCTTCCGGGTGGGGCCCCGGGCCGAGGCGATGGCGCCCTGGGCGCTCCTCAGCCCTGGGGTCCTGGTGCGGACCGGGCACACCGTGCTGACCTGGGGAATCACGCTGGTGCTCTTCCTGCACGATACCGGTGAGCCGGACCCCGAGCGACCCCGGACCCACCCGATCCCGCGTGGTTCCCCAGACGTTCTGGTCTCACTGGGTCTCCCGCCTAATCCCTGGAGATCCTGCGATTGGCCCGATCTCCACCAGCTCCTGAAGCTCTCTCCCCATCTATCATTCCAAGAGCCACCTGCTCTCCGCCTGATACCCCGTTGATCCCTAATTAATCCCAGCATCTTCCTGATCATTGCCAAACGCCCTGTCCATCCCAGGACCCAGCCGGTGCCCACCAGATCCAAGGACCGACTTGAGCCCCATGTCCCCTGATCTGGGACCCACATGATCCTTCCCAGGAACTGACCCCAAATCTTCCCATCCATACGATTAGGAGGCTTAACTAGATGCAAAGATTGGCATTCTGCCCACGCCCACACCCTCCACACCCCCGTGGCCGCTAGCTGCCCAAGTCCAGGCGAAGCCTCAGGCAAGAGAACACCCCATGGGGTGCGGCCTGTCTCCCATCTTCCCACAGATTAACCCACCCACCTCCATTTCCCTCATTCTTCTTAGTAGCCCCCTACCCAGCGCCTCACCTGCCACGGGCAGCCTCCCCCACTGTCCCCCACAGCAGCCCCCAGCCCTCCTTCCGTGGCGGTCCAGCCTCAGTTTCTGGACTGAGGCCCCTTCTGGCTTTCCTCCCAAGACAGACCTCCTCCACCACTTTCACCCTTTAGCCTAAAAACTTGCTCAGGTCTCCGTATCAGAAAACGAACCCCTCAAAACCCACCCTTTCTTCTCTGCTCCCCCTTACAACCAAGGGACACGGGATTTGTCTACACTCTGCTGTCTGGTGGTCTCATGCCCCTCACCTTGCCCTGCACCCTACCTCCCCAAAATCCTGTCACCTCCATGGGCTGAAGCCCGCTGGACCCTTCCTTATGCCCCTCTGCAGCATCTGAGCCTGCCAGCTGCACCCTCCCCACTGTATCTCTCTCAGGCATTTCAGACCTAGCCAGTCTCTCACCATTGCAGAGCCAGAGATGCTGGACCCCTCCTCCCTCTTTCCCACATCCAGTCAGGTCTGGCTCCCTTCACCCAGCAGTCCCCTCTGTCCATTCCTTCCTCCCTCACTTCCTGCCAGGCCTTTGTAGCTACCCTCTTCTTCCTCCTGGCCAGATTCTCTGCCCCCAGGCTTCCCCTGATCCATTTCTTTAGCAATGAGGTTTTCCAAAACAGATCTGGCTCTATAACCTTCCATGGTTCCCTCTGACCCTCCAGATAAAGTGCAGATGAACTGTTGGCCACACACAACCACTCAGGGAACCAACATCTCCAGGCCTTTGCTCAGCCAGGAACACACTTCCCCACCTCCAACTGCACCCCCGCCCCACCCACTCCTGTTCTACCCGGCCCAGCCTCACTGTGCTCTCCGGCCTCTCCAGAGCTGCGGCAATGGGAGGAGCAGGGGGAGCTGCTCCTGCCCCTCACCTTCCTGCTCCTGGTGCTGGGCTCCCTGCTACTCTACCTCGCCGTGTCACTCATGGACCCTGGCTACGTGAATGTGCAGCCTCAGCCTCAGGTAACCAGGGGCCCCTACTCTCACCAACAGGGACTCAGCAACCAGCACCAGTCTCCATGCCAGGCTCTTGTGGGGACAGTTTAGTGAATCCTCTTGCCAGCCCTAGAGTCCCATCTACAGTAGTGAGGAAACTGCTGGGGCCCAGAGAAGGAAGAGACTTGCAAACATCACACAGCTGCCCTCAGTCCAGGGTGCTCCGCCACACCGCACACCTCCATTCTGCTTGGGATGGGTCCCAAACTCCACACTCAGAGCTAAGCCGGCCCCTAGGGGAGCTGCCCACCAATGACACCTGTCTCCCAAGGGGACCCTGTCTTACACCCCACCCCTCATTCCAGGAGGAGCTCAAAGAGGAGCAGACAGCCATGGTTCCTCCAGCCATCCCTCTTCGGCGCTGTAGATACTGCCTGGTGCTGGTGAGTGATGCAGGGACACCCGTGGGAGAGGTTGGGCCAAAGCTGAGACTCCTCGACCTCTTCCTGCCCCAGTGCCTGGGCCTCACCCCTCCTCCAAGAAGGCCTTCCAGAATCAGGCCCTGATTCCTTCCCTCAGTGGTGGGCCCACAGCAGGGCTGGCACTGAGCCTCCACCATCCTCCATGCCCACAGCAGCCCCTGAGGGCTCGGCACTGCCGTGAGTGCCGCCGTTGCGTCCGCCGCTACGACCACCACTGCCCCTGGATGGAGAACTGTGTGGGAGAACGCAACCACCCACTCTTTGTGGTCTACCTGGCGCTGCAGCTGGTGGTGCTTCTGTGGGGCCTGTACCTGGCATGGTGGGTGCTGCTGCCCGGGTGTAGGGGGAGGGTGGAATGAATGCTCCCACAGGGGTGGACAGAGCCAGGACTCCCAGGGACCCGGCACGGGGAGGGAAGGGCTCCCCTGCCCTCCCCCAGCACCAGGCCCCTGTCCCCTGCACCGCAGGTCAGGCCTCCGGTTCTTCCAGCCCTGGGGGCTGTGGCTGCGGTCCAGCGGGCTCCTGTTCGCCACCTTCCTGTTGCTGTCCCTCTTCTCGTTGGTGGCCAGCCTGCTCCTCGCCTCACACCTCTACCTGGTGGCCAGCAACACCACCACCTGGGAATTCATCTCCTCACACCGCATCACCTATCTCCGCCAGCGCCCCGGCAACCCCTTCGACCGAGGCCTGACCCGCAACCTGGCCCACTTCTTCTGTGGATGGCCCTCGGGGTCCTGGGAGACCCTCTGGGCTGAGGAGGAGGAAGAGGGCAGCAGCCCAGCTGTTTAGGGTTGCTGGAGGCCGGGCTACCGTCTTGTGCCTGAAAACCACAGGGCCTGTCCCCAGCTGGGGTGAGCCCTCGGAGGGCCTGGGGCCCTCACTCCTGCCCACGCCTCCCAGGCCCCAGAACGGAGCTTCAAGTCAGACAGATCCCTGCCTTGGTGGGCAGTTCTGCCTTCCAAGGAAGAAGGGGAAGAAAAGAACCTGTGGGCGGCTCACGCCCAAGCAGACCCCAGGCTCCACCCCAGCCCTGCCCAGGCTGCTGCCAGTGCACACTTTTACAAATTTAATATAAAGCAAGTCCAGTCTTAAAAAGACAAACCATATCACTCCTTGCTGCGGCACCCTTTCTGGGCCAGGTCTCGCTGGGAGGTAGAGGAGGGCGAGCTGGAGGCGGAAGGGACACACTTTGCCCAGTGACACTGAGCAAGCCCACAACAGTGGCCCCATGGCTGCCACCTCGAATCCCAAGGGCTCATAAGTACCCAGCAAGGCCTGGACCTCCAGGCAGGGCGCACAGGTAGGCGAGCAGAGGCTCTAACAGTCTGTGGAGGAAGGGGACAGAGGTGCCAGGAGATGCCCTCAGGGTTCCAGGAATCGCTCTGACACAAAGTCGAAGTCCTGGAAGGCGGCCTGTTGGCGGGCAGTGAGGAGGCTGTGGGGTGCAGGTGGGGTCAGGGCAGGCGGCAGCCCTGTGAACTCGCCCTCAAAGTAGCGCAGGTCCGCAGGGCCACAGAGGGTAGGCACGAAGGGGGGCTGGATGGTGCGGGCGAGCAGGGCTTGCCAGTTGGTGGTCTGAGGGCAAAGGAGAGGTGCCTGAGACGGCAGGAACAGCAGCTCCAGGAGTCACTCCATGCCACCTACGCTGCCAGGCACAGGGGACCACCGCCACCCCAGCCGCTCACCCTGAAGAATGGCTGGACCTTGATCTCCTCGGCATCCTGCTCACCCGCCCCGAGGCGCTTCTCCGGGCACTTCTGGAGGAGCTGGGCAATAGGACAGGCATGCACTTAGGGCATTCAGCCCCAGGCACTGCCATCATCCACGGGCCCCAAGCACGCTGGCCCAGAGCGCTCTAAGGCTGGGTGGCGGGGGGTGTGCTGTCCCACGGCAGAAGGCACATGGGCCCTGAGCGGCCATCCAGCCCAGCCCCAGACCCTGCAGTGCTTACCTTCTGAATGAGCTCAAGCCCTTGCACCGACAGAAAGCCGGGGTAGGGGGCGTCCATGTTAACAATGCAGTCAAACACCTCTTCCTCTGTGTCCCCTGGGAACGGGCACTGTGGAGATGGGGGCTCAGCAGGATGCACAGGCCACCCCACCCCAACCCAGAGGCCCAGGAAACACGCTCCAGCACTCACCTCACCCACCAGCATCTCGTAGAGCAGCACACCCAGCCCCCACCAGTCCACAGCCCGTGTATACGCCTCCTGGGTCAGCACCTCAGGAGCCAGGAACTCCGGGGTGCCACAGAAGGTGCTAGTCCGGTCCCCGAAGCCGATCCCTGCAAACCAACAGGCACACCACTAGCTGCTTGGTGTGGCCTATTCACAATAACCTCAACAGCCAAGCCTTATGATGCCAGGGAGCTGAGCCTGTGCCAAGCCCTGCCCTGTACCCAAGGAAGTGGGAATGGTTATGACGCCATTTGACTGCATGCGGAGCCAAGCTCACAGGCTAAGGTCACAGAAGGCAGAACTCAGCTGGGTGCGGTGGCTCACACCTGTAATCCCAGCACTTTGGGAGGCCGAGGTGGGCAGATCATGAGGTCAGGAGTTCAAGACCAGCCTGGCCAACATGGTGAAACCCCATCTCTACTAAAAATACAAAAAATAAGCTGGGTGTGGTGGCATGCACCTGTAATCGCAGGTACTCGGGAGGCTGAGGCAGGAGAATCCCTTGAACCTCAGAGGTAGAGGTTGCAGTGAGCCAAGACTGCGCCATTGCACTCCAGCCTGGGCGACAGGGCAAGACTCCATCTCAAAAAAAAAGGAGCCGGGCGCAGTGGCTCATGCCTGTAATCCCAGCACTTTGGGTGGCTGAGGCGGGTGGATCATGAGGTCAGGAGATCGAGACCATCCTGGCTAACACAGTGAAACCCCGTCTCTACTAAAAAAATACAAAAATTAGCCAGGTGTAGTGGTACTCGCCTGTAGTCCCAGCTACTTGGGAGGCTGAGGCAGGAGAATCGCTTGAACCCAGTAGGTGGAGGCTGCAGTGAGCCGAGACTGTGCCACTGCATTGCATCCTGGGTGGCACAGCAAGACTCTATCTCAAAAAAAAAAAAAAAAGAAAAAAAAAAAAAACAGAAGGCAGAACTCAGTCTCCTCTCCCATCCCTGACCACAGGCTCTCCCTCGGGCCAGGTGCAGGCTGGGGCTACGAGCCTCTAGGACTAGGAAGAAAGGGCCAGTGTGCCCAGCTGTCCCCTGGAATGAGGTCTGGGGTGGTGGAACCAGGGCATCCGCAGGTGAGGAGATTTCCTGGGACATGCCATGTGCCCATCATCCTATTGGCCAGGCTGGGTAAACAAGGCTGGAGATATGGATCCCAATGGGCAGCCCCCACCTTCCTTGCAGAGTCCAAAGTCTGCAATCTTCAGGAATCCCTGGGCATCCAGCAGAAGGTTATCCAACTTCAGGTCCCTGAGGGCAAGGGTGCAGATCAAAGGGACTGAGGGGGGCTTAGACCCAGGGAACAGCAATGGCCCCTGGAGCAGCCCAGGCAGGCGGAGGCAGCGTCTGTGTCCTCACCCACTCCACCCCAACCCCCACCCCCACCCCCGTGCACCCCTGGGACAAAAGTCACCTGTAAATGATCTTCTTCTCGTGTAAGAACTGCAGCCCCAGGACAACACAAGCCACGTAGAAGCTGCAGGGATGGTTATGGGAGAACTCAGGCCCAAGACAGACACCAGGGAGGCAGGACAGGGAAGCACCAGGATGGCCATGGCCGGGGGATCCCGGATGTCCCAGCCAGAATCAGAGATGAGACTGGGACAAGCATTATGCTGAGGGGGTGGGGGTTCTCCAACAGTCCCAAGGTCGCCCCCAGGTTGCTGTGCATTTCCAGCTCACCCTTCCTGGGTCCTTAAATGGTGCCAGGGACCAAGTGTTGGTCCCTGCAGTGGATGTTCATCACGCCTATTTTTTTTCTTTCTTTTTTTTTTTTTGAGACGGAGTCTCGCTCTGTCACCCAGGCTCACTGCGATCTCGGCTCACTGCAACCTCCACCTCCCGGGTTCAAGCGATTCTCCTGCCTCAGCCTCCCGAGTAGCTGAGACTACAGGAACGCGCCACCACGCCCAGCTAATTTTTTTTTTTTTTAGTTTTCGTAGAGACAGGGTTTCACCATGTTGGCCAGGATGGTCTCGATCTCTTGACCTCATGATCCACTCGCCTCGGCCTCCCAAAGTGTGGGGATTACAGGCATGAACCAACGTGCTCAGCCTTTTTTTTTAGATGGATTCTCGCTCTGTTGCCAGACTGGAGTAAAGTGGCGGGATCTCGGCTCACTGCAACCTCCACCTCCTGGGTTCAAGTGATTCTCCTGCCTCAGCCTCTCAAGTAGCTGGGATTACAGACGCGTGCCACCTTGCCCAGCTAATTTTGGTATCTTTAGTAGAGACAAGAGTTTACCATGTTGGCCAGGCTGGTCACGAACTCCTGACCTCAGGTGATCCGCCCACCTCAGCCTCCAAAGTGCTGGGATTACAGGTGCCCGGCCAATCATGCCTATTTTTCAAATAAAGATCTGAGACTCACCAACTGTGGTGGCTCATGCCTGTAATCTCAGCACTTTGGGAGGCCGAGGTGGGCAGATCACTTGAGGTCAAGAGTTAGAGACCAGCCTGACCAACATGGAGAAACCCCGTCTCTACTAAAAATACAAAATTAGACAGGAGTGGTGGTGCATGCCTGTAATCCCAGCTACTCAGGAGGCTGAGGCAGGAGAATGGCTTGAACCAGGGAGGCGGAGGTTGTGGTGAGCCGAGATCGTGCCATTGCGCTCCAGCCTGGGCAATAAGAGCCAGACTCCGTCTCACAAAAAAACAAAAAAAAACTAATGCACAGCTTCATAAGCTGATACCCAGGGTCACAAATGCTGTCAGTTGGTGCCAAGATGTAAACCAAGGCCTCTGACTCCTGCTCCTCTGCTGTTGGGCACTTGGAGAAGGCAGGATGTAGAGAGTGGGCGTAGGGAACCAGGCAAAGTTTGCTGGAAGAGGCAGGCAGGAGGGATGGAACCCACCGGGCCTGCGGCTCGGGGAAGACATCCTCGTGGATCTGCATCATGAGGTCGCCACCAGGCACAAACTCAGTCACAAAGCAGGCATGGCTGGAGGTCTGGAAGCAGGCAAGGAGGGAGAGCAGGAAAGGGTGCCCTGTGCGGCCCACAGCCTCCAGGATCCGCTTCTCGCAGTACAGGCTGCAGGAGAGAGCAAGGGTATTAGAGGGAAGGAAAACTTCCCTGGGCTGTGCCCTGTGCCTTGCACAACACCTTTGGCTCACTGGGGCCCTCAGCCAAAGTGCCAGGCGAGTAGACTGATGGTTTCTTTTTTTTTTTTTTTTTTTTTGGAGACACAGTCTTGCTCTGTCACCTGGGCTGGAGTGCAGTGCTGTGATCTCAGCTCACTGCAACCTGTCTCCCGGGTTCAAGTGATTTTTGTGCCTCAGCCTCCCGAGTAGCTGGGATTATAGGAGTGCGCCACCACGCCCAGCTAATTTTTGTATTTTTAGTAGACACGGGGTTTTGCTGTGTTGCCCAAGCTGGTCTCGAACTCTTGGCCTCAAGTTATCCACCTGCTTCGGCCTTCCAGAATGCTGGGATTACAAGCCTGAGCCAGTGAGCCCAGCCTTTTTTTTTTTTTTTTTGAGACAGGGTCTCACTTTGTTGCCCGGGCTGGAGTGATGTGGTGTGATCTCGGCTCACTGCAGCCTCCACCACTGAGGTTCAAGTGATCCTCCCACCACAGCTTCACGAAGAGCTGGGTGTGCACCATCACGCCCAGCTAATTTTTGTATTTTTTATAGAGAGGGGGTTTCGCCATGTTGCCCAGGCTGGCCTCTAACTCCTGGGGTCAAGCAGTCCTCCCACCTTGGGCTCCTGAAGTGCTGGGATTCCAGGCGTGAGCCACTGTGCCCAGCCTTCCCTTTTTTTTTTTTTTTGTTTTTTTAGATGAGGTCTCACTCTGTTGCCCAGGCTGGAGATCTCTGCTAACTAAAACCTCTACCTCCTGGGCTTAAGCAATCCTCTCACCTCACCCTCCCAAGTAGCTGGGACTAAAGGCGCATGCCACCATGCCTGGCTATTTTTTATAGATGGGGTTTCACCATGTGGTTCAGATTGGTCTTGAACTCCTGGACTCAAGCGATCCGCCTGCCTTGGCCTCCCAAAGTGCTGGGATTATATGCATGAGCTACCGCACCTGGCCATAGAGTGATGGTTTCTATATGTCAGGGGCTCACAAGGGGCTCTGAATGTGCACAGCTACCAATGCCCCCATTTTACAGTAGAGCAAACTGACAGAGAGAAGAGGGGACCTGCCCAAGGAAACACGGTTAACAACTGCAGGTGCCAAAAGAGAATGCAAGCTGGCTGGCCCCATGGGGTCACCTCTCCAAAGCCCCAGGAACCTTCAGCTGCCCTCTGGATGCCACAGCCCAGGCCAGCCATCCTGGGTGCCCTGCGGCACCCCCACACACCTCTCTATCTCGTCCCGGCTGAGAACCTCCTGCTTCTTCAGTGCTTTGATGGCGTAGTATTTCCCTGTCCCCTTGAACTGGACCAGGAGGACCTGGGGCCAGAGAGAGGTTGGGCTCCAGGTGGGCCACACCAGGGAGCCTTTACCGCCCCCACAGATCAGGTCCTCCCGGCTCATGTGATGAGGCCCTCAATCCCGTCCCATACCACCCTCTTCAGCCCACTACCTTCCCAAAGTGTCCCCGGCCCAGCACAGCTAAGCAGCGGAAGTCCTGAAGCCGAGGGGGTTTCCTGCAAAGAAAGAGAGGGTATAAGAAGTCCCCTGGCGCATTGGCTGGGTCCCTACCCAGAGCCACTCCAAGCCTCCCATGCCCAGTCCTGGGCTGTCTCGACCTATGGGCTCGAGAAAGCCCTGCAGTAAGGACTCCTAGAAGCTGGCATAGAGCTGGAGCTCAATAATGTGGGTTTAGCAAATCTGACCCTGAGAGCCAGCCAGCGCATCCGCCAGGGAGCCAGGGAGTAATGTAGGAATGGATACACAAATGTTCAAGCAAGCAGACGAATGTCTCAAACATGAAGGTGCGGAGGATGGGGGTACCTGGTGGGGGAGGCTGGTGGAGATGGCCCACGTCGAGTCCTAGCCTCCATATGGGGACGTTTGGTGCGCTGTGAGTATAGAGGAGCTCAGGGCAGGGCTGGGCTTCCTTCTCTCTTTCCCTTCAGGCCTGCCACCCCACAGCTGGGTGGCCCTGCCAGCCCCAGCCGACCCTAGGAGCCACTAGTCCCTCCAGCCCCTCACCGGAGTCTCCTCGGATGTTGGCTCCTGGGGGAGGTAGAGGCGCGGGGGCTTGGGTGGGGGCATCATCTCTTCGCCCAAGGGGGTCTTCTTGGGCAGGAAATTACTGTAGGGAGAAAGTAGACACAGTGCCCAGCACAGGCAGATGCAAGAGCTGGCAGGATGGACACACTAACCCGAAGCAAGACAGACAGAGGGTTGGGGCCTGAGCAGTGCAGACAGACAGACAGATACCGCCTGGATCTGGAGTCAGGCAGCCACCACAGAGAAGCATGCAGTCTAGGGCGATGGGGCTCCTCACCTGGGAGTGGCAGGGTCAGAGGCCTCTCGCGGTGTTGTTGGGGTCCGAGGGCACCCTTTGGGGGGGCTGGTTATGCTCGGTGAGCTGCAGGGGGGCAGCAGGTTCATGACGAGGCGCCCCCAGGCCGCCATGCCGAGGTTCATCTGCGAAGCCCTCAGGAAATCCTGGCCTGGGAGAAAAGGGGGAGCTTAGTCCCGGGACCCCAGCCCTGCTCCCTCACACATAGCCCCCATTCCCTCCACACCTCTGCGTTTAGAGAAGATTCGTTCCTGCCTCTGCAGCCGGGGCCGCCTCTCAATGACAGGATCGCAGAAGGTCACCTGCAGGGGTAGGGGCAGGGTTGTGGACCAGTCGCCTCCCACCTCATCTGCCATGGCACTTCCTCTGCCCCTGGGATTACAGCCCAAGCCCCCAGGGTCAACAGATGCAAGAGCCAGAAGGACCCAGAGAAACAGATTCAATGTCCTCATTGATACTAGTGGAGAAACAGAGGCCCAGGGAGGAGAGGCACTTTTCCAGGGTCACACCTGAGGTGGGGCAGTCAGGACAAGGACCCAGGCCTCCAGATGCAGCCCTGAGAGAGCGGCTAGGAGCCCTTATTCTTGGAGACCTCCTCTCTGGTCCTCAGTCTCTGCACCTACATGCAGCGCATCGGTCTTGAGGCCTTGCTGGCCCTGACACCCCAGGGTCCCACCAAGTCAGAGGGCGGAGGTGGTGAGCACCTGGGCAAAAAGCAGTCCCTGCGGTACCAGGCTGAGGGACAGTTGGTGACAGGCATTGTCCAGGAAGTCCTCAAGTCTCAGGAAGGCCACGCCACATAGCTGCCGCCAGTCCCGCCAGTGCACCCCAATCTCCAGCTCACGGGCCTGCATTGGGGAGGCCAGGCTGAAGGATGGGGTGCGGAACGAGCCCCGACCTGGGCAGCCTTCCACCCCGCAGCCCAAGGTCACCCCTGGCCACACAAAGGCCAGGCTTACTCGCTCCAGTGGGATGACAAAGGTCTGGTCCCAGGACTGTTCGGCCACCTGCCCCCAGCCCGTCTGCCCCACGACACGGTTGTCCACCTTTAGCACAGCCAGCACCTCGCCTGCAGGGCCAGAGCCGGGGCTCAGGGCAGGTCTGAAGCAGGGGTCTCCTGCTCCCCCCGAAGCTCCTTCCCTACTCACTGGCAAGCTCGCCTCGGCCACGCTGGTGCTTGGCCCTGGTCCAAAGCCAGCCCTCGGAGGGGCTGCTGGCCAGTGCAGCCGCTGGGGAGCGCCCGGGCACGGCTGTCAGCAACTGTTCACAGCCCAGGAGGCGGACCTGCAGTGTCCCTGTGGGGAAGGTGAGCAGGGGGCGTTGTCAGATGCCATCTTCCCACTGCTACCACCAAGGTGTCCTGGGACCCCAGGAAGGCCACCCTCTCAAGGAGGTGGCTGAACCCAGACCGTACCCACCTGAGGCCAAGGCAGCTACCTGAGGAACCTCACTCAGTGTGGCAGCCTAGAGTGCCTGGACGGGAGCCTGCTGACTGTTCTGCAGCTACCAAGCACCATGAGCCCCCTAAAGGGTGCCCTTGGACCCCGATGACACCCCAGGAGGCCTCCGACCTGGACACTTCCAGGTGAGGAGCCACCTTGTCCCAGACTGCACGCTTCTCTGTGGCAGCCGCCTCTTTCCAGGGCAGAGCAACTGGCTCTCCCCTCCACATGCTGGAGCGGCAGGGACATGGGCTCAGACCTCAGACCTCAGCCAGGCTGCACAGAGCCACAGCACATGACAAGATGCTGCCTAGAGCTGGGGCCTAGAGAGCACCGTGGCAAGGATAAGAGCTTGGGACAGGGAGCAGGAAGCCTGGCTTCCTGTTGGGACCCACCTGCTCCCTGGGCCTCAGTTTCCCCATCTGAACAGTGCAGGTGAGTCCCAGCTCTGCCCCACCTCCCCCAATGGATATGAGACGTGTTTTGTCAACAGAGTAAGTTCATGTGTCACATCACTAGAGGTTTGTCTCTCAAAGGGTAGAGAAAGCAGTGGGGATCTAGCAGCTTTTGAGGACACGAAGTAGGCCCAAAAGTATCATTTAGGGAGAGTCCGGGCCTGGGAGTTACACACAGAGAGAACTTGTAAACAAAGGCAGGGGTCCAGGGTAGAAAGATCAGCTTAGAAAGAACAGCTCGGCCGGGCGCAGTGGCTCATGCCTGTAATCCCAACACTTTGGGAGACCGAGGCAGGCAGATCACCTGAGGTCAGGAGTTAAAGACCAGCCTGACCAACATGGCGAAACCCCATCCCAACTAAAAATACAAAAACCAGCCGGGCATGATGGTGGGCACCTGTAATCCCAGCTACTCGGAAGGCTAAGGCAGGAGAATCGCTTGAACCCGGGAGGCAGAGGTTGCAGTGAGCCAATATTGTGCCATTGCACGCCAGCCTGGGCGACAGAGCAAGACTCCGTCTCAAAAAAAAAAACAAAACAAAAACTTGAGGCCGGGCGTGGTGGCTCACACCTGTAATCCCAGCACTTTGGGAGGCTGAGGCAGGTGGATCACCTGAGGTCAGGAGTTCGAGACCAGCCTGGCCAACACGGTGAAACTCTGTCTCTACTAAAAATACAAATATTAGCCAGGCGTGGTGGTGGGCGCCTGTAATCCCAACTACTTGGGAGGCTGAGGCAGGAGAATCGCTTGAACCTGGGAGGCAGAGGTTGCAGTGAGTCAAGATTATGCCACTGTACTCCAGCCTGGGTGACAAAGCAAGACTCTGTCCCCCCACCCAAAAAAAAAAAGGTCCAGGCATGGTGGCTCCCACCTGTAATCCCAGCACTTTGGGAGGCCAAGGTGGGCAGATCACGAGGTCAGATCAAGAACATGGTGAAACCACGTCTCTACTAAAAATACAAAAATTAGCCGGGCACAGTGGTGGGCGCCTGTAGTTAGTCCCAGCTACTCTGGAGGCTGAGGCAGGAGAATGGCGTGAACCCGGGAGGCGGAGCTTGCAGTGAGCCGAAATTGTACCACTGCAATCCAGCCTGGGCAACAGAGCAAGACTCCGTCTCAAAAAAAAAAAAAAAAAAAGAGGCCGGGCGAGGTGGCACACGCCTGTAATCCCAGCACTTTGGGAGGCCAAGGCGGGCAGATCACCTGAGGTCAGAAGTTCGAGACCAGCCTGACCAACATGGAGAAATCCCATCTCTACTAAAAATATAAAAATTAGCCAGGTGTGGTGGCACATGCCTGTAATCCCAGCTATTCGAGAGGCTGAGGCAGGAGAATTGCTTGAACCCAGGAGGCGGAGGTTGCGGTGAGCTGAGATTGCGCCACTGCACTCCAGCCTGGGCAATAAGATCACGCCACTGCACTCCAGCCTGGGCAATAAGAGCAAAACTCCGTCTCAAAAAAAAATGGACAACTCAAGTATCTGGGGTGTTTAGCCAGGGGACAGGATATGGGGTGGCCTTGAGTAATTGAATTCTAGGCCTTTTAACAAGCTGTTTCTTCTGCGTTCCTCAACTTGTCTACTTGGCCATAAGTACTCCCGTGTAAGTCCTTCAAGGCCAAGACACCACCTCCTCTAGAAAACATTCCTTGGGCCGGGCGTGGCTGGCTCACGCCTGTAATCCCAGCGCTTTGGGAGGCCAAGGCGGGCTTATCACCTGAGGTCAGGAGTTCGAGACCAGCCTGGCCAACATGGTGAAACTCTGTCTCTACTAATAATACAAAAAATAGCCGGGCATGGTGGCGTGGGCCTGTAATCCCAGCTACTCGGGAAGCTGAGGCAGGAGAATTGCTTGAACCCAGGAGGCAGAGGCTGCAGTGAGCTGATATCACACCACTGCACTCCAGTCTGGGCGACAGGGAGAAACTCCATCTCAAAAAAAAAAAAAGAAAAGAAAACATTCCTCGATTCCCCAAGGCCTGGTGAGAGGGCTCCATCCAGAGCCTGCATTTCCTCTTCTCAGCTCTGCTCACAATGGAATGGGGTCAGTCGGCCCTGTAGCAGTGTTCTGTGCAGACAGGCACTTGCCTTTCCAGCTCGCACTGTATCTCGGTGGGATACAGCTTCAAAGCCCGTGCTCTTAGATTATTTGTTGATTACGATTTGGCTGCTGCTACAAGGAGACAGATCTCAGTACAAGATAAGAAAATTAACTTTTTTGGCCGGGCGCGGTGGCTCACACCTGTCCCAGCACTTTGGGAGGCCAAGGCAGGCAGATCACAAGGTCAGGCGATCGAGACCATCCCGGCTAACACGGTGAAACCTTGTCTCTACTAAAAATACAAAAACAAAAAATTAGCCAGGTGTGGTGGCGGGCGCCTGTAGTCCCAGCTACTCGGGAGGCTGAGGCAGGAGAATGGCGTGAATCCGGGAGGCGGAGCTTGCAGTAAGCCGAGATCACGCCACTGCACTCCAGCCTGGGTGACAGAGCTCGGAGTCTCACTCTGCTCGGAGTCTCGCTCTGTTTGGAGTCTCGCTCTGTCGCCCAGGCTGGAGTGCAGTGGTGGGATCTCGGCTCACTGCAAGCTCCACCTCCCAGGTTCACGCCATTCTCCTGCCTCAGCCTCCCGAGTAGCTGGGACTACAGGCGCCCACCACCACACCCAGCTAATTTTTGCAATTTTTTTTTTTTTTTGAGACAGAGTTTTGCTCTTGTTGCCCAGGCTGGACTCCAGTGGTGCCATCTTGGCTCACTGCAACCTCCACCTCCCGGGTTCAAGCAATTTTCCTGCTTTAGCCTCCCGAGTAGCTGGGATTATAGGCATGCGCCACCAGGCCTGGCTAATTTTGTATTTTTTAGTAGAGACAGGGTTTCTCCATTTTGGTCAGGCTGGTCTCGAACTCCCAATCTCAGGTGATCCACCCACCTCGGCCTCCCAAAGTGCTGAGATTACAGGCATGAGCTGCTGTGCCCAGCCTATTTTTTTTGAGACGGGCTATCTGTTGCCCAGGCTGGGGTGCAGTGGCGCGATCATGGCTCATTGTACCCTCAACCTCCCTGGGCTCAAGCAAGCCTCCCACCTCAGCCTCTCAAGTAGCTGGGACTACAGGTATGTACCATGATACCTGGCTAATTTTTTTTTTTTTTTTTTTTTTGAGACGGAGTCTCGCTGTCGCCCAGGCTGGAGTGCAGTGGCGCGATCTCGGCTCACTGCAGGCTCTGCCCGCCAGGGTTCACACCATTCTCCTGCCTCAGCCTCCCGAGTAGCTGGGACTACAGGCGCCCGCCACCTCGCCCGGTTAATTTTCTGTATTTTTAGTAGAGACGGGGTTTCACCATGTTAGCCAGGATGGTCTCGATCTCCTGACCTCATGATCCGCCCGCCTCAGCCTCCCAAAGTGCTGGGATTACAGGTGTGAGCCACTGCGCCCGGCAATTTTTGTATTTTTTGTAGAGATGGAGTTTTGTCATGTTGCCCAGGCTGGTCTCAAACTCCTGAACTCAAGTGATGCACGTGCCTCACCCTCATAAAGTGCTAGGATTATACACATGAGCCACCGCGCCAGACCAGAAAACTCTTTTTTTTTTTCTTGAAACAGAGTTTTGCTGTGTCACCCACGCTGGAGTGCAACGGCATGATCTTGGCTTACTACAAACTCTGCCTCCCGGGTTCAAGCAATCTTCTTGCCTCAGCCTCCCCAATAGCAGGGATTACAGGCAGGCGCCACCACGCCCGGCTAATTTTTTTTGTTTCTAAAGATGAGGTTTCACTATGTTGCCCAGGCTCGTCTAGAAATCCTGGGCTCAAGTGATCCGTCCACCTCAGCCTCCCAAAGTGCCGTAATTACAAGCTTGAGCCACCGCGCCCAGCCAAGAAAACTTTCTTTTTTTCTTTTTTTTTGAGACTGGGTCTCAAAAAAACTCCTGAGCTCAAGCAGTCTTCCCACCTCAGCCTCTCAAAGTGCTAGGATTACAGGTGTGAGCCACTGCACCCAGCAATTTTAGTTTAATTTTATTATTTTTTTCCAAGGAAATTATTATTATTATTATTATTATTATTATTATTTGAGACGGAGTCTTGCCCTGTTACCTAGGCTGAAGTGCAGTGGCGCAATCTCAGCTCACTGCAACCTCGCCTCCTGGGTTCAAGTGATTCTCCTGCCTTAGCCTCCCGAGTAGCTGGGACTACAGGCATGCGCCACCACATCCAGCTACTTTTTTGTATTTTTAGTAGAGACAGGATTTCACCATGTTGGCCAGGCTGGTCTTGAACTCCTGACCTCAGGTGATCCGCCCCCCTCAGTCTTCCAAAGTGCTGGGATTAAAGGCATGAGCCACCATGCCTGGCCCAAGAAAATTTTTTTTTTTTGAGATGGCGTCTTGCCCTGTCACTCAGGGTGGAGTGCAGTGGCGCGATCTCGGCTCACTGCAACCTCCGCCTCCAGGGTTCAAGCAATTCTCTGCCTCAGCCTCCTGAGCAACCAGGATTACAGGCACCCACCACCACGCCCGGCTAATTTTTGTATTTGTAGAGACAGGGTTTCACCATCTCGGCCAGGTTGGTCTTGGAACTCCTGATCTCATGATCCACCCACCTCAGCTTCCCAAAGTGCTGGAATTACTAGCGTGAGTCAGCACGCCCAGCCTAGAAAACTTTCTAATAGTCCAAGCTGCCCAGTGCTGGGTATCAAGCTTTCCAGGGCTGCGAGCTTCCTAACACCAGTGCTTTAAGCATTATTCTGGTTATTTATGTAAATACAAGCTACACTGTCCGAGTGCTGACTGTGCTAGGCACTGTGCTTAGCACATCACATGCAACACAGCAACCCTATGAGGCAGGTGCTATATCATCCACATTTTACAGATGGATAAACTGAGGTTTGAAGAAGGAATGTGTTTCCCAAGGTCACGCTGCTAGTGGGTGGTGGGGCAGGATTGGAACTCTTGAACTCTTCATCAGAATTATTTGTGCTTCCGGTCTCCCCTAAAAAAAGGAGAGCTTTGAAGGGGGAGGAACTTCTGGCTACCTGTCAGGGCGGTGGGCTTCACAGGTGTCCCTGAAGGCTGGGGGTATCCAGGCACCGCAGTCCGCAACTCTCGGGCCACTCTGCTGCGCAAAGGGTGGGCAGGAGGCAGTTGCTCCAGCAGCTGCTCCAAGGCCAGCCGCAGGAGGTCCAGTTTCTGGGAGGACTCCTGTAGCTGGGCCTGGGCCTGCAGAGGGCACAATGTAGAGCCAGGTTCGTGGGGTATATGGCAGGGGGCAGCAGCCCAGGTCACCCGGAGCCATCTTCCGCACGAAGTCTCAACAGAGAAGTCCTGCTTCTACACGGCCACCCTCCCTTCCCGCCCCTGCTGAGGGTGGTATGGGAACAAGCCAGCCTTAGGAGAGGGCCAGAGCTGGGGCCTGACCTCAGCCAGTGCCTTGCGGTCCTGTGTTCTCCGGCTACTAAGCAGTTTCACCACGTTCTTGGCGCCCTCAGCCACAGCTGCCTCAACGTGCAGTCGATGCTGTAGCTCCTCCGCCAGCAGCTCAGGCCCTGTGGGAAGGACCGCAGCTCTCAGGCCCTGCTCTTCCCTGCTCCGCCCTCCCTGTGTCTCAAGGCCTCACCTGGCTCCGGGGACCCACTGGCCTCCAAGCTGCTGATCTTCATCCGCAGCAGGGCCACCTTCAGCTGGCTGTCCCGCAGCATCTGCTGGGCGGCTGCCAGGAGCTTCCTCTCCTATGGAGCCGTGGCACAGGCCCATCAGACCAGGCCTGGGCCACAGCTTCCCCCATCAGACCAGGAACTGGAGCCGGGTCTCCCCCATCAAAACAGGGTTAAAGTCAAACCTCTAGGCCAAACACTAAAGTCAAGCCTCCCTTGTTGGACTAGTTGGTGGGTCAGGGGAGCCTTTTCCATCAGAACAACAAGGGCTGGGGTCAAGTTTCCCCTTTCATATCAGGGCTGGGGTCATGCGTCTTCCATCGGATCAGGGCTGGGGATAACTCTCCCCCATCAGATCAGGGCTGGGGTCATGCCTGCCCCCTCAGAGCAGGGTTGATGCTTCCCCCATCAGATCAGGGCAGGGGCTAAGCTAAGCCTCCCCCATTAGATCAGGGCAGGGGCTAAGCTAAGCCTCTCCCATCAGATCAGGGCTGGGGCTAAGCCTCCCCCATTAGATCAGGGCAGCGGCTAAGCTAAGCCTCCCCCATCAGATCAGGGCAGGGGCTAAGCTAAGCCTCCCCCATTAGATCAGGGCAGGGGCTAAGCTAAGCCTCCCCCATCAGATCAGGGCTAAGGTCCTGCCTCCCTCATCATATCAGGGCCACAGCCAAGTCTTCTTGTCAGACAAGGACGGAGGCCCAGTTCCCGACATCATGCTGGGAGTTGGGAGTGGGGCTGGGCTAGGATCCCATTAGACCAGGGCAAGGCCTTCTCTGTCACACTAGAGACTACAGCCATGCCTTCCTCACCCAGCTGGGGTTTGGGGCTGTATTTTCCCCGTCAGGCTGCAGGCTGGGATGGTGTCTCCTTATGAGCCCAATGGCTGAGGTGCATTTCCCTATCAGACCAGGGGCCAGGGTGCCCCTGCCATCAGACTGTGGGGCCTTACCTTGGGGGTGCCACTGGCGCACGTGTGGGTCATGTTCTCAGCCCCCTGCTTCACCTTCAGCTCCACATGCAGCTGCCTCCGGAGAGCCTCTAGGTGCCGAGCCCTGAGCTGCTCTGCCCACGGCCGGGGTCCTGAGGCCACAGGCTCTGTGCACGGGGGTATCGAGCACAGGAGTCCCTCACCCAGAGCCGAGACCCCCACTGTGGACTCTCCTCCTTCCCTTACTGATCTATAGGCAGGAAATGAGGTGGTCTCGCCACAGTGGCCAGGTCCAAGGCCAGGGGCCAGATCGGCCCAGAGCCTTCTGTCCTGAGGGGGTCTCGGCTCCTCACTCACCAGCTGGGCCAGGCCCAGGGCCGGGCAGCAGGATTCGGGCATGCAGCTCCCGCAGCTCGCCATGCAGCTGCTCCAGGCGGCGGTTGGAGGACCGCAGCAGCTGCTGCACATGGCTCAAGTGGCGGCGGTCTGTGGCCGCGCGCCGCAGGTTCTCCACCCCCTCCTTGATCTTCAGCTCTTTCTGGATGGCCCGACGGATCACCTCTTTCTCATCCTCTGGGGGCCACTGGCTCGGCCCAGGCTGCAGAGCCGGTGGAAAGCAGAGGGTGGAGAACAGTCATGGGGAGCAGCGGCCACCAGCAGCCTTTGCTCACTGCAGATGGAGGCGGAGGAAGGGACGGCACCCAGGACTGACTCACACAGGGTTTGGGAAGCCTCTCTCCCCTTAGAGCTCAGGCCTGAGCCAGATGGAAACTCCGAGGCCACTCATCTAGGCCAGGCTCCTGTCCTCCGCCCGTTGGAGAAGGATGGGGCCGGGGGATAGTTCACACGGTAAACGGGTGCCAGGTTCTATTGTAAGAGCTTTGCATATATTACCACATCACTCCTCCCAACAACCCCACCCAGTAGTGGTGGTGATTACCCCCATTTTCTTTTTTTTTTTTTTTTTTTTGAGACGGAGTTTTGCTCTTGTTGCCCAGGCTGGAGTGCAATGGCACGATCTCGGTTCACCACAACCTCTGCCTCCCGGGTTCAAGCGATTCTCCTGCCCTAGCCTCCCGAGTAGCTGGGATTACAGGCACATGCCACCAAGCCCGGCTAATGTATTTTTAGTAGAGACGGGGTTTCTCCATGTTGGTCAGGCGGGTCTTAAACTCCCGACCTCAGGTGATCTGCCCGCCTTGACCTCCCAAAGTGCTGGGATTACAGGTGTGAGCCACCACGCCTGGACTATTACCCCTATTTTCTAGTGAGGAAACTGAGGCCCACAGAGGTGAAGTAACTTGCCCACAGTCAAGACACAGAGGAGGGGCCACCATCTCTCGGGCCCCAGCTGTCCCTGGCAGCCCTGGGTAATCAGGCTGCTCTCTCTGCATCTGGGATCCAAAGTAGAGTCCAGGAGCCACAAAAGCTACGCCGAAGAGGGGTTCACACGAAGCCACATGAGAAGGCAGCCAGGGGCCTGGGAGCCAGGGCTTGTTCCCGATGTCCCAATGCCACAGGTAGCAAAGCAGAGGCACAGAGAGGAACTGGGGAGGTCTCCGGGTGCCCACCCCCTGCTCAGCTCCCGAGAGGAAGTAGAAGGCTCTCTCACGGCTTCACCCAGGTTGGAGCCAGGAACAGGAACACCTCCTTTCCAGCCGTCAGCATTTCAAACCAACCGGTGCCAAAGGTGACCTCAGGCCGGGTAACCCACGATGCCCCGCAACACGGGCTGTTGCAGGGACCCCATCTTACCTCTCTGTGTTCCATCTTCTCCTGAGCCCAGTGGAAGGGGCCGCAAGCCCAGACTCAGGGACCCCCCCACCCCAGACCTCAGCGGGGCCTGCTGGCCCAGCTGTCAGAGGGCAAGGGCGAGGTTCAGGAAATCCTCTGACCGCCCTAGGCCACAGGGCCAGAGCCAAAGACCGGAGCAAACAAAGGTCCCATGGAGCTGGGGGCCCGGCCACCGGGGTCCTGAGTCACCCAGCTGCCGCTGCAGGGCGGAGCCCCGCAGGAAATCGGAAAATGTGTACAAGCTACGTCTGGAACAGGCGGAGGGACCTCCAGAGGAAGGGGGTGGGAGGGGTCAGACCGAGCCCCAGCCCTGAAGGAGGCCTAAACGACTGGCTTGGGCGTTCAAGGAGTCTACACGCACCCCCCAACACCCCCATGGTCCCGTCTGCCCTGGGTTGGAACTCCAACATGGACACACACACCACCTCCTTTCCGCTCTTTGCGGGGACCCACTCCTGTCCGCAAATGCCCCCCTCCCAACCACTCGCTCCGGGACAGGACACCACCTCTCCCTCCTCAGGAGCAGACAGACATGGCCTCGGTCCTCCGGGCCCACGCGCACCTACTACCACCTCTGGCAGGAAACCCAGCCCCCTCCACATTCTAGAACCCGCTATGTACCCAAAGGTTCCCGCCCCGGGGCGGGGGAGGCCGCTCCCCTCTCATCCACGCTCCCCTCGTGCCTCGTGTGCTCCGGGAAGGACTCCTGCCACTGCCAAGCGCGCACAGACTGCGCCCCGCGCTGCGCGCACATTCTAATCCCCCAGGCCCCTGTGCCCCGCCTTTCTATCCCGGCTAATTCCCGTCGGCCTTGGAGCCCCACCGAGGAGAACCGACTTAAGGACACTCTGGGGACCACCCTGGTGGCGCACACTGCGGACTCAGCCGTCCTCGCTCACGGGCTGGTTGGGGTTCAGTGTCCGGGTCAGCCGGGGGCTGATTTGGAGACTCTGCAGGGTCCAGGAACGACCGAACCCGGAGCTCAGGTCTGCTCTGCGAGGGCGTCGCGGGGCCGGGGCCAGGGCAGGGGCAGGGAAGGGGCGCGGGTGAGGGGAGGGTCGGGGGAAGCGGCCGCGGTTCGGGGCTCCGGGGCGATGACCGAGGCTTCCTCGCACCCCCCGGGCCCGCGCGCCCCTCCCGCGCCGTTCACCTGCCGCGGCGCCCCCTCCTCCATGGCGCCGCTCTGGCCGCTTGGGGCCCTCCTCTCCGCCACTGCGGTCCCGGAAGCCGCAGACCCTCCGCCAGGACTTTCAAACTTGAAACTTCCCGGGAAGCGGCGCCGGAGACGCGGGATCGGGCGCCCCCTCCCGAGACCCGCTGGCCCGCGGGACCAGCGCCGCCTCCCGTCCGCGCCGGTCCAGCGCCCGGGACCCCACGCCCGAGGTCCCGCGCCCCAGCGCCTCCCTCGGATCCAAAACTCCGCGGGATTCTGGGCCCAGCAGCCGGGCTTCGGCGCCTGCGGTTCTCGCTGGGCGTGACCGCGCCGCACCCCCGGGTTGGACGCTCAGGAGGCACATCGCCCGCGCCCAGGTCCTCTGGCCTTCCCGGCCGCGCGCCCGCGGGAGCCGGCCAGCTGGGGACAGGGATGGGGGGAATAGCGCCCCCTGAAGGTTGCCGGGTCGCCCAGCCGAGTGCAGCCCGTGGAGCTGGCCGCCTCCTCTAACTTTGAGCCCCTCCACAACCTGGCTCCCGCCTCTAACGCGCTGGGCCTCCTCGACCAAGCCCCTCAAGTCTCTCTTTGTCTCGCACGTTGTTGGTGTAATGCGGGCTAATCCAATATTGTCTTTCTCCTCGGAGTGGTTGGCCCAGACTAGATATTAGTCACTACAAGAACGTATACTAGGCCAGGCGCAGTGGCTCACGCCTGTAATCCCAGCAGTTTGGGAGGCCGAGGTGGACGGATCACGAGGTCAGGAGTTCGAGACCAGCCTGGCCAACATGCTGAAACCCCGTCTCTACTAAAAATACAAAAATTAGCCGGTCATGGTGGCGGGCGCCTGTAATCCCAGCTACTCAGGAGGCTGAGGTGGGAGAATCGCTTGTACCCGGTAGGCGGAGGTTGCAGTGAGCGGAGATCCTGCCACTGCACTCCAGCCTGGGCGACAGAGCGAGACTCTGAGACTCCGTCTCAAAAAAAAAAAAAGGTTTTTAAAAAAAGAACGACTGTCGGGCGTGGTGGCTCACGCCTGTAATCCCAGCACTTTGGGAGGCCAAGGCGGGCTTATCACCTGAGGTCGGGAGTTCAAGACCAGCCTGAACAACCCAGAGAAAGCCGGTCTCTACTAAAAAATACAAAAAAATTAGCCGGGCGTGGTGGCGCATGCCTGTAATCCCATGGTGGCGCATGCCTGTAATCCCAGCTACTCGGAAGGCTGAGGCAGGAGAATTGCTTGAACCCGGGAGGCAGAGGTTGCGGTGAGCTGAGATCGCATAATTGCACTCCAGCCTGGGCAACAAGAGTGAAACTCCATCTCAAAAAAAAAAAAAAAAAAAAAAAGAACGTATACTTGTGGAAAAGTAAATCCGCACCCAAAATTATGATAAATTACAAATTACAGATGAATGAACCAGACCTCTCTCCGGCCCATCCCTTACTCAGACTGAGTTTGCTGGTTCAGCCCGTGCCACTTTTTAGGGCTTTACCCTAAAAAGCCCATCCATCCACACGGGAGAAAAGACATTTACACCTGGTGAAATAGCCACCACTATTTCAGCCCAAGGGAGGTGTGCTGGTCACTGCCTAGTCTATGGCGGGCCATTCAGCCCGTCCTGGCATCCTGCGTTTACAGGAGGTTGTGTCAGGACTTCGTGGAGGAGCGTCCTCCAGGAGGTGGGAAGGTGATGAAGGGTCAAATACTGACAGTGACTTGGAACAGACAGGCTCCGGTGCTCTTACCGAAGGAAGCCACATGTGCTTTGCACTAATCACTTCCCTCACAATGGACTGGAAAAAAAGTGAAATTGGTGAGCCATGGACAATGCTGTGTTGTCCTGCTATGGGAAATCACCCAAGTGGCATTGACGTATAAGCAAAGGCAACTTGGCTCTGTGAAACATGCCCAGATTTCATAATCAGAGGCGAAATGTGACATTTACACATTAGAGTTGTTGAGGTCTAGACATTAACACAAGCACCTGGCACATAGTAGGTTCTTTAACATGGGGGTTGGCTGGGCATGGTGGCTCATGTCTGTAATCCCAGCACTTTGGGAGGCTGAGGAGGGCAGATCACTTAAGGTCAGGAGTTCAAGACCAGCCTGGCCAACATGGTGAAATCCCATCTCTACTAAAAAAATTAAAAGGGCAGCCGGGCACAGTGGCTCACGCCTGTAATGCTAGCACTTTGGGAGGCTGAAGCAGGTGGATCACAAGGTCAGGAGTTCGAGACCAGCCTGGCCAACATGGTAAAACCCCGTCTTTACTAAAACTACAAAAAAAAAAAAAAATTAGCTGGGCATGGTGGTGGGTGCCTGTAATCCCAGTTACTAGGGAGGCTGAACCTGGGAGGTAGAGGTTGCAGTAAGCCAATCTCACCACTACACTCCAGCCTGGATGACAAGAGCAAAACTCCATCTCAAAAAAATAAATAAATAAAATAAAAAATTACAAAAACTAGCTGGGCGTGGTAGCACATGCCTATAGTCCCAGCTACTCGGGAGGCTGAGGCAGGCAAATCACCTGAACCTGGGAGGCAGTGGTTTCAGCGAGCTAAGATTACACCACTGCACTCCAGCCTGGGCAACAGAGCAAGATTCTGTCTCAAGAAAAATAAATAAATAAAAATAAAATAAAATGGAGGTTAAATGAATGTTATTATCCATCATTTAGAAGCAAAAGTGCTGACCAAGCCCAGTGGCTCATGCCTGTAATCCTAGAACTCTGGGAGGCTGATGAGGCAGGAGGATTGCTTGAGGCCTAAGAGTTCAAGACCAACCTGGCCAACATAGTGAGACACCATCTCTTAAAAAAGTAAAATAAAGAAGTAAAAAAGTCCTCAGCTTCTCACTGCAGCTCATCAAAAACCCAGGAATCAAACTAACAAGCCTTCTCCACCTTTTAGGAATTCTCCAGTGGTGCAATCAGTCCAGCCAGCTAATTAACACTTTAAAATGTGTATTTGCCTTGATGGCTAAATGTTACTTCTGGAAGCCAAGAGTAATCTGAGATAACTCTCCATAGGAGGGTGCTCACATCTCAACTCCTGGCTCATTTATCCACTCACTGCAGGCAGGAAGCTGAATTCGATGGTTTTCCAAGTTTGGTTGGAAAGTGGCTTTGTTTTTTGTTTTTTGAGACAGAGTCTTGCTCTGTCAACCAGGCTGGAGTGCAGTGGTGCAATTTTGGCTCACTGCAACCTCCACCTCCTGGGTCCAAGCGATTCTTGTGCCTCAGCCTCCTGAGCAGCTGGGACTACAGGCACATGCACCACACCTGGCTAATTTTTTTTTTTTTTTTTTTGGGACGGAGTCTCGCACTTTCACCCAGGCTAGAATGTAGTGGCTGATCTTGGCTTACTGCAAGCTCCGCCTCCAGGGTTCACGCCATTCTCCTTCCTCAGCCTCCCGAGTAGCTGGGACTACAGGCACCCACCACCACGGCCGGCTAATTTTTGTATTTTTAGTAGAGACAGGGTTTCATTGTGTTAGCCAGGATGGTCTCGATCTTCTGACCTTGTGATCCGCTCACCTCGGCCTCCCAAAGTGCTGGGATTACAGGCAGGAGCCACCGCGCCCAGCACACCCGGCTAATTTTTTATATTTTTAGTAGAGATGGGGTTTCGCCATGTTGTCCAGGCCAGTCTCGAACTCCTGACCTCGCGTGATGCACCTGCCTCAGCCTACCAAAGTGCTGAGATTACAGGTGTGGCCACCGCGCCCGACCTGGGGAGTGTTTTTCACCACCTTACACAGAGAAGCCAAGTCCTGGACTGCTGGATCAGTCTGACCAGGTAGTTGCATCTTACTTCTGATGGTGATAATACTTCATAAGACTGGAATTCTTAGGAAATTCGTGTTCAGCATTTAGGGGGCCGTGAATAGTGCAAACCAACTCTCTAGCCAGTTGGCCTTTAAAAGACTATAACTCACTGGGCACCGCGGCTCACGCCTGTAATCCCAACACTTTGAGAGGCCGAGGCAGGCGGATCATGTGAGGTCGGGAGTTCAAGACCAGCCTGACCAACATGGACAAAGCCTATCTCTACTAAAAATACAAAATTAGCCGAGGTGGTGGCGCATGCCTGTAACCCCAGCTACTCAGGAGGCTGAGGCAGGAGAATTGCTTGAACCTGGGAGGTGGAGATTGCGGTGAGCCGAGATCGTGCCATTGCACTCCAGCCTGGGTAAAAAGAGCAAAACTCCATCTCAAAAAAAAAAAAAAAAGACTATAACTCAACTGAAAGGAACCTAAAACTTGTCAACAGGCTGCATGAGGAAACATTTTCCCCCTTCCCTGAATACAATTTTTTCCTTCTTGGTGTTGCCACCAGTCAATTTTTGTTTTTTCTGAGACGCCATCTCACTCTGTCGTCCAGGCTGGAGTGCAGTGGAATGATCTCAGCTCACTGCAACCTCCGCCTCCTGGGTTCAAACAATTCTCCTGCCTCAGTCTCCCAAGTAGCTGGGATTACAGGCGCGTGCCACCATGCCTGGCTAATTTTTGTATTTTTAGTAGAGATGGGGTTTCACCATGTTGGCCAGGCTGGTCTCGAACTGGCTGGTCTCGAACTCCTGACCTTGTGATCACCCACTCGGCCTCCCAAAGTGCTGGGATTACAGGCATGAGCCACCGCACCTGGCCCTACAACCAGTCCATTTTTATTTCGGTTTGTCTCTGGGTAGACTCTGAACACACAATGTCACCAACTACAGTTGGTCTATACCCTCCACTTTAAAAGTCCTCGCTATTCTGCAGTCCTTTGCCTGAGGCTTATTAAAAAGTAAACTTGTGCTGGGCGCGGTGGCTCACGCCTGTAATCTCAGCACTTTGGGAGGCCAAGGTGGGTGCATCATGAGGTCAGGCGATCGAGACCATCCTGGTTAACACGGTGAAACCCAGTCTCTACTAAAAATACAAAAAATTAGCCGGGCGTGGTGGCGGGCACCTGTAGTCCCAGCTACTCGGGAGGCTGAGGCAGAAGAATGGTGTGAACCCTGGAGGTGGAGCTTGCAGTCAGCAGAGATCATGCCACTGCACTCCAGCCTGGGTGACGGAGCGAGACTCCGTCTCAAAAAAAAAAAAAAAAGTAGTAAACTTGTGACTGGCCAGGCGCTGTGACTCACGCCTGTAATCCCAGCACTTTGGGAGGCCCAGGTGGGCAGATCACATGAGATCGCGAGTTTGAGACCCGCCTGACCAACATGGTGAAACCCCATCTCTACTAAAATATGAAAACTAGCTGGCTATGGTGATATGTGCCTGTAATCCCAGCTATTCGGGAGGCTGAGGCAGAAGAATGGCTTGAACCTGCTAAGTGGAGGTTGCAGTGAGCTGAGATCGTGCCACTGCACTCCAGCCTAGGCGACAGAGTGAGACCTCTGTCTCAAAAACAAAAAAAATGAAATCACTGGAGAAACAAAAACCGAGATGGTCTAAAGCAGAATATTCCTTAAGGTTTTGAAACTAGATGTAAGGACATCTTGCAAGCTACTGCCCTCCATCCTAATTCATGCAGTTATTAAATACCCCTCATAAGCCAAATACAGCACAGCTTGGGAACACAGCCCCTTCCTAAACAGCCATTATTACTCTTCTGTCTTGTTTTGAACAGGGTCTTCTTGCCGTGTGGCCCAGGCTGAAGCACGGTGGCAAAATCATAGTTCAGTGCAGCCTCAAACTCCCGGGCTAAGGCAATCCTGCCCCAGCCTCTCAAGTGGCTAGGATTAACCTAGCGCCACACAATTTTTTTTTAATGGTAGTGTTGGGATATCCCTGTCATCCAGGTTGGCCTAGAGCTCCTGGACTTACATGATCCTTCAGCCTGGGCCTCCCAAAGTACTGCGATTACAGGCATGCACCACTGTGCCCAACTTCTATTTTCTATTTTCAAATGTCCTTGAGAAAAGGAGCTGAGCCCATTCCAATACACACTAAAGACCAGCCCAAGAACTTGTCTTGCAATTGGACACAAGGCAGGCTGGCTACTGTGTATGGAAATTTTTTAGTACATTAAGGTTGCCATTTTGCTTTCTCACAGCCTAGTTCTCTTAGAAAATTTGCTGATATTAGTGGCACCTCAGGAAATCACAATAGTTGAATGAACTACTACCTTAAAGGGCTCCCGATTTTTGACATTCCTGAAAATAAACGTTATTGTGACCTATAACCTGACAGCCCTAGATGTTCACCAGCATGTAAAACCACTAGTTGTGCTAAGTTTCACTGTTATGTTTGTGAAAAAGTATCGCAGGCTTGTGGATATTGATTCAAATGACTACAGTAGCCCCACTTATCCAAAGGAGATACATTCTAAGATGCCCCAGTGGCTGCCTGAAACCACAGGAGTATCAAGCCCCATACAATTTTTCCTGTACATGCCTATAAAACTTAATTTCCAAATTAAGCACAGTAAGAGATTAACAGTATAGGACAATTTTGACTATTGTATACTATAACTGTATACATTCACACATGTAACAGTATAAAGGTGTGAATGTAGTCTCAAAGTATCTGAACTGTAGTTGACCACATGTACTCAATTTTCTTCCTAGTGAAGTTCTTTTGAGACTTCAAAATGAAAATGCTATACTCACCCTCTCAGAAACTGCTTACTCAGAAACTGTATCCAAGTAAGATATTTGAATTTGTCCTTTACTTGTACACCGACCAGCTCAAAGCTTTCTAAACCAATGTTATACCATTAGCGCTAACCCACGCTTCCCCAGTCACTAACGATGTGAAGACAAAAAACTAGAACAATTTCTAAATCCAATAGCAAGTAACATTTCTCTACAAAACAAGGAGAATGACCCCAGTCCAAAAAAAATCTTTATGTTCCTTTATTGGAGCAAGATTCCTGATCGGTATACAGTGATGTATTTACTAAACAGAGACCTGTGCAGAAATTACATACTATCCATCTAGATAGGTTGTTACACTTTTGCCTATTGATGGAATAGTTCCATTTATCAAGTTTTATACATCAAAAAGCTTTTGAAGTTCACCAGACTGTCCATTAATTCACCTCTGAAAAAGTGGCATTTAATTTCAGCGACTATATTTTACAGCATTAAAAAGCTTATGCATTAGGGTGCTTCTCTGCACAATGGCATTGAGCAGACAGAGCTGAGTCCATTACCCCACCCAGATTCACATAGTCACATTTGAGAGCTTTATACCAGAGAGCAGGGACAGTTACTGCTAACCATCACAGACTTCTTACTGAGAGCCTCTCTTCTTGGCCACATTTTATATAGCCAATGAAGACATGCCAGCAACTGTCCCGTGTATAACTTGGCATTAGAGCACCAGGTCTGTTGGATGGTGGTGGCAGGCACTATTACTTTATACCCAGGTAAAAGGCCAATTTTAAAAACTGCCACTTGGAGATAAAAATCAAGGGCACAATATACTCAGAAAGTATTGAGCAATCTGGTATCCCAAATGATGTGAATACTTTCAGAAACCAATGGCAAATTGAACCCACGTTTCCCAGCTATGGAGATATTAATACATTGATTCAAATCCCATTACTCAATCCACATAGCCCTGAGGTCATCCTGCAAAGTGCGTATCAAAAAATACGAAGTTAGGGTGACAAAGTTTGACAGTGATGTTATACAAGTCAAACTTGGAAGGTCATAGTAAGCATACCTATGCTGAGAGAAAAGCATCAAATCCTTTGTGTACACATTTAGTTTTATTGTAACAAAGCAACTTGTACACTTTTAACGTTTAAAACTGAGCATCATCTTTCCTTTCCAGTGAAACAAAAAGAAAATTTAAAAATAAACAGGAACAAAATTACAATAGAGAATGGCAATTCCAAATAAGATCCTACAGGTTCTGCTGATTCTCCCATTGAGTGGCAGGGCTCAAGTCATCATTAGGAGAGAATTTATTTTAAAAGTGTCATCTTAAACTGCAAGGATGTCTGTCAAATATCACAATTAAACATGCCAAAGGAGAAGCCATGTTGTCAAAATGCCCACTTAACCCACCCAAACATCTCAAACCCACCCTTTGCTGACCTTCTATAACCCCATTTTTTTAAGTTTTTTTTCTTTTTTTAAACAAGAGAAAAGTAGACAGATACATGTTGGTAAATGCTAACTGTCCATATTCACATAGAGACACAGTGTACTCTCTGAGCCCAATATACAGAGAAAGGAGGAAAAAAGCTAGAATTCTATGCACTACTACACAGGGGCCTAGCACCCTCCAGCTTCCAGCAGAGCGAAGGGAGCAGGTTTTTCTTTTTTCCCACAGAGCTCGATGGTGTTGATTCCATACAGTTTTTGTTCAGACAGGAAGGGATAAAAATGAACTTCGAACAGAAAGGGGTAGAGACTCTTCTCCCATTGGATTCTGCTCAAGGTATTTCCCCCCAAAGAAGTTGAGAACCATGGAGTAGAGAAAAGAGACCTCAAGAACAGGGCGACTGAGCACAAGAGGAAAAAAAAAAAAAAAAAAAAGAAGAAAAAAAAGACTGCAACTTGCTCCCAGGGACTGGAGAAAATTTTAAAAAAGGAAGGTTGGAATCCATCAGTGTTCTATTTAGTCATCTTCTCCTTCATCCTCCTGAAAGAAAAAGTGGGCAGTTAATCTTCAGGATTGCTTTCATACGGACCACAATGGACCCCACAAAACATATGCCCTGGGGGCACTCCAGTTTCTAAACCTGTAAGTCAGCTGCATCGAAGGAAACACCCGTGATGATGTTGCTTCAGATTAATTAGTAACTTTTCAGCTCTCACCAAATCAGGTATATTTCAGATCAAATAATCTGAAATAAAACCAACCTATCCTAATTTGACTATTCAGGAATTGTGCAGTTTGTCGATAATACGTGAAACTTTGTTATTTCAGAGATGTCAGAATTTGACCAGCTACACTGCCTATATTGCCTAAGTACTAGCTAGGGAAAAACAAGCTGGGGTGGTGATAAGACTAACCAAAAAAAAAAAAAAAAAAAAAAAACTAGTTAAACATTAGTACCATGTGCTTATCAAACATTTCCTTAATTCTTGAACAACAAAATGGCTTATTTTTTTTCCACAATCAGTTCTGGTCTACCACACTATACATATAACCCCAAAATAACATGGTGAATTCTTTAGAGGTTATCTTTGTGGGTTTAGCCAAATTTTCTTTTACCTCTCCTTCCTCCCCTTCATCATCATCTTCATCTTCTTCACCTTCATCCTCATCCCCTTCTTCATCAATATCTTCTAATCCTTCCTCCTCTTCATCATCATCATCATCTTCTTCTCCTTCTCCTTCTTCATCATCCATATCGGGAACCTTAAAAAAAAAAAAAAAAAAAAAAGCACAGTATAAGGACTCATTTTTAAACAACCGAGACAAGTCCAACCTTGAATAAATGAGTATTGGAACTCACCAAGTAGTACTGTAATGGGTTTGGCCAAATATCATCTTTGATGACCTCTCCTAACTCATCAGCACCTGCATCAGAATGGTCAGTAAACCAGGTAAAGAAGCTCTCTGGTTCCTCATGCTGCCTCTTCCTGCTGGCTTTATTCTGCGTTTGACTTGAACGTTTTGTCAAATCCTAAATGAATACCGGAAGAGCTTTTGATACAATCTCTCTGTAACACCCAAACTCCCTATAATTTAAAAAATAAGATTTTCCCCAAAAGCTAAGCAAAACAAGTATCAGTATACTATCTACACTAATATTATTACCTAAGAGCAATTATAAAACTGTACAGCAGGTAGAGATAGGATCAACTAAATTTGGTTTTCCATAAAATTAGTTCCACTGTAACAGCCACTAGCACAACACAGTATAAATATCTAAATTATGTCTTACTACCTAAATACAGATGTAAATTGATTTTGAGAAATGGCAAGCCATTTGAAGAGCTCAGTCACCACTGCAGAAAACAACAAGAAAAAATTTAGTCCAGTTCTCTATTCTTAAACTTGGGCTAGATTTTCTTTTTTTTTCTTTGTTTTTTGGAAGGTAAGGGTCTAATGTTGCCCAGGGTAAACTCCTAGGCTCAAGAGATCTTTCTGCCTACATCTGTAGTATCTAATGAGAACTCTAAACTACTGTAATACTTGGCTTCAGCACACTGGAACGTTTTATATTTAAGGTTTTGTATTAAGCCACATGACCAAAGTATCAAGCACTTGTAAGTGGTTAAAACTAAACTGAAACAGGCAAAATGCTATTTTTGTCAAATAACTCCTCAAAACATACCTTTCCAGATTTCCATTTGATTTCGGTGGACTTTGAAGATGGATCACCACTCTCGTTCAGATGAAATTCTTTGGAGAGAACTTTATTTTCAAAGTAAGGATTTTCATCAAAATACTGTAATAAATAATTGAAAGATTAAAAATATGAACAGGTCTTCCAACCAAAGCTCACATTAATTTCCACAGTGGCAAACAAGATTAAGTTAGAGATACTTACAAAATCTATTCTGTAACCTGATTTAATATCTTCAAATTCTGTCACTTCAACTCTGGTCAAATAATGCAGTGCCTCTTCGTCTTCCTCCCCAAGCAGTGCAGACACTAGGCCAGAAAATTACAGGTCAGTTGAATTTTCAACAGGCACACACTAACAACAATTTAAGTGATCCCTTTAGAATTTTTCCAAACTTAGTGAGCATCTTTGGTTTTATAAACCCATTATTAACTAAAGGCAATTGCTCCATGTCAGACTGTCACTATCTTTCATCAAGCAATTAGAATACAGCTTCTCCTAAACAGAATAGAAAGCAGTAGCTGTTAAGTCTTTTCCCGTCTTTGAGGTTTTTTTTTTTTTTTTTTTTTTTTGAGACAGTCTCACTCTTGTCACCCAGGCTGGAATGCAAAATTGCACAATCTCGGCTCACTGCAACCTCCCCTCCTGGGTTCAAGCGATTCTCCTGCCTCAGCCTCCCAAGTAGCGAGTAGCTGGGATTACAAGCATGCGCCACCACGCCCAGCTAATTTTTTTTGTATTTTTAGTAGAGACGGGGTTTCAACATGTTGGACAAGCTGGTTTCGAACCCCTGACCTCAACTAATCCACCCACCTTGGCCTCCCAAACTGCTGGGATTACAGGTGCGCCACCGCACCCAGCCTGTCTTTGTTGCATGCGACCCAGCATGCTGGACTAAGTCTTCACCAAGCTTCCTCCATTCTAACAAACGCTGTTTATCCTTTAACAATGCCCTGTCCAAAACATACCTTGTGGATGGTTGACAAATGTTGTTACCCAAAAATTTGGGATTTTGGCGATCAATTCTGACCTCTTCTGAAAAAATGGTTGGCGGAGTTTGTTATATTTCTGTTCTACTTTCAAAATCTCCTCACTGGCTTGTTCATTAAGTCTGAAGCAAATGAAAAGAGATGTTGACAATGACAGTATTTAACAAATTAAAAAATTGGTTGAGATTACAGAATGTGTATTTACTTACTAGCTTGAGTCATGCAAAATAACCAAATTATAATAACCATTATCACCTAATTTAGACACTCAAAACTAAGATGACAATTTTGTCTGATTTATCAATAAACACTGAGTAATAATGACTGTTCAGAGTGCCCAAACTCAACACTCTGGTAACGTGTGTATTACTTCACCCACTCTATTTCCAGTCCAATTTCAATTGTTTCCCTCAAGCACAATTTCTAAATAAAGTGGCTAATTCCATAACAAAGTTGCAAGTCAAGTTAGAGCAACTACTGATGCCACACTGCTAAACCATCAGAAGACCTACACTGCAATTCAGACAATTTTCAGTCTTTGAGAGCAAACCCAAACCTTGTAAGGTCAATGCACTTTCAAAAACTTTGTACAATCACTTCACCAAAAAACACTGAATCTACCTAAGTATTTCCAACCAAGTTAGAATCATTTCCCCTTTGACAGTGGATAGATTTGACCATAGCTTCGATAATTACCGGGCTATAAGACACATCTCAGAAAATTTCTCCAAAGTATAGTAAGAAAAATGTTACCTGTCTATTTCATTTTGTACTTCATCAATGTGTTCAATCGCTTCTTGCTGTTCTTTTTCTGCAAAAAAGGAGCAAAAAACTTAATTCTAATTATAAGATAAATTTACCTAGTTTTCCAGATGTTAATACTATAATATTCCAAAAGCCATTAAAACAAAAACAAAAACAAAAACGCCTACTACAAAGGTAAGCGTTCCACATGTTCATGCTTGTAGCTGATAAATTTCTTTTTAATTAATTAAAAGACCATTCACAAGTCATGCTGTCTGCTGGTTTACTCAGAAATTGGTTTTCTATAGCGCCTTTTTAAAGAGTTTCACTACAACAGACCGATCATTAAGGTTTCTACTATGAAAGATACAGAATAACCTTATTCGGAAGTCTTCACGTTTATTATTTCACATTATACACTTGCAAGAGAACAGCAGCAGCTGCTAACTAGAATATAGAAACTAAACCCATGACAATGATACAAATTAGGCCACCACTACCACCTATCAAGGTAAAACCACCTTTCATAGAAAGTTGACGACTCTGCTATTACAATGAAGACACCAGACACGCCTACAAAGACTGGAAAGGCACTGGGCATCATCCTACACCCTGGCCTTCGCCTTCTCAGAACATGAACCCCTTCAACCCAATTCAGGCGGGCAGACCTCAGATGCGGCCCCACACGACTTTGGAGCACTTACTGGGAGAACTATTAGATCAGAAAGCAGTGAGGCACAGAAGGGAGAGGAATAAAAGGGGGTGTGCTCTGGAATAGGTGCCCTTTTGTCCTGTAAAGACTACAACCCCCCTACAAAGCTAAGTGGGTGTGAAAGGGCCAGATCGCGCGGTTCATTTCCGGTAACCATCCCGGGATTGGCAGCCCCCCTGCCGAGAGCCTGCTAGGCAGAGGCCAGCTTTCTTAGCCATTTCCAAGACCCCCGATACACTGGTCGCGGCGCCAGGTTTCTCCACACGCTGGCGCGACGGGGCGGCCGCCCCACGTGGGGAGTGAGCCCGGGCTGGCCAGAGCATCCTCCCGGCCGGCCAAGGCCCAGCGCGCGGCCGCCCGCGTGTTCCCCGCGCCCCCACCCCACCCCAGCTCCAGGCAGAAGCCCCGCCGGGGCCAGACTCTGGGCGGGGGTGCCGGGGGCGCCGCCGCGGGCCGGGCGCGAAGCGGAACCGCGCGGGAGGTCGGGCGCGGGGCCGCGTCCGGCCGCACCATGTGGCGGCGGCGGCGGCTGATGGGAGCGAGGCATCATGGCGGAGCACAATAAAGAGAGGCTTCTCGGGAGGGAGGGAGGGGGAGGAGAGCGAGGGAGGGGGGAGAGGAAGGGGGGGGTCTCCTCCGCCCGCGCCGAGCAGGCCGCAGCGCCCCCGCCTCGCAGCGCCGGCCGCCGCCGCGGCGCCACCCAGGCCCCCAGCCCAGCCGCGCACAAAAAAGGGCGCCGAGTCCGCGGGCCCCTGCCAGGCCGCGCCGCGCCCCCCCCGCCCGGCGCCCCCCGCGCGCGCCCCGGGCCCCGCCGGCGGCCTGCGGGCCGGGGCGGGCGGCGAAGATGGCGGCGCGGGCCGGCCCCCGGGCTCGCCGCTCTCACCTGAGGTCTCGTCGGCCCCGTCGTGGTTGGAGTTGAGCTCCTTTTTACTGACTTTGGCCGCCGGCGCCGACATGGTGCTGCTCCGCGGTCGGGGGGGGAGCGGGGAGGGGGAGAGAAGGGAAGGCGAAGGGGGCGGGCAGGCGGCTTCCCCTCACGCCACACGCGCGGGCGCCCGCTCGGTCCGGCCGCCTCCTCCCGGCGCTCGCTCGCTCTCCCTCCCCCTCGCTCGCTCGCGCTCGCTGCCCTCGCGGCCTGACGCCGAGGGACGGGCTGGGGCGGCGTGCCGGGCCGCGGCCCGGGCTCCTGTTCGCGGAGGGGAGGCGGAGGCGGCGGCGGCGGGCGGCTCGGCTCCCTCACTCGCGCTCGGCGCTCCAGCCAGCTCGCTGCTCGCTCTCCCGAGCCGCCTCCTCCTCCACCTCCTCCTACGGCGAGGGGCGGGCGCAGGGCGCAGGCGCGCCAGGCCCCGCGCGGATGCTCCGCCTCCGGCCGGGGAGGCTCGCGCCGCGGCGCTATTGGCCTGGGCGGCGGGATGAGGGGGCGGAGTCGCGGCGCGGAGACACAGGGCCCGGCGAGAGGCGGGAGGAAGGCGCGCGGCGACGCACGGCCGCCCTCCGCGCCGCGTCCCCTCCCCCGCTCTCTCCTCTCCGGCCCGACCCAGGACACTGGCGCGCGGCGGGCCGGTGGGCGGGGCCTCGCACGGAGGAGCGGGTGCCCCCGGCCGGCGCGTCACGTGGTGAGCGAGAGGCTTCCCTGCTCCGCGGGGCACCGGGAGCGGGGCGCCCACCACCCCGAAAGCCCAGGCCCGGCCTCTCGGCGCCTTCCACTTCGTGGAGAAAGCAGAGGGCACCCCATCCTGGATGCCAGATGGGGAACTGCCGATCGGACTCAAACTCGGGCTCGTGTGCGAAGCCCCAGGCTGTGTAATCCGCGCGCAGGGCCATTCCTGGGTTTTAGTCCAAGCCCTGCCCAGCAAGCTTGTACCCTTGAGCAAGTCACCCTTCCTCTCTGAACCCGTTTCTGTTATGAAATGATAAACGTTACGACACTGAAGCCACATTAAACTCGAAGTCCTGTGAAGGCAGGGAGGTACCACATTAGTCCGCGGTGCCCAGAGCCCGCAAGAATCATACTGAGCGTTAAGTGCCAGTTTCAGCAGCGCATGGCACGGTTATCTCACCGAGGCCTCACAACAGCCCCATGCGATAGGCGGTGTTCTGTTCCCAGAGATGAAAGGGGCCAACAAGGTCTACTTGAGACGCAAAGTTCTGAACCACTAAGGAGGGCCAAAGCATTTTGTTTAAATAATACTTTTCAAGTAATGCGGATGCCCCACATTCTGTCCCTCCAGCACTCCAAGACATGAACCATAAAAAGCCTGAAAAACCCTGATTAGCAGCATTTGTTTGTTTGTTTTGAGACGGGAGTCTTGCTCTGTCCCCTACGCTGGAGTGCAGTGGCGCAATCTCGGCTCACTGCAAGCTCTGCCTCTCGGGTTCAAGCAATTCTCCTGCCTCGGCCTCCCGAGTAGCTGGGGCTACAGGCACGTGCCACCATGCCCGGCTAATTTTTGTATTTTTAGTAGAGATGTAGTTTCACCACCTTGGCCAGGCTGGTCTACTGACCTGGGGTGATCCACTCACCTCGTCCTCTCAAAGTGCTGGGATTACAGGCGTGAGCCACTGCGCCCAGCCAGTACCATTTGTTGATTTTAGTGATACGCTGGCCAATTTCAAATCCTGGCCATGCAATAGCTCACTCCTGTTATCCCAACACTTTGGGAGGCCAAGGCAGGAGGATCACTTGGGCCCAGGAATTCCAGACTTCAGTGAGCCCCAATGCAGCCACTGCACTGAAGCCTGAGTGACAGAACAAGACGCTGTCTCTAAAACAAAAACAAAAAAAATACCTGAAATCTCTCTTTGGACATTTTTAACCAGAACTTGGGGTTGGAATTCTGCCTTCCAGAACTCACACTTTACTATTGGCTCTTTTTTTTTTTTTTTTTTTGGATTGGGGACCAAGTCTCACTCTGTCTTCCAGGCTGGAGTGCAGTAGCGCCATCTCAGCTCACTGCAACCTCCGCCTCCCAGGTTCAAGTGAGTCTCCTGCCTCAGCATCCTGAGTTGCTGGGATTACAGATGTGCATCACCACGCCCTGCTAATTTTTGTATTTTTTGGTAGAGACAGGTTTTCACCATGTTGGCCAGACTGGTCTCAAACTCCTGACCTCAGGTGATCCACCTGCCTCTTCCTCCCAAAGTGCTGAGATTACAGGCATGAGCCACTGAGCCCGGCCCACTATCAGCTCTTAAAGCTCAAGCAGCATCTTTTATGTTCGAGACAGTGCATGATGAGTGTCTTAGCCTCCCAAGTATCTGGGATTACAGGCGCCCACTACCACGCCAAGCTAATTTTTGTATTTTTTAGTAGAGACGGGGTTTCGCCATGTTGGCCAGGCTGGTCTCGAACTCCCGACCTCAGGTGATCCGCCCACCTCGGCCTCCCAAAGTGCTGGGACTACAGGCATGAGCCACCCACTCTGACTAGCATAAACTAAACTTTGTTGCAAGTGACAGAACCAAGATTCTAAACCAAGTAGCAATTGACAAAGCCCTTACCTTAAAACAGTTTTTTTATTTTTATTTTTTTGTTATTATTAATATGAGACAGGGTCTCTCTCTGTTGCCCAGAACCATGGCTCACTGCAGCCTTCACCTCCTGGGCTCTGGGGATTCTTCCACCTCAGCCTTCTGAGTAGCTGGGACCACAGGCAAGTGCGACTGCCACCTTGCCTGGTTAATTTTGTATTTTATCTTTTGTAGAGACGAGGTATCACCATGTTGCCCAGGCTGGTCTCAAACTCCTGAGCTCAAACCATCCTCAGCCTCAGCCTTCCAGAGCTCTGGAATTACAAGAGTTAGCCATCGCACACTGCCTCAATTTTTTTAATGTGACCAACAGTCAGAAGTACTTTTGACATCATGACCTAGCACACACAAACCAAAACTTACCCTTACCAAGGGTGATGTGATTCTAATTTCCTATTTAAAATGCAGGTCACACCCCACCAAACTGATTTCACGACCCGCTCCTGGGCTGAGTCTGTCTGAGAACACTATGTCAAGGGCTGGCTGCTTCCATCCTCAAAGCCTGACCCACAGGGTCACTCCTGAACCACAGTGTCTCCTAAGTGCCTTATCTGCCTGTATTCCAAGCACCTGCAGGGGTCCCAGGGAACCCTGTAATGCCTTCTGATGGGGGAGTGGGCTTTCAGGTTCCCTTTCTGGCCTCCCAACCCTCCCTGCCACCTCCCTGCCCCTCTTTTCCTGCCCTTCCCCACACAGTGCTTCTCAAGATAAATATGAGCACACTAGGAAGTTGAAGAGAAAGAGAAAGCAAAAGGGCCAGGGGTGTCAGTAAACACGGGCGAGCCGGGGGCACACTGAGAGGTTATTCACCCACTCTTAGGACTCTGCTCTCTCCCCATCTCCAACACCAGTAGCTCTGCATTCTTTTTCCTCGGCCTCTCCCCTCACTCAGAATTCTTCCCTTTCCTCTCTCCTCTCCTCTTGGCCCCTTTGGTTGTTTGTTGTTGTTGTTGTTGTTGTTGTTGTTCTTGTAGACCAGGCTGGAGTGCAATGGCACGAACTCTGCTCATTGCACCCTCCGCCTCCGGAGTTCAAGCAATTCTCCTGCCTCAGCCCCCCAAGTAGCTGGGATTACAGGCGTGCACCATCACGCCTGGCTAACTGTCTTTGGTAGAGATGGGGTTTAGCCATGTTGGCCAGGCTGGTCTTGAACTTCTGACCTCAGGTGATCCGCCCACCTCGGCCTCCCAAAGTGCTGGGATTACAGGCGTGAGCCACCGCACCCGGCCCCCGGCTCCCTTTGAAGAGGACAGAACCCCACCACCAATAAGACTGGAACAGAGAGAGGCTGGCATTCCCCACAGTGCTGCAGTGTCCCAAGCACAGACCAAAAAATCTCCAAAGCCTGGAACATCTCCCCCACCACAGACACATACACGTCTCTCTGAGCCTCCTGTTCTGATCTGTAAAATTGGGATGTCCACAGCATACGGCTGTGAGGATAGAGAAGTGCCTGGCACAGCTTCTGGCATGCCATCCGTGCCTACTAAGCAGCAGGAGCTGTTCTTTGGGTTTAGATGAACCCCCTCACACCTTTCCATCCCTTCCAGTCCTGTTAATGCTCCCAGGAAGCTCACTAGAAGGAGAGTAGGAAGACTCACCCACATTTTGCTGCGCACAAATACACTCTAGAGCACTGATGATGTGCTAGGCGCTGTCTAGTGCTTCCCTTAGATTTCAGACTCACAGCAAGCCTGGAGATCAGTACTGTGGATCCCATTTTACACAAGAGAAAACAAGCACAAGTTGTTTTATGTGGCTCACCCAGCAAGGTAGGTTTCAAGCTGGCAGGAGGTCTCTGCATCCCATGTGGAGGAAAAGGGACTGAGACCCAGTAAAAGTGCCAACAGGTCCACACTGAGCCCTGAGGTAGGACTCCTCCTCAGTGCTTCTTCCATAAGAGTTGCCCGCCCTCAGCCAATCAAAGCTTCTCGTTTCCTTGCAGGCCCTGGGCCTATCGACACCCAGCCCGGGAAGGCTCCACCAGAACCCTCCCCTATGAGCCAGACCTATTCACCAGAACAGTCAACTCTGTATCCAGCTCCAGCTATGTCTCCCAAAATGCAGCCCTCACCTCTAAGTTTAATGGGGGGAAGGGCAGGCATGGAACTGCTGGTTACAATGTAATGACAAGAGGGTGAGGCAGCATGACTCTGAGACTCCTAACTCCCAAGTGCTGGGGCTCACAGATTGCCCACAGGAAGTGACTTTCCAGCAGAGAGCTGGAGGTGGTACACAGGTAAGGAGAGGAAAGGGCAAGTGGGTGTCTAGGCCCCGAGATCAGAGGGTAGAGTCCCAGGAGGTCAAGGTGAAGGGTACCACCTTGAGGGAGGCCTCCAGGTGGGGAGTCTCAGGAGCGTGAACCAGGAGAGGTCGACGGGGACCGGGTGGGCGGGCCAGAGAAGTTTCTGAGCACCTGGAGGACGCGGGGAGGCAAGGGAGGGGTTTAAGCCGGGGAGTGGGCCACGTGATTGGCTATGCTCAGGCTGAAGGGGAGGAGGAGGAAGCTGGAAGCCAAGATGAGGAGGTGGCAGAGATTCAGGCCAGAGTTGTGGGCCGCCGTCGGCAGCAAGAACAGAGAGAGAGGTGGACAGATCTGAAAGATACTGAGGTAGAACCACCAGGAATTGGGGGTTTGGCTGGATGTGGAGGGGTGAAGGAGGGGCCTCAGGCTGGCTGGCAGTGTCCCTTGCCAAGAAAGGGAGCCCCAGAGGAGGAAGTTTGGGGGCTGGGGAGACAAGCTCAGGGGTCAGTGTTGAGTTGGGGGCAGGGATGAGCGCCCGTGCACTCCCGTTCTCCCAGTCTAGTCCCTTCTGGTTCTTCACGTAAACTTAATCCACCCTCCCAGGTTTAAAACCCTTCGGGGGCGCTTAGGGGTCACATCTCAAGAGGGATTGGGGGGAAAAATCAGAGAGTCAATCGTTGCAAATCCCTTAAATCTCCAATAAAACTTAGCGCAGAAACGTACCTCCCTTCTTCGGCAAGCCTGCAGAGGCCAATGTCTCCTCCGGTCCCAGAGCAGGAGGTGGTCTTGGTTTCTTCTTTTGAGGCGGGAGTGGAGACTGGCGTTTAGGGGCCATGCTGTTAGGGAAGTCCCAGAACCAGACCACTAGTCTCCTCGCTCGTCCGGAAGCAGGCTGAACACTGAGACTGCCCCAGGTGCCAGCGGCTTAAATCTGCACTGGAGCCGCCCTGCCTGGAAGGGATATTTACATGACAGTGGGACACACACCCCGGCCCCCTCCCCCAGCCTCATCCCACCCACCCTCCAATCAGGAGAAATTTCTTTTAGTTGCTCTCTGCCTCGCTCTGCAGGGGCACTCTTGGCTTTGGGGGAGGGGGCAAGTTCTTCCTTGAGGAGAGGATCCCTGTGCTTTCTAGACCTCCTGGTTTCACGTGAAACCCCCACAGCCTATCCCCCAGTTCGTTCCCAAACCCCCAGGTAGACAGGCCTGCCCCTACTGAGAACTTATCCTCTTTTTTTTTTTTTCCTTTGGCCTCCAAAAGATTTAAACACGTGCTGTTACCTCACCTAAGCTTGGAACATTCCTCAGTAAACCACACCCCCACTGCCCGGTCTCGCTAACTCCTTCCTGACTTCCCTTGTCTCTGCTTGAAGGGATAGATTAATGTGGAAAAAAAGGCTTCCCAATCAAGAATTACAAAGGAATTAGATGCCTGCATTAAAAATAAAAGAAGAAAGAAAGAATTACAAAGGAAGAGGGAAAAGCAGGAACCTTTGGGGACTTGGAGTATTTATTCACTCTTCACTTATTTCAGAAAGGGATACAAGTTAAGAGTTAGAAGAGGGTTTATTTTAGCTGGGCGTGGTGGCGCGCACCTGTAATCCCAGCTACTTGGGAGGCTGAGGCAGGAGAATCGCTTGAACCTTGGAGGTGGAGGTTGCAGTGAGCTGAGATCGTGCCACTGCACTCCAGCCTAGGCGACAGAGCGGGACCCTGTCTCAAAAAAAGACTTTTTTTTTTTGAGACAGGGTCCCAGCTGGGCGCAGTGGCTCAAGCCTGTAATCCCAGCACTTTGGGAGGCCGAGGCAGGTGGATCACGAGGTCAGGAAATCGAGACCATCCTGGCTAACATGGTGAAACCCCATCTCTACTAAAAATACAAAAAAATTAGCCGGGTGTGGTGGTGGGCGCCTGTAGTCCCAGCTAGTCACGAGGCTGAGGCAGGAGAATGGTGTGAACCCGGGAGGCGGAGCTTGCAGTGAGCTGAGATCGCAACACTGCACTCCAGCCTGGGTGACAGAGCGAGACTCTGTCTCAAAAAAAAAAAAGGCAAGGTCCCATCCTTTCTCTGAGGCTCAAGTACATTAGTGATCATGGCTCACTGCAGCCTCAACTTCCCAGGCTCAGGTGATCCTCCCACCTCAGCCTCCTGAGTGGCTGGGACTACAGACGTCGCCCCCATGCCTGGCTAATTTTTTGTATTTTTAGTAGGCACAGGGTTTGGCCATGTTGCCCAGGCTGGTCTCCAACTCCTGGTCCCAAGCCAACCGCCCACCTCAGCCTCCCAAAGTGCTGGTATTACAGGCATAAGCCACCACACCAGATCAAAAGAATTTTTACTATTTATTTATTTATAGAAAGAGTCTCACTCTGGGCCAGGTGCGGTGGCTCACACCTGTAATCCCAGCACTTTGGGAGGCTGAGGTGGGCGGATCACGAGGTCAGGAGATCGAGATCGTCCTGGCCAACACAGTGAAGCCCCGTCTCTACTAAAAATACAAAAAATTAGCCGGATGTGGTTACAGGCACCTGTAGTCCCAGCTACTCGGGAGGCTGAGGCAGGAGAATGGCCTGAATCCAGGAGGCAGAGCTTGCAGTGAGTGGAGATCACGCCACTGCACTCCAGCCTGGGCGACAGAGCGAGACTCCGTCAAAAAAAAAAAAAAAAAGAAAGAGTCTCACCCTGTCATCCAGGCTGGAGTGCTGTGGCATGATCCTTGACTCACTGCAACCTCCACTTCCCAGGTTCAAGCAATTCTCCTGCCTCAGCCTCCTGAGTAGCTGGGGTTACAGAGCGCCCGCCACTACACATGACTAATTTTTGTATTTTAAGTAGAGATGGGTTTTCACCATGTTGGTCAGGCTGGTCTTGAACTCCTGACCTCAAGTGATCCGCCTGCTTCAGCCTCCAAAGTGCTGGGATTACAGGTGTGAGCCACTGCGCCCAATCCAGAAGAATTTTTAGAAAGCCACTTGTCTGGGGGTCACAAAGGCCACTGTCAATGGGGGTCTGTCAGGGCATAAAAATGAGTAAGGCAAAAAACAAAAGCACAACAGCTAATAGAAGGTAGATTGGTACAACTAAGGCGGAAAAGTGCATGCCAAGACTACCCAAGCTGAATGTGTTCATGCTTTGTGACCCAGCAATGGTACTCCTCCCTACATCTCCAACAGATATGCATAACGTGCACCAGTATTTGTACAAGAATGTTCACAGCAGCAAGATTCATAATAGACAAACTGGAAACAATGCAAATGTCTGTCCAAGGTAGAATGAATACATCATGAGATATTCAAGGAAAGGAAAGTTACAAAGCAATGAAAATAAATGGGCCAGATGAGGTGGCTCACACCTGCAATCCCAGCACTTCGGGAGGCCGAGGCAGGTGGATCACCTGAGGTCAGGAGTTTAAGACCAGCCTGGCCAACATGGTGAAACCCTGTCTCTACTAAAAATACAAAAATTAACCAGGAGCGGTGGCACGCACCTGTAGTCCCAGCTACTCGGGAGGCTGAGGCAGGTGAATCACTTGAACCTGGGAGGCTGAGGTTGCAGTGAGCCCTTGACTGTGCCACTGCACTCCAGCCTGGGTGACAGTGTGAGACTCCGTCTGTAAAAAAAGAAAAGAAATGAATGACTGGTAATCAGAATGATGTGAATGCAGCCTACAAATACAATATTGAGTGAAAGACAAAGACACAAAATAGTATACACCATGTGAATTCTTTTGTATAAAGTGCAAAAACAAGCTAGGTGTGGCAGCTCACGCCTGTAATCCCAGCACTTTGGGAGGCCAAGGTGGGCAAATCACTTGAGGTCAGGAGTTTGAGACCAACCCAGCCAACATGATGAAACCCAGTCTCTACTAAAAAATACAAAAATTATCTGGGCATGGTGGCACACGCCTGTAATCCCAGCTACTCAGGAGGCTGAGGCAGGAGAATCGCTTGAACCCAGAAGGTGGATGTTGCAGTGAACCGAGATCACGCCACTGCACTCCAGACTGGGTGACAGAGTGAGACCCTGTCTCAAAAATAATAATAATAGGCCGGGCATGGTGGCTCACGCCTGTAATCCCAGCACTTTGGGAGGCCGAGGCAGGCAGATCACGAGGTCAGGAGATCGAGACCATCCAGGCTAACACGGTGAAACCCCGTCTCTACTAAAAATACAAAAAATTAGCCGAGCATGGTGGCGGGCGCCTTGTAGTCCCAGCTACTCTGGAGGCTGAGGCAGGAGAATGGCGTGAACCCAAGAGGCAGAGCTTGCAGTGAGCCGAGATCGTGCCACTGCACTCCAGCCTGGGCGACAGAGCAAGACTCTGTCTCAAAAAAATATATAATAATAATAATAATAATAATTGACCAGGCACGGTGGCTCACGCCTGTCCCAGCACTTTGGGAGGCCAAGGTGGGAGGATCACGTGAGGCCAGGAGTTTGAGACCAGCTAGGCCAACATGGCAAAACCCCATCTCTATTAAAAATACAAAAATTAGCCGGGTGTGGTGGCACATGCCTGTAATCCCAGCTACTTGGGAGGCTGAGGCACGAAAATCGCTTGAACCCGGGAGGGAGAGGTTGTGGTGAGCCGAGGTCGCACCATTGCACTCCAGCCCAGGCAACAAGAGTGAAACTCTGTCTCAAAAAAAAGAAAAGAGAACGAAATAAAGTACTAAAAACAGGCAAAATTAGCATGTACTATTAGAAGTCCGGAGTCTTGTGGTATAAGGGTATGTGGAAGAGACATTAGGGGACTCTAGGGTCCTGGTGATGCTCAGTTTCTGGTTGGGGCTTGCTACACCAGTGTATTTCATTCGTGAATCTTAGGTTTGCCAGATTTTATATATGTGTGTCTGTGTATCTATTTTTTGAGATAGGGTCTCCCTCCCTGTTGCCCAGGCTGGAATGCAGTGGCGCAATCATGGCTCACTGCAGCCTTAACTACTACTTAGGCTGAGACAGGAGAATCACTGGAAACCAGGAGGCAGAGGCTGCAGTGAGCCAAGATCGCGCCACTGCATTCCAGCCTGGGCGACAGAGCAAGACTCCATCTCAAAAAAAAAAAAAAAAGTTAGCCAAACATAAAGGCATGTGACTTTAGTCCCAGCCACTCAGGAGGCTGAGGCAGGAGGATGGCTTGAGTCCAGGAGGTAGAGGCTACAGTGAGCTATGATTGCTCCACTGCACTCCAACTGGGTCAACAGAGCAAGACCCTGCCTCAAGTAATTAATTAATTAATTACTTTAACTAAATCTTAGTCATAAGTCAGTGACCTCAATACTGATAAAAACTGAGCTTTCTCTGGTGGAAGAAAATGTGGAGGATGTGCCACCATCACCCGTGTCCCTCATCGATTCCCTCTCTTCTTTTTGAGCTGCTGAGACTCTGGGCTCCTTCTAATGCATTTTGAAAGTCACAGGTGTCTGGATTTTACAAAGGGCAAGCTGAGCCTGACAGAAGGGATTTGCCTAAGATCATGAAGAGAATAACCAAGTTCTAATGAGAACCAGATTCGAGGATCACCTCATCACAGGGATGTGCTCGCTAACAAGCCTAAGTCTCAGTGTATATATCTGTAAAATGGATGATAATACCTGCCTCTTTTATTTATTTATTTATTTATTTATTTATTTATTTATTTATCTATCTATCTATTTTGTGACGGAGTCTTGCTCTGTCCCCCAGGCTGAAGTGCAGTGACGCAATCTCGGCTCACTGCAAGCTCCGCTTCCCAGGTTCACGCCATTCTCCTGGCTCAGCCTTACAAGTAGCTGGGACTACAGGCGCCCGCCACCACGCCCGGCTAATTTTTTGTATTTTTAGTAGAGACAGAGTTTCACCGTGTTAGCCAGGATGCTCTCCATCTCCTGACCTCATGATCTGCCCACCTCGGCCTCCCAAAATGCTGGGATTACAGGCGTAAGCCACCAAGCCTGGCCCTCTTTGTCTTATTATAAGATTACCTGGCAGGGTGCGGTGGCTCACACCTGTAATCCCAGCACTCTGGGAGGCTGAGGCAGGTGGATCACTTGAGATCAGGAGTTCAAGGCCAGCCTGGCCAACATAGTGAAACCCCATCTCTACTAAAAATACAAAAATTAAGCGGGCATGGTGGTGGGCGCTCGTACTTCCAGCTACTCAGGAAGCTGAGGCAGAAGAATCACTTGAACCTGGGAGGTGGAGGCTGCAATGAGCCAAGATTGCACCACTGCACTCCAGCCTGGGCAACAAGAGCAAGACTCCGTCTCAAAAAAAAAAAAAAAAAAAAAAAAAAAAAAAAAAAAAAATTACCTGTGGTCTCCACACGAGCATTGAAAATGAAAAATTATTTTTTTTTGCACCTGGCCTCTTTTAAAAAAAAAATTAGGCTGGGCATGGTGGCTCACACCTGTAATCCCAGCACTTTGGGATGCCGAGGTGGGCAGATCACCTGAGGTCAGAAGTTCGAAACCAGCCTGACCAACATGGAGAAACCCCATCTCTACTAAAAATACAAAATTACCCGGGCGTGGTGCACATGCCTGTAATCCTAGCTACTTGGGAGGCTGAGGCAGGAGAAACGCTTGAATGCGGGAGGCAGAGGTTGCGGTGAGCCAAGATTGCACCATTGCACTCCAGCCTGGGCAACGAAAGTGAAACTCTGTCCCAGAAAAAAAAAGAAAAGAAAAGAAAAGAAAACTGCAGCTAAGTCGAAGGGAAAAAAGCAAAGTCCAAACCCACGTGGTTAGTATGTTACCATTTGTGTAAAAGAGGGATAGATAAAAACACTTTGCCAGTATACCTTTAACACAGCTGTTGAAGGATTCACAAGAAACAAATCACATGGCTGTCCCCAGAGAAAGGACTGGGTGATCAGAGGTGAGACGACAAGGATAGGTGGTAGAAGTATTACTCTACCCTGCCGTGTTTTTTTTTGTTTGTTTTTTGTTTTGTTTTGTTTTTCAGATGGAGTTTCCCTCTTGTAGCCCAGGCTGGTGTGCAGTGGCACGATCTTGGCTCACTGCAACCTTCTGCCTCCTGGGTTCAACCGATTCTCCTGTCTCAGCCTTGCGAGTAGCTGGAATTACAGGTGCCTGCCACCACACCGAGCTAATTTTTGTATTTTTTTTTTTTTTTTTAGTAGAGAGGGGGTTTTGCCACATTGGCCAGGCTGGTTTTGAACTCCTGACCTCAGGTGATCCACCCACCTCGGCCGACGCAAAGTGCTGGGATTATAGGCGTGAGCCACCGTGCCTAGCCTGTGCATTTTGTTTTCTTGTTTTTGCTTTTGAGATGGAGTCTCACTCTGTCACCCAGGTTAGAGTGCAGTGGAGCGATTTCAGCTCACTACAACATCTGCCTCCTGGGTTCAAGCAATTCTCGTGTCTCAGCCTCCCAAGCTGGGAATATATGCCCAAGCCATCATGCCCGGCTAATTTATTGTATTTTTAGTAGAGATGGAGTTTCACTATGTTGGATAGGCTAGTCTCGAATTCTGCTCTGCATTTTGAGTTTGGAGGCTTGTGAACTTTTTTTTTCTTTTTTTTTTTGAGACAGGGTTATAGGAGTGAGGTATGGCACCTGGCCCTTTGTGAACATATTACATTAAAAATAAAACTGGCTGGGCACGGTGGCTCACGCCTGTAATCCCAGCACTTTGGGAGGCTGAGGCAGGCGGATCACGAGGTCAGGAGATCAAGACCATCCTGGCAAACACGGTGAAACCCCATCTCTACTAAAAATACAAAAAATTAGCCGGCCGTGGTGGCAGGCGCCTGTAGTCCCAGCTACTTAGGAGGCTGAGGCAGGAGAATGGCCTGAACCTGGGAGGTGGAGCTTGCAGTGAGCAGAGATCTCGCCACTGCATTCTAGCCTGGGCAACAGAGCGAGACTCCGTCTCAAAAAACAAAACAAAACAAAACAAAACAAAAAAAACAGCTGGGGCCAACTATAGTGGCTCAGGCCTGTAATCCCAGCACTTGGGGAGGCTGAGGCAGGCAGATCACTTGAAGTCAGGAGTTCGAGACCAGCCTGGCCAACATGGCAAAACCGTGTCTCTACTAAAAAATACAAAAATTAGCCTGGCGTGGTGACAGGTGCCTGTAGTCTCAGCTACTCTGGAGGCTAGGGTAGGAGAATCACTTGAACCCAGGAGGCAGAGGTAGCAGTGAGCCGCGATCACACCACCGTACTCCAGCCTGGGCGACAGAGCAAGACTCCGCCTCAAAAAAAAAAAAAAAAATTGAAACACATAAGACCTCACTTTTCCTGTTTGTTTGTTTGTTTGGACTGAGTCTCGCTCTGTCACCCAGGCTGGAGTGTAATGGCAGGATCTTGGCTCACTGCAACCTCCACCTCCTGAGTTCAAGTGATTCTCCTGCCTCAGCCTCCCGAGTAGCTGAGATTACAGGTACCCACTATCAAGCCCGGCTACTTTTTGTATTTTTAGTAGAGACGGGGTTTCATCATGTTGGCCAGGTTGATCTTGAACTCCTGACCACAGATGATCCACCCACCTTGGCCTCCCAAGTGCTGGAATTACAGGCGTGAGCCACTGTGGCTGGCCTGTTTGTTTGTTTTTTTAATATTTTTTTATTTATTTTTAAATTGAGACAGGGTCTTGGTTTATCGTCCAGGCTGGAATGCAGTGGTGTGATCATAGCTTACTGCAGCCTCCACCTCCCAGGCTCTAAGTGATCCTCCCTCCTCAGCCTCCTGAGTAGCTAGGACGACAGGCGTGCTCCAGCAAATCAGCGAATTTTTGTATTTTTTTGTAGAGACAGGGTCTTGCTATATTACCCATGCTGGTCTTGAACTTCTAGACTCAAGTGATCCTCCTGCTTCAGCCTCCAGGGTAGCTGGACCTGGCCCACCTTTCCTTTCCTCTCCAGCTTCTAAAATTTGAGCCTCCTGGACTCCCAGGGGCGTTACTAGGCAACTATGGCAACTCTTCCCAGTTCTAGAATGGAGCTACAGGGCAGCTGGGGGCAAAGCAAAAGGTGTCCCTCCACTCCACCCAAAAGTTGACAGGCTCAGGGAGTACCAGATGTTCCATAACCCTGAGGCCAGGCTCTCTCTGGGAATCAGAAGTTTCCAAAACATTGTATTGTTTCGTTATCTGTTCGCCTGTCCGCTCGGGATGGCTGTAGATAGCTACTATTTATTGAGCATCAGCTGGACCTACATGTGGCGCTGACTAAGCATTACCCTTTTGAATCCTCCCATCCATCTTTATAGGATAGTATTATGCCCTTATTTTACAGTTGGGAGAATCAAACCAAATGAAGAATCAAGGCTCCGCCAGGCTAGGTGGCTCATGCCTATAATCCCAGCACTTTGGGAAGCTGAGGTGGGCAGATCACCTGAGGTCAGGAGTTAGACTAGACTAGCCTGGCCAACATGGTGAAACCTCGTCTCTACTAAAAATACAAAATTGGCTGGGCATGGTGGTGCGTGCCTGTAATCCCAGCTACTTGGGAGGCTGCGGCAGGAGAATCACTGGAACCCAGGAGGCGGAGGTTGCAATGAGCTGAGATCGCGCCACTGCACTCCACCCTGCGTTGACACAGCAATACCCTGCCTCTAAAATAAATAAATAAAAAATAAATAAAGACTCAAAGACATAACTTGCCCTCAAATCAAAGGGCAAGGAGTAGAGGAGTCAAGATTCCAACCCCTGTCTTTCTGGCTCCCCTATACCAACATAGCCTTAGTGTAATGAAAACAGACTGCTCAGGAAGGCTGACGGTGAAGCAAGGCTGGTCTCTGAGACCCCCGGGAGATCAGCTCTGACAGGGCCCCAGGAATCTCCCGGTAGAGTTTCTCTACCACAGAGATTTCTCTTTCCTTGCCCCTCACAGTGAGCTCTGGCTCCTTAGTATTCCTTAAAAAGTTATCATTGGCTGGGCATGGTGGCCCACGCCTGAATCCCAGCACATTAGGAGGCTGAGACGGGCAGATCACTTGAGTCCAGGAATTTGAGACCAGCCGCACGACATGGCTAAACTCCACGTCTAGACATTTTTTATTTTTTTTGAGACGGAGTCTCCATCTCTCTCTCAGGCTGGAGTGCAGTGGTGCGATCTCGGCTCACTGCAACCTCCACCTCCTGGGTTCACACGATTCTCCTGCCTCAGCCTCCCAAGTAGCTGAGACTTCAGGTGCGTGCCACCATGCCCAGCTAATTTTTGTATTTTTAGTACAGACAAGGGTGTCACCATATTGGCCAGGCTGGTCTCGAACTCCTTACCTTGTGATCCACCATCCTTGGCCTCCCAAAGTGCTGGGAGTACAGGCGTGAGCCACCATGCCAGGCCAAAAATTTTTTTAAAATTGGCTAGAGACGGCCGGGCGCAGTGGCTCATGCCTGTAATCTCAGCACTTTGAGAGGCCAAGGCAGGCGGATCGCAAGGTCAGGAAATCGAGACTATCCTGGCTAACATGGTGAAACCCCGTCTCTACTAAAAATACAAAAAATTAGCCGGGCGTGGTGGCGGGCGCCTGTAGTCCCAGTGACTCGGGAGGCTGAGACAGGAGAATGGCATAAACCCAGGAGTTGGAGCTTGCAGTGAGCCGAGATCACGCCACTGCACTCCAGCCTGGGCAACAGAGCAAGACTCCTTCTCAAAAATAACACACACACACAAAACAAAAAAAATTAGCTAGCGATGACCAGGTGTGGTGGCTCATGCCTGTAATCCCAGCACTTTGGGAGGGTGAGGTGGGTGGATCACCTGAAGTTGGGAGTTCAAGACCAGCCTGACCAACATGAAGAAACCCGGTCTCTACTCAAAATACAAAAATTAGCCAGGTGTGGTGGTGCATGCCTGTAATCCCAGCTACTCGGGAGGCTGAGGAAGAATTGCTTGAACCTGGGAGGCTGAGGTTGCGGCGAGCCGAGATTGAGCCATTGCACTCCAGCCTGGGCAACAAGAGTGAAACTTCATCTCAAAAAAAAAAAAAGACAAAAAATAGCTGGATGCGGTAGCTCACGCCTGTAATCCCAGCACTTTGGGAGGCCGATGGGGGCGGATCACGAGGTCAGGAGATCGAGACCATCCTTGCTAACACGGTGAAACCCCGTCTCTACTAAAAATACAAAAACATTAACCGGGCTTGGTGGCTGGTGCCTGTAGTTCCAGCTACTCGGGAGGCTGAGGCAGGAGAATGGCGTGAACCTGGGAGGTGGAGCTTGCGGTGAGCCGAGACTGCACCACTGCACTCCAGCCCGGGTGACAGAGCTAGACTCCGTCTCAGAAAAAAAAAAAAGTAGCCAGTGAGGTGGTCTGCACCTGTCGTCCCAGCTATTCAGGAGGCTGAGCAGAGAGGAGCCCTTGAGCCCTGGAGGCGGAAGTTGCAGTATGCCCATATTGCACCACTGCACTCCAGACTGGGCGACAGAGTGAGACTCCTTGAAAACAAACAAACAAAACAACTGTTTGTTATTGTATTTTTTAACCATTAACAAATTTTTTGACAACTTTTTGCCATTATGTATAAATAAGAAGATTTTACTATTGACAGCATTTTTTAATCCTGCATTATTTTTGTTGGGTAAATGTGCTATACTTTATTTAAGCCTCAAAGGTGAAAATTTAAGCTGCTACTACTGTTTGATCATTATAAGCAACTCTGTGATAAACATCTGAGCAGCTAAGTCCTGGCACATATATATGATTGTTTCCTTAGAGTATGTTGCTAGCACTACAATTGTTAAGTGAAAAAATATGTAAAATAAAAAGGGTTTTTTTTTTTTGTTTTTTTTTTTGAGACGGAGTCTCACTCTGTCGCCCAGGCTGGAGTGCAGCGGCCCAATCTCGGCTCACTGCAAGCTCCGCCTTCCGGGTTCACACCATTCTCCTGCCTCAGCCTCCCTAGTAGCTGGGACTACAGGTGCCTGCCACCACGCCCGGCCAGTTTTTTGTATTTTTAGTAGACACGGGGTTTCACCATGTTAGCCAGGATGGTCTCGATCTGACCTTGTGATCCGCCCACCTCGGCCTCCCAAGATGCTGGGATTACAGGCGTGAGCCACTGCACCCGGCCAATAAAAAGGGTTTTTAACATGTTCACAAATTGTCCAGTTGTTCTTCTGTAGTGTGTGTGTGTATTTCAGTACATTTCATTTAATCTGGCTTCTTTCTATTTTGGCAAGTGGAAATTTTTTTCCTTTTTTTTTTCTCCCCAGAAGCATAGATTTAAGTTGCCCTGAATAGACACTTCCTGGTAGTTGGAAAATTTTATCTCACAGCTGGTATTATTAATGAGATTAAACTTTTTTTTTTTTTTTTTTTTTTTTTTTTTTTTTTTTTTTTAGAGACAGGGTCCGTGTAGTGGCTCACAACTGTAATCTTAGCATTTTGGGAGGTTGAGGCAGGCACATCACCTGAGGTCAGGAGTTTGAGACTAGCCTGGCCAACATGGGGAAACCCCATTTCTACTGAAACTATAAAAATTAGCCAAGCCTGGCAGATCACGAGGTCAAGACGTCCAGACCATCCTGGGCAACAAGGTGAAACCCTGTCTCTACTAAAAATATAAAAATTGGCCGAGCGCGGTGGCTCACACCTGTAATCCTAGCACTTTGGGAGGCCGAGACGGGCGGATCACGAGGTCAGGAGATCAAGACCATCCTGGCTAAACGGTGAAACCCCGTCTCTACTAAAAATACAAAAATTTAGCCGAGCATGGTGGTGGGCGCCTGTAGTCACAGCTACTCGTGAGGCTGAGGCAGGAGAATGGTGTGAACCCAGGAGGTAGAGGTTACAGTGAGCTGAGATCGTGCCACTGCACTGCAGCCTGGGCGACAGAGCGAAACTCCATCTCAATAAATAATAAATAAATAATAAAAATACAAAAATTAGGTGGGGCACGGTGGCTCAAGCCTGTAATCCCAGCACTTTGGAGGCAGAGGCGGGTGGATCATGAGGTCAGGAGATCAAGACCATCCTGGCTAACACGGTGAAACCCCGTCTCTACTAAAAATACAAAAAAAATTAGCCGGGCGTGGTGGCGGGTGCCTGTAGTCCCAGCTACTCGGGAGGCTGAGGCAGGAGAATGGCTTGAACCCAGGAGGCAGAGCTTGCAGTGAGCCAAGATCGAGCCGCTGCACTCCAGCCTGGGCAACAGAGCAAGACTCCGTCTCAAAAAATAAATAAACAAATAAATAAAAAATAACAAAAATTAGCTGGGCATGGTGGTGCGCACCTGTAGTCCCAGCTACTCGGGAAGCTGAGGCAGGAGAATCACTTCAACCCAGGAGGCAGAGGTTACAGTGAATTGAGATTGGCCACTGCCCTCCAGCCTGGAGACAGAGTGAGACTCCATCTCAAAAAAAAAAAAAAAAAAAAAAAAAAAAATAGCCAGGCTTGGTGCATGTGCCTGTAATCCTAACTACTCGGGAGGCTGAGACAGGAGAATTGCTTGAACCCAGGAGGCAGAGTTTGCAGTGAACTGAAATGAAGTCACTTCACTCCAGCCTGGGCGACAGAGCAAGACTCCATCTCAAAAAAAAAAAAAAAAAAAAAAAGAGGCAGGGTCGCACTCTATTGTCCAGGCTGGAGTGCACAGAAGCAGGATCACAGCTCCCTGTAGTCTTGAACTCCTGGGCTCAAGTGACCCTCCCACCTCAGCCTCTCTGGTAGCTGGGACAGGTGCTTATCACTGTGCCCAGCCGAAGTTCTTCATATGCTTCTTGACTGATGATGCTACTGCTTTTGTGAACTGCCCATTCTTGGGTGTTTTTTTTTTTTTTTTTTTTTTTGAGACGGAGTCTCGCTCTGTCGCCAGGCTGGAGTGCAGGGGCGCAATCTCGGCTCACAGCAATCTCCGCCTGCCAGGTCCAAGCGATTCTCCTGCCTCTGCCTCCCTAGTAGCTGGGATTACAGGTGCCCGCCACCACGCCCAGCTAATTTTTGTATTTTTAGTAGAGATGGGGTTTCACCGTGTTGGCTAAGCTGGTCTCCAACTCCTAACCTCAGGTGATCTGCCTACGTCGGCCTCCCAAAGTGCTGGGATTACAGGCGTAAGCCACCGAGCCCGGCCGGCTTTTTTCAGACATTCATCCCCTGAGGATCAAGTAAGTGTGATTGTTATTAGGACCTGATGCATGGGAGCCTCCAAAGTAGCTGGGACTACAGGTGCCTGACACCACGCCCGGCTAATTTTTTGGTTTGTCTTTTTTTGAGACGGAGTTTCAATCTTGTCACCCAGGCTGGAGTGCAATGGCTCGATCTTGGCTCACTCCAACCTCCACTTCCCGGGTTCAAGCGATTCTCCTGCCTCAGACTCCTGAGTAGCTGAGATTACAGGCACCCGCTATGTCACCCGTATAATTTTTGTATTTTTGTAGAGACAGGTTTTCACCATGTTGGCCAGGCTGGTCTTGAACTCCTGACCTCAGGTGATCTGTCCACCTCGGCCTCCCAAATTGCTGGGATTACAGGCACGAGCCACCACGCCGGGCTGTTTTTTTTTTTTTGAGATGGAGTCTCACTCTGTTACCCAGACTGGAGTGCAGTGGGGTAGCGATTCTCTTGCCTCAGTCTCCGGAGTAGCTGGGATTACAGGCATGCACCACCATGTCTGGCTAATTTTTGTATTTTTAGTAGAGACAGGGTTTCACCATGTTCGTCAGGCTGCTCTGGAACTCCTGACCTCAGGTGACCCACCCGCCTTGGCCTCCCAAATTGCTGGGATTACAGGCGTGAAACACTGCAGCCGGCTCAACACAACAACCTCATTATTAAAACAGCTTTGACCGGGTGCAGTGGCTTTTGCCTGTAATCCCAGCACTTTGGGAGGCTGAGGTGCGCAGATCCTGAGGTCAGGAGTTCGAGACCAGCCTGGCCAATATGTTGAAACCCCATCTCTACTAAAAATACAAAAATTAGCCGGGCGTGGTGGTGCATGCCTGTAGTCCCAGCTACTTGGGAGGCTGAGGCAAGAGAATCACTTGAACTGAAGAGGTAAAAGTTGCAATGAGCCGAGATTGTGCCACTACACTTGAGCCTGGGCGACAAAGCATGACACCATCTCAAAAACATAAATAAATAAATAAATAAAAACAAAATAAAATTAGACAGCTTTGTCAGGCCAGGCATGGTGGCCCATGCCTGTAATCCCAGTACTTTGGGAGGCTGAGGTGGGCGGATCACGAGGTCAGGAACTCGAGGCCATCCTGGCTAACATAGTGAAACCCTGTCTCTACTGAACATACAAAAAATTAGTTGGCCGTGGTGGCATGCGCTACTCTGAAGGCTGAGGCAGGAGAATCGCTTGAACCTGGGAGGCAGCAGTTGCAGTGAGCCAAGATCACACCACTGCAGTCCACTCTGGGCAACAGAACAAGACTGTTTAAAAAAAAAAAAAGAGAAATAATAGGCAGGGCACAGTGGCTCATGCCTGTAATCCCAGCACTTTGGGAGGCCGAGGTGGGCAGATCACAAGGTCAGGAGATCGAGACCATTCTGGCTAACACGGTGAAACCTTGTCTCCACTAAAAATATAAAAAAACTTAGCTGGGGGTGGTGGCGGGTGTCTGTAGTCCCAGCTACTCGGGAGGCCAAGGCAAGAGAACGGCGTGAACCTGGGAGGCAGAGGTTGCAGTGAGCCGAGATCGTGCCACTGCACTCCAGCCTGGGCAACAGAGCAAGACTCTGTCTCAATAAAAAAATAAAATAAAATAAAAATAATAATGAGTTTTGAGGGTTTTTTTTTTTTTTTGACGGGGTCTCACTCTGTCACCCATGCTGGAAGACAGGGGCGCAATCACGGCTCACTGCACTTGACCTCACAGGCCCAAGCGATCCTCCCAACTAAGTCTCCAGAGTAACTGGGCCACAGATGCATGCCACTACACCTGGCTAATTTTTTTTTTTTTTTTGAGACAGAGTCTTGCTCTTGTTGCCCAGACTGGAGTGCAGTGGCGCCATCTTGGCTCACTGCCACCTCCACCTCCCAGGTTCAAGTGATTCTCCTGCCTCAGCTTCCAGAGTAGATGGAATTATAGGCATGTGCTACCACGCCTCGCTAATTTTGTATTTTTAGTAGAGACGGGGTTTCACCATGTTGGTCAGGCTGGTTTCGAACTCCTGACCTCAGGTGATCCACCCGCCTCGGCCTCCAAAAGTGCTGGGATTACAGGTGTGAGCTACTGTGTCCAGCCCTAATTTTTTAAATTGATTTTGTCTTAGAGATGAGGTGTCCCTATGTTGCCCAGGCTGATCTCGAACTCCTAGGCATGAGCCACCACACCAGACCTTAGTGAGTTTGTGGCTTTTTTTTTTTTTTTTGAGATGGAGTCTCGCTCTGTCACCCAGGCTGGAGTGCAGTGGTGCGATTTCTGCTCACCGCAAGCTCCGCCTCCCGGGTTGACGCCATTCTCCTGCCTCAGCCTCCAGAGTAGCTGGGACTAACTACAGGCGCCTGCCACCACGCCCGTCTAATTTTTGTATTTTTTAGTAGAGACGGGGTTTCATTGTGTTAGCCAGGATGGTCTCGATCTCCTGACCTCGTGATCCGCCTGCCTTGGCCTCCCAGTTGTGAGCCACTGCGCCTGGCCCCTTAATGAGTTTTTAAAAAGTCCCTTTTTCTTCAGTCTACATTTGAGGAAGGGCCTTTCTAGGTGGTGGTAAACTGAGGCCTGAGGGGTGGGCTTGAAGCAGGTGGAGGCAGAGGCCATGGGATGGAGAGAGGGTGGGAACAGGGAGGGAATCTTGGGCCCTGAAGGGATTGAATTGTGTTTTCAAATATCATCTGCTTTGGCCTGGGGAGTGGCTTAGCCTGTATTCCCAGCACTTTGGGAGGCAGAAGTGAGCAGTTCACTTGAACCCAGGAGTTCGAGACCAGCCTGGGCAACACGGGGAGACCCCCGCCCCCGTCTCTACAAAAACACAAAAATTAGCTGGGGATGGTAGTGCACGCCCGTAGTCCCGGCTGCTTAGGAGGCTGAGGTGGTTGGATGGCCTGAGCCCGGAGAAGTTGAGGCTGCAATGAGCCATGATCATACCACTACTCCAGCTTGGGTGACACAGCCAGACCCTGTCTCAAAAAAAAAAAAAAAAAAATTAGGTCAGATGAGGTGGCTCACCTGAGGTCAGGAGTTTCAAAGCAGCATGGCCAACATGGTGAAACCCCGTCTCTACTAAAAATATAAAAAAATTGGCCAGGCATGGTGGCGGTTGCCTGTAATCCCAGCTACTCGAGAGGCTGAGGCAGAAGAATCACTTGAGCCTGGGAGGTGGAGGTTGTAGTGAGCCAAGATAGTGCCACTGCACGCCAGCCTGGATGACAAAGCGAGACTCTGTCTCAAAGAAAACAAACAGGCTGGGCGCAGTGGCCCGTGCCTGTAATCCCAGCACTTTGGCAGGCTGAGGCGGGCAGATCATTTGAGGTCAGGAGTTCCAGACCAGCTTGGCCAACATGGTGAAACCCTTCTCTACTAAAAACACAAAAATTAGGCCAGTGTGGTGGCATGTGCCTGTAATCCCAGCTACTTGGGAGGCTGAGGCATGAGAATCGCTTGAACTGGGGAGGCGGAGGTTGCTGTGAGCTGAGATCACGCCACTGCAGTTCACCTTGGGCGACAGAGTGAGACTCTGTCTAAAAAAAAAAAAGTAGCATCTATCCTTCCAGATCATTTTTTAGAATTTTTTTAATTTTATTATTTCGTTGTTATTATTATTATTATTTTGAGACAGGGTCTCACTCTCTTGTCCAGGCTGAGGCACAGCGTGATTCAATCAGGGCTCTCTGCAGCCTCAACTTCCCTGACTCCAGGGATCCTCTCACCTTGGCCTCCCAAGCAACTGGGACTACAGGTGTGTGCCACCATGCCTGGCTAATTTAAAAATTTTTTTTTGTAGAGAGGGAGTCTTGCTGTGTTGCCCACGCAGGTCTCAAACTCCTGGGCTCCAGTGATCCTCTTGCCTTGGCCTTCCAAAGTGCTGGCCATCTCGTCTGGCCTATTATTTTTTTAGAGATACGGTCTTGCTCTATCACTCAGGCTGTAGTGTAGTGGTGTAATCATAGCTCACTGCATCCTCAAACTACTGGACTCAAGGGATCCTTACACTCAGCCTGCCGAGTAGGTGGGACTACAGGCACGTGCCACCATGCCCAGCTAAGTTTTAAAACATTTTTTTGTAGAGACGGGGCTCTCACTATGTTGCTCAGGCTGGTTTCGAACTCCTGGCTTCAAGCGATCCTCCTGCCTTGGCCTCTCAAAGTACCGGGATTACAGGTGTGAGCCACCGCACCCGGCCTATTTGTTTATTCTTTATTTTTATTTTTTTAGTCCTCAGGTCAGAATCTCCAGTGTTTTTTAATTGCGGTGGGGCGCACGGAATGGCAGAACAACATAATACAGTATAAAAAGCAGTTCTTTCCTCAGGGTGAGAACTTAATAAGAAAGAGACGTTCTGGGCTCTTTGCCTGACACACAGTAGGCACATTATTTGGTTATTTGCTTTTAATTTCGATTTAATAAGCATGTTTCTGTAGAAGACCTCATTTGGGCCTCCCAGCTTTTTAACCACATTAGGATCTCCGTAGGAATATTTTTCATCATCATTCTATTGAGACAGAGACTGAGGATTAAAGGGAGATCACTTGGCTTCGAGGTGACAGCCTGTTCGAGTGGCTCGGTTCTCGGATCTGCTGGAAGCAACAGCTGCTCAGCCAGATCTGCGCCCCCAGGCCCAGACCTCGCGGGCCGGCCACGGCCGCAGGCTGCCGCCCTCTCTTCCCTTCTGCGCTTGGCTGCTCAGCGCCATCTTTGAACCTGGCACCAATGCCTCACTTCCGCAGGTTCCTCGCCCAGGAGTAGCGAGCCTACCCCGAGCGTGCTTTTTCTGGGGACAGGGTATGCAAAACCGGTCATGCTTCTCTCTCTGGCCGAGAAGAATCATTACTTTTCTTTCTTTCAGGCCTTGCAGGAGGCGCTGCGACCAATTCAAACATGGCGCCGCCAGCCTCACGTTCCCCGTTTTCCGCTCATGGCGGCGTAGGGGCGGAGGTCGCGCCTGAGTGCGTCCGCACGAGAGGGCGGAACCATCTCCATGGCAACCCGCGCGCAGCCCGGGCCACTCGAGCCGGCGGGAAGCGCGGGTGTTGCGGTGTTGCGGTGCTGGCGACAGGCGGGGTTGCGAGCGGCCCGGGGCCGGGGCGGCCAGGGCCGCTGCAGGACGAGACCCTGGGTGTGGCGTCCGTGCCCTCGCAGTGGAGGGCCGTCCAGGGCATCCGCGGGGAGACGGTGAGGGTGCGGGCCCCGCGCGGAGCGACGCGGGTGGGAAGGCGCGGGCGCAGCGCGGCCGCCGGGCGGGTTCGGGCGTCCCACCGTTTGCCTTTACAGTTTATTCCACAGAAACTGACCCAGAGGATACTTTCGGCCCATTTTTTAACAACAAAAAGTGGAAAAACAAAACACCTCCAAGGATCCCACGTTTTGAAGGATTTTGTGTGAACTGCAGTTTTTAAGCATTTCAAACTAACAACTTTTTTTGGTTTTGTTTCGTTTTTGAGACAGGGTCTCGCTCTGTCGCCCAGGCTGGAGTGCAGTGGTGCGATCTCGGTTCACTGCAGCCTCAGTCCCCGGTGCTGAGCGATCCTCCCACCTGCGCATCCAGAGTATCTGGGACCTCAGGCGCGCTTCACCACGCTGTTTATTTATTATCTTGTAGAGATGGGGTCTCCATGTGTTGCCCTGGCTGGTCTCCAATTCCTGGGCTTAAGCTGTCCTCCTTCCTCGGCCTCCCAAAGTGCTGGAGTTACAGGCGTGAGCCAACGCGTTCAGACCTTTTTTTTTTTTTTTTTTTTGAGACAGTCTCGCTCTGTCGCTCAGGCTGGAGTGCAGTGGCGCAAACTCGGCTCACTGCAAACTCCGCCTCCCGGGTTCACGCCATTCTCCTACCCCAGCCTCCTGAGTAGCTGGGACTACAGGCGGCTGCCACCACGCCTGGCTAATTTTTTTGTATTTTTTAGTAGAGACGGGGTTTCACCGTGTTAACTAGAATGGTTTCCATCTCCTGACCTCGTGATCCGCCCGCCTCGGCCTTCCGAAGTGCTGGGATTACAGGCATGAACCACTGCGCCCGGCCTTCTTTTTTTTCTTTTTTTTGAGACAGTCTCACTCTGTCGCCCAGGCTGGAGTGCAATGGCGCGATCTCTGCTCACTGCAAGCTCCGCCTCCCGGGTTTATGCCATTCTCCTGCCTCAGCCTCCCTAGTAGCTGGGACTACAGGCGCCCGCCACCACGCCCAGCTAATTTTCTGTATTTTTTTTTTTTTTTAGTAGAGACGGGGTTTCACCGTGTTAGCCGGGATGGTCTCGATCTCCTGACATTGTGATCCACCCGCCTCGGCCTCCCAAAGTGCTGGGATTACAGGTGTGAGCCACTGCGCTGGCCCAGGCTAACTTTTAAATGACCAAACTGCATCGTAAATTCTAGATAAGCCAGTTTTCCAGGTGTTTAATCAAACGCGCACGAAAGGAGGTGCTCTGATGAGATGAGGGGCGGGGCTGCTGCGTGCTCAAGGCCTCTCCCAAGGAGTCTGTGCGGACTTTGAGCTTGAGCACCTGCTGTGTGCCAGGAGCTGTTCAAGGGTTGGGGACTCAGAAAAGAAGACAGACATCTCTCCCTCCTCTAGCTTACATGGGGCAGTGGCAAGGGCTGTAACATTAACAGTATATTTAATAAGTAAATTATGCAGTGTGTTAGAAGGTGAATAGTGCCGTGGACAAAAGAAAAAGCTGAGAGATTGGAAGGACTGGGTTGGGGATTGAGAGGGTGGTTTGCCGGGTGGGCTGCAGTGAGAGGGTGACATTTTAGCAAAGATTTGGAGGAGTGAGCATGGGCTAAGTGGATACCTGGGGTAGAGTCATCTAAGGAGATAAAAAGTCAAGTGCAAAGTAGGGTGCCCTGGCATTGTGCCTGTATTCCCAGCTACTTGAGCAGCTGAGGCGGGAGGATCCCTTGAGCCCAGGAGTTGGAGGCTGCAGTGAGCTATGATTGCACCACTGTGTTCCAGCTTGGGTAACAGAGTGAGACCCTGACTCTTGAGGGGAAAAAAAAAGGTCAGTGCAAAGGCCCTAGGGCAAATCTGTCTGTCTGAGGAGGCAGGTGGGGCTGGAGAGGAGTGTAGGGTTGGGAAGAGTGGTCCCAGGTGAGGTCAGAGAGGGTAAGGAAAGGAAAGGCAGGTCAGGTGTGGGCTGTCAGAGTATTGTAAGGACTTACGTTTTTCCTCTGAAAATGAGCAGCATTGGTTGCTGCACATGTCCCAGAAGAGAATACTGAGGCTTAGTTTGCTGCACGAACCTGCAGAGCCCAGATCCTCCCCAAGGCCAGTGAGGTTTCCATGAAGTCTTACTCTTGAGGACAGATTTCTTACCTCAGGCCTAGAATTCTACACAGCTGAAGCCAGGATGTGATCTGGCTTGCACGCACTTCCCACTTTGCTGTGCTGTATGGGAACGGTTCTCAGGGAAAGCCAGGGCACTAGGTGGTTTAGTTAACTGTCCATCCTTATCACAGGTCAATTGATGATTCAGATGCACTGGCTTTTAAGCAATACTCAAAATAGCTCTTGCTGAACATTTTGTTTTTGTTTTTTGGTTTTTTTTTTGAGATGGAGTCTCGCTTTGCCACCCAGGCTGGAGTGCAGTGGCGCAATCTCGGCTCACTGCAGGCTCTGCCTACTGGGTTCACGCCATTCTCCTGCCTCAGCCTCCCCAGTAGCTGGGACTGCAGGCGCCCGCCACCACGCCTGGTCAATTTTTTGTATTTTTAGTAGAGACGGGGTTTCACTGTGTTGGCCAGGATGGTCTCCATCTCCTGACCTCGTGATCCGCCCGTCACGGCCTCTGAAAGTGCTGGGATTACAGGTGTGAGCCACCACGCCCGGCCTTGCTGAACATTTTTAGAAGACTCTAGGTTGGGGCTAGGTGTGGTTGTTCACACCTATAATCCCAGCACTTTGGGAGGCTGAGACTGGTGGGTCACCTGAGGTCAGGAGTTCCAGACCAGCCTGGCCAATATGGTGAAACCCCATCTCTACTAAAAATACCAAAAATTAGTTGGGTGTGGTGGTGCATGCCTGTAATCCCAGCTACTCTGGAGGCTGAGGTGGGAGAACCGCTTGAACCTGGGAGGCGAAGTTGCAGTGAGCCGGGATTGTGCTACTGCACTCCAGCCTGGGTGACAATGAGACTCTGTATATAAAAAATAGTAATAAAAATAAAAAAGTAGCCTCTAGGTTAGGAATCATTGATTCAGTTTAATACTTTTTTTTTTTCTAATACAGAGAATGAGATTGAGTCTGGCTAATTTTCTTGTTGATAGCTTTAACCTGTAGAATCCCAAGAAAATGATTCTAATACTTGGGTGCGAAGGCTTTCATCTGTGAGGATGGTTCACTGGAAACACAGCCAGCTCTCTTACCTAAGGAGATTCTTTAATGTTGTAAGAATGTTTCAAGGGTCAGAAGAAGGTGGTAAGTTACTTCTTTCATCCCTTCCCTTTCTTTTGTCCCCTTCCCACTCTTCCCTCGCTCCCTTCCTTCCTTCTTTCCACAGGGTCTTGCTCTGTCTCCTGGTAGGAGTGCAGTAGTGCCATCTTGGCTCACTGCAACCTCCAACTTCCAGGCTCAAGCCGTCCTCTTGCCTCAGCCTTCTGTGTAGCAGGGATTACAGACACATACCACTGTGCCCAGCTGATTTTTAAATTTTTGTGTGTGTGTGTGTGAGATGGAGCCTGTTGCCAGGCTGGAGTGCAGTGGTGCCATCTCAGCTCACTGCAGCCTCCGCCTCCTGGGTTCAAGTGATTCTCCTGCTTCAGCCTCCTGAGTAGCTGGGACTACAGGTACGCCCCACCACGCCCAGCTAATTTTTATATATATATTTTTTGAGATGGAGTCTTGCTCTGTTGCCCAGACTGGAGTGCAGTGGCGTGATCTCGGCTCCCCACAACCTCCGTCGCCCGGGTTCAAGTGATTCTTTTGCCTCAGCCTCCTGAGTAGCTGGGACTACAGGCACGTGCCACCATACGCGGCTAATTTTTGTATTTTTAGTAGAGACAGAGTTTCACTATGTTGGCCAGGTGGGTCTTGAACTCCTGACCTTGTGATCCACTTGCCTCGGCCTCCCAAAGTACTGGGATTACAGGCGTGGGCCACCATGCCTGGCCTGACAAAGCTGTCTAATTTTATTTTATTTTTATTTATTTATTATAGTGGCACGCTCTCGGCTCACTGCAAGCTCCGCCTCCCGGGTTCACACCATTCTCCTGCCTCAGCCTCTTGAGTAGCTGGGACTACAGGTGCCCACCACCACGGCTAATTTTTTGTATTTTTAGTAGAGATGGGGTTTCACCGTGTTGGCCAGGATGGTCTCGATCTCGTGACCTTGTGATCCGCCTGCCTTGGCCTCCCAAATTGCTGAGATTACAGGCGTGAGCCACCGCGCCTGGCCTGGCCTTTTTTTTTTTTGGAGAGTCTTGCTCTGTGGCCTAGGCTAGAGTGCAATGGCGTGATCTCAGCTCACTGCAACTTCCGCCTCCCGGCTTCAAGCGATTCTCCTGTCTCAGCCTCCTGAGTAGCTGGGACTATAGGTGCATGCCAGCACGCCTGGCTAATTTTTTTTTTTTTTTTTTTTTTTTAGTAGAGGTGGGGTTTCTCTGTGTTAGCCAGGATAGTGTTTATCTCCTGACCTCGTGATCCACCTGCCTCGGCCACCCAAAGTGCTGGGATTACAGGTGTGAGCCACCGTGTCCGACCCAGTTTTTTTTATTTTTAGTAGTGACGGGGTTTCACCATATTGCCAGGTTGGTTTTGAACTCCCGACCTTTCACCATGTTGGTCAGGCTGGTCTCAAACTCCTGGCCTCAAGTCATCTGCCTGCCTCGGCCTCCCAAGGTATAGATATTACAAGCCTGAGCCACCTCACCTGGGCTACTCTTGGTACTTTCTTTTTTGTGTGTGAGACGGAGTCTCGCTCTGTTGCCCAGGCTGAAGTGCAGTGGTGCGATCTCAGCTCACTGCAACCTCCGCCTCCTGGTTTCAAGTGATCCTCCTGCCTCAGCTTCCTGAGTAGCTGGGATTATAGGTGCACGCCACCACATTGGGCTGATTTTTGTGTTTTTAGTAGAGACAGGGTTTCACCATGTTGGCCAGGCTGGTCTTGAACTCCTGACCTTAGGTGATCCACCCGCCTCGGCCTCCCAAACTGCTTGGGGATTACAGGTGTGAGCCACTGTGCCTGGCACTCTTGGTACTTTCTTTTATTTTTGAGACGGAGTTTCACTTTTGTTGCCCAAGCTGGAGTGCAATGGCATGATCTCGGCTCACTGCAATCTCCGCCTCCTGGGTTGAAGTGATTCTCCTGCCTCAGCTCCTGAGTAGCTGGAATTACAGGCATGTGCCACCATGCCTGGCTAATTTAGTATTTTTAGTAGTGAGGGAGTTTCTCCATGTTGGTTAGGCTGGTTTTGAACTCCCGACCTCAGGTGATCCACTTGCCTGGGCCTCCCAAAGTGCTGGGATTACAGGCGTGAGCCACTGCGCCCGGCCTCGTTTTTTTTTTTTTTTATTGAGACGGAATTTCGTTCTTGTTGCCCAGGCTAGAGTGCAATGGCACAATCTCGGGTCACTGTAACCTCCACCTCCCGGGTTCAAGCGATTTTCCTCCGTCAGCCTCCCGAGTACCTGGGAGTACAGGTGTGCACCACAGCACCTGGCCAACTCTTGGTACTTTCTTTTTTTTTTTTTTTTGAGATGAAGTTTCGCTCTTGTCCCCCAGGCTGGAGTGCAATGGCATGATCTCAGCTCAGTGCAACCTCTGCCTCCTGGGTTCAAGCGATTCTCCTGCCTCGGCCTTCTGAGTAGCTGGGATTACAAGTGCCTGCCACCATGCCCAGCTAATTTTTGTATTTTTAGTAGAGACGAAGTTTCACCATGTTGGCCAGGCTGGTCTCAAACTCCTGACCTCAGGTGATCTGCCCACCTTGGCCTCCCAAAGTGCTGCGATTACAGGCGTGAGCCACCTCACCCGGCCCGACTCCTGGTACTTTCTAATTGGTCTTGTTCCTCTGGTTCTTCTGTGATTTCTGAGCCAATCTGGTCAGTTTCTGTGCCAGTCTGATGAGAATGTTCAGTACTTTGGGTCAGCTGGATCAGGCTTCCAGTGCCTTGTAGAAGCATTGCCCTTTGAGATTGCAGCAAGTCCATGTGCTCATTCTCTGCAGCACATGTGCTATATTTCTTTCTTTTTTTCTTTTTTTTTCTGAGATGAAGTTTTACTCAGTCACCCAGGCTGGAGTGCAGTGGTGCTATCTCAGCTCACTGCAACCTCTGCCTCCTGGGTTCAAGCAATTCTCCTGCCTCAGCCTCCTGAGTAGCTGGGATTACAGGCGCCTGCCACCATATTCAGCTAATTTTTTGTATTTTTAGTAGAGATGGGGTTTCACTGTGTTGGCCAGGCTGGTCTCAAAACTCCTGACCTTGGGTGATCTGCCCACCTCGGCCTCCCAAAGTTCTGGGATTACAGGTGTGAGCCACCGTGCCTGGCTGTGTGCCATATTTCATGTCTCCTCGGCCTCCAGGTGTGGCTCTCCAAGGTGTGCTTCTCACCTCCTGATAGTTTGGCAAGGTCCTTCCAGTAGTGTTTTTTGAGACAGTCTCGATCTGTCACTCAGGCTTGAGTGCAGTGGTACGATCTTGGCTCACTGTGACCTCTGCCTCCCGTGTTTAAGCGATTCTCCTGCTTCAGCCTCCCGAGAAGCTGGGATTACAGCTGTGCGCCACCACGGCCGGTTAATGTTTGTATTATTAGTAGAGATGGGGTTTCACCATGTTGGTCAGGCTGGTCTTGAACTCCTGACCTCAAGTGATCTGCCCACCTCGACCTCCTAAAGTGCTAGTATTACAGGTGTGAGCTACTACCCCCAGCCCTTCTGGTAGTTTTGAAGCTTAGACATCATGGGGTTACAGAAAGATAGAGGTGCATAATGTAGTTCCTCCTCCAACTCTGCCAGCTTTTTGTTTCTTTCCTGTTGCTTTTCATCAAAATCTCTGATCAACTTCTCTTTGGTCTCCACTGCACCCAGCAGCTGCTTGGGCACTCCTTGTAGGCCTTCATGGAGATAGTGAAAGATCTCATGCCGCTTCCCGACATGCTCCTAGGAGGGGGCAGAGGTGGCCATGGCACAGGCTGTGCTCAAGCAGCGGCCACAGATTCTGGGTGCTGGGTGTGCTCCTAGCCTGGCAGAACTGCACCCAGCCCCTTAGCTGTCATGGTGACCACTGCGCCACTGCTGCCTGGTGCTTTTTGAGTTAACTTTTTGTTCTTTATACAAGTAATCTATGGGCCGGCGTGGTGGCTCACACCTGTAATCCCAGCACTTTGGGAGGCTGAGGCTGGTGGATCACCTGAGGTCAGGAGTTCAAGACCAGCCTGGCCAACATGATGAAACCCCATCTCTACTAAAAATACAAAAATGGGGCTGGGCATGGTGGCTCATGCCTGTAATCCCAGCACTTTGGGAGGCTGAGCCGGGCAGATCACCTGAGGTCGACCGGGAGTTGAAGACCAGCCTGACCGACATGGAGAAACCCTGTCTCTACTAAAAATACAAAATTAGCCGGGTGTGGTGGCGCATATATATGGTCTTTGGCCTGACTTGACTTTTCTTGCCACATCCCTATCTGTTTAGAGGGACAGTGTCCTGGACCTTAATTTTCGATCTGAGTTTAAGGGTGCAGATCCTTTTTATCAGTGGCTTGGCCCTGGACTAGTAACGCAGTCTGTCTTCTGTGAAGTGCGATTGTTAGGACACTTCTTATGGGGGTTGAATGGGACTGTTGACCAGAAAGCCAAGTGAAAGCCAGTGCTGTTCACGTGGAGTTTCTGAGTGTCAGTGACCGGCCGGCCCTGTTGTCTCAGCTGAGGGGGGCCTCCTCATTCCTCTTCTCAAAGGTAGTCAACACTGGAATGCCCTGGAAAGTGTTGAAAAATGTGGACTCCTGGGTTCTACTTGCAGTTACTGTGGCTTACTTTGGATGTGGTATGACCTGGGGATCTGGTTTCATAATATCTCCCTAAATGATTCTAATGCTTAGCAAAGTTTGAGAACCACTAGTTTAGTCCAGCTACTTTCCAGTAGTTTTTTTAAAAAAATTTTCATTTATTTATTTATATTTTAGAGTCTCACTCGGTCACCCAGGCTGGAGTGCAATGGCGCGATCTCACCTCACTGTAACCTCTGCCTCCCGGGTTCAAGCGATTCTCCTACCTCAGCCTCCTTAGTAGCTGAGACTACAGGCACGTACCACCATGCCCAGCTAATTTTTGTATTTTTAGTAGAGATGGGGTTTCACCATGTTGTTCAGGCTGGTCTTGAACTCCTGACCTCGTGATCTGCCTGCCTCACCTCCCAAAGTGCTGGGATTACAGGTGTGAGCCAGCGCACCTGGCCCAGATTTTTTTTTTTTTTTTGAGATGGAGTCTCACTGTCTTGCCCAGGCAGTCTTGGCTCACTGCAATCTCTGCCCCCTGAGTTCTAGCAGTTCTCCCACCTTAGCCTCCCCAGTAGCTGGAATTACAGGAACGTCCCACTAGGCCTGGCTCTTTTCTGTATTTTTAGTAGAGACGGGGTTTTACCATGTTGGCCAGGCTGGTCTCGAACTCCTGACCTCAAATGATCCTCCCACCTTGGCCTCCCAAAGTGCTGGTGGTCTGGTTCTGTCTCCCAGCCTGGAATGCAGTGATGTGATCGTAGCTCACTGCAGCCTCAAACTCTTGAGCTTAAGCGATCCTCCCACTTCAGTCTCCCGAGTCGATAGAACTACAGGTGCACACCATTACGCCTGGCTAATTTGGAAAATTTCTGTAGAGTCAGAGGTCTTGCTTTGTTGCCTAGCTGGTATTGAACTCCTGGCCTCACATGAGCCTTCCACTCAGCCTCCCAAAGTGCTGAAATTAAAGTTGTGAACCACCATGTCTGGCCCGTTTTAACCATTTTAAAAAGTGTGCAATTAAGAGGCATCAAGTGTAATTCCAGTGCCCAGTCATCACCGTGATCTATTGAACTTTTTCCCAGTGGGGTGCATTTTTGACATTCAGGTCTGTCTCCCATGATTTAGCTCCTTGAGGGCAGGGGTGAGTCTCCTGTAGTTTTCTGTGTCCCAGAGGTGCCTAGGAAATGCTGAATTGAACGGTTTCTTGTGTGCTTTCACTCCCTGGCAGGCCTCTGCTGCATCCCTCCTCTGAATTGACCTAGCTGCCTAGCTCTGGGTCTCTAAGTGAGTGCCTCTTCTGCACTGGCTGTAGCTTCTGGCCCAGCAGATTCTCTCTCTCTCTCTCTCTTTTTTTTTTTGAAATGGAGTCTCCCTCTGTCGCCCAGCCTGTAGTGCGGTGGCACGATCTTGGCTTACTGCAACCTATACCTCCCAGGTTCAAGCAGTCCTCCCACCTCAGCCTCCCTAGTAGCAGTGATTACAGTTCCCCGCCAACACGCTTGGCTGTTTTTTTTTTTTTTTTTTGTATTTTTAGTAGAGATAGGGCTTCACCATGTTGGCCAGGCTGGTCTTGAACTCCTGACCTCAAGTGATCTGCCTGCCTCGGCCTCCCAAAGGGCTAGGATTACAGGCCTGAGCCACCATGCCTGGCCCTGCCCGCTTGGCTTGGCTTGGCTGGGCCTGGCTTGGCCGGGCCCGGCCCAGGAGATTCTCTAGCATGTGGCATCCCCTGCTGGAGTGGGCTTGTTTGAGACGGAGTCTGGCTCTGTTGCCCAGGCTGGAGTGCAATGGCGGGATCTCAGCTCACTGCAACCTCCACCTTACTGGTTCAAGTGATTCTCCTGTCTCAGCCTCCCGAATAGCTGGAGTTACAGGCGTGTGCCACCACACCTGACTAATTTTTGTATTTTTAGTAGAGATGGGATTTTGCCATGTTGGCCAGGGTGGTCTCGAACTCCTGGCCTCAAGTGATCCTCCTGCCTCGACCTCCCAAAGTGCTAGGATTACAGGTGCGAGCCACTGTGCCCGGCCAGTGTTCAGTTTTCATTCAGTCAGAGAAGTCGGGCTTGGGGCCTAGCTTGTGGCTTGGGTAGGAGGTTTTCCAAGAAAGGGGTCCTGTGGGGCAGGTGGACTTTCCAGGAGGCATCTCCTCATCTTTCTGGGCCTCAGTTTCTTTCCTCTGAGAGGCAGGAGTGCTGATGTTGTGGGTTTCTCCATGGCTGCAGGCTGTCTTGGGGCAGGAGAATTGGGCTTCAAGCTGCAGAGGGTCCCTGGGGCCTCAGACTCTCAAGAGGGTGGACCCTGCTGGTCTTGCTTTGGTAATTACTGTTCTCTGATTCCCTCCAAGGATGTCCTGGTGTGATTACATAAAGTCTGGCCCAGCCCTTTGTATTCCCCTGAATGCACTTTTTTTTTTTTTTTTTTTTTTTTTTTTGAGATAGAGTCTTGCTCTGTTGCCCAGGCTGCAGTGCAGTGGTGTGATCTCGGCTCACTGCAACCTCTGCTTTCCGGGTTCAAGCAATTCTGTCTCAGCCTCCCGAGTAGCTGGGATTACAGGTGCATGCCACCATGCCTGGCTAATTTTTTGTATTTTTAGTAGAGGCGGGGTTCCACCATGTTGGCCAGGATGGTCTCGATCTCCTGAGCTCGTGATCCACCTGCCTTGGCCTCCCAAAGTGCTGGGATTGCAGGCGTGAGCCATAGCACCTGGCCCCTGAATACACTTTCTAGGTGTGGGAGGCTGGCTCTGGGCCTAGCGTCCTTGACACTCCCCTCTGAGAGTGGCCTAGGAAGTAAGGATCCTGACTCCCATGCCCCATTTCTTTCTCTGACTTCCCCGGGGGCGGCTTATCGGAGCCTTACCCTCTTGCCAGTCACACACTGCCTGGCATGGTGGCAGGTTATGGACTTGGGCCTCATCCCCAAAGGGATCTCAAACCATGGGAAGCTGACTTAGGTATCCCAGAGCACAAAGAGTAATGGTGGCTTCTTACCAATTCACAGGAAATTTGCAGGTGCCATATTATTGTTTTTTGTTTGTGTGTTTGTTTTTTGAGACAGAATTTCGCCCTTGTTGCCCAGGCTGGAGTGTGATGGCGCAGTCTCAGCTCACCACAACCTCCGCCTCCTGGGTTCAAGTGATTCTTCTGCCTCTGCCTCCCAAGTAGCTGGGATTACAGGCACGCTCCACCACACCTGGCTGATTTTTGTATTTTTAGTAGAGACGGGGTTTCACCATGTTGGTCAGGTTGGTCTCGAACTCCTGTCCTCGTGATCCACCCGCCTTGGCCTCCCAAATTGCTGGGATTACAGGCGTGAGCCACTGTGCCCAGCCAACCTGGCTAATTTTTAAATCTTTTTGTAGAGACTGGGTTTCCCCATGTTGCCTAGGCTGGTCACAAACTCTTGGACTCAAATGATCCACCTTCATTGGCCTCCCAAAGTGCTGGGATTACTGGCATGAGCCACTGTGCCTGGCTTAGCATAATTTGTAAGGGCCCTAGAATTACCTGGATATAAATGAGCTTTGGCTTTTACTTGAAGTCATCAGCTGCATTAGCCCCTAACAAGAGAGTCAGCCTGTCTCTTGAAGCTTTGAAGCCAGGCATTGACTTCTTCCTAGTTCAAATTCCTAGATGGCATGTCCTTCCAATGTTTCATCTACTTTGAAAATCTGGGCCAGGTGGCTCATGCCTGTAATCCCAGCACTTTGGGAGGCCCAGGCAGGCTGATCACCTGAGTTCAGGAGTTTGAGACCAGCCTGGCTGACATGGTGAATCCCTGTCTCTATTAAAAATACAAACATTAGCCAGGCCTGGTGGCGGGCACCTGTACTCCCAGCTACTTGGGAGGCTGAGGCGGGAGAATCCCTAGAACCCAGGAGGCAAATGTCGAGATCACACCACTGCCCTCCAGCCTGGGTGACAGAGTGAGACTCTGTCTCAAAAAACAAAAAGAAAAACAAAAAAACGACAACACAAAAGAAAATCTATTGTTTAGTGCGGCCACCTTCATCAATAATCTGAGCTAGATCTTCTGGAGAACTTGCTCCGGCTTCTCCAGCAGCACTTGCTGCTTCACCTTGTATTTGTACATTATGGAGATGGCTTCTTCCCTTAAACGTCATGAGCTTCACACTTTTCTTCTGCAGCTTCCTCACCTCTCTCAGCCTTCATGGAGTTGAAGAGAGTTAGGGCCTTGCTCTGGGTTGTGGTGTGTCTTAAGGAAATGTGGCTGGATTGATTTTCTATCCAGGCCACTAAACTTTATCCCTATCAGCAATAAGCTGTTTCACTTATAATTTGTGTGCTCCCTGGAGTAGCACTTTTAATTTCCTTCAAGAACTTGTCCTTTGCATTCACAACTTGGCTGTTTGTTGCAAGAGGCCTGGCTTCAGCCTGTCTCAGCTTTCAACATGCCCTCCTCACTAAGCTTAATCATGTCTAGCTTTTGAATTAAGAGACCTGCAACTCTTCTTTCCCTTGAACATTTAGAGCCCCTGTAGGGATATTAATTGGCTTACCTTTTTTTTTTTGAGATGGAGTCTCACTTTGTTGCCCAGGCCAGAGTGCAGTGGCACGATCTCGGCTCATTGCAGTCTCTGCTTCTTGGGTTCAAGTGATTCTCCTGCCTCAGCCTCCCAAGTAGTTGGGACTACAGGCGCCCGCCACCATGCCTGGGTAATTTTTTTTTTTTTTTGAGACAGAGTTTCACTCTTGTTGCCCAGGCTTGGTTCAAGTGATTCTCCTGCCTCAGCCTCCTGAGTAGCTGGGGTTACAGGTGCACGCCACCATGCCCAGCTAATTTATGTATTTTTAGTAGAGACGGGGTTTTTCTGTGTTGGCCAGGCTGGTCTCGAACTCCTGACCTCAGGTGATCCGCCCGCTTTGGCCTCCCGAAGTGCTGGGATTACTGGCATGAGCCACTATGCCCGGCCAATTTTTGTTTTTTTTGTTTTTTTTTTTTTTTAGTAGAGATGGGGTTTCACCACATTGGGCAGGCTGGTCTTGAACTCCTGACCTCAGGTGATCTGCCCGCCTTGGCCTCCCAAAGTGCTGGGATTACAGGCATGAGCCACTGCGCCTGGCCTAATTGGCTTACTTTCAATATTGTTTTGTCTAGGAATAGGGAGGCCCAAGGAGAGAGAGACAGGGAACAGCTGGTCAGTGGAGCAGTCAAATCACACGCAACATTTATCGATGAAGTTCACCGTCTCACGTAGGCACAATTTGTGGTGCTGCAAAACAATTACTGTAGTAACATAAAAGATCACTGATCACAAATCAGTATAACAGATAGAATGAATAAATTTGAAATATTGTGAGAATTGCCAAAATGTGGCAGAAGCATGAACTAAGCGCATGCTGTAGGGAAAATGGCCCGATAGGCTTGCGCAGCGCAGGGGTGCTGTGATCCTTCAGTTTGTGAAAAGTGCTGTATCTGCAAAGCATATGAAGCAGAGCGCAGTGACATGTGGTGCGGCCCAGCTTCGCACGTGTTCGGGAGAGCACCGTGGCTGAGATGCAGGTTACTGTCGTGAGGTCAGACAATCTAGTGGCAAGTCAGGTTGGACAGGCGCGGTGGCTCACGCCTGTAATCCCAGGACTTTGGGAGGCCGAGGAGGGATGATCACTTGAGCCCAGGAGTTGGAGATAAGCCTAGGTAATATAGTGAGACCCTGTCTCTATAAAAAAATTCTTTTAAAAAATCAGCCAGGTGTGGTTGTGTACTTGTAGTCCCAGCTACTTAGAAGGCTGAGGTGGGAGGATTGCCTGAGCCCAAGAGGCAGAGGTAGATTGCAATGAGCTATGACCACTCCATTGTACTCCAGCCTGGGCAACAGAGTGGGACCCTGTCTCAAAAAAAAAAAGGCCGCCTGGGTTCAAGTCGATCACCTTTTGCTGTGTGACCTTGGGTGAGTTACTCAGTTTCTCTGTGCCTCAGTGCCAACATTAATATGAAGATAGGATTTACTTCATAGGGTGGTTGTGAGGAAGAAAGGTGATGTGGGTGAAGTTTTTGGCACAGTGCCTGGAAGTGAGCTCTTACTAACTGGCACTGTCATCAGAATTGTGGCTTCCATGGAGTTTGAGATTCTGCCTTAGTCCCCTTGCATCTTGGCTCGGCACATGCACTTTCTGATCCCCTGGCCCATTCATTCATTCCTTGGTGTGTGTAGTCCCTCAGCAGCCTCCTCCAGCTCTGTGGCTTCAAGTCACATGTCTGGTCAGAAACTCTCCAGAGCTTCGTGACCTCCCCCGGGAATACTTGGTGCCTCCCTGTGGGTGGCTGAGGCATCTGAGTCCAAAGCAGGCCCCACAGAACTGCCCTGTGTTCTCTGCCTGGGTGTGACCTCACATCTGGGGACGCCCCGTCCACGGATTCTCAGTGCAGATACCAGGGTCACCCTGGATTCCCTTCTTTCCATGATTTCCAGAGTCCAACACATCCTCTTGGGCTTTACTTGCTCTCTTGCCCAGGCTGGAGTGCAGTGGCACACTCAATGGCTCACTGTAGCCTCCACTTCCTGGGCTCAAGCAATCTTCCCACTTTAGCCTTCTGAGTAGCTGGGGACTACAGGATGCGCCGTCATGCCTGGCAAGTTTGTTTTTTTTTTTTTTTTTTTTTGAGATGGAGTCTCACTCTGTCACCCAGGCTGGAGTACAGTGGCACGATCTCAGCTCACTGCAACCTCCGCCTCCCAAGTTCAAGCGATTCTCCTGCCTCAGCCTCCTGAGTAATTGGGATTACAGGTGCCTGCCACTGCGCCTGGCTAATTTTTTTGTATTTTTAGTAGAGACGGGGTTTCACCATCTTGGCCAGGCTGGTCTTGAACTCCTGACCTCGTGATCCACCCGCCTCGGTCTCCCAAAGTGCTGGGATTACAGGCATGAGCCACTGCACCTGGCTTCTGGCAAATTTTTAATTGTTTTGTAGGTACAGAGTTTCTCTCTGTTGCCTAGGCTGGTCTCAAACTCCTAGACTCAAGTGATCCTCTTGCCTCAGCCTCCCAAAGTGCTGGAATTACAGGCGTGAGCCACTGTGCTCAGGGGATTTTCCTCCACAACATTTTATTCTGGCCCACGACACTCCTTCCTGAAGCTTTCCACTTGGCCGGCTCCTTCATGTCCTTCACATCTCAGCTCAAATGCCACCTCCCTAAGAGGCCACCCTCGCCGTCCCATCCAGACAGCCTCCCTGGCTGTTTCCTTCCATTCTCGTGCCTCTGCATGTGCTCAGTGCTGTGTGGATTTGGTGTTTTTTTCTTGTTTATTCATCTCTCCCCACCCCTGTGTAAGCGCCTGGGGCACAAGAATCTTGCACATTTTCTTTTCTGCTGTGTCCTCATTACCCAGACAATGCCTGGCAAGTAGATGCTCAGTAAGTAATTTTTTTTTTGAAATGGAGTCTCGCTCTGTCACCCAGGCTGGAGTGCAGTGGCGCGATCTCGGCTCACTGTAAGCTCTGCCTCCCAGGTTCACGCCATTATCCTGCCTCAGCCTTCCCGAGTAGCTGGGACTACAGGCACCCACGACCATGCCCGGCTAATTTTTTTGTATTTTTAGTAGAGATGGGGTTTCACCGTATTAGCCAGGATGGTCTCAATCTCCTGACCTTGTGATCCACCCGCCTCGGCCTCCCAAAGTGCTGGGATTACAGGCGTGAGCCACTGCGCCTGGCCTCAATAAGTAATTTTTTTTTTTTTTTTTTTTTTTTTTTGGAGACAGTCTCCCTCCATAGGCCAGGCTGGAGTGCAGTGGCATGATCTCGGCTCAGTGCAACCTCCACCTCCCAGGTTCAAGCAGTTCTTCTGCCTCAGCCTCCTGAGTAGCTAGGATTACAGGCATGCGCCACCACACCCGGCTAATTTTTTTTTTTTTGAGACAGAGTCTCGCCCTGTCGCCCAGACTGGAGTGTAGTGGCGCGATCTAGGCTCACTGCAAGCTCCACCTCCTGGGTTCATGCCATTCTCCTGCCTCAGCCTCCCGAGTAGCTGGGACTACAGGTGCTCGCCACTATGCCCAGCTGATTTTTTGTATTTTTAGTACAGATCGGGTTTCACCGTGTTAGCCAGGATGGTCTTGATCTCCTGATCTTGTGATCCGCCTGCCTCGGACTCCCAAAATGCTAGGATTACAGGCGTGAGCCACTGTGCCCGGCGTATGTGTGTGTGTATGTGTATAAATGAACATCTGCTTTGTACCAATTACCATGCAAAGTGCTGGGGATACAAAGATCAGACAGAGTCTTATGCTGGGGGGCTTGCGGTTCAGTAGGACACAGACAAGCAGAGAGAACTGAGTGGCCTGTGGAGGTGAGGGTGGGTACCAGTGCTGAGGCCTGTGTGTTCAGAAGAGAACTGTCCTGGTGAGTCCGGCCCCCTTCCTTCCTCCGGGCTTACCTCCTGGCCCAGCTCGAATCCTGCATGAGATGGGAAGGAGGGAGTGTGGCAGTCCAGGGCCTTGTCATTGTCCCTTGAGCAGCCACCCGAGGAGAGCCCCTCACAGATAGCAGCAATCACCATGATTGCTTCCGCCCAGAGAGCCTTCGTTTGGTGAAGATTGGGCATGTCTGTAAGAAAGGGAGGCTGGCCTCTCCTTCCCTGTTCTGATGTTTGTACCTGTGCCAGGTACAGCTAAGCAGGGGACCAGGAATAGTAGGCGTGGTGGCAGGGTGGAGAGCAAGGCCTCTGGGGGCGGTGCTCTGCCTCCCACCTAGCAGCTCATAGTGGATGCTGAAGCTGCTGTTGCTCACCCGGGTGCTGGGAGGGCTGCCCGCTGAGGGAGGGCCTGGTGGTGTGAAGCTGGGGTGTTCGTGGGCATCAGACCATGTGTCTGCCAGGGTGCTGCTGTGAGCCGATGTGGTTCTGCCTGCCCTCTGTGTCTTCAGAAATGGAGCCCTCTGACTCCTCCGAATTGTACCAAAAGTCTTGGGGCAGGGTCTCACTGGCCTGTGTGGGTCACTTGGCCAGCTCTGAATTGGTCACTGTGGCTGAGGTAGGGACACAGTGCTCCGATTGGCTGGCACTCATTGATTGTGGGACATAGGAGAATCAAGGGGCCATCTCCAACCAAGACGTCACTGAGAGAGGCCCCTAGCCTGAGACCCACAGCAGCAAGGAGGGGGTCAAGCAGGAGGGGCAGGCAGGGGGCTGGGCGGGGGCTATGCGGGACAGCTGGGTGGTGACACTCATTTTCACCCTCCCCCCAGAAAAGTTGCCAGACGGCCAGCATTGCCACTGCCAACGCATCCGCCCAGGCCAGGAATCATGTGGATGCCCAGGTGCAGACGGAGGCCCCCGTGCCTGTCAGCGTGCAGCCCCCGTCCTGGTACGACATACCCCGGCTCGCAGCCTTTCTTCGGAGAGTGGAGGCCATGGTCATCCGAGAGCTGAACAAGAACTGGCAGAGCCACGCGTTTGATGGCTTCGAGGTGAACTGGACCGAGCAGCAGCAGATGGTAGGGGATGGGCTGGTGCAGCCTCGGGTCGAGCCCCTGCCCCACTTCTGTCTCCCCTTGTTTTCCTTCCCACAAATAACAGCCGTGCCAGTCGTCATCACAGCCGGCAATCACCAGGCTCTAATGTCCTGACTGGTATTGCGCTAGGTTCCCTAAGAATAAGTCAGTGAGCCTTCACTGCTGACCTTGAGGTCAGTATTGTTCTGTCCACTTTACAGTTAGGGAGATGGACACCCTATGTGGAAGTAACGTCCAGAGTGAAACTGAGCGGGTGAGCAGTGGAGGCAGGCGAGAGCCTGGGCAGCCCGGCTGCCCTGCCTCCCCATGTACGGTGCAGTGAGGGCCTTCTTTGGGCCAGGCACGGTTTAAGAATGCCTTCTTGGCCAGGTGCCGTGCCTCACGCCTGTAATCCCAGCACTTTGGGAGGCTGAGGTGGGCAGATCATGAGGTCAGGAGATCAAGACCATCCTGGCTAACACGGTGAAACCCCGTCTCTACTAAAAATACAAAAAAAAATTATCTGGGCGTAGTGGCAGGTGCCTATAGTCCCAGCTACTCGGGAGGCTGAGGCAGGAGAATGGTGTGAGCCCGGGAGGCGAAGCTTGCAGTGAGCCGAGGTCGCGCCACTGCACTCCAGCCTGGGCGACAGAGCGAGACTCCATCTCAAAAAAAAAAAAAAAAGAATGAAAGAGTGTCTCCTGTGGTATCTTCTTCACTCCTCAAAACAACTGTACGAGGCCGGGCGCGGTGGCTCACGCCTGTAATCCCAGCACTTTGGGAGGCCAAGGTGGGCAGATCACCTGAGGTCAGGAGTTCGAGACCAGCCTGGCCAACATAGTGAAACCCCCTCTCTACTAAAAATACAAAAATTAGCCAGGTGTGGTGGCACACACCTGTAGTTCCAGCTACTCGGGAGGCTGAGGCAGGAGAAATCGCTTTAACCTGGGAGATGGAGGTTGCAGTGAGCTGAGACTGCGCCACTGCACTCCTGCCTGGGCGACAGAGCAAGACTCCATCTCAAAAAAAAGACAAAAAAAAAAAAACTAACTCTATGAGGTAGTGCTATTATAATCTTCAGTTTATAGATGAGGCTGAGAGAGGCTAAGTGACTTGTCCAGGTCCACACAGCTATACCCTGGCTGAGCCAGAACTTGAACCCCAGTTTCTCTGGTTTCACTACCATGCTCTGGGTCATCTGCCTTCCAGGTACAGTCCAGAGTCATGACCCTGTAAATGCTGATGGCCAGTTGGGCAGACAGCATTGGGTTTGAGATGAGGGAGCTTTTGTCTTTTTCTTTTTTTTTTTTTTAATTTTTTTGAGATGGAGTCTCGCTCTGTCACCCAGCCTGGAGTGCAGTGGCACGATCTTGGCTCACTGCAACCTCTGCCTCCTGGGTCCAAGCGATTCTCCTGTCTCAGCCTCCTGAGCAGCTGGGATTACAGGCACCCACCACCACGCCCGGCTAATTTTGTGTTTTTGGTAGAGACAGATTTCACCATGTTGGTCAGGCTGGTCTCGAATTCCTGACCTCGGGTGATCCGCCTGCCTCGGCCTCCCAAAGTGCTGTGATTACAGGCGTGAGCCACTGCGCCTGGCCAAAAAAATTTTTTTAGAGTTAGGGTCTTCCTATGTTGCCCAGGCTGTAGTTCAAGTGGGCTCAAGAGATGCTCCTGCCTCAGCCTCCTGAGATGATTTTTTACAAAGTACAAACATTTCTTGAACCAAAACCCAGATCAAGAAAGTGAACATTACAAGGCCTGTAAGAGCTTCCTTCCACCTCCTAGCCCACTGTATAGCTTTGTTTGAAAATAATAGTTCATGCGTGTTGCGGCTTGGATTGGTGCTGCGTTCCTTTTTACAGCTGCATAGTATTGCATCGACAGACCACGTTCATTTACCCACTCATCAGCTGATGGGCATTTGGGCTGTTCCCCTTTTTGGCTAGAGTGGGTCATGCTCCTGTGGACATTGGTGTACAGGTGTCCATGTGGACATGAGGTTTCATTTCTCTTGGGTCTAAACCTAGGAGTGGAGTTGCTGGTTCTGATCTGCTGCCAGCTTGTTCTCCACAGCAGAGGCACCTCTTGCACATGCTGCAGCAGTGCACGGGGTGTGGCTGTGGAGCTCTTTGTGGAGTGTGGAGTCTTTCCAGTGAATAGTTTCTTTTTTATTTTTTCACAAAATGAATTTTTTTTTTTTGAGATGGAGTGTCACTCTGTCGCCAGGCTGGAGTGCAATGGCGCGATCTGGGCTCACAGCAACCTCTGCCTCCCGGGTTCAAGCTATTCTGCTGCCTCAGTCTCCCGAGTAGCGGGGACCACAGGCACGTGCCACCACACCCAGCTCATTTTTTGTATTTTTAGTAGAGACGGGGTTTCACCATGTTGGCGAGGATGGTCTTGAACTCCAGACCTTGTGATCCACCCCCCTCTGCCTCCCAAAGTGCTGGGATTACAGGCGTGAGCCACCAGGCCTGGCCTCTTTTTTTTTTTTTTTTTTTTTTGAGATGGTCTTGCTCTGTTGCTTAGGCTGGAGAGCAGCAGTGCAACCTCTGTCTCCTGGGTTCAAGTGATCCTCCCACCTCAACTTCCTGAGTAGCTGGGATTACAGGCTCTGTCTGACCCCCATGCCCAGCTAATTTTTGTATTTTTGGTAGAGACGGGGTTTCACCGTCTTGCCTACACTGGTCTTGAACTCCTGAGCTCAAGCTATCCTCCTGCCTCAGCCTCCCAAAGTGCTGAGATTACAGGCGTGAGCCATCGTGCCCAGCCCTCAGTCGATAGTTTCTTTATGTAGAATCATGAGGTCAACAGATCTGAAACGTCAGAGGATCTGAGAGGCTGTTTGGATTCCTGGCACACACCACTTCCTGGGCAGCTGGTGCCTACCCCTGGCTAGGCTGGTCGTCAGCCTCCTCACACGTGGCTGTGGCCGGCTGTGGGGCTGAAAGCAAGATGCCAGAGCTTGACAAAAAATTGTGTGCAGCCAGGCACAGCGGCTCATGCCTGTCATCTCAGCACTTTGGGAGACCGAGGCGGGTGGATCACCTGAGGTCAGGAGTTTGAGACTAGCCTGGGCAACATGGTGAAACCCCATCTCTGATAAAAATACAAAAATTAGCCAGATGTGGTGGCGCGCGCCTGTAATCCCAGCTATTTGGGAGGCTGAGGCATGAGGATCACTTGAACCCAGGAGGTGGCATTTGCAGTGAGTGGAGATTGTACCATTGCACTCCAGCCTGGGCCACAGCGTGAGGCTCTGTCTCAAAAAAGAAAACCAACCAACTCACCACCACCACCAACAAAAAATCATGTGCATGTAGCACCACGTGATGTCGGGTGGTTTGCTTGACGCCTTGTACTTGGCTGCGTTGGGCACTTTTATGCTGCTGGGCAACCATCCCCACCTTCCTGCTGCAGCCCCTGAGGCTTGGAAACTGTGGAGTGTGCCTGTGAGGGCAGCCACCACTCTGGGCGGGAGCCTGGTCGGCCTTGCTTCTCAGGCCATGCCTTCTGGGCTTCTGGAAGCATCCTGCTGGGGCAGATGTGGGGATGAACGCGCCACATTTTCCTCTAGGCCTGGCTGATGGACTTGAGGGTCTCTAGGGCCAAGGGTGGCCTGGCCTAGGTGGGGTTTGGTTAGGCAGTCACGAGGCCCCCTGCTGGTGGCTTTGGGACTCAGGGTTGGGGGTGTCTCTGCAGGTGTCTTGTCTGTATACCCTGGGCTACCCACCAGCCCAAGCGCAGGGTCTGCATGTGACCAGCATCTCCTGGAACTCCACTGGCTCCGTGGTGGCCTGTGCCTATGGCCGGTGAGTGGCAGCGGGGCGGGTGAGGGGCAGCGCACCACCCCAGGACCCTCCTTGGGCCTTGTCTCTGTAGCTGCGCAGGGAAGGGTTGGTTCTAAGAGCTCAGCCATCCTGGGAGTCTCTTCTCAAGGCTTCCTGGGCAGGGTTGACAACAAGTGGCAGAAGAGCAGGCAGTGGGGCTGAGTGCCAGGACCACCCTCCCCCCTGCCTGGCGGCCCTGGGCCTGCCTGCCTCGCCCACTCCACCAGCTGCTTCCCCATCCTGCATGGCATGGAGCGTCCTTGGTGCCTGGGGACCGTTTTCCAGAGAATGCCACACCCTTGGGGTGCTAGAGTGGAGCGTGGGCCCACTTCAATACCCAGAGTAGTGTCTGGTGATGACAAGGACACAGCGAGTGTGTCCGGGGCTAGTAGGGAGAGAGGAGGGGTGGGTGATAGGAGCCCCACCCAGGGGCACAGCCGGCTCAAGCCTGTCCCTGCACAGGCTGGACCATGGGGACTGGAGCACGCTTAAGTCCTTCGTGTGTGCCTGGAACCTGGATCGGCGAGGCCTGCGTCCCCAGCAGCCGTCGGCCGTGGTCGAGGTCCCCAGCGCTGTCCTGTGTCTGGCCTTCCACCCCACGCATCCCTCCCACGTCGCAGGTGAGCTGCCTGCTGCGTCCGCCTCCCCTCCTCTCAGGACTCGGCTTCCCGCCCTGCAGAGGGCACAAGGGAGCTTTCCATGGGCCCTTTGGCCCAGAGACAGGAAGGCGGGCCCTGACCCCCTCAGCCTGCAGCCCAGGTGAAGGTCTGCAGTGAGCCCTGAGGGGTGGAACTCGGGGGAGGAGTCTGGAAGGGGGCCAGGGTCGGGCCAGGGCTGGGGGCTGTGGAGAGGCCAGAAGAGGCAGGTGCCCTTGGGAAGCCGTCAGTGGTAGGGGGCAGGCAACACTGGAGGGAGCTGCCAGGTGCAGGGCAGGGGTGTCTGGCAAAGCTCCCTGGGGTACAGCAGGAGGGCTGGGGGTTAGGACTCTCCCTCTGCGGGGATGACTTCCGGCCAAGGACTCTCCCTCTGCGGGGATGACTTCCGGCCAAGTGGCTCTGCCGCCTGGCCCTGTAGGTGGGCTGGGGTGGGTGTTTGGCCAGGAAGTCAGGCTGGGGGTGGGGCTGAGCCTCTGCCCAGGCCCACTGTCCCTGCAGGAGGGCTGTACAGTGGTGAGGTGCTGGTGTGGGACCTGAGCCGTCTTGAGGACCCGCTGCTGTGGCGCACAGGCCTGACGGATGACACCCACACAGACCCTGTATCCCAGGTCAGGGCAGGGGCTGCCGGGTGGGACGGGCCCTGAGGCAGAGCTGGGGAGAGGGCGCCCACTCTCCTAGGAAGGTCACCCGGGCGTTGGCAGTTGGACAGCTGCCTCCTGCATTCTCGGAGCTCCCACAGCGTGAGTCACCCCCCTCAGGAGCCACTCCCAGGGCCCTGTGGCCATTCCCAGCCTCCTCTGCAGGCAGCGCTGGGATTCTGGGACTGGAGAGGGCCCTGGGAACCCTCCAGGCCTGCCCCCTGGTGGGTGAGCCTGGCTCTGGGGCCTCCCGGAGAATTCTTTTTTTTCCTGGAAGAGAGGGAGGGTGGGGGTGGAGCGTGACACCTGGGCAGGTGTCCCTTGTCTCCATCCTGGCCCTGCATGCTGTCAACTCAGGTGGTGTGGCTGCCCGAGCCTGGGCACAGCCACCGCTTCCAGGTGCTGAGTGTGGCCACCGACGGGAAGGTGCTGCTCTGGCGGGGCATCGGGGCGGGCCAGCTGCAGCTCACAGAGGGCTTTGCCCTGGTCATGCAGCAGCTGCCACGGAGCACCAAGCTCAAGAAGGTACGTGGGCACCTGGAAACTGCCCTGGCCTGCGCCGGTGAGCCTTGGGGACAGGAAGGTGTGGCAGCGGGCCTGACTCGCTGTGACCTCCGTTCCTGTTCTCTGCCTCTGTTGGGACAGTGGCTCTGACCCTGCTGCTGCCATTCCTCCACAGCATCCCCGCGGGGAGACCGAGGTGGGCGCCACAGCAGTGGCCTTCTCCAGCTTTGATCCTAGGCTGTTCATTCTGGGCACAGAAGGCGGCTTCCCGCTCAAGTGTTCCCTGGCAGCTGGAGAGGCAGCCCTCACGCGGATGCCCAGCTCCGTGCCCCTGCGGGCCCCAGCACAGTTTACCTTCTCCCCCCACGGCGGTCCCATCTACTCTGTGAGCTGTTCCCCCTTCCACAGGTAGGTAGGGGAGGCCTGGGGCACAGTGGGGCCAGGGTGTCCCTGCCCTGCGGGTCTCTAGCCTGCCAAGCCTCATGACGAACTGCTTCAAGTGCTTGCCTTCTGCCCACCCTGAGATCCGTGTTCAGGTCTTTGGTGGTTGGCCCAGGCATTGTCCCTTCTCTAATGAGAGGACCAACTCCAGGCTCAGGGACCCAGGAGGCTCTTCATGAGCCTGGCAGCCCAGGAGGGGTCTGGTGTTGGGGGCCAGCACCACCCAGACCCCAGCACCGATTCCCTTGCCTGGCCCCCTGCATCCTGTCTAGGAATCTCTTCCTGAGCGCTGGGACTGACGGGCATGTCCACCTGTACTCCATGCTGCAGGCCCCTCCCTTGACTTCGCTGCAGCTCTCCCTCAAGTATCTGTTTGCCGTGCGCTGGTCCCCAGTGCGGCCCTTGGTTTTTGCAGCTGCCTCTGGGGAAGGTAAGAAGGGGCCGCTAGGCCTGGATCTCTTTAAGGGGTGGGTGGTCTGGGCCCTGCTTGCACCTGGGGTTCTGGGTTGGGGAGAGACCACACATGGGGGTAAGGACGGCTTCCCTCCAGCAACCCAACTCAAAGTGACTGTGGCTGCACACGACAGGATTGAACCCAGGCATTAGCCTCCTCCTGCCATGTGGTTGGTCTCTAGAGTTTCTCTTACTCCACGTATCTGTCTCTCTCTGCAGGTGACGTGCAGCTGTTTGATTTCCAGAAAAGCTCCCAGAAACCCACAGTTTTGATCAAGCAAACCCAGGATGAAAGTCCTGTCTACTGTCTGGAGTTCAACAGCCAGCAGACTCAGCTCTTGGCTGCGGGCGATGCCCAGGGCACAGTGAAGGTGTGGCAACTGAGCACAGAGTTCATGGAACAAGGGCCCCGGGAAGCTGAGCACCTGGACCGCCTGGCAGCGGAGGTGGCGACCTGAGGGGTCCTGGGAGGCGGGTGCAAGCCTTCACTGTGCCGAGCCTTGTGTTTCTGACGCTGAATGAAGAAGAGCAAAGCTTTGGGGGAAGTCATCGTTTATTTGTCTTTTACATGAAAACAGATTTGGGGGAGGGCGGGAGAGAGAGCAAGGGGAGGAGCCAGCTGCTTTGATTTTTCTGAAGTCAGAATGAGGGCAGCTGCTTCAAGACACAGATCTGGGTCCCCACAGTGACGTGGTGATTGTGACTGGACCGGAAGTGGGTTAGTGAAGCACCATTTTCTACTAAGTCTTATTCCAAGCTAAGCAGGCTTAAGGTTACAGTGGAAAGTGAGAGCACACAGAGGAGCGGACATGCAGCAAGGCGACGCGGGGCAAGCAGTGAGGGGTGGGTGACCCAGGGAGTGGCTCAGTTCACAAAAAGCGAGCGGGTGAACTCCACGTAGTCGAACGCAGTGGGGAGCTCGCGGCCCTTGCCGTCCACGTAGGGCTTCATGTGGGAGACGCAGTAGTCGGCTTGTTCCCGGGTCAGGTTCTGTGGGGTAAGAGATGGCACCTGGTGCCTGAGCCAGCTGCACCCACTTCAAACCCGACCTCCCAGGTCTCAGGAAGCTGGGGGCTCGGAGCTGCTTCTACAAGCAGATCCAGGACTTCTGTCCATACTGAGTTTGATTTGTAAATGGGGAGAAAACTCCTATACCCAGCACAGGGCCTGTTGCCCCAGACTCAGCTCTGCCACAAATTTGCCTTCAGTTTTCCAAAGGACACCTCTTCATCCACCTCCTGAGGCCCATACCTGGTAGAGCTCCTCCTTGGTCACGTAAGGCTTTCCCTCTGAGCTGAGGGCCCGGAAGGCGCTCTCAATCTCCTCGCTGGACTTGACGTTCTCAGTTTCGCGGCTGATCATGAAAGCCATGTATTCTTGCAGGGAGACGTGGCCATCTCTAGGAGGGGGAGAAGCAAGAGCCTCAGCAGGGAGGGCAGGTGGGTGCTCAGGGTGGAGGCTCACAGCACTTGGCCTTAATTTACCTGTTCGGATCCACCGTGTCCAGGATTGCCTCGAACTCAGGGTCAGGTTCCCCTTCCTCCACCATGGGCAGGTCATAGCCCAGGGAGCGCAGGCAAGATTTGAACTCCTGATGGTTCAGCCTGCCAGACTTGTCCTTGTCAAAGTGTCTGCAGCACAAAGCCGAGGGCGGCTCAGCACACAGCCCTGCTGCCGAACGCCCCCCACCCAGCCAGGGCGAGTAGGGCTGAACTCACTTAAACATCATGCTGAATTCTTTGAGGGCCTCCTCAGTCACACCTGTTGTGTTCCTGGAAGAAAAACAGAAATTAGGGAGCAGACCCTCCACACAGCGGGTGACCATGTCTTTTCCTCCCCCGGCTCCGGGCTGAGCCTGGCCCACAGCCCTCCCGGGTACCTGGCCTGGATCTGCTGCTCCAGGTTGTGCTGCATGCGCATGCCCAGCTGGTCCAGCTGGTCCCACTGCTGGGCCAGGCCCACGGTGCTGTGCTCCGTGTACTTGTTGTCCAGGATGAGGGCCTCCTCCATGGCGGCCCCCAGGTCCTCAATCTTTTTGAGCTGACTTCTCATGGCTCGGATTTCCTGGTGCTTGCGCTGCAGGGGTGGGGAGCACAGGTGCTCAGACGGGGGCCCTCAGCTCAGTCACCAGCCCAGGAGCCACTTACTGCCCTCCGGTTCCTGCTCCAGGCCTGGCCTGAGACCTCGTAAAACAAGAACATTCTAGAATAGGAATAGTGGGATGGGGTGAAGCTGAAGAAATCCCAACCGCCTCAATAGAGGGAGAGACTTTCAATGTGAGGGTTCCAAAGCAGCTGGTAGACCTGCCAGGGGGCAGTGCACACCAAGGACAAGTACGGCAAGGACTCCAGGGAGCAGTGGCCAAAGATTTTTATTTTTCAATTTTTTTTGAGATGGAGTCTCACTGTCGCCTAGGCTAGAGTGCAGTGGCACAATCTCGGCTCACTGCAACCTCCCGGGTTCAAGCGATTCTCCTGCCTCTATCTCCTGAGTAGCTGGAATTACAGGTGCCCATCACCACACCCGCCTAATTTTTGTATTTTTAGTAGAGGTGAAGTTTCACTGCATTGACCAGGCTGGTCTTGAACTCCTAGGCTCAAGTGATCCGCCTGTCTTGGCCTCCCAAAGTTCTGGGATTATAGGCATGAGCCACTGCACCCAGCCTTATTTTTAAGACAAGGTCTTGCTATATTGCCCATGCTGGACTTTGAGCAGGTGTAGGCCACCGTGCCCAAATAATTTTTTTCAGACGGAGTTTCGCTCTTGTCACCCAGGCTGGAGTGCAATGGCTTGATCTCGGGTCACTGCAACCTCTGCATCCCAGAATCAAGTGATTCTCCTGCCTCAGCCTCCCAAGTAGCTGGGATTACAGGTTCCTGCCACCACACCCAGCTAATATTTTGTATTTTTAGTAGAGATGGGGTTTCCCCATGTTGGCCAGGCTGGTCTCGAACTCCTGACTTCAAGCAATCCACCTGCCTCGGCTTCCCAAAGTGCTGGGATTACAGGCTTGAGTCACCACACCCAGCCCCAGAGCCCTCGGCCGAGAGTGGTGGCTCACGCTTGTAATCCCAGCACTTTGGGAGGCTGAGGCGGACAGATCACTGAAGATCAGGAGTTCCAGACCGGCCTGGCCAACATGGCAAAACACTGTCTCTACTAAAAATATAAAAATTAGGCCAGATGTGGTGGCTCACGCTTGTAATCCCAGCACTTTGGGAGGCTGAGGTGGGCAGATCACCCGAGGTCAGGAGTTCGAGACCAGCCTGCCTGGCCAACATGGTGAAACCCTGTCTCTACTAAAAATACAAAAATTACCCAGGTGTGGTGGTGGGTGCCTGTAATCCCAGCTACTTGGGAGGTTGAGGCAGGAGGATCACTTGAACCCAGGAGGTGGATGTTGCAGCGAGCCGAGACCATGTCCATTGCACTCCAGCCTGGGCAACAAGAGTAAAACTCCATCTCAAAAGATAATTAAAAATAAAAATTAGCCAGATGTGGTGGCACACATCTGTAGTCCAGCTATTTGGGAGGCTGAGGCAGGAGAATTGCTTGAACCTGGGAGGCGGAGGTTGCAGTGAGCCAATATCGCACCACTGCACTCCAGCCTGGGCGAGAGAGTGAGATTCCATGAAGAAAGAAAGAAAAAAGAGAAAGAGAGATAGAGATAGTGAAGAGCCCTAGACTGCTTTAGGCCAAGGGAAAAGGGTACAATAGCACATCTGGTTCCTGACTTTAAGCCAGGAAGGGAAGGGGTACCCTGGTGGGTGGCTGGGTGAAGGGTCTCTGCTGGGCCAGAGCCCCACGGGCACTTACTTTGGTAGCTTCCAGCTGAGATTCGAGGGTCCCCGACTCTTCCACCATACAGGACCTAAACATGGAAGGACAGTGAGGAAAGGGGCCTGCTCCCAGCTGGCCGAGAGCTCAGAATGAACCTTCTCTCAGAGAGAGCAATGCCTGGCAACCTCACATTCCTTTTAAGGAAACCAAACCTAACTGCAATTGGCCATCTTTACCTAATGGGCCCCAGGGATCCAGGGAGGGCAGGGAGCATTTCTCCCGTTTTAGAGATGGGAAGCTGCTGCCTTGGGATGGGCCAGGGCTGAGCCCACTTGTCTTGCTCCCAAGGCCAGGATGACTCAGGAATGGAGTTTAAATTCCCCCATGGGTGCAGGGCAGGTGCAGGGCGGCTGCAGGGCGGCTGCAGGCCTGTCTGAGCATCCTCTCTGCAGCCATGTGGCGGATGGGACACCCTGACACCTGACAGACAGGAGACCTCAGGGCAGAGGGGAGGCTGAGAACCTGACAGCCTCCCCACAGAAACCCTGGAGTGTCCTGGCAAGGTTCCTGAGGAGGGATCCCCATTCTAGGGGGAATGAGAGCACAACCCTGCAGACAAAGGACACAAGTGGAGTGCTGGGAGATCATGACCAACTGTGCCAAAAGGAGGAAGATGGCTGTGACTAAGCCCCAGATCCCGGTTCCATCCTCTAGACACAGCCAGGGAGGAAGCCTCCTCTCTAGGACCAAGTTCTGAGAGCAGATGGGCTCTGGGGAGCCTCCTTCCCAAAAGAACACAGTGCCAGGCCACAGAGGCTACCAGTAAACAAAGACAACAAACGAGTTAGGGTTACACGCAGGGACGAATCACACGGTGCATGTGGCCTTGGTGGGGTTTTAGCCCAGGCTCCCCTGTACCCACATTCGCCCCAACCTACCCTTTTAAAACCCAGCGAGCCAGGGTTAGCTCTGCAATCTCCCCAAGTTCAAAGTGCTCTAGCAAGGCAAGGCACCAGGCTTCCTCCTACCCCAGCAGGTCAGACTCACAGTCACGCCATGTCCCCCCAGGGAAAATGCCCCCCAGGACCTGGGGGCAGGAGGCTGGGTGCCGGTGCAGTGGGAGGACAGACCCCTCCTTCCCAAGTGGCCGAGGGCGGCAGGTTAGTCAGGGTGGAGCCGCCTGGGGATGTCAAGAGTGCATCAGTAAAACCACAGCGAGGTAAGAAGAGAAATGAGAAAAACCTTCCAGACAGATCATCCCCAACTTCATACTGATAGACACGAATGACCCGACGATATGCTATGCTATTCAAAGAAAAGAAACCAAATGAATACACCAAAGGGAGGGGAGGCAAGAGCACACTGCAACAGACACACACAAGGCCCAAGCTGGCAGGGCGCAGGCAAGGGCAACCTGGTGCCCGGCGGGTACCTGGAGGCAACAGGCCCAATGGCTCACCCCAGGCAGCTCACACTAGGAATGGGCAAGACGGGCAGGGCTCGGGAGGAGCCATAAGGTGAGGGGAGCGTGGCACCTCACAGAGACAAGAGCAAGACCAGCAGACACAGCCATGGGGCAGGGAGGGGAGTCAGGTGGCCAGGGTGTCCTACGGGCACAGGCCGGAAACTGCGATCCCTACGTCCCCAGCTGCTCTGCCATCAGAATGTGTGGCCCGGCTGGATGGGTCTATTTCTCCCCTGCCGCCTGTACAGGCTTGATGTGCCTGTGTGCAGAGCCTCAGGAGTGCAGGCTAAGCCACTCCAGTCCCACCAGCCCTGGCTTTCACAGCAGGCTTGGCAGATTACAAAGGTGACCCGCCCAGGCAGAGGCCCCAGGCCAAGTAGAGAAGCCCCTACAGGGAGTGGGCGGGACAGCCCTGCTCCTCCCTGGGGCTCCTCCCACGTCCTGTCTATCACATCATAATGGGTGCATTTTTGCCTTCTATTAGGGCGGACAGTTCTTGTTACCCTCCCTGACCCCAGGAAAGTAAAGTGGCAGCCTCAGCTACTTGTGGGGTGTCAATGCCCAGCCCTTCTCAGCTGTGGACTTACTGTACCCTGCCTGAGCCCCCAACACTGCCATCTGCGTCATGCCCACTGACCACTGTTGGACACGCTGGGGAAGCAGAGGTGAGAGCCCAACAGAGCCCGGTGGCTGGACAGGCACAGGGGTTCTTAGGGCCCCTGGACTCCAGCTCTGGCCTTCATGCTTCATCACCTTCCCTACCCAAAGTGAGCCCTTGGAATCGCCCAGTGAGGCAAGGGCGGCTCCCCCTGGCTTGAAGGCTCTATCGGGGACCAGGGACCACGGGCTATGGGGCAAGGCACACACTCCTCGTCAGGTGACGGGAAAGGTGGGAGGGGAAGTGCAGCCCGCCCTGGGCAGGAAGGCCCATCCCGGGATCCTCCACAAGCCAGGCCACGAGGGGCAAGCGCACGAGACCCCCACACGACAAGCCCAGGAGAAGGAAGAAAACAATATTAACCCATCGAGGAGGTATGTCCTGTGGAGAGCAGATCCAAGCAGCCGGGAGACAAGGTGGTGTCCGGACAACAGCAGCAATCGGGAGGTGGGGGACAGAGAGAAAACACAAGAAAGGAAAACAAAAGCAAGAACATCAGTACCCAATGCACAGACCCTGCATCATCTGTCGCCAAGTCACGGCTGGGGCTGACCACGCGCCCTGCATGGTTCCACTCAATCCGGGATCTCTAACAACTTGATCTCTGGGACATGCAGTACTGAGAGGCTGCTCTATCTAAGCCCCCACTCCAGGCTCCAGAGCCCGACCAGGCACTGCCAGCCCAGCTTTATTCCCAGACTGCCTCTGGTTTTACACAAAGCACCCCCACCTTGGGGCTGGAGGCTCCCCAGGGCTTAAGCACAGCAGGGACATGCTGCGGCCCCCCAGCCCCAGCGGGCTGGCACCTGGTCTCTTGGATCCACTGGTGGAAGGCGTTGGCGTGCTGGGCAAACTCCTGGCGCAGCTTGTCGTTCTCCTCCTGCCGCCGCTGTTCCTTCTGCAGCTCCAGCTCCCTCTCCTAAGGGTCAAAGGGGGGCAGATGCTGTGCACTGCTGTGGCAGTGACACCGGCCCCTCCTTCACAGATGGGCTCAGGGTGGAGGTGGCCTCCCCGCAAGGAACCTCCCCAAAGACGAGAGGGGTAGGAGGCTGGGATACATGAGGCCAGTTCAGAGCACTTGGTAGTTCTCTGTTCCCACCCACCAGGGGCTTCAGGAAGAGGCGGACCTGGAGGGGAAGCGACTGGTCACAGTCAAGCAGGGAGTTGCTGGACTGTCAGAAATGGAAACTTCTGGCTGGGTGCAGTGGCTCACACCTGTAATCCCAGCACTTTGGGAGGCCTAGGCAGGAGGATTGCTTGAGGCCAGGAGTTCAAGACCAGCCCGGGCAACATAGCAACACCCTGTCTACAAAAATTAAAATAATTAGCCAGGCACGGTGGCACGTGCTTATAGTCCCAGTTATTTAGGAGGCTCAGGCAAGAGGACCACTTGAGCCTGGGAGGTTGAGGCTACAGGGAGCCATGTTAGCACCACTGCACTGAAGCCTGGGTGACAGAGACCCTGTCTCAAGAAAACAAAAAGAAATGGAAACTTCTGATGAAACCATGCCCCTCCCTCCTGCTCCTGTCCTGTCGTGTTAAGTGTGGGCTCTGGGAGGCTGAGCAGCTCCTGAGGGCAGCAGGAGGTGTACCTTGATGATTTTCTGTAGGTTCCTCCAGGTCTCCTCCAGGGCCTCCATGGTAAACCAGGTGTAGGGGTTGGAGGCTACACGGAAGCTCTTGATCTGGCGGTCCAGCTCGGCCAGCTGGTTGAAGTCAGCCTGGGCAGAGCTGAGGGAGGAGCGGAAGGCGTCGTGGGCCTCGCGCAAAGCTTTGATTTCTTCCAAGGAGTTGCAGCGCACGGGGTCTGTTAAGTCCTCCTCTGCATTTTCAAACCAGCTGTTGAAGGCAGAAGCCTTTTTGGCGAAGGTCAGGAAGAGGTCCTCCACCTGGAAGCAGAAGAGACTGAGTTAGCGGAGTCGCCAGGGCTGGACATGCTGACCCAGTGCAGGAGGTGGGGTGCGGGGCGGTTCCTGGGAATCAGAGGCGTACACAGCCTGCTGGGAGCTTAGCTCCCCTCTGCTCCTGTCTCCTGCTCCCCCTTCAAGTCTTCACCAGCCTTTTTTCCCCTTCCTACCCTTTGCCCTTGTCTCCAGTCTGTCCTGCGTGCTTCTGAATGGCGATCTCACAGGGCCCTCTCATTTGCCCTGGTTTTAATTGATGCCACACCCATGTTCGAAAGCTCTGCCCTGAGCTCACAGCTTCCTCAAGGGGGAGTGGCAGAGCTGGGCAGACAGAAGGTGGGCTTCCTTCCTTGAGCTGTGGGCCAGCTAAGCTTCACGTGGCCCCATCCTCACCTTGCGGAAGTGACTCTGAGCCTCCAGAAGCTTCTTCTTGCGGGTGGCTGAGTTGGCCAGAAGCTGGCTCCACCTTTTCATGAGGGAGGCGTGCCGGGCCTCGATGGCCTTGGACTGAACGTGTTTGGTGGCGAGAAGTTGATCTTTGAGGGCAGTGATGTTGGCAATGCCTTCCTGCTGGAAGGCCTGCAGCCCAGCGTCAAAAGTTTCCTGAACAAGGAGTGACAAGCCCATTTGTGGTGACTCCACAGGACTGGAACTTGCTCTTCCTAGGCTCAGATGGCGCCAGCATGTCCCCCAGATGCCCAAGCCAAACCGTCCGCCTGGACACCACTGAGACTCGGTCACACATGCCCCCTTTTCAGACCCAGATCACTGCGGCAGCCTCCTCCCACCTCCCCAACCCCAGCCTTCAGCTCTGCCGCCCCAGGGATCCCTGCCAGCTCTGCCCAGAACACTCGCCCTGCCTCTCTCCCTGACCGTTTTCATTCACCCCTCATGATTTCGCTTAGGAGAGCTTGCCCCTTCAACCCTTGCCTGCTGAAAACTGAGTGCCCCTGCAGTGCCCAGTCCCGTCAGCACCCAGCAGGCTGCTGCAGAGATGCCTGGTTCTGTGTCTGCTTCCCCAGTTAGTCTGGAAGCTCCCTGAGGACCAGGACAGGATCTTTTTCCTGCTGATCCCCAGGGGCTAACAGAAGATAAATGCCTCAGTGAAAGACGCCACCGGTCATCTCACAGGAGATGCTATCTGCATACATTTCAACCAGTGAAGGGGCCAGGGCAGACCTGTTTGGTGAGGAGCGTCTGCACAGAAGACAGGTCTCGGCCATAATCATCTGTCTTCAAGCTGTTCTCCTTTTCACCTAGAAAACGAAGTGTGGAAAATATACTGCCCTCCTCAGTGGAGATGGATTACAAAGGAAAAAAACCAAAACCCAGACAAACCATTTTTTGTGTACAGATAAATTCCAATCTTCCTAACTGCAGCCTCAGAACCCACATGAGCGGGCCCCTCCCTGCACCCAGGCCTGGCCTCCATCTGTGCCATGACGAGCTCCTTGCAGCCTGTCCTCTAGTTCAGTTGCTATTACTACTACCCAGGACTACCCAGGACACGTGGACCCCGATATCAGGACCCAGTTTCCCCTCACCCCAGGAGCTGGGTGGCGCCCCTGACCAGGGCAGCTAGTGGTGCCTTTGCTGTGCCAACTTTGTTCATATCATGACATCACATTATGCCATCTCTGCGTGCAGCAGCGTTTACAGGCTTTTGTTTATTAACCCTGGTGCCAGCCCAGTTCCGGGTGGCAGCTCTGGCCTCAGGACACTGTCTCCTCCTAGCTGGCAGTCAGTGGTCTGCCCTGGTAGTAGGTTCTCTGCCATGCCCACAATTGATCAGTTTCTTCTCTGCAGAAGAACACCAGTGACACAGAAGGAGACAAAGAGCAGCTCTGGGAAGGCTCTTCCGGGCCTTGCTGACAGCGCTCACCGATCCAGGACTCCACCACGTCCGCCTTCCAGTTGAACTGAAGGAAGGCCGAGTTCTCATCCAGCTTCGCCTTCCTCTGGGCTGCAGCTTTCTCCAGGTCTGACACTTTCCCGTTTAGGCCCTTCATCTTTGAAGAGATGTTCTCCTCATGGTGATTGTTCTAGACCACGGAGAGAGGTACACGCTGGTCAGCCTCACCTGCTGTGGTTACCTGACTATGCCCTCCCTGGAAAGGCTCTAAACTTCTATAAAATGGGCACTTGCTCCCTTGTCCACTGCTGGGTAAACAATGATAGGTAAGGCTTTTGTAAGAGCAACGCAGTCAAAGGCTTCACACAAATACACCGTACTGACAATTCTACTTTTAGGAATTCATTTTTTTTTTTTTTGGAGACAGAGTTTCACTCCGTTGCCCAGGCTGGAATGCAGTGGCGTGATCTCGGCTCACTGCAACCTCCGCCTCCCGGGTTCAAGAGATTCTCCTACCTCAGCCTCCCGAGTAGCTGGGACTACAGGCGAACACCACCATGCCCAGCTAATTATTTTTAGTAGAGATGGGGTTTCACCATGTTGGTCAGGCTGGTCTCAAACTCCTGACCTCAGGTGATCTGCCTGCCTCGGCTTCCCAAAGTGCTGGGATTACAGGTATGAGCCACAGTGCCCAGCCAGTCCAAGGAATTAATTCTAAAGAAATATGGGCCAGGCGCAGTGGCTAACGCCTGTAATCCTAACACTCTGGGAGGCTGAGGTGGGCAGATCACTTGAGGCCAGGGGTTCAAGGCCAGCTTGGCTAATATGGTGAAACCCTGTCTCTTCTAAAAAATACAAAAAAAAAAAAAAAAATTAGCCAGGTGTGGTGACACTCATCTGTAATCCCAGTGACCCAGGAGGCTGAGGGATGAGAATTGCTTGAACCTGGGAGGTGGAGGCTGCAGTGAGCTGAGATCATGCCACTGCACCCCAGCCTGGGCAACACAGCAAGACACTGTCTCAAACAAAAAAAATGAATGGGCTGAAATTTGAAGTTAAGATGATATATTCACTAGTATTATTTTTTATAAAAAAAATTGAATACTATCACTTAAAATACTACACATACAGGGCTGGCGCAGTGGCTCACTCCTGTAATCTGAGCACGAGGTGAGAGAATCACTTGAGCCCAGGAGTTGGAGACCAGCCTGGGCAACATAGTGAGACCCCCATCTCTTAAAAAAAAAAAAAAAAAAAGAAAGAAAGAAATTAGCCAGGTGTGTTGGCACCCACTTGTGGTCCCAGCTAGCTAGGGAAGCTCAGGTGGCAGAACTGCTGAAACCCGGGAGGCAGAGGCTACAGTGAGCCGAGATCGTGCCACTACACTCCAGCCTGGGCGACAAGAGCAAGACTCCACCTCAAAAAATAAAAAAAAAATTGGCTGGGTACGGTAGCTCACGCCTATAATCCCAGCACTTTGGGAGCCAAGGCAGGCGGATCATGAGGTCAGGAGTTCAAGACCAGCCTAACCAACATGGTGAAACCCTGTCTCTAATAAAAATACAAAAATTAGCTGGGCGTGGTGGCAGGCGCCTGTAACCCCAGCTACTCAGGAGGCTGAGGCAGGAGAGTCACTTGAACCCAGGAGGTGGCGGTGGCAGTGAGGCGAGATTGCGCCAGTGCACTCCAGCCTGGGGCATAGAGTGAGACTCCGTCTAAAAAATAAATAAGTAAATAAAATTAAAAAAAAAAACATATTACAAGTCACATTGAATTTAAAGAGATTCTTTAACACCTGTGAAAAGGAGGAAAATAAAAAGAAAAAAGAATTGAAAGAGAAATTCAAGGAGGAAACAGGCTGTCGCTGAGGACAAAGCAGCCGGCTTGCTGGCCGGGGGTGGTGGCTCATGCCTGTAATCCCAGAACTTTGGGAGGCCGAGGACGGCGGATCACTTGAGGTCAGGAGTTCGAGACCAGCCTGACCAACATGGAGAAACCCCGTCTCTACTAACAATACAAAATTAGCCGGGCATGGTGGCACATGCCTGTAATCCCAGCTACTAGGGAGGCTGAGGCAGGAGCATCGTTTCAACCTGGGAGGTGGAGGTTGCGGTGAGCTGAGATCGCACCACTGCACTCCAGCCTGGGCAACAAGAGCAAAACACTGTCTCCAAAAAAAAAAAAAAAAAAAAAAAAAAAAAAAAAAAAAAAGCAGCTGGCTCCTTGCCAGAAGGCTGAAGGACATTCACACCATTGATCTCCTGGCTTGAAGAACAGGGAACGTTGTCTGGGTATGTGTCGGGGGGTTAAGTGTGCAGGAGCCACGTCTACATCTATACATGGCTGTATCTGAAATTAGTTTTATGCTAGTTTATTTGCAGATCAGAGCAAGGAAGAAAAGCTCTCCAGTGAAGTGGATTTTAGCTACATTGTTGCCGCCTATGGATCAAACCCTAGTCTGAAGGCCATGACTGCTGAGTGCGACCTCTGTGATGAGAAATCTTACTCATGATGTGGGTGTGACAGGAAACCACAGCTGTTAAAACCTCTGTCCTGAGGCACTCCAGGTACATCACTGCACCTGAGTGATTGCTGGTGAATTCCCGAACCATGGACACACTGCCTTCAGTCTAGAGCTTCTGTGTGGGAGGGACGTGGCTTCGCTGCTGCTGAGAAAGCACCAAGCCCCTTTATTTTGTTTTCTCCCAAACGGGCTGTGAATGAAATAGATTCATTTCTAAAATGCCCTGTACAGCCTCTAGGTTTTTGATAATTTATAGAGTGATATGATCCTATTAAACGGGAATCTCTGCGGCTGTTTGATCTAGTTGGTAGCTCTAAACCTGTGGAGAGGAAAAGTCTGGCAGGTCAGACACAAAGATCTAATGTGTAGTGTCTGGGTGGGGCTTTATGGGTAATTTTTATTTTATGTTTTGCTTATTTGCATTTTCTACTGTCCCTATAAAGGGATTGTATTGCTTGAGAAATAAACTAAGAGCAGCATTTGGGAGTGCCAGTGTCTCTGTTGCTTAATGCAGAAAAAGTAAGCATTGCAGAATAACTTTACTGGCTTCAAAAAGGGGGAGATATCCAACTTATCACGAAACACAGGAATGGAATTGCTACTGGTTTCCACGCAGACCTTGGTTTGGTGAACATCCCAGGAAGTGAACTTTGGGGGACCTCTGTGGTACCAACACATGGGTGTCCCAGTGGGCGACAGAGGTCTTACCAATGGGCTGGACTCACCTTCTTAATGAGGTCTTGTCCATTGGTGCAGACGTCATTCACGCGATCCTTGTGGACGGTGAAGTCTGTCTCAAAAGCTTCATGTTTCTTCAGCAAGCCCTGGAGTAGAAGCAGCCAAGGCACACTATTGAGAGGCTGCTATGTTGTGGGCTAGGCCCCGGGGACAGAGAGTGACAAAACTGCTATGGTCCCTGTCCATGCACACATTACAGTCTAGCTGGGGAAGAGGATAATAAAGAGGAACATTAATAAATAAGAGAATCATAAAAGGAAGGAAAACAGGAGGCAGTGAGAGTAACCAGCGGTTTCGGGACAGGCTTTGGCAGGGACAGTCTTTGGACCTTTGGGAAGCGTCAAACCCTTTGTCATCCATCAACAGTGACTTATGGTCTCTCCCCCAAGAGGACAAGAATGACACAAAGCAAGCTGAAGATACACACCCAAACAAAAACGACACATTTTTAAGGTTTAACTTGAACACATCTCAGAAAAGGCCTTCCAAGTCATGTCTTTTTTTTTTTTGAGACGGAGTCTTGCTCTATTGCCCAGGCTGGAGTGCAGTGGCGTGATCTCGGCTCACTGCAACCTCTGCCTCCCAGGTTCAAGCGATTCTCCTGCCTCAGCCTCCCAAGTAGCTGGGATTATAGGCGTGCACCACCACACCCAGCTAATTTTTGTAGTTTTTAATACAGACGGGGTTTCACCATGTTGGCCAGGTTGGTCTTGGACTCCTGACCTCAGGTGATCTGCCCTCCTTGGCCTCCCAAAGTGCTGGGATTACAGGCGTGAGCCACCGCGCCTGGCCCCAGGTCTTTTCCTTAGTACAATTTAAGCACTGCAGACAATGCCTTTTTGGTTGCTTCCAGGGAACTCAACTATGCAGAGGACAGGAAATGACTGACCATCTAAATTCTACCTGAATCACCCTGACCAGCAGAGGATGCTTCCCATGGTGAGGAAGGTGGCTCAAAGCTAACTCGATTCCTGGGAGTGCACACTCCTGCTTCCACATCTGGGGGCAGGAATTTAGTCATATCTGACCATGATACTTTGCAGCATCTCCTTTCCAGAGGGGAATCTATCCCCCTATGTCTCTGGGCTGCCTTGGGACTTGCTCTGGCCAGAAGGCAGTGAAGATGATGTGTGAGGCCGCAGACACCTTGCAGCTCCTGCCTTTGCCTGTCTGAATGCTGCTGAAGGAGGTTGGTCTAGCCAGCTGGAGGACAACAGGCCATGTGGAGGGGAACAGAGATGTCCAGGCTGGATGACAATCAGGCTCAGCTGCTAGTGTGTGATGGATCTCTCAGCCCAGCCACGCTCTGCCTGAATGCAGGAGCATGAGCATGAGGGACCTCCAGTGACAGCTGCAGATGCTGCTGATCCACAGATCCATGGGAAATAAGAAATGGGTGCTGCTTTCAACCACTACATTTAGGCGGGTTGTTATGTAGCAACAGTTAACCAAATAGGGAGTATATGATGGGCTGAACTGTGTCCCCCTCAAGAGATGGTGAAGTCCTAACTTCTGGTAGCCATGAATGTAGAAATAAGATCTTTGCAAACGTACTCTGCAAAGGTAAGATGAGGTCATTAGGGTGGACCCTAATCCAATACACCTGATGTCCCTAAAACAGAACACAGAAATGTGAATAGACACACAGAGTGATGCCAAGTGAAGAGAGACTCAGAGGGAAGATGGCCACGTGAAGACGGGCAGAGACTGGAGTGATGCTGCCATAATGCCAAGGGCGCCTGGTGCCAGCAAAAACTGGAAGAGGCAAGGAAAGATCCTCCCCTACAGGTGTGCAGAACATGGTCCTACCTGCATCTTGATTTCAGACTTCTGGCCTCCAGAACGGAGAAGCAATAAATCTCTATTGTCCTCAGCCACTCCGTTTGTGCCACTCCATCTGTGCCACTCTGTCTGTGGTACTCCGTTTGTGCCACTCTGTTTGTGGTACTTATTTATGGCAGCCCCAGGAAACTGTTATGAAGACCCAAGCCCACAGCGCTGCCTGGTGAATGACAGGGCCCGTGAACTGAGACTGACAAAGCCATACCAATTTTGTCTACTGAAGGGCGATGTCCCCTAGTGTGAGATCTTGAGGGCTAAAACCAACTACTGAGGCCTTGGCTGCTGTCCCTGTGTGCTCTCCTAATAAGAGCAGGGCCCTCTAACAAATCAACAGGGAAATGATGACCAGCAGGCAGTTGCCAAGAGAGAAAGCAGGTGACACCTTTGGTTTCTGTCTCACCTGGATGGCGGCAAGAGTGTCGCCATAATCTTCGCTGGCCACCAGGGTCATTTTCTCATTGATCCAGGCTTCCTCCTCTTCCACATTGGCTACGAACTGCTGATATTCCAAGGACTCTTCCAGCCGCTGACCCCTAATTACAGGAGACAGGAAGAAAATCAGCCATAATCTCCTCCAGCTTTGATTGTGATAGTTAACATATGCTTAAAAACAGTCACAAAAGCTGGGTATGGTGGCTCACGCCTGCAATCCCAGAACTTTGGGAGGCCGAGGCAGGCAGATCACGAGGTCAGGAGATCGAGACCATCCTGGCTAACACGGTGAAACCCCATCTCTACTAAAAATACAAAAAATTAGCTGGGCTTGGTGGCGGGCGCCTGTAGTCCCACCTACTCGGCAGGCTGAGGCACGAGAAGGGCATGAACCTGGGAGGCAGAGCCTGCAGTGAGCCGAGATTGCGCCACTGCACTCCAGCCTGGGTGACAGCGAGACCCCGTCTCAAAAACAAAAACAAAAACAAAAACATTCACAAAAAAGGTGGGCCCTCACAGTCAGTCAGGCCGTCCATGGAACATCATGAATCACCCACTCTGTGATTCCAGACTCTCATGTCTTGATTTCTGGAGAATCATGTGATTCATGTGTGATTCTGGACTAATACAGAAACATGTATGATTCTGGACTCATACAGTGGGTCCAGATTAACAGAATGAGACCACCTCAGCATGGCCTGTAGGAGGTGGCTCTGGAGCAAACCGACTATGGCACATGTGAGGCCAAAGGTCCAGGAGACGGCAGGAGGGCCCAGTGGACCCCCACAGCTCAGAGTCTGCCCTTAGGTGCTGGCCTTCCACTTGTTCCCGGGAGCTCCTGCCTCTGACTACTCACCGGGCAGCTGCCAGCTGCTTCAGCTCTTTCCAGTGCTCCACAAACTGCGCCAGCCGCTGCTGGATCTCCTCTTTCCCAATGGTGTTATCATCGGACAGTTTCTTGCCAGTGTCCAGGACACCCTGACAGGCAAGGACGATGAGGTTAACAGCAGGTAGCTCTGCTGGTGCCTCTATCTATCTCGAAGCTCCCAGGAAAAGCCCTCAACATCAAGTTTGGGACTTCTCCAGGTTTGGACTGAGGGGTCATGAACACTTTAGGGACCTCAGCGAAGTAAGCGCAAGGGGTTTGTCTGTCCCCTCGGGCCCACCTCAAACACCTCTGCCCTCTTGGCCAGAAGGCGGCCTCCTTACCTGAATAGCCGGCTCATGCGCGGCCAGTTCTGCCTCCAGCCGCTTGTGCTTCTTCCTCAGGTTCTGCACGCCGGTTAGGTCCCGGCCGTAGTCCTCAGAGCCCACCAGCAGCTTCTTCTCCCTGGATGAGAGATGGGAAACAGCACAGTTGGTCTCTGCACCTCCCTGCTTTCAAGTGGGGACACCAGGTCAACTGTGGACCTCACAGACATCTACTAATCTTTCTGGGAAAATCCTTGCCAGTTTTCTGAACAACAAAAGCCTCTATTTCCCAAATGAGTAGTGACCAAGAGCCTCTGTCCACCTATGCATCTATGAGCCCTGCTGTGTGTCCAGATTCTAGAGGGTGGAGGATGGGCGGCATCACTAGTGCTGCCCTGAGGAGCCCTATCAAATTATATCAACATATAACAATCATGTATACTAAATATGTATTAATATATCAATGTATGTCTGTAAATATATGAAGATATTTTTATATATACATATATACACCTTTTTTTTGAGACAGAGTCTCATTCTGTTGCCCAGGCTAAAGTGCAATGGCATGATCTCTGCTCACTGCAACCTCCACCACTCCGGTTCAAGTGATCCTTCCACCTCAGCCGCTGGAGTAGCTGGGACCACAGGTGTGCGCCACTATGCCTGGCTAATTTTTTCTATTTTTGGTAGAGATGAGTTTTCACCATGTTGCCCAGGCTGGTCTCAAACTCTTGGATTCAAGCGATCTGCCCACCTCGGCCTCCCAAAGTGTTGGGATTATAGGCATGAGCCACCACACCCAGCTATATAAGTAATATATATATTTTTTGAGACAGAGTCTTGCTCTGTCGCCCAGGATGGAGTGCAGTGACACGATCTTGGCTCACTGAAACCACTTCCCGGGTTCAAATCATTCTCCTGCCTCAGCCTCCTGAGTAGCTGGGATTACAGGCGCGTGCCACCATGCCTGGCTAATTTTTGTATTTTTATTTTTTATTTTTTTGAGACGGAGTCTTGCTCTGAAGTACAGTGGTGTGATCTTGGCTCATTGCAACCTCTGCCTCCCTGGTTCAAGCGATTATCCTGCCTCAGCCTCACAAGCAGCTGGGACCACAGGCGCCTGCCACCACACCTGGCTAATTTTTGTATATTTAGTAGAGACGGGGTTTCACTATGTTGGCCAGGCTGGTCTCGAACTCCTGACCTTAAGTGATCTGCCCGCCTCAGCCTCCCAAAGTGCCGTGATCACAGGCGGGAGCCACTGCGCCCGGCCACAAATGTCTTTTAAGAACAAAATCCTCTCTCTTAATTCCCTACTTCCTTAAAGCCTTCTGACCAGACGCAGTGGCTCATGCCTGTGATCACAGCACTTTGGGAGGCCCAGGTGGGTGGATCACTTGAGGTCAGGTGAGGTCACCTTGAGACCAGCCTGGCCAACATGGTGAAACTCTGTTTCTACTAAAAATATAAAAATTAGCCAGGCATGGTGGCACTCTAGCCTGGTGACAGAGCGAGACTCCGTCTCAGAAAAATGTTTGTTTACATGCCACATCAACTGCAATCAGTAGACTGACATTTTCGGGGGCAGATAGAGAATAAGAAAAAAAGCAACTCCTTCCTTGGAGAAGTGATCTTCTCCAGAAGCTGAGAAACAAACTCACTAACTTTCACGGGAATCTAAAAGGCAGGGTCTAAACAGGGCCTATGTAGCCAGCATGGATCACCACCACCGCCAATCATCATCACTGTAAACACGGAAAGCAGAAGACACTGAGGCATCCCACGACTGTGTGCCCAAGCTGGGATCCCAGTCCAGCAGGGTTTCCAGCCTCACCACTCAACAGTCAGCCTGTGGTTCCTGCTGCCCACTATTACAGGCGTAAGGGGCCTTCTAGAGGGCTGAGAAGACATACTTGATCCAGGACTCCTCGTCATCCATGTCCCGGAAGAACTGGTGCAGGCGATGGGATTCATTCAGCTTGGCTCGCCGGGAGGCCGCCATGCTCTTGATCTTCTGGAAGCGCCCGTTGATGGTGTCCCTCTTGTCCTTTACTTGGGAGGTGTCGAAGGCACTGCTGGTCATCAGGCTGTCTGCCTGGCTGTTCAGGTCCTTCAGGCGATCCTGGGGCAGGGGACATAAGAGGGTCAGAAACTGGGTCTCCCACAACTATCTGCTTGAACATAAGAACTCAGGAATTCCTTACGGAGATATGGAGTGTTGATATTCTCAAAGTATGTTATGTGGCCCTCTGGCATTCTATGAACTCAAACTATTTTCATAACATTATAAGACACTATTATTTTTTACTGTGTGGACATTTGCACTGATAGTACAAAAGCAATGGAGAAGGAGGGGACATGCTGGTGCTTTAGCTCAAATCAAGGCAGTGGCAAACTGCTAGCAGAAGTGGATTCTTCACTGCCACCCACTCACAGTGAAAAAAAAAATGCTGTTTCACTTAAGAATGTCCTTAAAAAGGCAGTGAAAGTTAATTTTACTGAGTAGCTGTTCTTTTGTACTTGAAAGAACAACCACCAAACAAACTATGGTCATTCAGACTTGGTATCTCATAGATACTCGGTCCAGAATAAATAAAGTGAGCCTGTCACTTCAAAGAATACTGACAGTTTGTTACTAATGATAAAATTCAAACTTTTATGAGAAAGTTAGAATTTTAGAAAACTTACACCCACCACCAGAAGCCTGAGGGCTTCCTAATATGTGAAGATTTTTCTAATGAAATTGGTGGTGGTATTAACTGCAATGTTTTGATATCATATAATCACGTGTCAACATATAGAACAGGCATAACTCAGTGAACAAATGAGCCATGATGTTACAAAATCATGCACAGGTAAGAGCTACATTGAAAGCCCAAGATGGACCAGTGGGTTTTAATATAATCCAGTATAAAAAATTTACTGACAAGGTTTCAGGGGCCACTTTGCAACTAACCCCCCAACAACTTTTTTTTTGAGACAAATTTTTTTTTTCTTGCTCTGTCATCCAGGACTGCGGTGGTGTGATCATGACTCACTGCAGCCTCGACCTCCTGCCTGGGCTCAAGTGAACCTTCCGCCTCAGCCTCCAAGTAACTGGGACTATAGGTGCGTACCCTAACGTCTGGCTAACTTTTGTGTGTTTTTTTTGTTTGTTTGTTTGTTTTTTGAGACGTAGTCTCACTCTGTCGCCCAGGCTGGAGTACAGTTACACAATCTCGGCTCACTGCAACCTCTGCCTCCTGGGCTCAAGCAATTCTCCTGCCTCAGCCTCCCAAGTAGCTGGGATTTATAGGCACACGCTGCCACACCCTGCTAATTTTTTGTATTTCAGTAGAAACGGGGTTTCACTGTGTTACCCAAGCTGGTCTCGAACTCCTGAGCTCAGGCAATCCACCTGCCTCGGCCTCCCAAAGTGCTAGGATTACAGGCATGACTCACCATGCCCAGCCTAATTTTTGTATTTTTTTGTACAGACAAGAGTCTCATCATGTTGCCCAGGCTGGTCTTGAACTCCTGGGCTCACATGATCTGCCTGCCTCAGCCTCCCAAAGTGCTGGGATTACAGGTGTGAGCCACTGTACCTGACCACAGCTAAGCTTTAAGAAACTGACTTTGGTATAGTATCAAAGAAAATTATTCACACTTATCCGAATCAAAATATTCCTCCCTTTTCTATCTATCTACCTGTGTAAAACTGAATTTTCATCCAGTACAAAACACCACAACCTGAATTCAGCATTTTTTTTTTTTTTTTTTTTTTGAGATAGAGTCTTGCTCTGTTGCCTAGGCTGGAGTGCTGTGGCGCGATCTTGGCTTACTGCAAACTCCGCCTCCTGGGCTCAAGTGATTATCCTACCTCAGCCTCCCAAGTACCTGGGATTACAGGCAGCCGCCACCACACCTGGCTAATTTTTGTATTTTTAGTAAAGACGGGGGTCTCACCACGTTGGCCGGAGTGGTCTCGAACTCCTGACCTCAGGAGATCTGCATGTCTGGGCCTCCCAAAGTGCTGGGATTACAGCTGTAAGCCACTGCACCTGGCCTTAAAATTTATTTAATTTTTAATAATGGTGAACATTGATAAAACCTACATAATAAAAATCTCTCAAGAGCCCTCAATAACTGTCAAGTGTATAATGATCCTGAGGCCACAACCTTTGAGAATGGCTGCTTTAAGTGAAAGAAGTCACTCTCTTTTCTCAAACACGCTAGTTTTCCTTAGGAGTCAGGCAGAGCTGCGTCCAGGCACTCAGGCCTGGCCTGCCTCCCTTTGCTTACCTCATGGGCAGATATATCTGCTTCCAGCAGTTGATGCTTTTTCAGCAGGTTGTTCACAGAAGCCAGGTCTTTGCCATAATCTTCAGATGCCAGCAGGGCCTCCACCTGGCAGTGAAAACACAAAAAGGAAAGGCTACTGTATGGTGTATACTCAGCATTCTGGAAAATTCAGGTTGCCCAGTGGCTATTCCAGGGCCTTGCTTGGACAGTTGAATACTTCTCCATCACAATGTGTTACTGTGATTCCTAGTCACCTTGATCAGCCTGCCCCACCTGAGACACTCTCTCCACTCGGTCTGTCAAACCTAGACTCCAGTGTATTCATAGTAAATACTACAGCTAAAGGCAAAATGCACAGCAATCCTAGTTCAAGGAAACTCCCCTAGGAAAGAATCAGCAGTGTGGGCAAAGATTAATATTCAAAGATATTCACTACAGCAAAATATATACACCAAAAGGCTGGGAACACCTCAATGTCCAACAATATGGGAATGGTTACATTATGGCATGGCTCTATGATAAACTTACACAATTATTAAAAAAAAAAATTTTTTTTTTTTTTTGAGATGAAGTCTCGCTCTATTGCCCAGGCTGGAGTGTAATGGTGTGATCCCAGCTCACTGCAACCTCCACCTCCCAGGTTCAAGCAATTCTCCTGCTCAGCCTCCTGAGTAGCTGGGATTACAGGAGCGTGCCACCACACCTGGCTAATTTTTGTATTTTTAGTAGAGACAGGATTTCACTTGTTGGTGAGGCTGGTCTCGAACTCCTGACCTCAAGTGATCCGCCTGCCTCGGCCTCCCAAAGTGCTGGGATTACAGGCGTGAGCCACTGCACCTGGCCAAAACCTCTATGTTTTTATAGTCTGTGCTTTCCAAACATTCTCCATGGAGAATACATGACTGACTCTGGCTTCCTAGATGCTACTATCTTGGTTTCTAACCTGGCATAGGCTTGTTAGAGCTGCATGCCACATAACTACCCATAATCTCTTCCTATTTGCCTTCCCTATGGACGTGAGTGACCTGTAGTCCAAGTGCCACTACAAGTCAGCTCTCTTAACATTCACTCCCTTGGCTCATAAATCCCTTACAGCATGCAACTCATATATAATAAACGTTTCTGTCAAAAGGGGTGTCTGGTGAGCCCTGCCTTTTCATGGTTTTGGGCACTGATGGACCCACTGTGCCAAATGACTAGAAATCCCCCACTGGTGGGAAGAGGAACCACTCAGTGTTACCTCAGACAGCCAGAAGTCAAAGTCCTTGATCCCTGTGTTGAAGTTCTGCTGCTTGTTGGCTTCTTTCAGTTTCTGGCTCTTTTCAGCTGACTTTTGCACCAAGAACTGCCACTGGTCAGCTAAGGCAGCCAGGCGGGCCTGGGGAACAGAAGGGAGCCAAAAAGAGATGAAATCTATGAAGAATCGTCCCTCTCCTAAAGCTCAATTTGAGAACTTCTAAGAGAAGAGAATGGAAAACACTCATAGGAGCCATTCTCACTAGCATTCCCCATCTGTAATTCAGCCTAAAGTCTTCTAATCCATTTAGTGTCTTAAGACTGTATGTCCAAGTTATTATATCAGGTTGACAGTGACGTTGCTCATGTTCTTCCCAGGGCACCGGGAGCTGGTGGGCCATACCTTGACAGCATCCTCACTGCCGGCACAGGCTCCACGTTCAATGAGGGAGTTGCCCATGTCGATAACCCCGCGGATCCGGTCAGCATTGGCATGCAGCTCTGCTTCGAAAGCCTGGTGCTTCTGGTGCTTGCTCTAAAAATACCAAAAAAACTTTTTCCAAACCAGTTCCTGCTAGGTTATATCTTTTCAGGGGGAAAGGGTTCTCAGAGGGAGGGAGTGGCAGCAAACATAAAGAACTGGGGTAAATGCCAACGTTTTTAACAGAAGGCAATTGGAGTTTGTATGAAATATTTTAGGGTTCATCTCTTGGGGAGTTAGCAAAGGAGGAAGGAAATGTACTAGCTCAGGAGTAGATAAATTGGAAGTCCTTTTTTTTGAGACAAGGTCTTGCTCAGTTGCCCAGGCTAGAGTGCAGTGGCGTAATCTCAGCTCACTGCAGCCTCAACCTCTTCGGCTCAAGCAATCCTCCTACCTCAGCCTCCCGAATAGCTGGGACCATGGGTGCATGACATCACACCCAGCTAATTTTTCTATTTTTTGTAGAGATGGGGTTTTGCCATGTTGCCCAGGCTGGTCTTGAACTCCTGAGCTCAAGCAATCGAGCCGCATTGGCCTCCCAAAGTTCTGGGATTACAAGCATGAGCCACCAAGCCCGGCCAAAAAATCAGTTCTTGCAGTAGCTACGCTAGCTATTTGGGAGTGAAGCCCTAGAATTACACACTTTCTAACATTTTCCAGAAGATGGCAATGGCCAACTTCAGTTTTGAATCTGCTTGTACATCAATTTCCATCCATGGCTTTCTCCTTATTGGAGACAGGCTCTAATGAATGAGATACATATGGACATTTCATTATCTAAAGCAGAAATCACCATTAAGCAAAATTCATAACATAAATTGTAATAACCAGCAAATAATATTTGATGGTCAGTCTTATCCCTCTGTTGACAGAGGAGAAATCTACAGCTACTACAGACATTGGCTTTGTTGATTTATCTTTAGGTAGCTGTCATTAATCAAAACACTGGGATACTGTCAGAACCCAGGCTTGAGTGCAGGAAGGAATTTATTTTCCTGGGAAATGAAAGGGCTAGGAGAAGGATGGGCTCCTGATCCTGGGCACCTGATATGGTTTTTATGAATCCATAAAGAAACAGAAGGTACTGAAATGCTACAAGAGACAATTGCAAGGACATAGCAGCTGTGCCACAATTCTGGGAAAAACAATTGGCTGGGTGAGAAATGCAGGGTCTCAGAGGAGAGTGTTATTTGGGGGCGGGGGGAAACAACTAAAAGGCAGTAGTGTTGGGGAATTCTGCATCAGATGTTTCATTTCAGAGGCAGCAACTGTCAAAGGATGGAGCCATCTGGCTCAATTCAGCACTAACATGAAATGTCCTTGTTAACGTTCTCCCACTGCCTGATCCCAAAGGCAAGAACAAGAAGGGTCTCAAACACTCAGATATCCTGACAAAAGTCCCATTCCCCTCTTCTTCTGTTCCTTGTTCTGATCACCCTTTGGTTCAAATCCCATTTACTCTCTTCTCTATCTTCATTTCTTCCACCCGCTTAAGCAACTTTGAGCTACATGTTGACTGAAGTCTCCTTTCACTACCTGTTGAGTGATGTCTGCTTTTATCTTAACTTCTCATTTGTGTTCCTTGAAGATTTGGAGGTATTAATAGATCATCCGTCTCTCTACAGTTCTCTAGCTGTTCCTCTCCTGACTGGCACCTCTGGATGCCAGAGTGGGTATGCATTAAAACCCTCACACCAGACTGGCCTCCCCCACCTGGGCCACCGAACACCATGAGCTCATAGCCAAGTCTGAGCCAATGTCCACACAGAAAAAGCTGAAGCTGATGTTCCATCTTCAAAAGGAAGCACTCCTTGAAAGAAAATGGTCAATTACTGCCCCGCAAATCAAACACTGTACAGAATTTGCCTAAGTGATAAACTGGGGGAGAGAAGGGGGAGTAAGGCATTGCAGGCTAATTACAACAGAGAAAGCCACATCCCACAGGGACACCTGAATGGAGTGTAATGGATGATTAGAAATGAAAAGGATGGATGAAGAGACACCAGCAGACCGTGTGACCACAATAATAACAATAATCTACGCAGAGTAACACAAATACTGGAGCTCATTTAACTACAACTCTTAAAAAAATTAAAAACTTACCAGCAGCTTGGAAAGCTACAAAAATAGATTAAAAGAACAAGAGTTCAGTACACTGATGTGGACACACATATCAGCTATTAAATAGAAACTCATTTTGTCATACTTCCCCCGGGAAGCTCAGCATTTGGGAACAGTAATAGAAGGGGGATTCTATAGACTTTTATTACAGCAGAAATAGTTTTAATGAACACAAATGAGGAAGGCAACTTTTAAATGGCCGCGAAACTTGAGTAGGGCTTTACCACTGGCTGGGCTTACTAAAATATTTTTCACTGACTTCCCATGGGTGCAAGGAGATTGTTTTATAAATGCTTTATTTAACAAAATCTACTCAATAACATAAGGCTACATCAAGACCAACACCCAGTCACTTCAGCTTACCTGGATGTTGGTGGGATCCTTGTATGACTCATCACTCGCTGTTTGCAATTTTTCACTGATCCAAGCCTCAATCTCATCCACATCCCGGCTGAACTGTTG